>NC_133524.1:94474166-95102083 GCF_049354715.1 Callithrix jacchus
AATATAAATATTTGTTTGGCTGAATCAGAGGTGATCAGTGAGACAGAACTCATGAATGTCTCAATTTCCAGTGGGATGTGCTGTCTGTATCTTGGGTCACTGTCATGTAGAACTGGTTGAATGTGTAATTAAAAGACTGGCGTAATAGTTCTAATTAGCAAGAAGTTATGCAAGAATAAATTAATTTTTTATTTAAAGCTGGAGGAATCATGCTGCCTGACTTGAAACTATACTACAAGGCTACAGTAACCAAAACAGCATGGTACTGGTAACAAAACAGTTAAATAGACAAATAGAACAGAACAAAGGACTCAGAAATAACACCACACATCTACACCCAACTGATCTTTGACAAATCTGGCAAAATGAACAATAGGGAAAGGATTCCCTTTTTAATAAACAGTGTTGGGGAAACGGGCAAGCCATATGCAGAAAGCTGAAACTGGACCCCTTCCTTACACCTTACACAAAAATTAACTCAAGATGGATTAAAGACTTAAATGTAAGACCTACAACCAAAAATACCCTAGAAGAAAACCTAGCCAATACCATTCAGGACATAGGCATGGGAAAAGACTTCATGACTAAAAAGCAATGGCAACAAAAGCCAGAATTGACAAATGAGATCTACTTAAACTAAACAGCTGCTGCACACCAAAAGAAACTATCATCAGAGTGAACAGGCAAGCTACAGAATAGGAGAAAATTTTTGCAATCTATCCAGCTGACAAAGGGCTAATACCAGAATCTACAACAAACTTAAACAAATTTACAAGAAAAAAACAAGCAATCCCATCAAAAAGTGGATGAAGGATATAAACAGACACTTCTCAAAAGAAGACATTTATGGAGCCAACAAACATATGAAAAAAAAGCTCATCATCACTGGTCATTAGAGAAATGCAAATAAAAACTACAATGAGATACCATATCATACCAGTTAAAATGGTAATCATTAAAAAGTCAGGAAACAACAGATGCTGGAGAGGATGTGAAGAAATAGGAATGCTTTTACACTGTTGGTGGGAGTGTACATTAGTTCAACAATTGTGGAAGACACTGTGGCGATTCCTCAAGGATCTAGAACTAGAAACACCATTTGACCCAGCAATCCCATTATTGGATATATACCCCAAGGACTATAAATCATTCTACTATAAAGACACACGCACACTTATGTTTATCACAGCACTGATCACAATAGCAAAGACTTGGAAGCAACCCCAATGCCCACCAATGATAGACTAGATAAAGAAAGTATGGCACATATATACCATGGAATACCATGCAGCCATAAAAAAGGAAGAGTTCAGGTCCTTTGCAGGGACATGGATAAAACTGGAAACCATCATTCTCAGCAAACTAACACAAGAACAGAAAACCAAACACCGCATGTTCTCACTCATAAGGGGGAGTTGAAGGATGAGAACACATGGACACAAGGAAGGGAACATCACACACTGAGTCCTATTGGAGGGTGGGGGTTGGGGAGGGATAGCATTAGGAGAAATACCTAATGTAGATCATGGGTTGATAGGTGAGGCAAACCACCATGGCACATGTATACCTATGTATCAAACCTGTACTTTCTGCACTTGTACCCCAGAACTTGAAGTATATTTTTAAAATTAATTAATTTTTTAAATTGTGATAACAAGCTCATTGGCCTTCTATGTATCTCAGATTTGGTGGGATGCTTACAGAGGCCATGTCAATGTGACTAATTGGCTGTGGGACTGACACATTTGGTTAGACTGACTCTACAGGTTGTCAACTGCTTATGAGTTCTGGATTCAGATATTATGGGTCCTTGGAACTAAGGTGCTGCAGTGAGCAGGACTCCTCTCCTATAATCTATATGAGTCATATAACTGAGAATTATTTTTAATCTTCTTCCATTCCTCTAACCCCATCATCACTGTATCATTTGCAAATCCTCCAATCATCTGACTGCTATTACAGAGCCAACTAAATGGAGAGGATTCATTTAACTGACACAAAAGAGCTCTGAGAGTCTCCTTTCCCCAACCTCATTCTGCCTAAATTACCATATGATGAACATGCATTTATTTTTGTAATAATAATTAGCATTATTGCAGTTCATATTTTCCGAGAGCAGTAATATTTCATCTTTAAATCTCCACGGCTTTATGAGTTAGGTCAGTGTTTTTTCTGTATAACAAATTTGGAAACTGAGGCATCATGGGGTTAAAATGCAAATGACTTACTCATAGTCACAGTGCTGGGATTAAAGCCCAGGAGAAGAGACCCAATTCTGGCTTCAGACCAATGAGCAACACTCCTTCCTCACCTGAGTTTTGGGGTTTGTATTAATTTTAGCTTATAACAGTGTGACGGTTACCTAAAAGCAGTTTTCTATAGATCTGAGAAAGTTTCATATCCATCATGTTAAGCAACGTTCTAAAATCATTTCGACCTTTTTAACTTTGGAATTTATCTTTAAATGCCCATATACACCCAAGGCACATACATCTAGGAGTTGCTAACATGTACCACAATGTTTTTATGGCATATTTTGAACAAAAGAATTAGCTAAAACGATAGAGAAAATGAAATCAAAATGGAAAGAGAGGAAAACAACATGAAAAATCTTTCCTCTAAATGTAGTAAAACTGAAGGCTACTATAGACATGAAAATATGTTATAACTTAGAACACCTTAAATTATTTTGATAAATACCTGTTATTCTCTAATTTATTCAGAAGGGCCCATACCAAACCTTGAATGTTCATATTTTTTATCAATGTACTATAATTTCCCCATTTTAATCAGTGGTATCTTATATTTTAATTTAACTTCTTGTCTGATTATCATTTTCAGTTCCAAATGGTCCTGATGTTCTTTGAAGAGTGTCCAAAGGAAACAATCATTTTTTTGGCTCTCTTTCTCTCTCTGTGTGTGTGTGTATATATATATATATATACACACACAATATATATATATATATAAACACACACTTATATACACATACACATACATGCACATATATATTTATATATAGTTAACTGACAAGTTAAAATTGTATACATATATGGTTTAAAACATATTTTGATCTCTACATTGTGGAATGACAAAATCAAACTATTTAACATATGCATTACCTCACACACTTATTTATTTTTGGTGGTGAGAACACTTAAAATCTACTCCCTTAGAAATTTTAAAGAATACAATATATTGTTATTAACTATAATCACCATATTGTATAATAGATCTCTTGAATTTACTCTTTCTAAATGAAATTTTGAATCCTTTGACCATTTCGCCAACCCTCCCTTCAACCTGCCCCCTGCTGTCAGCCCCAGGTAACTACTATTCTTTTTTATCATTCTTATTCTTTTAAGTTCTGGGATACATGTGCAGCACATAGAGGTTTGTTACATAGGTATACATGTGCCATAGTGGTTTGCTGCACCCCTCAACCCGTCATCAACATTAGGTGTGTCTCCTAATGCAATCCCTCTCCTTGCCCCCCACCCCCTTTAGGCCCCAGTGTGTGATGTTCTCCTCCTTGTGTCCATGTGTTCTCATTCTTCAACTCTCACTTATGAGAGAGAAGATACAGTGTTTAGTTTTTTGTTCCTCTGTTGGTTTGCTGAGAATGATGGTTTCAAGTTACACCCATGTCCCTGCAAAGGACATGAACTCATCCTTTTTTATAGCTGCATAGTATTCCATGGTATATATGTGTCACATTTTCTTATCCAGTCTAACATTGATGGGCATTTGGGTTGCTTCCAAGTCTTTGCTATTGTGAATAGTGCTGCAATAAACATACATGTGCATGTGTCTTTATAGTAGAATGATTTATATCCTTTGGGTATATACCCATAGTGGGATTGCTGGGTCAAATCGTATTTCTAGCTCTAGATCATTGAGGAATCGCTACACTGTCTTGCACAATGGTTGAACTAACGTACAATCCTACCAATAGTGTAAAAGCATTCCTATTTCTTCACATCCTCTTCAGCATCAGTTGTTTCCTGATTTTTTAATGATTGCCATTCTAACTGTTGTGAGATAGTATCTCGTACTTTTTATTTGCATTTCTCTAATGACCAGTGATGATGAGCTTTTTCTCATATGTTAATTGGCCACATAAATGTTTTCTTTTGAAAAGTGTCTGTTCATATTGGTCATACCCTTTGCCCACTTTTTGATGGGGTTGTTATTTTTTCTTGTAAATTTGTTTAAGTTTCTATACATTCTAGATATTAGCCCTTTGTCAGATGGATAGATTGCAGAAGTTTTCTCCCACTAGTCTACTCTGCTTCTATGAATTCTACTTCTTTAGATTCCACATTTAAGTGAGATCATGTGGTACTTGTCTTTCTCTGCCTGGTTTATTTAACTTAGCATAATGTCCTCTAGATTCACTCATATTGTCACTAATGACAGGATTTCCTTCAGTTTAAAGGCTGAATAGCTCTTTCCATCTTGCACAATGGCAGGTGAAAAAGTTGACAAGCCAGATGGTAAGAGAAGAAACTCAAAGCCAAGAAGCCTGATGCTGGTAGCCAGGTGAAAAAGGGTAACCTCGAGGCTAAAAAGCCCAAGCAGGGAAAGCCCCATTGCAGCCGAAATTCGATCCTTGTCAAAGGAATTGCCAGATACTCCCAATCCGCTATGTATTTCAGAAAGGCCATGTATAAGAGGAAGTACTCTGCCACTAAATTCAAGGTTGAAAAGGAAAAGAAGAAGGTTGTTGCGACTGTTGCAAAACCAATTGATGGTAACCAGAATAGCAGTACCAGGTTGGTTAAACTTTTCAAAGGACCTAGATATTATCCTACTAATGATATGCCTAGCAAGCTGTTGAGCCATGTCAAAATACCCTTCAGTTGGCACGTGAGAAATCTGGGAGCCAGCATCACCCCCAGGACCATTCTGATCATCCTCACTGGGTGCCACAGAGGCAACAGGGTCGTTTTCTGGAAGTAGCTGGCTAGTGGCTTGTTCTGTATGACTAGACCTCTGGTCCTCAATCAAGTTCCTCTACAAAGAGCACATTGGAAATTTGTCATTGCCACCTCAACCAAAATTGATACCACCAATGTGAAAATCCCAAAATATGTCACTGACATTTACTTCAAGAAGAAACTGCCCACACACCAGGAAGGTGAGATCTCCAACAAGAAAAAGAGAAATACGAGATTACAGAGCAGCGCAAAGTTGACCAGAAAACTGTGGGCTCAAAAATTTTACCAAACTCAAAGCCATTCTTCAGCTCCAGGGCTATCTGTGATCTGTGTTTACCCTGATGAATGCAATTTATTTTCACACATTAGTATTCTTTATTTCTTAAGAAGAACCTAATGAAATAACTTACATATTTAAATAAATAAAAAGTAAAGGCTGAGTAGTATTCCATTGTGAAAACAGTCATTTTTTTTTTAGCCTTTACCTACTGTGTGAACCTATAGCCCTTAAAATAGTGTTGTCAGAAGTCTTTCTTTACAGTATGTTGTTCCAGGAGCCTTTATAATCTTGATTTATCATTTTTTTAATAGAACATCATCAACTTTCCTATTCGTCATAGTACAGTATTCATGATTCAAGGTATCTGTGACTGTAGTGGTCTTTCCAAGCTTATTTGTTTATTGTCTTATATCCCAGTCTGAGTAGGTTACTATGGCAACAGGCACTATAGAAATGTACAAGATAAATAATGGATTATGAATCTTCACGGGTGTCCAGCTAGGATATCTTTAATGAAAAGCCACTCTCAAATTGAAAGAATCTTTCTCATATATATGTTATGACCCTCATGTTGAAATTACTCACTTATAAATAGGTATGCCTATCACCAAAAGGCCAGGTGTGTTCTGCTCAATTTAGAAACACACTTTAGAAAGTTACTGCAGGTTTTCACTTAGGAAAATAATTAAACTAGCTTTACTTTATTTCTCTTAAAGTTGCCAAACCTAAAAGCATGACAAACACCAAATGGATTCACTGTTTTTCTTCATCTGTCTCAGCTCAAATCAGATGTGGCTTAACATTTGCACTATAACAAGCACTTGTATATCTTGATGTACAAATTTCATTGGCAAATTTTAAAGGAACTTTGAAAAATGGCAATATCTATAGATGGAGGGAAGCCCAGGAGTATGAGAAGCCTGGAATTCATTTTGTGTACAGAATAGTTAAAGGAGCAGGGTGAAACAAAGACATGAGAGTTGCCTCCAGGGTTGGAAGATTCAGTAAAAGTGGCTACTTATTCGGTAGCTCTCTGATATGCAAAAAATACAATCCAAGTGTAGCAGTGAGAAGAGGTAGGTTTGGCTTCCACATGCAAAGTGACTCTGCAACACCAAGATCTCATCAGTATAGAAACAACAGCCTCATGATGTAGTGAGCTCCCTGAGAGAATTCCTGGAGGGCAGGATGCTTGGAAAAGAAAGCTGCTAGGATCCCTTCAAACTATGTTACATAATTCTTGGATAAGAATTGTGAACATTTGGTGAGCTACCATATGTTTTACCTATTTTAGCGCATTTCATCCTCGCAAGAAACTTATAAAGTAGATACTATTATTACATAAACAAGGAAACTGAATGGCAACAATAAAATTAAATACTTTGTCCAAGGCCACTGGATAGGAATAGTGGATTTGAAATTCAAATCCAAATAATTTGATGCCACAGAGCTCTTAAAGCTGAGAGGCACATTGGTTCTGTGTGACTCTAAATGTCTCCAAACAACCCTTCGGAAGTCTTTGTCTATTAATAGTCTCATCTTTAGCAGTGATACTACATATCACAAGTGTATACAGTGTCTAAATTCAACTAGATACTAGAAGTACAACTGTGATCTTTGTGTGTTTGTATGTGCATGTATGCATGGATGTTAGGGAAGCAGTCTGAGAAAATTTGGGCATTGAAAATGAGTTATCATGCGTTTGCACTTAAGGCTCCTGTCTTCTGCCCACTTCTCTATCAATACTTTTTTTATTGGGTGATTCATCCTGTCTCATGGCTTTACATATTATCTACATATTGATTTCTCAGATTTAAATCTCTAGCCACACGCCTATAATCCCAGTACTTTGGGAGGCTGAGGCAGGTGTATCACAAGGTCAAGAGATCGAGACCATCCTGGCCAACATGGTGAAACGCTGTCTCTACTAAAAATACAAAAATTAGCTGGGTGTGGTGGCACATGCCTGCAATCCCAGCTACTTAGGAGGCTAAGGTAGAAGAATTGCTTGAACTCAGGAAGCATAGGTTGCAGTGAGCTGAGATTACACCACTGCATTCAAGCCTGGTGACAGGATGAGACTCCATCTCAAACGAAAAAAAAAAATCTCCAGCCCTGACTCCCCAGCTTTGACCTCCAGACACATCTATATTCCTGCCTGCTTATCACAGATGTCCAACTTGGGTTTCTCAAAGCACAATGGTTTCCTAAAGCTTACGTATACCTTATGTGTATAGGCTTTTACCAGAAATACATTTTTTCTCTCTCTTTTTAAACTGAGTTTTGCCTCTCCACATTATACTAATACGCAATGAACATTATTTTGCAAGTTACATTTTCACTTTCTAGGGCACAGTAACTCAAATCATATTATCTGAAAGCTGTGTTAAATGTTATTTCAAATACTCTTTCCAGTGATGTCAGCAAAATGGCTGACTAGAGTTACCTGGTACTTGCCACCCCCCACAAAAATGAATTAAAACAATGAATAAACAACCCTATTTTGAATACAGTGACTGACGAAGTATATTGGAGAACCCCAGGGGAGCAGGGACATCCTCGTGAAGCATGGAAGCCCTTGATAACACCATAGAGAGGGGATTGAGGCACCCTGACTCTGCTACAACGTCTCTCCTGCCTGAATGAGCTCAGAGTCAGGGGAGACTTCTTCTCATGGAGAAAAAGCAAGACAGAGATCCCCATCAGTCCCTACTGCTGCCACATATACCAGCCATCCTTGCTATCTGAAAGTTCTCTGGTCCTCACAAGCCCCAAATCCAGTTTGAAGAACAACAGGAAGTACATGCAACTACATTGACTTAGAGCAGAAGCCCACCTTGAGCATCTTCCAACCCTAAGACTAAGCAGCTATGGTTTGGGGCAATCTTGAAACTGGACCCACTGCTAGACATCCTGCACCACCATCATGACAAACCCCTACAGCTTAGGCCCCTGAGGTAATAACAGACATCACTAATTAGGATTTCAGTTGAAAAAACTGCACAGAGATCACACTAATAATCTACCCAGAAAAAAAGGCAATGTCACATACCCAAACAACACTCTAGGGAGTCAACTACAGGCAAAGTCTCTTCCTATAAAAGTTACTCTATAAAATTAGAAACAGCTACTATTCCACTAGATGTGCAGAGATCAATGTAGGGACATAGAGATGTGAAGCAGGAAAACATGACATCCCTAAATGAACTCAGTAAGTCTCTAGTGAAAGACCCCACAAAAAAGGACATATATAAAATGAAAGGATCAATTCAACAAGAGGATATAACAATTATAAATATATATGTGCCCAACAATGAAGCACCCAAATATATAAAGCAAATAATATTATTAGACATAAAGGGAGAGATAGATGCGAAACAATAAAAGTAGGGCAATTCAACACTCCACTTTCAACAATGGGCAGATCATCTAGACAAAAAAATTAACAGAAACAGCAGACTTAAAATGCACCATAGACCAAATGGCCCTAACAAATATTTACAAAGCATTCCATCTAACAGCTGCAGAATACACTTTCATCTTAACTGCATGTGAACCATTTTCTAGGTAGATCACATGTTAGGTCACAACACAATTTTTGACAAATTTAAGAATATAGAGATCATATCAAGTATCTTTTCTGACCACAATGGTATGAATCTAGAAGTCAACAATTAGAAAAACTCTGGAAACTTTACAAGTGTGTGAACATTAAGCAACATGTTCCTAATCAACCAATGAGTCAATGATGAAATTGAAAGGGAAATTAAAAATTTTCTTGAGAGAAATGAGAATGAAAACATATCAAACCCATGTGATCTAAGATCTAATGTTTATAGTGACAAATGTCTACCCCAAAAAATAAAGATATATAATAACCTAAAAATATTGCTCAAGAAAAAAGAAAAAAAAAAACCAAACTAACCTAAAATTAGAAGGATGAAAATAATAAAGCACAGAATAGAAATAAACAAAATAGAGACTAAAAAACAATTCAAAAAATCAACAAAACAGAGTTGACTTATTAAAAAGATAAATAAAATGGACAAACCTTTAGCTAGACTAAGAAAAAAGTGAGAAGGCAGAAATAAATAAAATCAGAGATGAAAAAGGAGTCATTACAACTGATACCACAAAAGACAAAGGATCATAAGAGACTATTATGAATAGCTATATACCAACTAATTTAATAACATAGAAGAAGTAGATAAATTCCGGGACAGACAATGTACTAAGATTAAATTATGAAGTTATAGAAAATCTGAACAGACCAATAACAAGTGACGAATTGAATCAGTAATAAAGTCTTCTATCAAAGAAAAGCCCAGGACCTGACTGATGGCTTCCATGCTGAAGTCTACCAAACGTTTAAAGAAGAATGAATACCAATAATTTTATATATACTCCAGAAAATTTAAAAAAAAGGGAATACTTCCAAGTCCATTTTATGAGGTCAACATTAGCCTAATTCCAAAATAAAATAATAACAAAATTACAGGTCAATATCCCTCATGAACATAGATACAAAAATTCTCACTGAGATGCTAGCAAACCAAGTCCAACTGCATTAAAAAGATCATTCATGGTAATCAAGTGGGATTCATGCCAGATATTCAGAGATGATTTAACAAATGCAAATATAAAAATTTGATCCACCATATTAACAAAAAGACAAAAAGCGTACAATCATTTCAAAAGATGAAGAAAAAGCATTTGACAGAATCAACAACCATTCATGAGAGAAAAAAATCTCTAAAAATTAGATATAGAAGGTATGTACCTCAACACAACAAAGGCCTTATGTAACAAACCTATAGGTATCATTATACGTAAAGATGAAAAACTAAAATCTTTTTCTGTAAGATCAGAAACAAGTCAAGGATACCAACTTTCACCATTGCTATTCAACTCAGTACTGGAAGTCCTACCCAGAGCAATTAGGCAAGAGAAAGAAATAAAAGACATCCAAATTGGAAAGGAGAATATCAAATTGTTCCTGTTTGTAGACAATGTGATCTTACATATAGAAAACTAAATATATCAGGAAAAAAAAAATATTTTAGAAGTAACAAATTAAGTAAAGTTGCAAGATACAAAATCAACATACAAAAATCAGCAGCATTTATATATGCTATGGTGAACTATCTGAAAAAGAAATTTAAAACCCATCTCCATTTATAATAGCTATTAAAAATAAGATACCTAGGATTAAACTTCACTAAGGGGGCAGAAGATCTCAACACTGAAAACTATAAAACTTTGATGAAAAAAATTGAAGAGAACACAAATAAATGGAAAGATATCCCATGTTTATGAACTGAAAAAAATGTACATTGTAAAAAAGGCCACACTATCAAAGAGAGCTACAGTTTTAATGTAATCCCTATCGAAATTCCAGTGTCACTTCTTGTAGATATAGAAAAAGCAGTCCTAAAATGAATAAGGAACCACAAAATACCCAAATAAAGCTGGAGGTATCACACTATCTGACTTCAAAGTATGCTACAAATTATCACATCTACTCCAGAAATATTTGCAATTATTATGTATACATAAATACAGAAATACATTATATAATATAAATCTATACTGACCAAAAGAACATAATCTGGGCATAAAAATAGACACATAGACTAAGGTTATAGAAAAGAGAGCCCAGAAATAAATTCACACATATACAGTCAACTGATTGTTGTGGAAAAAGTCTATTCAATAAATGGCTCTGGGAAAATTAAGTATCCACACACAGAAGAATGTGACTAGACACTTACCGCTCAGTATATTAAAAAAACAAAATGGATTAAAGACTTAAATGTAAAACCTGAAACTATGAAACTACTAGAAGAAAAAAATAAGATAAATACTTCATGATATTGGGCTGGGCGAGGATTTTTTAAATAAGACCTCAAAAGTACAGGCGAAAAAAGCAAAAACAAACAAATGCTATTATATCAAACTAAAACGCTTTTGCATAGTGAAAGAAATCATTATCGAGGTGAAAAGACAACGTACAGAATGGGAGAAGAGATTTCCAGAGTATACATCTGACGAAACATCACTATGCAGAATATATAAGGAACTTATACAAATCAACAGCAAGAGATAACCTGATTTAAAAATGTACAAAAGACCGTAATAGACATTTCTCAAAAGAAGATATACAGATTTGTTAACAGATATGTGAAAAAATGCTCAATATCACCAATCGTCAGGGAAATGCAAATCAAAACCACAATGAGATACCTTACATTAGTTAAAATGACTATCGTCAAAAAGACAAAAGAAAACAAGTGCTGATGAGGATGTGCAGAATAAGAAACACATACACACTGCTGGTGGGATTGTTTACTAGCACAGCCATTATGGAAAACAGTACGGTGGTTCCTCAACAAACTGAAAATAGAACTACTATACGATCCACAATCCCAGCACTGGGTATACATTCAATAGAAAAGAAATCTGTATGTCAGCGAGATCTTTGCACTCCCATGTTTATTGCAGCACTATTTTCAATAGCCAAGACATGGAGTCAACCTAAATATCCATCAATGGATGAATAAAGAAAATGTGGCAAACAGGCCGGGCGTGGTGACTCACATCTGTAATCTCAGCATTTTGGGAGGCCAAAGTGGGAGGATCACTTGAGCCTAACCTGTTCAAGAGGTTACAGTGTGCTGTGATCATGCCACTGCATTCCAGCCTGGGAGACAGGTCTTAAGAAAGAAAAGAAAAGAAAGAGAAAGAAAGAAAGAAAAGAGGGAGAAAAAGAAAAAGAAAGAAAAAAATGTGATACATATACACAATCTAATACAATTTTACATTTAAAAAAATAAAATCCTGCCATTTGTGGCAAGATGGATGAACCCAGAGGTTGTTATGTTAAGTAAAATAAGCCAGGCATAGAAAGATAAATAGTGCACGATCCCACTCACATATGGAATCTTAAAAAAAAAGTTGATATCATAAAAGTCGAGTACAACAGCCATTACCAGAGTCTCAGGAGGGAAAGAGAGGAAGGGGTATACAGGAAGTGGTTGGTCAGTAGGTACAGAGTTACAATTAGATAGGAGGAATAAATTCTGGTGTTCTATTGCACACTAGAGTGACTGGTTAACAGTAAAATACTACATATGACAAAGTAGCTAGAAGAGAAGCTTTTGAATGTTCTCACCACAAAGAAATGATAAATGCTAATTTACTACTATAATTGGATGACTATACACATAGATATGTATTGAAATATTAAATTGTACCCCATAGATATTAAATTGTACAGTTACAATGTGTCAATTAAATACATAAATTAAAAATTTTAAAAATACTCATTTCACCTTTGAAACTGTATTTATACTCTTTATAAGGTACAGTGTTTCAGAATTAGACTGAAAAATCAGAAGATATAATGAGCTATCATCTAGACTCCCTTTGTTCTTTTTCTGTAATAAAATAATTATCATTTCTGGGAAACATGAGTTATCATACCAAAAAAGCCTGGGAACATGATAATCTAGTTGAGAAGCATAAACATTGGAATCAGATACACCTGGGTTTAATCTGTCATTCACAGGCTATGTAATTCGAGATCAGTTGCTTAGCCTCTGAGACTCATTTCCTGATTTGTAAATTGGAGATGATGTTATAGGATTTTATTGGAATGAAGTAATATTCTGAGCCTAGTGCCTATTACATAGTAGACTTGAAATAGTTGCTCACCTGCCCTTTCAGCACTCCCAAAAATCATTCTTCTGCTACAGAGTAAGAGTGAGGGAGTTGAATACAAAAGTTGAGTTGACATAAACTCTTGGACACGCTGGTTCAGGGTGTTATTTTCCCTTAAAGTCTTAGTTATATCTTTCCCTTTCGAGCTTTAGGTTTGTTGTAAACAAGAAAACTCTGTTGCTTTGCATTTATATGCTGTGACTTACTTTGACTGCTATTAACTTGTCAAATATTTGTTTTTCTTTAAATTTCTATGTAAAAGAGTTTGTTACATTCTTTTCATGACTTTATCAGAGTTTGGAAGCAAAATCTTATTTTGAAGAAGACATTGCCAATTTTATACTGAAGTCAATAAGAAAATAGGCTATGCAGGAAAAATATTGCTTCGCAGGTAAATTTTAATGTTTAAAAGATGGCATTTTCAGTCTCTATCTGCGTTGTTTATCTCAGAATATTTGGAATATGATGAGTGGCCGAAAGTGAGTCTGGATTCTCTCCTACTCCTGGGCAGTAATAAGTCTGTAACTTTAGAAACGTAATGAGGAAGCCAAACTAAAAAAGAAACAAAGATTTTCACTTCAGTTTTGTGTGGATTTTTCAGAAGGAAGCAAAAGAATTTTGCAGATTTGGCTCTTGCACGAGTTACATTTAACATGTTGGTATGAGAACAAATGTGACAATTAAAAACAACCAAATGGTTACCTAGTTTAGAGAGCAGAGAGGGAAAAAATAGAAAGTAACACCTTCTGTGGAAGAAAAAGAACAAATGGCAATGCTAGATATGGAATTGCATCAATATAGTTCTTTTTCCAATATAAAATACCTTGGAAACTTACAGCAAATAATACAAACTTGACAGAGTATGTTCTCGGATTTACTTTCTATATCTTATAAAAAGACTAACAGGCAGTTCAAGTATAGTGTGCACCTTGGCTTTTTTCTTTTCTTTTTTCTGTCTCTCAGCCAGTTGGCTTGCTATTGTCCCTTTCCTACTTTCACCGCTTCCACCACTGTGTCGTACTTACCCTTGCTCTTAACAAATACAGATTGTACTCATGAGAAAACATATTGCTCTGAACATACCATAAAACAACAAATTTCAGCCCTGCTTTTCTTTTCCAGTGTTCTACAAATTGTGGCCTAAGAAATAGCTGCAGCAGAATTACCTGGCATATTCATTAATTCTTAGGCTCCACCCTAGACCTAGTAAATCAGAATCTCTGAGGATAGGGCCTGGCAATCCACAAATTAAACATACTTTCCTAATGATTACACTCAAGTTGGAGAACCACATTACGCAGTGATCATTTATTTCAACTTTACTTGATTCAAATTACTGAGACCTCCTTCTTCCAAAGACACTATTTTAACCACAAGAAGGACAGATGAGAAGAGTAGAAAGCTTGGGGCTACATGCTGGGAGACAATAGACGAACTCCTGCTTCTAACACTTCATGAGCATATGATTTGGCTTTTAACCTCCTCCTCTGTAAGACAGGAGAAAACTACCTGCCCAGGCCAATGCAGAGGGCTGAAGAGAAAACGAAATATAATGGAAAGTGTTCTGAAAACTGTAAATTTCTACCCAAGTATGAATTCTTGTCATGTTGTTTCGATTATACCTAAGACCATTTTCTGAAGACTGCCTCAAAGATAATAAAGAGAGGGTTTAGTAAAAGAAGGAAGGATGTGTTTGTTAGATCAGGGATTAAGATTATGTAAAGAATAATTAGCATAAAGTTTTCCCAGATGACTTCTATCTAGTTCCATTAAATCTAGTAACTAATACATTCATGCTGTATGTGCCATGTACCATATTAGTTGCTAGAGATGCAGTGAAGATAATATTATTATCACCCTGGATCACAACTACACATGAGGAGATAGACACATGATTCATTATATTACAATGTGACTAATAACCAAAATGTTAGGAAACAAATAGGCAGGAAGATCAGGAGGGATTTATGAATGTTTTCACTGAGGAAAAGATATTTGTGTTGTGCCTTGAAGAATGTGTACAGGTTCATTAGTCCTTTAAAAAGAGGAAGGATCTTCAAGAAGGGACAGTATCAGAAAAGGCCTGTATGTCTAAAAGGAAGCGTGTGTTTGGGAGCATGAGGAATAATCTGGGCAGGTGAAGCACAAGGAATTTTGTGGTTACAGGTGGCTTCATGACTTGCTCCTCTGCTAATTAACTGTGTGATTCCCTAGTTTATTCATTTGTTAAATGGATACCAGGATAACTTGCAAAATTGTTTTGAGGAATAAGTATTGTGGTAGGTCATTCTTGCATTACTGTAAAGAAATACCTGAGACTGGGTAATTTGTAAAGAAAAGAGCTTTAGTTTGCTCACAGTTCTGCTGGCTGTACAGCAAGCATGGTGCCAGCCTTTGCGCAGCTTCTGTGGAGGCCTCAGGAAGCTTTTACTCATGGTAGAAGGTGAAGTGGGAGTAGGCATATCACATTAGACCAGAAACAAGAGGTAGATGGAGGTGGGGAGGTGCCAGACACTTTAAACAACCATATCTTGCAAGAACTTGCTATGATGAGGACAGCACCAAGGGGATGGTGTTAAACCTTTCATGAGAAGTCCACCCTCTGTGATCCAATCACCTCTCACCAGTCCCTGCCTCCAACATTTGGGATTACAATTCAACATGAGGTTTGGGTGGAGACACAGATCCAAACCATATCAAGTATAAAACAATAGTATCAGGCATTCAATAATTACTACTAGTAGTAGAAATTTAATGTTCTACTAATGATTGAGAGTCCATCTAAATAGTGTAAAAGAAAAAGAACTAGGTGAAAAATCACTGGTTCTCAGGCCCTGAACACATGGACCGGAAACAATATATGGTCAGGACTACAGATGTGTTATGGGTTTCACAGCTGAAATAAATATAATTATTGAAGATCAGAGCATTTGAAATAAAAGCATTAGAAACAGTGACCACTGGCATATTCCCAAAGGCTTGGTATTATCACGTTTTCAGCCTACCACCAGCAGAAAATCTTACTCAATATGTACACATATATCAGTAAGGGTCTCTACATGCCTTTATTGTTTATTGGCTCAATCCATTTATCGAACTTCGATTATGTTCCAGGCCCTGGAAGTACAATAGTGAATAAAACAGTAACTGTATCTGCCATCACAGTGTTTTTATTAAATCCAAGCACATAATTAACAGTCATTTCAAAAACATTTAGTTTGATTAGTAGTATATGAAAACGTGCTGGAGCACTAACTTCGGCATGAAGCAAAGATGTACTCGAATTCCATCACCACCACTTTTTAGCCGTGTGACCTAGGGCAAGTATACAGTCTGTTCTATGACTAAATTTCTGCATGTGAAACCTGAATACTTACCTCATGTGGTTTTTTTGTGAGGCTTAAATGAAACAATTGATGGGAAATACTTAGCATAATATTAGCATGTGTAAAGTAAGCATTCTCTAAATATTAGCTATTCGTTTTGGGTACAATTTTTTCCATAAAGACTCCACCTAGACATCTCTTTTGGGCAGTGGAACAGGCTAGAAAATTTGAATAATTATTTTGTGGTAAAACAACCGAAAATGTTGGCTAAAATATGTGCAATTATTTCTATTTGCAAAGGTTTACTGGCAAGAAAGAAAGAAAAATCCTTAAAGGCCAAAAATGAAGGTAAAACAAAAGTCCAGAAAAGTAAGTACAAAAGCTAGCTTTTACTCTGGAATTATCTATAATCCCTGGTGACCTTGAGAATCAATGTTTATGGCCATTTGTTTCAGAGGCCTTGGATATGAAGCCTAATAAACATTAAAGGAGGGAAAATCTGTAGGAGACAGTGGCAGAAAATTTAGATGTTATTGTAAGTGTTTAAGACCTTCCTTATAAGGATAAGCTAAAAAAATTCCACCCCACTGGAATGCCTATCTTAGTCTTAGCACAGGGTTGAGTAGGAAAAAAAAAAGTCCTTCTTGGGAATTTTTAAACAAAATATGGACCTCAGGTAAATTTGGAGTCCTAAGCAGCTAATTGTAATCTGCCATTTTGAGAGCCCACGCCCCAACACATTGCACCCTGCCCTAGGACTCAAGAGCATCAACATCTCCACATCCCTGGTGCCCCACTGACACTGCCTACCCACAGAAACCACCATGGCCGGCTGCTATTGCTGGGGACAAAGCAGGGACCACTGGCTGCAACCCCACATCCTCCAGCAACAGAGCCACCATGCATTTTCACACATCCAGACAGAGTTCCTGCCCTGTAGCTGCACCATGGGGGCTGCAGCATGAGTAAAGTGCAAGCTCCCATTATAAGGGCTACGGAGCAAATGAAGCATGCATTCTCCACCTGCCTGCACAATGTTTGGGCCCACCCACCCTGCTGCTACCACAATAGCTGGTACCTACCTGCACATGCCACCTACAAGCTTTGAGACTGGTCCACTCAGCACACTGTAACCACTGCAAAACCAGCATGAACTGCTTGCGACCCAGATGGTTTCCTGCCACTGCTACTGTCATAGCCCTTGTCATACCTGCTGCCCAGGGGCCTGAGCACCTGCGCAGCCATCAGGCCTACTGCTGTCACTACTAACATCTGAGCAATCCACTTAGAGTACCAAGAATCAGTCCACATGGACCTACTAACACTGGCACCAGCGTACAACATCCAGAGTCCAGGGACAAGCAAATTCAGCCCACCAATGTTACTACTAGGACTAGAAGGCTGGCCCACCTGGTGTCCCCATCGCCAGCAAAACTTTACCACAGCCTCCACTAATAACCACATTCTAAATCATCAAAGAAATTACAGAAACCATTGATGCTGTTTATAGTCAAATAATTCATATAAAGATTACATTACTGTATGCACCCAGAATCAAAGCCAAAGTGTTGTACACAACCAATATCATAGATACATCTTTAGGAAAAAGGATATCAACATAGACACAAGAGACATTAAAAAAAAAAAGGAAACATGGGACTACCCAAAGAACATAATAATTTCCCCTCAATAGTTTTTAATTGAAAATAAATTTAGAAAACTCTGAAAAAGAATTCAAAATACAGAGTTTAGAGAAGTTCCATGAGATGCAAAAGAATACTGGAAAACAATATGAAGAACTAAGCAAAACAATTCAGGATATGAATGAGAAATTTACCAAACAGATAAATATTTTAGAAAGGAACGAAGTAGAAATTCTGGAATTAGAATTCATTGAAGAAAATACAAAATATATGTGAAAACTTCAACAATAGACTAGCAAGCAGAAGAATCTCAGAACTTGAATACAGGTCTTTTGAAACAATCTAGTAAACAAATATTGAAACAATAGAACAAAAAGGAACAAGCAGCTGGGTATGGTAGCTCATTTCTGTAATTCCAGCACTTTGGGAAGACAAGGCAGGTGGAGTACTTTGAGCTTACGAGTTGGAAACCAGGCTGGTAAACATGGTGAAGCCCCTAAAAAATACAAAAACTGGCTGGGGTGGTGGTGCATGCCTATAATCTCAGCTACTCATGAGGCTAAGGTGGGAAAATGGCTTGAGCCTGGGAGATGAAAATTCCAGTGAGCCAAGATCATGCCACTTCACTCCAGCCTGAGTAATAGAGTTAGACCCTGTCTGAATTAAAAAAATAAAAAAGAATAATGAGCAAGGCCTACATGACATATGGGACAATAAAAACAATAAAATATTCAAATTCAAATTTTCAGAGTCCTGTAATGCAAAGAGTAAATGAAAGAGTTACATTTAACAAAATAATAGATGAAAACTCCCCAAGTTTAGCAAGAGATTTAGACATCAAGATGCAGGAGGCTCAGAGATCCCAAGTAGATATAATGCAAAAAAATGTCCTCTCACAACACATTATACTCAAACTCAAAAGTTAAAGATGAAAATAAAATTTTATAAACAATGAGAGAAAAGCATCTAGTCATTCCCAAAGGAACCCACATCAGATTAACAGGGGATTTCTCAGGAGAAAACTTACAGGCTAAGAGAGAATGAAATAATATATTCAAAGTGATAAAATAAAACAACTGTCACCCAACGGTACTCCACCCAGCAAAGTTATTCTTCACAAATGAAGGAGAAATAGGAGAAATAAAGACTTTCCCAAGTAAACAAAGTTGAGGGTATTTATCACTAGACAGAAATGCTTAAGGGAGTCCTACACCCAGAAGTGAAAAAATGATATCTACTATTATGAAAGCAAAAGAAAACATAAAACCCACTGGTAGAGCATACACACCAACAAGGAAAAGACTCAAATGTTAGCACTACAGCAAACTACCAAATCACAATGATTAAAAACATAGAAAATAAAAGAATAGAGTATATATAAAACAACCAGAAATAAGTTCATAAAACAGAAATAAACCTCCATATAGCAATAATAATCTTGAATGTAAATGAATTAAACACCTCACTTAAAAGATATACACTGGCTGAATGAACAAATAAACATCGTCCAATTATACTCTGCCTATAAGGAAAACCTGTAAAAACAGTTGTAGACTGAAAGTAAAGGAGTGGAAAAAGATATTTTATGCAAACAGAAACCAAAAGTGAGGAGTAACTACAGTTATATCAGATAAAACAGACTTTAAGTCAAAAACAGTAAAAAGAGTTGAAGAAAGACATTATATAACAATTAAGGAATCGATTCAGCAAAAGGATATAACAATTCTAAATATATATGCATCTAACACAAGAGTACCCACATATATAAAGCAAATATTATTAGATTGAAATGGAGAGATGTACTACTATATATATATACATATATGTATAAAATACAATAATGGCTGGGGACTTCAATATCCCACTCTCAGGATTAGACAGATCATCTAGAAAGAAAATTAACAAAGGAACATTGGCTGTAAACTGCACATTAGACTGAATGGACCTAACAAACATTTACTAAATAGGGCATCCAACACATTTTTTCTCATTATACAAGACAGACTGTATGTTAGACAACAAAACAAGTCTCAACAAATTTTAAAATATCAAAATTAACTAAGTGTCTTCTCAGATCACAATGGAATAACACCAGAAATCGATATCAAGAAGAACTTTGGAAACTGTACAAATACATGAAAATTAAACAAAATGCTGTTGAATGACTGTTGGGTCCAAAAAGAAATTAAATAGAAAATAAAAATATTTCTTGAAACACGAAAATAAAACACAGTATCCAAAAACCTATGGAATACAGCAATAGGAGTGCTAAGAGGGAATTTTATAGTAATGAACATCTACATAAAAAAGATTTCAAATAAACTATCTATTAATCCACCTCAAGGAACTAGAAAAGGAAGAATGAACCAAACCCAATTTAGTAGAAGGAAAGAAATAATAAGGATCAGAGCAAAAGTAAATGAAATAGAGACTAAAAAATTACAAAAGATGAATGAAACCAAAATTTGTTTTTTGTAAAGAAGAACAAAATTAATAAACCATTAGCTGGAGAAACCCAGAAAAAAAAAAAATAGAAGAGGCCCAAATTAGAAATAGAGGCATTACAACAGATATCACAAAACAAGTGATTTGGTAAATACCAAGTAAATACAACAGATTATCGGAGACTATTATGAACAACTATACACTACAGAACTGGAAAACCTAGACAAAATGAATAAATTCCCGGACACCTGCAGTATTCCCAGATTGAATCAGGAAGAAATAGAAAGCCTGCTCAGAAAAATAACAAGTAATGTGATTAAAGAAGTAATAAAATTTTCCCAGGCCAGGCACCGTGGCTCATGCTTGTAATCCCAGCATTTTGGGAGGCCGAGGCAGGGTGATCACCTGAGGTTGGGAGTTCTAGAGCAGCCTGATGAACGTGGAAAAACCTCATCTCTACTAAAATTACAAAATTAGCCTGGCATGGTGGTGCATACCTGTAATCCCAGCTATTTGGGAGGCTGAGGCAGGAGAATCGCTTGAACCCGGGAGGCGAAAGTTGCAATGAGCTGAGATTGCGCCATTGTACTCCAGCTTGGGAAACAAGAGAGAAACTCCATCTCAAATAAAAAAGAAGAAGAAGTAATAAAAGTTTCCCAACAAAGGTTTGTCCAGGGTCAGATGGTTTCATTGTCAAATACTAACAAACTTTCAAAGAAGAACTAACACCAATTATCCTCAAACTATTACAAAAAATTGAAGAGAAGGAAACTTTTCCTAACTCATTCTAAAATGCCAGCCTTACTTTGATACCCAAAGCAGATAAGGACACAATGTAAAAAGAAAACTACAGGCCAATATTATTGAATAAAATAAATGCAAAGGCCCTCAAAAAAAACGAATGGAAAACTATATCCAACAGCACATCAAAAATTAATACAGCATGATAAAGTGAGATTTATCCCAGGGATGCAAGGTTGGTTCAATGTATGCAAATTAACACACATAATATCACATGAATGAAATAAAGGACAAAAATGATATGATCATCACAAAAGAGAAAAGCATTTGATAAAATTCAATATCTGTTCATGATAAAAGCCCTTAACAAACTAGGTATAAAAGGAATATGCCTCAACATAATGAAGGCTATATCTGACAAACTGACAGCTAACATCACACTGATGGGGAAAGCTGAAATCATTTGCCCCAAGAACCAGAACAAGAGATGGATGGCCACTTCATCATTCCTATTCAACTTACGGAAGTCCTAGTAAAAGTAAACAGGAAAGAGAAGAAATAAAAGGCATCCAGATTGGAATAGAGGAAGTCAAATTGTTCCTTTTTGCTGATGATATAATCATATCTAGAAAAACCTAGATCTAATAAACCAATTCAGTAAAGTTGCTGGATATAAAATCAACATGTAAAAATCAGCAGCACTTTTATACACCAATAATAAACTTGCTGAGAAAGAAATCAACAAAGCAATCTCATTTACAATAGCTACAAAAAATATCTGGGAATAAATTGAGTCAAGGAGATGGAAGATGTCTCCAAGGAAGGCTATAAAACACTGAGGAAAGAACTAGAAGAGTACATAAACAAATGGAATGACATGACATACCATGCTCATAGACTGGGAATAATATTATGATTAAAATGATCATACTGCCCAAAGCAATCTACAGATTCAATGCAATCTCTATCAAAATATCAATGTAATTTTTCACAAAATTAAAATACATCCTTAAATTTGTAAGGAACAGAGAAAAAGCTCAAATAGCCAAAGCAATCCTGAACAAAAATTACAAAGCTAGAAACATCACATTAGTTGACTTCAAAATATATTACAAGGCTATATTAAACAAAACAGCATGATATTGGTATATGAAAATAGATACCTAGACCACTGGAACAGAATAGAGAACCCAAAAAGAAATCGACATATTTAGAACCAACTGCTATTTGACATAGGTGGCAAAAACATACCATGGAAAAGGTCATTCTCTTCAATAAATTGTACTGGGACTATTAATATCTGTATGCAGAAGAATGAAACTGCACCCCTATCTCTCATCATATACAAAATCAACTTACAATGAATAGAAGACTTAAAAGTAAGGCCCAAATTATAAAGCTACTGGAATAAATCAGGGTAAACACTTCAGGACATTGATCTAGGCAAAGATTTGATGGCTAAGACCTGAAAAGCACAGCAATAATAACAAGAGACAAATGAGATTATATTAAACTAAAAAGCATCTGGACAACAAAGGAAACAATAAACGAAGTAAAGAGATACCTGTTAAATGGGAGAAAACATTTACAAACTGTACATTTGACAAGGCACTGATATCCAGAATAGACATGGAATTCAACTCAACAGTATAAAAAAAATCCCAATAAAAACTAGGCAAAGTACATGAATAGACATTTCTCTAAAGAAGACACACAGATGACTAAGAGGTATATGAAAAAAATGCTCCACTTCACTTATCATCAGATATATGCAAATCAAAAACACAACAAAGCATCATTTTACCCCAGTTAGAATGGCTACTATTAAAAGATAAAAAAAAATAAACATAATGGATGCTGGTGAGCATGTGGAGAAAAGGAAAGTCTTTATACACTATTGGTGGAAATGCAAATTAGCACAGCAACTATGGAAAACAGTATGGAGAGTTCTCATAAAACTAAAAATAGAGATACTATTTGAGTCAGCAATCTCACTACTAAAAAGACATCCAAAAGAAATGAGTATATCAAAGGGATACCTGTACCCCCATGTTTATTGCAGTGTTATTCACAATAACCAAGATATGGAATCACCCTTAGTGTTTATCAGTGCACCAAAGGATAAAGAAAATGTGGTATATACATAAGATAATATTATTTGACCATAAAACAAGAATAAAATCATGACATTTGCAGCAACATGGATGGAACTGAAGCTCATTATCCTAAGTGAAATAAGCCAGACACAGAAAGACAAATATCATGTGTTCTCACTCACATCCAAGAGATTAAAAAAGTTAATCTCATGGAGGTAGAAAATACAATGATAGATACCAGAGTCTCAGAATGATGTGTGTGGTAGTGTGTGGAGATAAAGCAAGCTTGGATAATGGGCACAAACATACAATTACATAGGAGTTACAACTTCTAATGTTTGATAGCAGAATATGGTGACTACAGCAACACCGTGTTGTATTCTTCAAAGTAGCTAGAAGAAAGGACTTGAAATGATTCCTACACAAAAAATGGGTAAGGTCTTAAGGTGATGGATAACTAAAACACTCTGACTTGATCATTATAGCTTCTATGAATGTAAGAAATACTCATATGTAGCCTATACATTTATAAAATATTATGTATCAGTTAAGAAACAGATGTTTTCAGAAAAACCAAAATGAGACACTTGATCACCACAGACACCCACTAAAGGAGATTGTAAAATATATAAATCGGGCTCAAAAAGGAATCATCCCAGAAGGGGATGCTGAGGTGTCAAAAGAAACTGGTACATTTGTGCATATATCTAAACAAATACCGACTGCACAAAAATTAATAATGCCCAATATGTGGGAATAACCAAGTAAAAATTGACCTAAAATCTGGAAATACTGCATATCATTTTGCAGCAGACAGGAGTTAAGTGTTCTAAAGACCTTGCGTAATTTGAAGGAGTGTGAAGATGTTGATTAACATTAGACTATGTTGACAATGCATATTAACACTTAGGGGAAACATGAAATGAGACCCAAAAAGCCCCAATCAATCCAGAGTAAGGCAATAAAGAAAAAAATACATCAATATAAAAATCAAAATAAATGAAAAACAGTACCTAAGGTGGTAGAAATAAATCCTTATTATACCTGTGATCAGTATAAATTTAAATGAATTAAAAGATTCAGCTAAAAGACAATGATTGTCAGACAGCATACAAAATAAAATGTACCTATATGATAGTTAAAAAGACATATGAGAAACAAAATGGTATGGGAGAGCCAAAATTAATAAATGAGAAAAGATATATTAGGCAAATACTAATCAAATGAAAGTAGCATATTTAAGCTGGCAAAAAAATCAATAACTATTTGAACAGTATAATTAAAAATTTTGATGTAATGGACTCAGCAATTGTAAAATATATGTAATTTTCAACTACATACAAAAACTTACAGAAATTGATCATGTACTAAATCATAAAGCAGATCCTAAATTTCACAGAATAGTATTATGTAGATCATATTATTTCTTCATAATTCAATTAAGTTAGAAATTAGAAGTTATTAAAAGCCTAAATAAGTGGATATGGGTGGAAAGGCCTAATATCATATATATGCCATTTCTTCCTAAATTTAATTTTAGATTTAATACAACAAAAATCAGAATTCAAAAGGTGTGTGTGTACTCATGTGTATGTGTAATTTAAGCATTTGATTCTAAGATTCATGTAGAAGATCAAAGGATAGCCATAACCAAAACACTAGTGACAAAGAACAAGGGGTTGAGGAGGTCTTGCATTAACAGATATAAAGGTCATAATAAGTCAAGAATCAATAAGATAGTATAGCATTTGTTTAGAGATAGACTGAGTCCCATGAAATAGTAAAACTTTCAGAAATGGACCATCTTATATATAGAAATGATTTCTTACAGACTTTGTATTGCAGGTCAATGAGTAAAGTATGAAATATCCAACAAATTATTATTGGAAGATTATACAGAAAAAAATATAGTATATTAACAATCAGAATTATATTGACTAAAGGCAAATATAAAAAAAATCTGAAATCTTTTATAAGATAACTTAAAAGTATATATTTATGACCTTGGTATATGTAAAGATTTCTTAAATAAGATAGCAACAATGCAACTGACAAGAAAAAAATTTATAAATTTGACTATATAAAAATTAAGACAATAACTAAAGTGAAATGAGGAGTCATATTTATAGAAGATAGAATAGGAATTGGGTAATTTAATTTTTAATATGAGCAAACATTTTAAAAGTGTTCAATAGAAAAAGAGCACAGAAGACCAATACATGCACGAAAAATGCAACAGCAACCTAATTAGTAACTGGAAAACACAAACTAAATGTGATACCACTTAAAACCTATCAGATTCATAAAAAAAGAAAATATCTGATATTGAATATTGTTATGGATGTGGAGCAATCAGAGCTTTCATATACTTTCATATTTAGGAGTAAAAAGTGGTACACAATTGTACTGAAACTATTTGAAAAAATCGAGAAGAGACTTGTCCCTAACTCATTTTATGAAGCCTGCATCACTGTGCAAAACCTGCCAAAGACAGTGAAAAACAAAAGCCACAGGCCAATATCCCTGATGAACATTAGGCACAAAAATCCTTAACAAAATACTAGCAAACCAAATTCAGTAGCACATCAAAATGTTAATTCTCCATGATCAAGTAGGCTTCATTCCTGGGACTGAAGATTAGTTCAACATACAGAAATCAGTAAATGTGGTATTGATAAATGTCACATAAAGAGAATTAGAAACAAAAACCTCATGATAATCTCAATAGATGTGGAAAAAGCTTTTGATAAAATCCAACATCCCTACATGATAAAAACCCTCAACAGACTAGGCATTGACAGAACGTAACTCAAATAATAAGAGCCATCTATGATAAACCTACAACCAACATCACACTGAATGGAAAAAAGCTGGAAGCATTCCCCTTGAGAACAGGAGCAAGACAAGGATGCCCATTCTCACCACTTCTATTCAACACAGAACTGAAGTTCTTGCCAGACAAATCAGGCAAAAGAAAGAAATAGAAGGCATCTAAATAGTAAAAGAAGTCAATCTCTCTCTCCTCAATGACAATAAAATTTTATACCTAGAAAATCCTAGAATCCACCAAAAGGCTTTTGGAACTGATAAACAGCTTTAGTAAAGTTTCAGGATACAAAATCAATGTACAAAATTCAGTAGCATTTCTGTACACCAATTATGTTCGAGCTGAGAGCCAAATGAAGAATGCAATCCCATTTACACACAAAATAAAACACATAGTAATATATCTAACCAAAAATGTGAAAGATCTCTTCTAGGAGAACTACAAAACACTGCTTAAAGAAGACATCATAGATGACACAAACAAATGGAAAAACATTTCATCTTCACGGGTTGGAAGAATCAATATCATTAAAATGGCCATACTCTACAAAGCAATCTACAGATTCAATGCTATTTGTATCAACCTACCAGCATCATTTTTCACAGAATTAGAAAAAAGTATTCTAAAATTCATATAAAACCAAAAAAGAGTCTGAATAGCAAAAGCAATCCTAAGCAAAAAAGCACAAAACTGGAGGCATCACATTGCCATACTTCAAACTATACTGTAAGACTATAGTAACCAATATAGCATGATACAGGTACAAAAACAGACACATAGTCCAATGGACCAGACTGAGAGAACCCAGAAATAAAGGTGCATACCTATAGCATCCTGACCTTTGACAAGTCAACCAAAATAAGAAATGTGGAAAGGACTCCGTATTCAATAAGTTGTGCTATGATAACTGGCTAGCCATATGCAGAAAAATGAAGCTGGATGCCTACCTTTCACCATATAAAAATTTACTCAAGATGGATTAAACATTTAAATGTAAGACCTTAAACTGTAAAAATTCTAGAAGAACATCTAGGAAACACCATCCTGGACATTGTCCTTGAGACAGAATTTACTACTACATTCTCAAAAACAACTGCAATAAAAAGAAAAATTGACAAGTGGGACCTAATTAAAGAGCTTCTACACAGCAAAAGAAACTATCAACAGAGTAAACAGACAACCTACAGAAAGGGAGAAAATATTCACAAACTCTGCATCTGAGAAGGGTCTAATATACAGAATCTATAAGAAACTTAAAGAGTTCAACAGGCAAAAATTAAATAACCTCATTAAAAAGTGGGAAAAAATATGAACAGACGTTTCTCAAAATAATACATCAGAGAGGCCAACAAACATATGAAAATATGCTCCACATCATTCATCGTCAGAGAAATCCAAATCAAAGCCACAATGAGATACCATCTCACACCCGTCAGAATGGCTATTAAGAAGTCAATAAACAACAGATACTGGTGAGGCTGTGGAGAAAAGGGAGCAGTTATACATTGTTGGTGGGGATGTAAATTAGTTCAGCCACTCTGGAAAGCAGTTTGGAGGTTTCTCAAAGAACTTAAAGCAGAGCTACCATTTGACCCAGTAATCCCATTACTAGGTATATATCCAAAAGAAAATAAATCATTCTACCAAAAAGACACATATATGTTGATTGCAGCACTATTCACAGTAACAAAGACATGGAATCAACCTAGGTACCCATCAACCATGAATTAGATAAAGAAAATGTGGTACATACACTCCATGGAATACTATGGAGCCATAAAAATGAATGAATGAAATATCTTTTGCAGCAACATGGATGCAACTGGTAGCCATTATCCTAAGCAAATTAACATTGGAATGGAAAGCAAATATCACGTTTTCACTTACAAGTGGCAGCTAAACAATAGGTACTCATGGACATAAAGATGACAACAATAGACACTGGCAACAACTGGAAAGGGAGAGGAAGGAGGGGGAAAGAGTTGAAAAATTATTAGGTGCTATACTCAGTACCTGGATGATGGAATCCATCATACCTCAAACCTCAGCATCATGCAATATACCCATGTAACAAATATGGACATGTATCCCCTGAATTTAAAATAAAAGTTGAAAATATTTTTTTAAAATGGTACAAAAACTTTGAGAAACAATTTGGCATTGTTTTGTAAAAAAAAAAAATACACACACATATATATATGTGTATCTTTACACTTATATATACATATATCTATATATCTTTATACTTATATGTACACACACACACACACACACACACACACACACATTCCCTAGGGCTGGGCAATTCTATTTCCATGTTTTGTGAATATTCCCTAGAGAAACCTCTTATACCCATTCATAAGAAGACAGGTAAAGCAATGTTTGCAGTAGTAAAAGAAGAAAGAAGAAAAGAAACAGGAAGCAATTATATGCACCAAAATAGGAGAAGAGAAAGGAACAACACATTGTGACATGTCATAGAATGGAATAGTAAAGAGCTGTAAAAAGAATGATCCACAGCTACAGGCAACAACATGGAAGGACCATATTACTATAAGATCAAGTAAAAAGAAAAACACAACCAAAAAAAATCTCAGAGGATTACCTAAAGAATTTCATTTATATAAAATTTAAAAATATACAAAATTAAACGTATTAATTATGAATGCAAACAGATGTGATAAAATGCACTGGAATGAGAAAAGCCAGTATAGTAGTTACTTCATGGAGAAGGATGGGACTGATGGAAGTGAGATTGGGGTAGGACATAGCCTGGAGCTTTAATATTTAATCTATGTTAATTTTGTAAGCTAGGTAGTAAGTAAACAGAGATTGGATTGTTAAAGGTGTGTGCTTTTGTGTGTGCATGTGCCTGCATATATGTTTTTACACCTGTATATATATATATTTTTTACTAATAAATGTTATTTTTAGGAACACTTTCCAAATCACAGCAAAATTGAGTCAAAAGTACAGAAGGTTCCCATGTACTCTTTGTCCTCTCCTAAGCACAGACTCCCGCATTATGGAAATCTCCCATCACAGTGGTACATTTATTACAACTGATGAACCTTCATCAATGTATTATTTTCACCCAAAGTCCAGAGATTACATTAAGGTTCGCTTTTGGTGTTCTACATTCTATGGGTCTGAACAAATGTATAATGACATGCATCCACTATTACAGTATCATACAGAGAACTCTACTCTGTAACTCCTCTGTGCTCCATGTATTCATTCTTCCCCTCCTCCTAACTCCTGACAACCACTCACCTTTTTACTGTCTATAGTTCTTGCCTTTTCTAGAATGTCACATCAATTGAACTTATTTAGTGTATAGCCTTTTCAGATTGACTCCTTTCAATTTGGGAATACGTATTTAAGTTTCCTCCATGTATTTTTATGGCTTGCTAGCTTGCTTTATTTTAGCACTGTATAATTTACCATTGTCTGAATGTACCACAGTTTATCCATTCACCTACTGAAGAACCTTGTGGTTGCTTCCCAGTTTTGGCAATTATGAATAAAACCACTACAAACATCCTTGTGCAGATTTTCGTGTGTTCATAAGATTTGTATTGATTTGGGTAAATACCAAGGAGTGTGACTGCTGGATCTTATGGTAGAGCATGTTTAGTTTTGTAACAAACTGCTAAACTATGTTACGAAGTGACTGTACCATTTTGCCTCTCCATCAGCAATGAAAGAGTTCCTGTTGCTCTACATTCTCACCACCATTTAGTGTTGTTGGTGTGCTAATAGGTATGTCGGGGTTGTTTGAATTTGCAATTCCCTAATGACATCTGTTGTTGAACATCTTTTTGTGTGCTAATTGCCAACTTTATATCTTCTTTGATGAGATGTCTGTTAAGGACTTTGCCCATTGTTTTAATTGTGTTGTTCATTTTCTTATTGTTGAGTTTTAGCAGTACTTTTTACGTTTTGAGTAACACTTTTTTATCTGATGTATCTTCTGCAAAGATTTTCTCCCAGTTTGTGTCTGGTCTTCTCATTCTTTTGATATTGTCTTTCACAGAGCAGAAGTTTTTTTGTTTTCAATTTTTGGTTAAAAAAAATTAAAAATCACCTCCTCCTTAGGACTGCATTTTAAAATTTTAATTTACCTTCATGAACACTATTTTTAAACTTGTGGAGGGTGTAGAAAGGTGATAACATGAATGTATGAATTTTTCAATAGTTTATGTGCTCACCCTTTATCACAATATACAGACTATCCTTCTTTAAAATTGTATTAAAAACTCCATGGTTTCCTGTTATGTTATCTTGGTGTCTTGGCATATAATAATGTTTCTTACAAGGAGTAAGGGGTACCATAGAAGTTATCTTTATGGTTGAACATAATCTGGCAGTTCAATATATTAGCAATACGTTACCTAGGTCTACAGTGAATTGCATAAACATACAGTCTAGTAAAGTAACGCTGCTTTGTAAAAGCTCAAGTATCTTACTCTTGATTTTATTAGAATTCACAATCTTTTCCTTAGTGTATCCCTGTAAAGTACAGAATAGAATTTCTGAACAACTTACACTGAATATTAAAGAAAATGAAAGTCTCTGACAAAGTCAAGAAATTCTTTTTCTGTTCTCTTTCACTTTGAGTAGTGTAATAAACCATTCAGGTAGGTTCTCTGCATTCCAGACATGCAGGCTTCCATGGATGAAGTCCTTCCTCCACAAGTTGACTGCCTTGCTGTCAGCTCCAATGTCAGTCCCTTCAAACTCTCTGTTTCCATAATAAACCCTGACCTGGAATGACCACCTCCTTCATGGTTCAGGAGTCATTGGAAAGCCAGCAAAGATCAGAGCTGGGTCTCTCCTGAATGAAGCCACTGACTGTGCCCAATTGTATATAATTATATCTAGACAACTGTTCTCTTGGGGCTCAGCAGAGGCAGATATGAATTTCTACCAGAGTGTTAGAGTATAAAGGACAGTTTCTTATTTTGTAAGCCACCCAGCTGTAGGATTGGACAACATATCATCACTTAGCATTTGGACAGCAAACTGTTCAGAAATCTATAACCTGTCTAGTGTCACAAAGCTGAAGAGAGAACTTTTTTTTTATATATCTTTCAGACTTGGTAGCTTTAAGGCCATCTGTGTAAAGTCCATGCTGTTGAAAGAGGACAACTTTGCCCTCAATGTAAAGTTGCCATTAGCTGAATCAGCACCAGTTCAGGGAGATTTGGAATTTAGCAATGGTGACTTCTTCAATATCATTCATGGATATGTCATGTTCAAACTAAACTAGAAAACTTAAACCTGAGATTTTGAGCACTAGATTTTTTTTGGCACAAATACAGGCATTTTGAAAGGGAAATATGAGTTCCCAGAATTTGTTACAAATATAAATTTTGAAGTTGAAATAACATTTGGATTTCGATTGACTGTTTTGTTTGGGAAGACTGAGATTGGCATGAAGCTCTGGCTTCTTCTGACCCCACTGAATGGCTTTGAAATCATAAAGCAAATACAGTTGTGGTGCCATGGAGCTAGTTTTGTAAATCAGAACAATATCCTGTTTGGCTTCTCATTGGGCCAGTCCCCACATGCCACCTGCCTCTCTGGTAGGCCTTAAGGCCCCACCACTGTGTAGAACTCTAAAAATTTCCAACACCCAGGACCACCTGCAACACTGCAAGGCGCATTGGCTCCATTTTGTTGTTTTAGTTGATGATGATCCATATTTCAATTGCACAATATTGCAATGATCAGAGAACATTTTCTGGACAGCTTTTTGGCAATGTACCTTCTTTACTAATAAAGCAAAGGAGAGCGACAATTTTGTCTTTGTTTTTGTTTTCAGTGAAGTCTCCATTTCTTTATTTTGTTGTTTATGAAGTCATATAGGCAGGTACTGTGTATGTTTCTATGTGTGCATGTGTGTATTTATTGCTTATAAGTTTGCTGTAATGAGAAAATACATGTCAAGTATATATGTATACAAAAATACACATGAAAATACACACATAATGTATAACTACATTGGGTTTCATTACAAAAAAAAAGATGTGGTAGATTCATTTAATTTTCAAAAAATATTCATTCATTTTCCTTATCTTCATGAAAGAAGAATATTTCCTCAACTCATAAATGCCATACTGAGCCAGTAACTTGCTTTGGCTAATGGAATGTAACTGAAAGTGACAGTGTCTGGTACTGGAACTAGCCTTAAGAAGAATTCTAGGTTCTTATCAAGCCTCCTGGGACCTTCTAATTTCTGCAGAGAGAAAAACATACTCCAGATAGCTGCTTACTATTGAGCCTAATAAGTGTAATACATACCTAAACTTGACCTGAAGCCTAATGCACAGCCACTCCAGCAAACTGCCCACTCAATAGCAAGAAATAAATTCCTATGTTGTAAATTATGAAGCCTGGGTGTTATTTCCAAGGCAGCATTATGTCATCAGTCAATAACTGATAAAATGAATGTTATCTATAATGTCTAAAACATCTTTATTGAGATGTCATTCATATACCATACGATTCATCCCTCTAAAGTATACAATTCAGTGGTTTTAGGATATTCACAGTGATCACCACAATTTATTAGCTCAACATTTTCATCAACCCAAAAAGAAACCTTATAGCCATGAGCATCACTTCTTACCCTTACTCCCAGCTCTAGAAAGCCTCTATTCTACTTTCTATCTCTATAAATTATCCCATTATGTGCTTTTCATATAAATGGAGTCATAAAACATGTGGTCTTTTGTGATTGGGTTATTTCACTTAGCATATTGCTTTTAAGGTTTACTTATGTTGTAGTGTATCCGTATTTCATTCTTTTTTATGGCTGGATAATATTCCATTATATGGAGATAGCGCATTTATTTATATCTTAAATTGTAACCACTCTGTTGATTGACATTTACACAGAAACATAAAATACTAATTAAAGATTGTACCATGCATTATGGTAATAAACTTGTTTTAGAAATGTCAGCCTGAGACAGACCTAGGTATTTTTTAAATGATAAGAGAGAGACAGAAATTAATTAGCTTACTTTCTAAGACTTCATGCTCAGAAATTAGGCATGTATATTGAACATTCCAACTTTCTCTGAAATACCTTCTATCAACCAGTGATTTTTGTAATGTACTTATATTGTTATTCTATAGCCTGTCTCAGGTTCATTTTATTGTTGTGGGGATATATACAGTCGAATTATACTTATTTTAACATTATCACAAATACTCTGAGTGTTCTTCAGTACTCCCATGACAAAGGCTTACCATGAAATTAACACTATGGTTTGTGGGGGGGAAAAAGTTAAACAAGAAACAATAGAAATAATTCTGCTTCCATATCTTATGAGATGTTTGCAAATTCATGTATTTACAACTTCAAAAATGATAGCTGGCATTTATTAAGCACTTATCACGTGTCAGCAAACAACGTTCCTGGCACTTGATGTGTATTACAACAAACTTATGAGAAGAGAATCATTAATATTCCCATTTCAAAGATGACAAATAGAGACAAAGTGACATTAAATGATCTGCCTAAGGTTAAGACTATGACTTATAGAGACTTCTGACTCCCAACCCAGCACTAGTTGCTATTGGACAGAAGTATCTCTCAGTCACCATTCACCTATCTATAAAACTGAGATAATATCCGTATGATCTTCACAGCTGGGTGTGACAGTATATATAAACTATACGGAAAGATTAGGATAGCAAGGAATAGAAAGACACAGATTGCCTTCAGTAGCGGGCTTTTTCTAGCTATACACAGGGGAAGGGAAATGAGATAGAACAAATGACTATCTCTCTGATCACCCCGTGTGATTGCACCATGAAATAACTCTGTATCTCAGAAACTGTCTTGCCTGGGACATACCATCGATCTGATAGAAAATTGGCAAAATAGGTTATCACCATTTACGATATATTTTGGGTACCAGTCTCTTCTGAATGCTTCTGTTTCTTTCTCAAACTTAGTCTGCAGTCATCTGATAGGGAACATTCCTCTTGGGCAGAGTTCCATGCAAAGCCACCTCAGGGGACAATGGTCTTTTCTCTGCAGAAAGAACAACTTGCGGCCACTTTTTTTCAGAAGTGAGCTGTGGGTCTTTTGTGTACTTAGGACTTGTGGATTCCTCTCTGAAGAAAAGTGCTTCTGGTTAAAATGAAAAGCACTAAATTAAATAGAAAATTATAGCGTGCTTCTCTTAACCCCTCCCCTTAAATTATAACCTTGAAGAAAATCAAATAATAAAAATACATAATTTTTGAAGTAGATTAAATGATGTGAATATTTCCTAGACTTTGGATTTTTAAAAAATATTATTAACCAATACTACGTCTTGGTAGAGAGGCAGTATGGCATAGTAAGAGTACAGACAGATCTAGGTTTGAACCCTTTCCTTCCTCTACACACACCATTTCCTTCTTATTTCTACTTTGATACAAAGTTGGGGATTTTGGAGAGAGAGGTGAAAAAACAGTAGCTATCTAAGAAACATAAGCAGACGAATAATGATATCAGGTAAGGATGAGTGTAGATGGCAAACAGGAAGGAGGACTAAAAGAAGAGAAACAAGGTTTTGACACAAGAGAAACACAAAGTTTGGGATTCAAGAAAAGTGACAACAGGTTTAAGAAATAATAATTTTCAAAAAGCATTCATTTTTCAAAATTATTTTTTGAAAATTATGACAGAATTATTGCCATAGCTTTCTAAAGTAGTCCACCTGACTTCAGTCTGTCACCAGTTCCAGTCCATCTTCCTCACTACAGCCAATTGATTCTTTTAAAATACAAATTTTATCATCTTACTGTCCTTGCTTAAAATTTGGTAGTGGCTTCCCATTGAGTTCAGAATAAAATAAAAAATGCTTTTTGTCTGTTTTCTGTCTCTCTCCTCAGCCTTATATTTAGCTGTTTCCTCTGCACATTACATTCTCCAGATCTATGGAACTCCCACCCTACAGCTAAATGCACCTTGCTGTTTCACACTTCCAAAACTGCATATGTTATTCAATGCCCCAAATGCCTCTTTGTCCTTTCACTTGGGGATTACATCTTCAGAGGGCTTACTTTTCAGCTGTTCTTCAGAAATCTCTCTTCTTTCCCAAACATTTGTGGAACACGTACTAGGCAGGCTCTATGCAAGAAGCTAGGGTGCAGAAGATGAGTAAGACGTATACTTTGTTCTTAACTAACTCACAATTGAAAGCCTCTGTCTTCATCCTACTATCCGTGTCCCCTCTTTTTTGAAGACTGATTTTAAGTACAGAATGTTTTACTTTGATTTTTGGCTCCCCAAAATGTGAGCTTTAAATGTAAAAACTAGACAAATACATGATTGTATTTATATATTCATCTTACATTAATTTTAATTATTGTAATTAAATTTATTCTCATATTAATCTTATATTAATTATACTGAATGTATTACAAGCCAAAATTATAGAAAGCAATTTCACTTGATAAAATGAAGTTAAATGTCCTTAAAGTATGCATAAAGAACAAAGGCATTATGCAGATATAATTGCTTTGTGACAATTAGTAGTTAATGCCAAAATACCACATACATAATATTCACACAGGTGCTATATTTCTAGGCACCATGGGCAAATTCAGAAGAAGGCAAAAGCATCCTCTGGCATGTAAAACTTACCATGTGATTATATTTACCAGGTAAGGATACTTAACGGTCACATTTGATAAGGCAGTGGAAAAAGCCTCTCTGCTCTCTTCCTTCCAAATGGAATTTCCTTTCTGTGCCACTAAATAAGGGCTATGGCCCACAAGATCATCATGTTTTCAACGTGGACTGAAAATTCTTAAGAATAGAAGTGTGTCTTTTTCATCTCTACTTTTTTTCATTGCCTGAGAGAATACACAGCACATGAATAGGCACTTAATTCGTTAAGTGAATAAATTTATGGCGAATGATGAATAAATAGGGTGCTCTGTTCCCCTATTACCCATAATTCTTTTTTTCAGAAGCATGTTTTTTAAAGAAAGACCCCAAAAGTATGCATGACAATTTCCACTCTGAGCTTTTGCTGCCAGATTGTCAATTTTGGAATCAACATAATAGCCATGTTGGTCAAGTTGGAAAGTTTAGGGATACCCTAGGATATAAATGCAAAACAATCATTACTAGGGTAGGAAGAAATAAAACAAACAAACAAAGAAAACCATAGAGTCAGTATGAAGACTTAAAGTTGTGGTTTACACAATAGGTAAGCTAGGTGTATGACTAAGGCACAGCATGTCAGGGGCAACAAAAAGAGACATATAGCTCTAACAAACTAATTTGGCATTCTACAATCATTTCAATACACATGTATATATTAGTTCAAACAACAAAATTGTATTTTGAAGTACAAAACACAAATTTATTAAGGTCGTCATCTGGCCCCACTGACAATGCGAGTTTCTACAATGGGACAAGCAGACTTCACTTCTGTTAATAGCTAGGACTCTAATTGTGTCAGACACCTCAGAAAATGGCCTATGTATTCATTGTATTTGATGGTGAAACAGACAGCCCTGTGGTAAAAAAGGAACTGTGGCAGGCTTTCCCCTTCTTTTTAAGTATTAGGAGAGTGCAGTGATAAAGAGCCACAAAGCAGGTTTTGGAATTTACATTTCCTCATTTGTATTTACAGCAAAACAACAACAATGTATATAATTCTGTGGTTGCATATCTATGTGTCTAGGAGTTTTTAAATGACTTGTTCCTATGGATTGGATGTTTCTCGCCTCCAAATCTCATGGTGAAATGTGATTCCCAATGTTGGAGGTGGGGCCTGGTGGGAGGTGATTTGATCATGGGGATGGGTCCTTCATGAATGGCTTAAGGCCATCCCTTTGGTGGTGAGTGGGTTCTTGCTCAGTTCGTTCATGTGAAATCTGGTTGTTTAAAAGAGTATGGCCCCTCACTTCTCTCTCTCTTGCTCTCATTCTCGCCATGTGACACGCTGCTCCCCTTGCCTTCTGCCATTATTGTATACCTCCTGAGGCCTTGCCAGGAGCTGATGGCAGTACCATGCTTCCTGTACAGCCTGCACAACCATGAGCCATTTAAACCTTTTTTCTTTAAAAAAATTACCCAGTCTGCAGTATTTATTTATAGCAACACAAGTGGGCTAATACACCAGTTATGTCAGAGAATTACAACAAAGGTTGGAGGAGATATCCTACACATGTTAGTTTTTCAAAGTTCCTTTGCATGTTTCAATACAAATCACTACGGCTATTTTAATAACCAGGGTCTGTTGTATCTTGTCTTTCTATTTTGCCATTTGGTAGTTTTTCTACATTCCCCTAAGATTTTCCTCTAGCAAATAAAAGAGCTTAATTATTTCTATAATGGAAGGATTAGAATTCCCACGAGCATTTTTTTTCTGCTTAAAAATTGTTGTAGGTATAATAAAATGCAAGCAGTTCATGACCAGTGCAGCTCCTTCTGAAAGCATTGGAATGATATCCAAAAGACAAGAAATACCTAAAATGGTAAGTTTTTTTTTTTTTTTTTGAGCTATTATTAGCTGCTATCATCCAGGTCAGGACCAGGGAGAATAAATTAGTGGGGTAAAATCATAACACAATAGTTGATGCTCATACAGCCAGTTTTTGTTTATGCAATTTTCACTGCACCAGTTCAAGGCAAGTCTAGGTAAGTTATGTAATCGCTGCCCAGAGAATTTCATTTCGTTGTAGTTACAGCACTTTAGCTATGCTTTGCATGCATGCCATTTTTTCTTGCCATTTGAAAACAGCCAAGCTAATCTTTTTAGATTTTGAATATTGCTAAGTTATACTATCTGTTGCTTTTTTTTTTTAAATTCTGAAGTAACTATATTCCCGGAATGGTCTATCTCTTCCTCCTACTCTCTAATGAAGGTCTAATACTCTGTAACAGGCTTATTTTATTAGCAAAGATGGAACATAGGCTTCTAAGAGCTTATTTTCTGGAGGCTAGTCTCACTTGATGCCAAGATGTAATGAACCCAGCCCATCATCTTTCAGGCATACCCTTGGCTTCCATACCCAGAAGAGTAGTGACTATACTGAAAAGTTGATTTGCAGTGATTTTATTTCATTCATTAGGGGTTTATGACATTAAACATTTACAGAATTCCTGCCCTCAAGGAGGTCCAACAAAAACATTCTCTTGGCACATTCTTTTTTCTCTCCTGTATTTAAAGGCTGACTATTGGGAGCGCTAGAGCTCTGGCTGCTGGTAGAAGGGAAAGCTAAATCGTAACATTTGAAACAGTTGGCTCACCAGTTTCTTCAGGTCTTGAGGAGGAATAACCATCAGCTTGAGGATTTATATTTTTTGCAAGTTTTGTCTTCCTTTGTAAATCTATAAGGGCAGGTAAACTTCTGTGATTTTGACTGTGGTCAAAAGGCAAACCATTCTGTTTTTATAAGCTTTGATCTAGCCAGTTTGATCTGGCCTCTTGTATGCTGATGGTTCTTTTCTCTGCGTGGTCAGATACTATTGAGGAATGTAAATATACATATGCAAGTTAAATAAAGCTTGCCCTCCTTGTGGATGGTGTTTAGGACAATCTTAACATGATACCACATCTGTGGGGGTCAAGACTCTTAGTCCCCTAAAAGTTTGTTAAAAATCACTGACATAAGGCAGATTGATATATAGGAGAAAAGATGTACAAATTTACTTAATGTGTTCACACAGGAGCCTTCAGAATGAAGACCCAACTTCCCAGTGAGGTATAGAAACTTATATGCCATCTTGAAGTTACAGAAAGAATGGGCCTTGGATTCTGGTAAACAGGTTATGAGAGCAGGTAGAAGAGGAATTCTATTAAGGAACAATAAATAATTGCTAGGGAGGATGATTGGATTAGGCAGCAGAGATTAAGTTGTGAATAGTTTTCTTTGGAATGTAAATGATCCGTGGAGCCAGTCCTAAAACAACATCTCCTCAGTTTCTAGCCCCATTCTCTGACTCCAAAGTCCATTTGTGCTCATTTATTCTTCCATCTCCTTCACTCAGTCCTATGCTTTCTTGCCTCCTTCTCTGGCCTTGCATAACTAATCTCTTCCCTGAGAAGCTCCTCACCTTTCTCGTTTATACACTTTATTTTTTAAAACTTTAAATAAGAAAGTATTCCAAATGTACCAAAAAGCAAAAGTATAACAAACACCCATGTACACACCACTTAAACATTTTTCATACTCGAAATATTTTACATAAAATGGAGACTACCTGCTTCTTGAATGTTGTCAGGAAAAGAAGCCTGCACAACATTTTAAGCCTGGTGTGTGTTTGTTAATGGCAGAAGAGATCCAAGTTACCGGTGGCCTAGACTTAAGGGTCTATAGCAACTTTGGTCCTTGCCTCCTCAGAAGAAAGAATTTGACTGAGAGGCATAAAGAAAAAAAAAAAGGGACACAGGCAAGTTCTAGAACAGGAATGCAAGTTTATTTTAAAAGGCCTTAGAACAGGAAAGAAAGGAAAATGAGCTTGGAAAAAACCCAAGTAGGCACATGAAAGTTAAAGAGAGAAGGTCAAGTGTCCCATATAACCGTGATCCTAGGACATTGATAAGCTTGCCTCTTTCCGATGATTCTTCCCTCAGGGTGGGCTTTCTGCATGCCCAGTGCTTTCCTTACCCTTTGGAATTGAGCACGTGCAGTGTGTTTAGAGAGTTAGAAGCATGCTCATCTGAGACATTCTTCCCTTAGGGTGGAATGTGCCCCCAGAAGACTATACTTCATTATTTTTGTCCCTTAACATGCATGCCCAGGAAGTTGCTTCTCCTTGGGGCCTATATTAACATTTTGATGTCAAAAGGTGTGGACCATCAGGAAATGGCCTCTCCCTACCACTGCTGAATTATCATTTTTAGACAAGCAATGTGATAATTGTTGAACCTGGCATTTCTAGTGGCTGGGGGTAGAGCCCTCTCCTGCCCCACTCATACCTAACTACCTGTAATATTTGTTTGTATTTAGATTTAGATTTTAAAATAATGACTAAATGTTTTTTTAATTTAATTTAATTAATTTTTTAATTTAAATTTAAATGTAATGTTTTACATTACAGATCCATACAAGTTTTCTATTTCTATCTGTGTCATTTTGATAAGTTATATATATATATATATATATATATATATATATTTCTTTTTTTTTTTTTAACTGGGAGAAGGTCCATTCTTTTCAGGAAAAAGCTTTCAAATCCATTGTGAGAAAGAGAGCAGATGCTGGGGTGAGGACTTTTGGGCTCCCGCCCCGTGGTAGCTTCTAGGGGTGTGTTACAATTAATGTTCTTATAGCAGTTGCCATCTCTGGATGGCTAGGTGTTAACCAGCTCAGTGGAGAGTCAGGGTGACAGCCTATTATACCCTTTCCTCTTGGTAACTGTGTCCTTGTCCTGTGTTCAGGACAAATTAGGTCACATGGACTTGAAGGATGGCACATGTGGAGGTTTTATTGAGTGATGAAAGTGACTCTCAGTGGGATGGGGAGCTGGAAAGGGAGAAGAGTGGGAAGATAATCTTCCCCTGGGGTCTGGCCATCCCTGGCCAAACTCCTCTCTGACCATCCAGTGGCCTCTTCCATGTTCAGATGCTTCTTCCTTCTCTTTCTCTGCCATGCTGCTCTGTTCCTCTGCTAGTGGAGTTTGGGTTTTTTACAGGAACAGGATGGGGGCATGGTGGGCCAGGGTGGCTTTGGAAAAAGCAACATTTGGGCAGAAAACCAGAGATGTGAAGTTCTCATTTAGGAATGCAAGCCCAGGGTTGTGGGTGGGGCCTTTGCTGGAGAACCACTCTCCTCAATCCAGCATTTCCCTGCCCCCTGTCATATTCATTGGAAGATATTTCTCAAGATTTTGTCTATTATTTTTTCTTTGCTCTGGATAGGTTCTCCATCAGTTTTCCTCAATGAACATAGAAAGTGTAACAGAGTTTGGGGACTCTCTGTGCTGAGGGCTCAATAAGGTGTCCTGTGCTACATGTTGTAACTTGGGAATTTGTTTTTAATAAACTTCCTAAAGGAGCAGAAACATTAAGGTTGCAGTAATCACATATAAATTTGGCTCACTGGGGGATTTTCAATAGTGGGTTTTTTAGGCTTTAATTATTTAAAATACCAAGATCCTACATTTAGGTTTCATATTTTTTTTTCTTTTCTAGAATTTTTAAAGTTATTATTATATGTTTGGTTCTGGGATACATGTGCAGAACGTACAGGTTTGTTACATAGGTATACACATGCCATGGTGATTTGCTACACTCATCAACCCGTCATCTACGTTAGGTATTTCTCTTAATGCTATACCCCCCCTAGCCCCCAACCCCCTGACAGGCCCTGGTGTGTGATGTTCCCCTCCCTGTGTCCATGTGTTTTCATTCTTCAACTCCCACTTATGAGAAAGAACATACGGTGTTTGGTTTTCCGTTCCTGTGTCAGTTTACTGAGAATGATGGTTTCCAGCTTCATCCATGTCCCAGCAAAGGACATGAACTCATCCTTTTTTTATGGTTGCATAGTATTCCATGATGTATATGTGCCACACTTTCTTTATCTGGTCTATCATTGATGGGCATTTGGGTTGGTTCCAAGTCTTTGCTATTGTGAATAGTGCTGCAATAAACATAGCTGTGCATGTGTCTTTACAATAGAATTATTTCTAATCCTTTGGGTATATACCCAGTGATGGTATTGGTGAGTCAAATGGTATTTCTGGTTTTAGATCCCTGAGGAATCACCACACTGTCTTCCACAATGGTTGAACTAATTTACACTCCCACCAACAGTGTAAAAGCATTCCTATTCTCCGCATCCTCTCCAAACATCTGTTTCCTAACTTTTTAATGATCGCCATTCTAACTGATGTGAGCTAATATCTCATTGTGGTTTCTATTTGCATTTTTCTAATGCCCAGTGATGACAAGCTCTTTTTTTAATGTTTCTTGGCCACATAAATGTCCTCTTTTGAGAAGTGTCTGTTCATATCCTTCACCCACTTTTTGATGGAGATTTTTTTTCTTGTAAATTTGTTTAAGCCCTTTATAGATTCTGGATATTAACCCTTTGTCAGATGGATAGATTACAAAAATTTTCTCCCATTCTGTAGGTTGCCTGTTTGCTCTGATGATAGTTTCTTTTGCTGTGCAGAAGCTCTTTAGTTTAATTAGATCCCATTTGTCAGTTTTGGCTTTTCTTGCCATTGCTTTTGGTGTCTTAGTCATGAAGTCTTTGCTCATGCTTATGTCCTGAATGGTATTACCTAGGTTTTCTTCTAGGGATTTTATGGTGTTAGGTTTTACATTTAAGTCTTTAATTCATCTTGTATTAATTTTTGTATAAGGTGTAAGGAAGGGATTCAGTTTCAGCTTTCTGCATATGGCTAGCCACTGTTCCCAACACCATTTATTAAATAGGGAATCCTTTCCCCATTGATAGTTTTTGTCAGATTTGTCAAAAATCAGATGGTTGTAGATGTGTGGCATGATTTCTGAGGCCTCTGTTCTGTTCCACTGGTCTATATAACTGTTTTGGTACCAGTACCATGCTGTATTGGTTACTGTAGCCTTGTAGTATAGTTTGAAGTTGGGTAGCATGATGCCTACAGCTTTGTTCTTTTTGCTTAGGATTGTCTTGGCTATTCAGGCTCTTTTTTTGGTTTCATATAAAATTTAAAGTAGTTTTCTCTAATTCTGTGAAGAAAGTCAACAGTAGCTTGATGGGGATAACATTGAATATACAGATTACTTCCCCTTCACAAGCAGGAAATGTTTTTCCATTTGCTTGTGTCCCCTCTTATTTCTTTGAGCAGTGGTTTGTAGTTCTCCTAGAAGACGTTCTGCATATATCTTGTAAATTGTATTCCAAGGTATTTTATTCTCTTTGTAGCCATTGTGAATCGGAGTTCACTCATGATTTTGGTCTATTATTAGTGTATAGTAATACTTGTGAATTTTGCACATTGATTTTGTATCCTGAGACTTTGCTGAAGTTGCTCATCAGCTTAAAGAGATTTTGGGCTGAGATGACAGGGTTTTCTAAATATACAATCATGTCATCTGCAAACAGAGACAATTTGACTTCCTCTCTTCCTATTTGATTATTCTTTCTTTTCTCTCTTTTTTTTTTCTTTTTGAGTTGGAGTCTCACTGTTGTCAGCCTGTGACGGAGTGCAGAGGAGTGATCTAACTGCAAACTCCACCTCCTGGGTTTCAGCAATCCTCCTGCCTCAACCTCCTGACTAGCTGAGATTACAGGGGCCCACCACCATGCCTGGCCAATTTTTGTATTTTTAGTAGAGATGGGATTTCATGATATTGGCTAGGCTGGTCTCAAACTCCTGAACTCAGGTGATCCACCTGCCTTGGTCCCAAAGTGCTGGGATTACAGGTGTGAGCCACCACATCCCACCCTCCTTTATTTCTTTCTCTTGCCTGATTGCCCTGGCCAGAACTTTCAATACTATGTTGAATAGGAGTAGTGAGAGAGGGCATCATTGTCTTGTGCTGGTTTTCAAAGAGAATGCTTCCAACTTTTGCCCATTCAGTATGATATTGGCTGTTAGTTTATCATAAATAGCTTTTATTATTTTGAGATACATTCCATCAATACCTAATTTATTGAGAGTTTTTAGCCTGAAGGGGTGTTAAATTTCACTGAAGGCCTTTTCTGCGTCTAAGATAATCGTGTGGTTTTTGTCATTGGTTCTGTTTATGTGATGGATTATGTTTATTAATTTTCACATATTGAACCAGCCTTGCATCCCAGGGATGAAGCCGACTGGCTCCTGTTGAATAAGCTGTTTGATATGCTGATGGATTTGGTATGCCAGTATTTTATGTATGATTTCTGCATAGATATTCATCAGGAATACTGGCCTGAAATTTTCCTTTTTTATTGTGTCTCTGCTAGGTTTTGGTATCAGGATGATGCTGGCCTTATAAAATGAGTTAGGGAGGAGTCCCTTTTCTTCTATTGTTTGAAATGGTTTCAGAAGGAATGGTATCAGTTCCTCTTTGTACCTCTGGTCAAATGGCCGTGAATCCGTCTGGTCATATGCTTTTTTTCGGTGCGTAGGCTATTACTTACTGCCTATTTTGTTAATCTTTCCTCATCTTTGTGGATTTATCTACCTTTGGTCTTTGATGTTGGTAACCTTCAGATTGGGTTTCTGTGTGGACATCCTTTTTGTTGATGTTGATGCTACTTCTTTCTGTTTGTTAGTTTTCCTTCTAACAGGCCCCTCTGCTGCAGGTCTACTGGAGTTTGCTGGAGGTCCACTGCAGACCCTGTTTGCCTGGGTATCATCAGTGGAGGCTGCAGAACAGCAAAGACTGCTTCCTGTTTCTTCTACTGCAAGCTTCATCTCAGAGGGGCACCTGTCATTTGCCAGCTGGAGTTCTCCTGTATGAGGTATCTGTCGAACCCTGCTGGGAGTTATCTCCCAGTCAGGAGGCATGGGGGTCAGGGACCCACTTGAGGAGGCAATCTGTCTCTTAGCACAGCTGGAGCACTGTGCTGGGAGTTCTGTTCTTTTCCGACCTGGCAGGCAGGAACATTTAAGTCTGTTGAAGCTGCACCAAAGCTGCCTCTTCCCCCAGGTGCTCTATCCCAGGGGGATGGGAGTTTTATCTATAAGCTCTTGATTGGGGCTGCTACCTTTCTTTTATAGATGCACTGCCCGGGGAGGAGGAATCTATAGTGGCAATCTGGCTACAGCGGCTTTACGGAGGAAGCTGTGGTGTGCCCTGCCCAGTTCGAACTTCCTGGTGACTTTGTTTTCCCTTTGAAGGGAACGCTGCCTACTCAAGGCTCAGTAAGGGCAGATGCCCTACCCCAACCAAGCTAGAACATCCCAGGTTGACTTCAAATCGCTGTGCTGGTAGCGAGAATTTCAAACCAGTGGATCTTAGCTTGCTGGGCTCTGTGAGGGTAGGATCCACTTAGCTAGACCACTTGGCTCCCTGGCTTCAGCCCCCCTTCCAGGGGAATGAAGGGTTCTGTCTCATCGGCATTTCAGGCACCAGTGGGGTATGGAAAAATACTCCTACAGCTAGCTTGGTGTCTGCCCAAATAGCCACCCAGTTTTGTGCTTGAAACTGAGGACCCTGGTAGTGTAGGCACCTAAGGGAATTTCCTGGTCTGTGGGTTGCAAAGACTATGGGAAAAGCATAGTAACTGGGCCAGAATGCACCATTCTTCACAGCACAGGCCCTCACAGCCTCCCTTGGCTAGAAGAGGGTGTTCCCCAACCCTGTGCACTTCCTGAGTGTGGTGACTCCCCACCCTGCTTCTGCTCGCCCTACGTGGGCTACGCCCACTACCTAAACAGTCCCAGTGAGATGAGCCAGGTACCTCAGTTAAAAATGTGGAAATCATCCACCTTCTGCGCTGATCTCTCTGGGAGCTGCAGACTGGAGCTATTCCTATTCAGCCATCTTGCCCTGGAATCTAGGTTTTATTTCTTATAATGAAATCCAAGTGGCCGATTTCTCCTCAGCATGCATGAATTAAGGTAGAAAATACATTGATTTTTCTTCTAATGATAACAGAAAGAAAGGTCACAGCTTCCAAAAAGTCTCATTCCAGAGAGATTCATGCTTGGAATAGTGCATTCTCTATTTAATCAGAATAAAACATGTGAGCAGTTGAACAAGTGTACCATTTTTGGCTTTGATTGCTGATGGAAAGTATATCAAGTCATTGTAATTTAAGATATGTTAAAATATGTTATTAAATCTTAAGACATTCACTGTGATCCTATTTTATGTTCTAATATATGTAAACCAACATTTATTGTTTAAAACAATCATTTTGAGTTTCTATTTCAATACCCAATCTCCATGGACTCTACCAACTTGAGCTCTCTGGGGACCTGTGGAAATCTAGTTTGTGCTCTTAAGTATTTAATAAATAATCTGTGTAATGTTGTAAGATGTCACAACTGGTATCCAGATGCTATGAGGAGGCTCTCAAGGCTTACTAGGACCAGTAGAAAAAAACGAATAGAGTGGCAGAATAATTGCTACTATATTAGCCATTTTTTTTTTAACACTTGGGGCCAGACACTATGTCAGGTACCTTATTGAGGGTATTTAACTTAATCTTCATAACAATCTTTTAAGGACAGAATTCTTATTATCTTTGTTATGGCTCTGAGGAAGTTGAGGCTCAGAGAAGTTATGTAATTTTTTTTCAAAGATATAGTGCTCCTAAGTGGCAGTGCTAAGCCTTGGGTCTATCATTCTCTATCCCTAAAATCCACATTCCTGATCCATATACAGTATTCACTCTCCTGACTGGAAAAGAACTAGAAGCATGGGACCAAAATAGATGGGATTAAATACTATTTGCAACTCCAAAATAGTATTTGTGGCCTACAGACTGTAAACCAAAAAGTATCTGACACAAGTCTTGATCAATTTAAGCAGTTCATTTTGGCAAGACTAAGGATGTGCCTGTGACACAGCCTTGGAGGTCCTGACAACATCTGTCTGAGGTGGTCAGGGTACAGCTTGTTTTTATACATTTTAGGGAGACATACATCGATCAATACATGTAAGATTTACATTGGTTTGATCCGGAAGGGCGGAATAACTTGAAGGGAGTAGGGGGTTGTGGGAGAAGATGGGAGGGCTCCCTGTCATAGGTAGATTTAAACATATTCTGATTGGTAATTGATTGACAGAGTTATTATCAGCACAAAGGAATGTCTGGGTTAAGATAAGGAGTTGTGGATGTTGAAAAAACGCACACATTGAATGAAGAGACCTTCCAAACAGGCTTTGTGTGAGCAACATGGCTGATTATTCACCTGGGTGCAGGTGAGCTAAAGCCGAAAAGGGCATTAGCAAAGGGCAATGGGATAGGAGTTGGTTTTATAGGTTTGGGTAGTTTTTTGGGGCTGGGGGTGTTGCAGAGTAAGTTCAATTACAGTGGTGGGGGGTAGGGGCAAGGTGTATACAAGTTCACTTACAATGGCAGGGTTGGGTGAGAGGTATTTACATTATCATAAGAACAGTTAAGATGGCAGGGTTGGGTGAGGGGCTTGTGGAAAGCTCCTGCTGGGCGATCAGGGACAATGGCAAATGCAGGCAGGGGTGGGAGACTTCAGTTGAGGCAAGCAGGACTTCAGACTTTCAGGCTCCAGGCTTGCATATGGAGACCTGACAGTGGAGACCTAGGTTTTATCATGCAGATGAAGCCTCTAAGTAGCAGGCTTTAGAGAGAATGGACTGTCAAGGTTTCTTACCAGACTTAAGGTCTGTGTTAATGCTGGAGGGGTACAATGAGGCATGTCTGACCCCCACTTCCCCTTATGGCTTGAACCAGTCCTTCAGGTTAAATTTTAGGGTATCCTGGCCTAGCAGGAAGTCTGTTTAGATGGTTGGGAATGGCCTTCAAATTTTATTTTTGGTTTACAAGACTCTTTTAATGTGAGGGCCACGGCCCTTGGCCTCCTAAAATTTTGCTGAAAAATCACTGCCCTGAGATAGATTAACAGGAGAAAAGGCATACAAATTTATTTAACATGTACACACAGGAGCCTGCAGAATGAAGATCCACCCCCGACCCTTGTCAATGAGGTACAGAAACCTACATACCATCTTAAGGTTATAGACAGAATGAGGGCTCAGAGCATGGCCACAAACAGGTTTGGTAAATCAGGTTTTAATGGCAAGACAGGTTGTGGGAGAAAAGGAGAGAGCCCTGGCTAGCCAAGGTAGTCTTATTATGTAGATGAAACCTCACAGGTATCAGCCCTAAAAGAAAATAGATGGTGTTTTTCTTTTCAGACCTTTAAAGGTGTCAGACTTGAAGTTAATCCCTCCTAGATTAGGGAAAGGCCTTGAAAGGGAAGGCCTAGCTGCATTAGTGGAGATTCTCTACAGATGCAAATTTCCCCACAAAAGAGCTTTGCAGGGCTTCCTCAGTCTGGTCTTGCAGCAGCCATTTCAAAATATGTCAAAGAAATACACTTCAGGGTAAAATATTTTGATTTCCTTCACTAATATATTTACGACTTAGAATAGCCCAACTAAACCACAGAATATACTTGATGCCTTTTGCTGCTCTAAAATGTTTACTCAACAGGGTATCGTTCTTTGAAACAAATGTTCATCTGCTTTATAGTGTGGGGATACCTTGGTGAGGCCTCTGCTGCCTGTGTTTTTAATGCATTTACAGTTTCTTTTGTATCTCCACACCCAATGGTGAACTGAAATAATGCCCATACTGAAGCCCACAGAGAGAGACCTGTAAATTGTCAGGACAGAGGGAAAGGAGTAAATAGAGGAGAGATTGCTGAAGAGAGAGGGTGGAGTAACTGATGCAAGTGTGGAATATACTATTACATGGTATTTATTCTCTTCTTTTGAGAGAGTAATTTTGTGTTCTGCAGAATACATTATAATCACAACTTTGGGGAGGTAACATGATGTGTAAAACAGCAAGTCCTTTGGAATCAAATAATGATGACGATGATGATGATAATAATAGTAATTATGATAATGACAATAAAAATGATGATACTGATGAGAATAATGGTGATAACAATAAAAATAGCAGCAGTAGCTATCATTTACTGAGTGCCTGTTCTGTATCAGCTGCTGCTCTTCTGAGTACTTTACATGTATTATCGCAATTAATTTGTTAGAGCCCTGTAAGGTATCATTTCTACTACATAGATGTGGAAAGTGAGATATGGAGTTGTCAGAGGTGTTTGAAACAGAGCGCCTCCTGTTTCCTCACATGTAAAAATAGGGCTGTGGTATAGATTATGTAAAATGGTATATGGAAAAGCACCTAAAAGCACAGTGCCTGGTCCGTGGTAAAAGTTCAATAATCTTTATTGTTCTTCCTGCATCCTCGTTGGTACTCTGGACCAGGTTTTTCTCAAATTATGAACAAGAGAACACCTTTATCAGAATCACCCAGAGTGCTTATGAAAAAAACACAACACCAGCATTTCTTGTGCTCAAAGATATTCAGTTCATAGCTGGAAGGTTTGGTATAAACAAGCAAAGTAAAATTTTAATGCCATTTCCCAGCAAACAGCAATAAAAAGAAATTACTAAGTACCTTTAAATTCTGAACAGATGTAGCTTTCTGGCCATCTGAATCAACAGCATCACAAACATGTCAACAAAATATATCAATCTGACTAAATCTTATGTCATCATTCAATCTCATTCTACATATTATAATGAGGTTAGGAATAATAACAGTAGCATAGGGCCCAACTCTATTTATTGTGTTCCCAGAGGACCACCATGTATGTTAGTGAATGTATGTACATAACCACATGCATGAGAATGCACGTGTACACACGCATGCATGCACATGCCTGCAGGCACGCAAAGTAAAGATAAGACAAAGTGCAGACACTTCCTCAGGGTTCACATAGATCCTTTTAAAATGTACACGTCGCTGGGTGCGGTGGCTCACACTTGTAATCCCAGCACTTTGGGAGGCTGAGGTGGGTGGATCACGAGGTCAAGAGATCGAGACCATCCCGGCCAACATGGTGAAACCCCGTCTCTACTAAAAATACAAAAATTAGCTGGGCATGGTGGTGCGCGCCTGTAATCCCAGCTACTCAGAAGGCTGAGGCAGGAGAATTGCCTGAACCCAGGAGGCGGAGGTTGCAGTGAGCTGAGATAGCGCCATTGCACTCCAGCCTGGGCAACAAGAGTGAAACTCCGTCTCAAAAATAAATAAATAGATAGATAGATAGATAGATAGATAGATAGATAGATAGATAGATAGATGGATAAAATGTACACATCAAAAGACAATTACCTTGTGTAGAGTTAACGAACTTTATGTGGGATGGTGTGAGTGGCCAGAAATAAGAGAAAATATTCTCCTCTAGCTAATCTTTGCGAAACCCCTCTTCTCCTAAACATTTATAAAAGGTCTATGTTCAAAAATTTTAAGAAAAAAATCACTTGGGACATATTCTGTTCAGTATTTGTTACTTAAAGATGGGCAGTGCATTAATTCAATCATTCATTCAAATATTTATTGATTGCCTACCATGTAACAAAACAAAGTCTGAAAACCACTCATATCCTAATTTGAACAAGAAACGGTCAAGTTATAAGGGAGGTTTAAGGGTTCAATAGCCCAGTGCTACTCAAACTTTAACATGCATTTTTATCACTTGGAGAATCTTGTTATAATGCAGACCCTGATTTGGTAAGTCTGGGGTAGGTGCTTGAGACTCTCAAACAAAAGATGCCTGTGCTACTCTTGGCCTGAGGACCTCACCTTAAGGAGCAAAGCTGTAGTCTGTATTGTGCATTCCCAAACTTATCTGTTACTTATAGATCAGACTTTGGTCCTTCTCATTCATCTCAGGCTGCTTTCATCAAAGTGGGTGATTGGAATCAGAACTGTCTGAAGGTGCTAATTATATATGCAGTTCTCCCTAGGTGATGCTGATGCACACTAAAGTTTTAAAACCACTGTTTTAAAGAAAAACAGTGACTCAAAAATCATTCATATGTGTGAAACAAGCCTCAACTCCTCAATTTTACTATAGGTCAGTTGTTAGCCAACCAGCAACACGTTAGAATCGCCCTGGGAGATGTAAAAAATACCAGTGTTCTGGTTCTACCCCTGACCAATTAAATTGTGATTTCTGGTAGTGGGCCTCAAGCATATATATTTTTAAAAAGCTCTCTAGGTGATTCTAATGTACAGATGGGGTTGAGAACCACTGCTAGAAGGCAAATTGTCTTTTTATTTAAACTTAGGAATGCAGTTGATCTAAGCAGAAATTGTGGAGTTCAGAGTTTGTCATTTCTTCTTTCTGGGCCTTTCTCATAAGCACTCTTCTTGCCCAAGATATCCACTGCCCTTGTGTTCCCCTGGATGTCCAAGACCTCCTACCACTACACCATGACTATCCTGTGACTCAATGATCCCGTGTGTTCCTTGTCCTGGCTTCCTTTCTTCATCAGAAGCAAACATGTACCTCATCTCCTATGAGCCTTTTTTTTTTTTTTTCTGCTGGTGAGTAGAAACAGGCTAATCAGAAAAACCAGGCCTGATGCAGTGGCTCAGGCCTGTAATCCCAGCACTTAAGAAGACCGAGGCGGGTGGATCACGAGGTCAGGAGATCAAGACCAGCCTGGCCAACATGGTGAAACCATCTCTACTAAAAATACAAAAATTAGCTGGGTGTGGTGGCTCAGATTAAAGAGTCTGAGGCAGGAGAATTTTGTGCTCAAAAAAAAAATTTTTTTTTTTTTTTTGAAGAGAAAGGCAATTTTATTCTTCCAAAAAAGAATGCACCAAGAGGGGTTGAGCACAGGAGCACCCCTGGCCACGCCCCCCATCCTAAGCAGAGTCTGAGATGAGGCCAACCAGGGAGTTGGAAGTTGCAGTGAGACGAGATCGTGCCACTGCACTCTAGCCTGGTGACAGAGTAAGACTCTGTCTCAAAAAAAAAAAAATAACTTAAGAAAAAAGAAAAAGAAAAACCAATCCCAGGTCATGTGTAAATTAATGTGTTTTCCCTCTTTGGTAATACACACCCTTAACCCAGTTTAAATAGACTTGAAGGCCCTTCTGAAGTTGGGAATGTCAAGCATGACTGTTTGAAATAATATATTTGTGTCTCAAATAAGCCACCCCCTACTCCAATAACCATTAGTCCTGGAGTTAGTTAAGGAAGAACTTCTGGTTTGTGGTTGATTTCATTATGAAAGGGACTTTTTTTTTCCCATCATAAATACTGTCCAAGATATTATATGTTGTTCTGTGGGTTTTATTTTTACATAGGGAAATGCTAAATGTGGTGAGGAAATCATTTTGACAGCAGTTGCTTTTGTTATGAAAAAGGGATTTAACAATTTTTTAAATATGTTCTCTTCTAAGCATGAGGAGGTAAGACAGTCTTTGATCAGATCCTTGCAATCAAGGAGGCACAGAAGAAAACAAAGGATACACAAATATAAGAAATTGACCACTTCCAGAAGAAAACTGTTACATCAACATCAATTAATAATTATTGAGCACCTACTGGGTACATAACACTATGACAACAACTTGAAAAATGACGTGCAGTACATACCTATAAAACATAATTACCAGGGCCTATTTTTGGTTATTTGTTTAAGTTAATTATATCAAGGACAAACAAGCAGGGTTGCTTATAATTTAGTCTCATTAATAAAACTGATTCCTAGGGAGAATCACTCAGAGAGAGAGAAAATAAACCATATTGAAATATTATTTTCTATTATTCTGATAATTATAGCACATAATACACAGGTAGACCCAAACACTGTAACTGCAAGTGTGATTCTCAAATTTTAGAAATCAACCCATTCCCAGAGGAAGTATGGGATCCAGCACACTGTTACAGATTTTCTTCAACTATCATTTGCGGAATTCATGAATGCTATTGATTTTGTCTTTATGAACTGAGGTTAATTATGCAGGTATGTGTGTATATCACTGAGATGTGAGGTAAGAGAAATGAGACTGATTCCATAGCTTGCACATAATAATCATTTATACTAACTTAGCTCGTCTATGACAACTCATACATTTATACCTCTTCTGCTTTGAAAATGGAGACAGGGTCTGAACCATGTGACATAAACACCTGAACATTTTAGCTAATATATTTCTATTTGGCTTTAATGAAATAAGCTAAAGAATCTGCACTATATCCATGTGAAAAATGCCAGAATAACTTACCTGGAAGATTCAAGATGAGGAAATACTAAGACAATCTGAAAGTTTCATAAACATTAACTTGTCATAAGATATGGAAATTGGCCATGTTGCTTAAAATTCAGAGAAAATTGATATTTGGTATAGATTCTCACACTACTCAATTCAGCTGACCATATTTTAGTACTCTGGTTGGGCATGGTTTTATTATTACTTGAGGTAGAAATCAATTTTGCAAATACCTTATTTCATGTATTTATAATGTATACATTTTTCACTTCCAGAAAATATCCAAGGTGCTTACCTTGTCAGGTAAGAAAAATAGATTAAGAAAAACTTAATGCATGTTCCTAGCACTCTAGGATGTCTATAGCCTGCTCCATACCAAGCCTTGAAAATGATACATTCGAACAGCCTAGAGAGGCCCAGTCCCAATACTATAGGTCATATTTCCAATTTTTATTAAAATTGTGATTTGCCTTGGGCCTGTGAGGGTATATTTATCTGCCTAGCTTGATTATATTCTCTCTGAAGGTGGTCCAAGGTGAGAAACTTTCCACAGATGAAGAAATAACTTGGGTGGATTTGCTAGGAAGTTGGTGAATAATGTCTGTTGTTATTCCCAAATTTTACTGTATTTCTTAAAGCAAATACTCAGGTCATAGTACAGATTGGAAATAGTGTGACTAGTCTTAGTAACTACTAAGCAACTTGAATAAATAGACACAGGAAGAAGAAAGGAAGATAGGCTTATGGGGTATACATATCCTGAGCCTGAGAATCTACCTATTAAGTTCATCAGCTCTCACTGTTTTTTAAGAGATGATCTGATCAGAAAGGATCACATTTACTCAAGTTTCAGGAAAATGCTTACTTATTTCTTGTCCACACATCTCAGATATTATCTTAAGAGAAATAATTGGTGAAATAGACTCTAGAACAATGTAAGGGGACATTTGTCCATAGGGATTCGGCTTTTCTAAACATTGAGCAAGCAGAAGCATTGACTACTTTTGTGCTGGATGATCTTTTGAAAAATATGTGTACAGCCAACATCTCTGCTAGAGGAAGTGTCTCCTGCTAAAATAGAGGGCACACTTTTTTCTGTAAGTATATTAAAAATAATATCTTCCTCCAGGAGTGGGATCAGGCATACTTACTGTCCATGATAAATTATTTTGCTACCCTAAGTTCAGCTTCTTTCCTATAATGCAACCCACTGCCTATGCAGATGTCATCTAACCCTTTTCATATTTCCCTTGGGAACTGTGGCTCAGGGAACTTACACAAATGCTGATATTGTGGGTATTGCTATGAATAATAAACTGTCCCTTGCCTCTGACCCAGGAGTCTCCTGTCTTCTGCTAGGTTAACTTTCTAGCTTGCAAGTAGAGTAAAATCTCAGACCTGTCACAGTTAAGAAACAATAGAATGTTAGCTCTAAAAGGGACATTCGAGATATATAGTCCAACATATCAACTGATAAAAGACTCTGAGAAATTCTACAGTGAGAACACTCATTTAACATTGATTGACCTGGTTTTCCAAAAGATGTTTGTGCATAGATTTTTCTTTCTACATAACACCTATTAGCATTTTTTTTTATTTATTGGAGGAAATGCTGCCTTAGGCTGAAGTCCAAACTGCTTTACATGTCCTGTGAAGCAGGTTTGTCTCTCCTTATCTCTGTTTTATAAATGAGGAAACTGAGACCCAGAATTTCTCTCTCCAAGGTCAAAGAGGTGATTAACAATAGTCATGACTAAAGATAGTTAAAGCATATCCAAAGGCAAACAGCTTAACTCTGAATTTGTTTATAATCTCATTTTAGACTTAACGTGCTCCTTGCAGATCTCCTCGGATTTCTCCTACAGTATATATGTGCCTGTCCCCATGCCTATTTTTGTTTCCAACCACTGTGGTCTTCAGGAACAGGAGTATGAAATTCTGGCATCCTTGCCTCAGGTTAGGAGGATTCTGAGATGTAATAGTCTAGCATTCCTCTGTGGAGTCTAACGAAAGCCTATGTTCCCAGGACTTTTGCCCAAGATGACACTCCTACTTGGCTTTCTGTCCCTGTCTTGCTTTACTCACTCTCTTACCAGTTTCTCCTGGGAGCAATTCCTTAATAAATTACTTGTACACAACTCCTCAACTCCAAGTGGGCTCCTGGAGAACCTGACCCTAGATGGTAATCTAATTATTCAAATTAATTAGGCAACTCTCTAAGTTTTGAGAGAGCAGTGTGTGTGTGTGTGTGTGTGTGTGTGTGTGTCCCTCCCCTACTCACCTGGAAAATTTGATGAGCAGAATTGGGGCTTCAAAAACCACAACCAATGTTTATATCTGCCCCATGGTGACTCTACACTCAGTACATTTTAGAAAAGAAAAACCGCTAGGCTCAATGACTGCTATTACCAGTGGAATGCGAGTTAGAGGAGGTATGATTGACTGACTAAAGGAGGTGAAACAGCACAAGCTCAGTTCATAGATATAACTGTCATTTAAAAATTATGAACTGCTTACTCTCTTCAAGGCACTGTAGGTTATGTAGAAATAAATTAGAGTCCTTTCCTTCAGGCAAAATAGATTTTAAAAAAAGACAAAAGAAAACTTGCATAATATGAAGAGGATTGTTCCCAGAGCCTAAGAAGTAGATACAGTGAGGTAACATAAAATCTTTTTGAAAAATAGAACTAGTTTATTCATTCATTCATTCAAAACATTACTAATTAAATGCCCAATAGGCATCAGGTATCAGGTACTACGCTAGGTATGGAGTCAGTGATGTGTAGGTGAATATTTAACAACCAGCTCAAAACAAGCCAGCTTTGTTGTGTTTGCCAGTTTCTGTGGCAAAAATATTCCCACCATGGCTGATTTTGAGCTACCATGGGGACATCAATGGACTCACAACATTTCTGAAAATTTAACAATAGGCTCTTGTGAGCCAGTACAAGCCAGTTCCAGCGCAAGCTAGTTCTATCACATCACTGCCTGAGGATATAACAGTGAACACAGCTTACTGACAAACAGAGACAAGCAAATAGAGTGCGCTTCGGAAAGCAGAAAAAAAAGGTGCCCCTAAAAGGAACCACTGAGTTTTAAAGGTGTAGAGGCAGGCAAGGATTTTCAAAGAAAGGACAGTTCTTTGGAGACCAGAGTCATGAGAAGACATTCATTCAGTGAAGAAAGGTCTGGAAGTGCGAGAGGAGGACGAGGGTGACTTCTTTTACGGAACCGAAAAGAGTAGGAATGGGAGGGAAAGTAGCAAGAGGTGAGATTAGAGACAGGGAGGGATGAACTGTGACCAGCCTTGTAGGACACATGGAACATTTGGCCTTTAGCCCAAGGAAGCATTTCATCCAGTACATAAGTCCACAAAATGCCAATAGGCGTTGTGTAAAAACAAAAAGAAGAACCTATGCTCAAACATGCTTTGGAAATACTAGGTTAATAAATAATAAATAGTCATCCGCTGTAGGATTTCTCAGATCCTTTCATCTGTTGACATGTAGTGTGGCTCTCCCAGAATGAGGTATAACATACATGATTTCCTGAAGTTAGTTGAGGTTGGACTACTTCCCACTTATTTTGAGGATTATATCCCAGGAACAGCGTGCTAGAAAACTAGTGTCCATATAATACAGTCTGGAAAGTATTCTAAGAAAAATGGGGAGGCATTGGAACTCATTAGGCAACAGTAACATAATCAGAAAATGCTGTATAGTTTCTTTCAATTATTAGTGATTTGTCTTGAATATGTTTTTTTTTTTTTCTATTGCCCCACACACCTCCCCAACTGGCTTCTATCCCCAAATTGTGGGGGGGAAAAAAAAGCATAGGAAAACATCTAAATACATCTTAATAGTAAAAACTAAAATAGTTTTACAGGATACTACATTCCTACTAAATTCGTTAGATTTCGTTGTTTTTGGTTTCTGCTTTTAACATCTCATTTTACAATTTCCATTATTTCTGAAAAGCAGAGACAGTAAGACCTGGGGTTCTTCTCAACATTCAAGCCTAATTTTTTTCAAAAGGGAACAATGACAAACTATAATCTGCCCATCTATAGAAGATTATAGACTCCCAAATTTGAAGTAAAAATTGTAGCTCAGATGATCAGGTATTATATATATACACTTTATAGCAATTTCATTCAACATAAGGAATGAAGGAGACAGGCGTTGAGGTAGATGAGAAAAGGAAAAAAGGGGGGAGGAGAGAAAAAAGTCCATTTAGCAACCTATCAGAGCTTGATGAAGCCTGATATAATTAACAAACTTGTGATATCTCTAGCAATTGTAATTCCAATTATTTGCTAGCTAAAGGCAAGTTTCACTGCTCTAAGTTAGGAAATCATGTAAATAGCCTAATTAATATAATTTGCCTTATGCTCTACTAAGAAAACAAAAACAAATATGTCATTTTTTAGAATAAATAGCATGATATAGACTAAATATTATAAATATTCCGTCAGTTTGCAGAACAAATATTGCATATTATGGATCCTTTTCAGCAATTCTATGAAGTTCAGCATGATTTAATGAAATTATGATGGTTGTTTGAGTTTTACAACTACATTACAATAAAAAGAAAACACTTCCTTTGCATGGATAAGAGAAAGATCCTTGACGAAACAGCACGGCAGAGCTTATAATGCTGTGGGCCTGAGGAGACAAAGAAGCTTTTATTCTTTTTCTTGCCAGTTCTTTAATCTCAAGAGAACCCCAAAGTTAAAATAAATCTTTAAAAAATTCCATATGCCAGTGGTGGAAAGACATAATAAATAATTCTTTGCCATTTCGTCATGTAGAACTGAGAGATAAAGCTGTTTGTAAAACCCTAAAAGACTTACAAATCATTTCAACAGGTTGTCATATGTTAATGCCTACAAGAATTTAATCACCACATGTAAAATGCATAACACAATGGCTGGCCTGCATTGCTTTTTGTCTGGTGACTCCACCTCACCCCTTTATATTTAATCATTTGCCCTCTGTCCTCCTCTCAAGTATTTACCCCTCAAGAACAAGCTAAGGCCATCACTATTAAGAAGGAGAGAGAAGGAAAGAGGATGGCTGATTTACTAAACAAGTATTTATTGAGGATGTATTTCCAGCACTATGTTAGGCACTGCAAAGTAAGGTAAGAAAAAAAAAAAAAAAGCAGACATGACTCCTACCCTGAAGAATTTTACTACATACTTGGATCATCAAAATTCTCATTTATGAATTACTTACAGGTCAACTAAATGCTCTATCTATGACATGAATCTGAAAGACAAAAACCAATAGTCAAGCAATGAGAGATCCACTAATACGCTGCAGTGGTAACAAAAGACTTGACAATGGACAAGCTAAAGGTTAAGCAAAGTCTTGAGTATGCTTAGGATATGGAGTGGTAACAAAGAGAGAGCACTGCACCCAAGGAGGGATTTGGCATAAGGAGAGGCACAGAACTGTGCCTGTGTGTGTATGAGAAATGGTAAAACTGATTCCGGAAGTGATCATGTCTACCAGAGTGAAGTTCAGTAAAATTATTAAAGGTTTAATAAGCCCAGAAAAGGGGCTGGGTTATAATGATGTAGAAAACAGAGAAGTTCCTAGGCCAGAAAATAATAGGGTTAAACCAAAACAAAAGAAACGGTTTCAAAATTTGGACAGATTAGAGCACAGACGAGTGGAGTCATAGTCAAGAAGGGTATTTTAGTAAGTGATAAGTAAAGAGATGAGCAACTGAACAAAGGCAAGGTAGGTAAAAATGAACAAGGAGGGGCCAATCGAAAAGACATAGCAAATAAAGGGATACATCAAACCATCTTTTATGTTTTTTTTTTAAATGACAATTTAGATACAGGAGCCAAAGGAGAAGGAAGAGTTAAAGAGGACCTCAAGCTTTGTAGCTATGACTAGAAGTAATGGGACCACTGGGATAATATTATTTGATGAGTTCTGATTTATATATGGAATTGAGGCACAAGTAAGACAATATTTTATAAGTATTTTGGAGAGTCATTAGCACAGAATTGATTGAAGCAGAACATTTTGACCATCACTATTTTGATCCAGATGTCAAAATAGCACCTACCTGAATACAAAAGCCATGAAAGTTAATGTGGTGAAGACTGCTAGACTCCATTCGCCTTTCCTTCCAGGGAAATAGACCTGTAGCCTGGTATATATATGGCTGGTGTGGTATGCAGAATAATGAGCCTCCCAAAGATGTCCCCATCCTAATCTCCAGAACTTGTGAATACGTAAGCTACATGGCAAAAGCATTAAGGCTGCAAATGGAATTAAGATTGCAAATCTATTGACTAAAACAGGAAAATTATCTTGGATTGTCTGGGTGAGCACAGTGTAATCAGAATGTCCTGTAAAATGGAAGAGGGCAGCAGAAGAAATCAGTTGGAGAGATTTGAAAATGCCATGCTGCCAGCTTTGAAGATAGAGGAAGAGGCCGTAAGTCAAGAAATGCAGGCAGTTTCTAGAGTTGAAAAAGGCAAGAAAATGGATTCTTCCCTGGTGCCTGCAGAAGGAAGACAGCTCTACCAACACTTTGATTCTAGCCCACTGAGGCCCATTTCAGATTTCTGACCTCCAGAAATGTAACATAATAATTTGTGTTGTTTCAAGCTACCAAGTTTGTGGTAATTTGTTACAGCAGCAATAGGAAACTAATACAACTGGCCAGATACACTATACAAACATACTGTATTTCTCATCCATTCTTGCCATTAGGTATGATCATTTGCTTAACTTTCACCAGTAAAATGATAGAGATAGTTATGTGCATGATATTCAGGCCAGAGCCTTTAAGATGATAAGCCTGCTTCCTTCACAGTCTTTTCTACCATCCAGTAAAACACAGACATGACTGTAACTATGTTTTGAATATGCAGATAAAGATAATACCCAAGGAGACACTGAAGAAAATGGAAAGAAACTGGATTCCTAAGTTATCCTATACAAGACAACCTCTCATTGATCTTAAACTTGGACTGTTACATGAGAGAGAACTATACTTACATCTTGTTTGAATCACTGCATTTTAGAGTCTGTATGTTATAGCAACTAGTATGACCCTAAACAAGACGGAAGATGGTTTTCCTGAAAGAAGGAATGTGTATGTGGTGGAGTAGGGAGGACTGAAAGGAGAGTGTAATGTTACAGCATTTATGAGTGGACAAACTTTCAAGGAGAAGATCATGATTAATAATTACAAATGCAGGCCAGGCATGGTGGCTCATGCCTGTAATCCCGGCACTTTGCAAGACCAAGGCAGGTAGATCACCTGAGGTCAGGAGTTCAAGACCAGCCTGGCCAACATGATGAAATCCCATCTCTACTAAAAATATAACGATTAGCTGGGTATGGTGGCATGCACCTGTAGTCCCAGCTACCTGGGAGGCTGAGGCAACAGAACAGCTTGAACCTGGGAGGTGGAGGTTGCTGTGAGCTGAGATTGCACCACTACACTCCAGCCTGGGTGACAGAGCTAGACTCTGTCTCTAATAATAATAATAATAATTGCAAATACACCAGAAAGATGTAGGAGAACACTTAAAGTGTGGGGAGCCTTGGTATGGATGATTAGTGAGAGTCACTCTGGTTCCCTCTCATTTGTCCTTGTCTATCTATTCCTATAACTTTACATACCATCTATACACATATAACTCCCAAATGTATGTCATCACATCAGGTCACCCTTCTAACTTATTGGATATTTCTATTTGGATGTTTCATATAGGCATCTCAAACTTAACAGATCAAAAAGTAGACACTTGTGTAATCCTATATCCTTCAGAAAAAACTAAAAAACCAAAAATGAAAAACACTGCTCTTCTGATTGCCTCATCTCAGTAAAAGCACCTCATTCCTCCAATTGTGCAAGCTTGAAAACTGAGAATTTCTTCTCCTTCACCTTCCACATCTGATCCATTAATCCAACACCAAATCCTGTCAATTTCACATTGAAATATGCCTCAAATTTTACCCTAGTCAAATACACCATTACTTCTTGCCTGAAATTATGTAGTATCTTAACAATTGTACCCTTCCAATCCATCTTTAGCCACATTATAAAATTGTAAATGATATTTCATCACTGCTTTTTAACCTGAGACTGATTCCTATTGCACTTGAGGATTAAATATATAATTATTAATGTGGCCTGAAACAATTCTGCATACTACTTCTCAAGTTTACTTTTCTGGCTTTTCTTTTTTCCTTGGACCATTGGCCCTTGCTCTTTTTGCTGTGGCTATATAGAATGTCTCCCAAAGTTTTTAATGTACGTATTATTTTCCTCCTCAGGGGTTTAACATACTTTTTTTCACTGTCTAGAAACTCCTTTTCTATTCTATTCTCTATTTAACTCTTCTCATTCTTCAGGTCTTGGTCTGAACATGGGTTTTTCAAATAGACATTCCTTTTTCACCAATAAAAATGAAGTGACCATTGTTATTCTCTTAATAGTCAATATTTTCCTTCATAGCACTTATCAAATATTCTTATTTTTGTGATTCTTTGATTAGTTTCTATATGTCTCTATAGTTTCTTTTTATATGTAAATAGAAATTATTTTTATTCTACTACTCTATAAACAGCTCCTAATTTTAATATGCCTGACATGTAATATGCACTCTGTAAATATTTGAGGATGTTGGTGACTTTTGGGGAAATACTCTTCATTTCAGTGGTGGAAGCAAGAACTCAGAATTCATAGCTTTAAGAAGAAAGTTGACAAATAGGAACAGCTATTAGAATTGGGATGTGGTTGAAGAAGGAAATAAGAAAAAAAGAGATGAGATTGGCTAAGGAAATGCATTTATGATTGCCTTGAATTAGCCCTATATCTGTTCTTGACCATATCCAATTGGTGTATATGAAACTCCAACATTTCATAAATATTGGCATTAATTACCATTAGAAACTGTTTGTGCCTTGACATTAATTGCTCTGTTAACAGAAATGTTTCTTGACTTCTAGGACCTAAAAACATAGAAAAAAAGTGGTGGGAAAGACATGGAAATAAAATTTAACATACAGATAGAAATAGGAATGATATCTCTGTAAATGATAATACACAGTAAAGACTTAAGTTTACTGCTAACATTAAGTTTTGCTAGGTCAGAAAAACAAAACCAAACTTAAAATCCCTAAATGGCCAATTGTAAGGAGACTTCGTGGCAGTGTGAAAGGGCAGAAAGTGGCATGAGCTACAAAATAAATGACTATGAGTTAATATGCATATAAAATATAGCCCTACCTATACATCATGGAGTACAATTATCAACAGGAGAGTTTTTATAAACATTTTTCACAAAAGAGAACCTTATCTTGCATACATAATTTCTCCTGTTCACTACTCCTACTCTTCCAACTATCAGCAAAAAGTATGTCAATACAGATCAGTTATTATATTTCCATGATATATATCAGAGAATTGGCCAAGAAGGACAAGGAGACAGGATAAGAAAAGCTGCAGAAGAAGGAAAGGACTAAGTGAGAGAGGTTAACGGAATCTGTGAAGGGGTGGGAGAGCAGATAGAGTAGAGGCTTTGTAGGCTGGAGATGGAAAGTTGGGGTGGGGACATATTTGGTTTCTAAAGAGTGTGGTGTATGATAAATTGAGGGGGTAGAAATAGGACATGTGATGCATTGCTTGAGTTTATGAATTTTTGATTTTGAAGTGTGACTTTTGATGATACCACTCAGGATCAAAACACGTGAGTCATATGTTTATTAGGGTTTGTGTGAGCACTGCTCAGTACCAAGCTTGGATTTTCTAATCTTTTCAGGCAGATTCGTGGGAAGAAAAACACCAGCCGAGGTATATAGAGAAAAAGAGTTTATTTACAAAGAAAGGAAAAAAAAGTTTATTTACAAGGATACCTAGAGACGCTCACAAACTTCAACACCGGCAATAAAGCAGCACGGGTTTTCGCAAGTCCAAACCAAATCACCATCGAAGCTCAGTTCGGCTTCTGCTAAACAATCTTTTATACTTTTTAAAACAAAGAAGGGTCAAGTCAGGACACTGTCCATGTCTTCATCATGTAACTAACATCCTTGAGGTGTTTACCAAAAATTGGATCAGGGAACTGTCCAGGTTCCCAGGTCCGGCTCTTCAGAGCCTTTTTTTGCATTGGGAAAATTCTGAGCTCGGAATACTCCCAATGATAAGGAAATGAAGACAACATAAAGTCTGTCCATGACTGGTAAACTTAACTCCTTCTGTTCCATTACAGGGTTACATAAGTTTGGCTATCATCACTAACTGGTTTAGTAATGGTTTGAACATTCAAATGTGACCATTTAGTGATGATAGACAAACTTATGTAACTATGTAACTGTGAATATTATCGACTCTTCCCTGAAAACTCTGACCAAATCTGCTGCATTTGTTGAATGAAATGATGACATGACTAGACCTCAATCATTGAATGTAGTTGTGATCATCCCAAATGAAGAGAGAAAATCTGGAAAGAAAACTGAGAAAGACCACTGGAATTGGCTATGGACTGAATGTGTGTTCCCTCAAAATTCATATGTTGAAGCCCTAATCTCCAATGTGATAGTATTTGAAAACGAGAGCTTTTGGGGTGATTAGGTCATGAAGGTGAAGCTCTCACAAATGGATTTAGTGCCTTTCTAGGAAGAGACACAAGAAAGATGATCTCTGTCTGCCTTGTGAGAATACAACAGGAAGGTGGCATGAAGGTAGCCATCTACAAAACAGGAAGGGAACCTTATCAAGAACTGAATCAGCTGGCACCTTGATCTTGCACTTCCAAATTCCACAACTCAGATGAATAAAGGGTTATTGTTTAGACCTCCTCATCCATGGTATTTTATTATAGCAGCCAAACTAAGCCAGGATTCAAACATAGGGTGACTGCTTGGGAATGACTGACTTTTAAGTTTTCTCTCAAACTCTAAGAGTCTATGCATTATTAATAAGAAGATATATTACTTAGATAGATTTAATAATATGTACATGTATACATAAATACAAATATATAAATACTTTTTTTCAATTTGGAAAGATAAAGCTGAGTGATGGAGAATATGCTCTGGGTCTATCAGTGTATATTAATGGCTGGACATAGACTTGATAACAATGTATAGAATGTGAGAACTGATCAATGCCTTAAAGTTACATTTCAGCAGTTTCAAGGCAAACCATTACTATCAAAAGCAGAATATGGAGGCAGTTGCAGTATTATCTTGAGAGAATGGAGACAATGGCTGTCCGAAAAAATTTGGAAGATGGGTTCAGCCTTGAAAAGTTTGAACAGTTTGGAGATTCAGAGTTTGGACAAATCAGGATATATCAAGCTTTCAGGCCTTTAGAGGCCAATAAGCGTGACTAGTGCTCTTCTCCTCATCACTATTTTTCCACTAGCTACAAATAAACAGTGAAAAACTCTTGAGTTAGAAAGTGAAGAAAATGGTCGGGTGCAGTGGCTCACACCTGTAATCCCAGCACTTTGGGAGGCAGAGGTGCGCAGACCACAAGGTCAGGAGTTCAAGACCAGCCTGGCCCACATGGTGACGCTTCGTCTCTACTAAAAATATAAAAATTAGCTGGCCATGGTAGCACGTGCCTGTAATCTCAGCTATTTGGGAGGCTGAGGCAGGAGGATCACTTGAACCTGGGAGGTGGAGGTTGCAGTGAGCCGAGATAGCGCCACTGCACTCCAGCCTGGGCAATAGAGTGAGAACCTGTCTCGGAAAACAAACAAACAAAAACAGAAAGTAAAGAAACTAAAAATGTAGATAAGGTTCAAATAGTCTGATTCAATCATTTAATAAGCACTTATCAAGTATCTCCTGGGGCATAGCTATGATTCAGAGTATTCTGGGGTAACAGATTTAAAAGATACAGAGACATATTTCTTTTTTAAAGGAATTTGGAGGCTAAATAAATATATTAAATTTGTACTAACAAAAGATAATGTACTATTTAGCACAGCAAGTATAAAAGTTCTCTCAGGAAAATCAGCGTAACGTATAGCAAATACTAGTCATTTGCATTCCATGGAAAATACAGAGTCACTAATGGTTTTGAGCACTCACATAAAGTGCACAATGTGGTGTTTTAGGAATGCAGCATGTTTAGGAGGTCAGAAAAACAAGATGTAAGGAGACAAGGTAATTATTGCAGTAGTTTAAAATTCAGTGATTTTACAAAACATACTACATTAGTAGATAGTAAATGCATAAAAATCCATTTCCCAATTAGTGGCATATTGCTTTTAAAGGTTCAACAGTATTTAGGCAAACTTTTAGTTGAAACTGCTGTAATCATCGAAGTAAAATACCATATATCTCTAATATATGATGATTGACAATTCACATGGTCATATGAAACCCATATGCATATGCAGAAGACAATTTGAAGAATATGGCTTTGCTCATATTTTATTAAAAATGTGTGTTTTAAACAATATTTTACATTTAGATTGCATAACTAGAATTTATATTACATTTTTATAACTAGAAGATAAGGATTAAACATAAGAGAGGGATAGTGATATTGCACATTTTTCAATGAAAACTTCCACAAGGGAAATTCTGTAAGCATTTCAATATATTCACCCTTGTAACCAAAGTGAATCATATGGAGTAGAAGCTCAATAAGGATGTGTTGATAGAACTAGATTATAAAGAATAATGCGTATTCTATCACAATTATAGTTTCTAGCTGATAAGAAAGAAAGGAGATATAGTATGTAAGGTATGGTTGAGAGGTCTTTGGTATATGCTGAATATCTGAAAGAATCATCTGACTAAGTTATAGCATACTTTGCATACATATTAACAAAAAATTCTTTATTTTCAAATAAAATATCAAAGTGAAGTGGCTAGAAAGGGAATATTTTTAAAAGATCTAAAGAATAGCTTTGTGAGCCAGATGCAGTGGCACACACTTGTAATCCCAGCACTTTGGGAGGCCTAGGGGGTGGATCACTTAAGCCCAAGAATTTGAGAACAGCCTGGGCTGTGTGGCAAAAACCCATCTCTACAAAAAAAAAATACTGGCAAAATACTGGCAATCCATATCCAGTGGCACATCAAAAAGCAAATATACTATGATCAAGTTAGCTTTCCTTGTGAGATCCAAGGTCTTTTTAATATATACAAATCAGAAAATGTGATTCACTTCATAAAAAGTATCAAAAGCACAAACCATATGATCATTGCAATAGATGCAGAAAAAGCTTTCGATAAAATCCAACATCTCTTCACAATAAAAACTCTCTGTAGACTAGGCATCAAAAAAGCATACCTCAAAATAATGACTATCTATAGCAAACCCACAGCCAGCATCACACTGGATAGGTAAACTTGAACCATTTCCTTGAGAACTGTATCAACACAAGGTTTTTCTCTCTTACCTCTCCTATTCAACATAGTGCTGGAAGTTTTAGACAGAGCAATCAGGCAAGAGACAGAAATAAAAAGCATCCAAATAGGAAAGAAAAGAAGAAGTCAAACTACCTCTCTTTCCTGATAATATGATTCTATACCTAGGAAACTCTAAAGACAGCTCTTCCAAAAGGATCCAAGAATTGATAAAAACCTTTAGTAAAGTTTCAGGATACAAAATCAATCTACAAAAGTCAGTAGCATATGTATAGCTCAATAACATCAAGGCTGAGTGTCAAATCAAATCAATAACACAATCTTATTTACAATAGCCACATAGAAAACAAAATACCTAGAAATACAGCACTAGAGGTACAGGAAAATCTCTACAAGGAGAACTACAAATCACTGCTGAAAGAAATAGCAGACCACACAGATAAAAAGAAAAGCATTTCATCCTGATTGATTGGAAAAATCAATGTCATTAAAACGACCATACTGCCAAAAGCTATTTACAGATTTGACGCTATTCCAATTAGACTACCAATGTCATTCTTCAAATAATTAGAAAAGACTACTATAAAATACACATAGAACCAAAAAGAGCCTGAATAAACAGTCAAAGCAATCCTAAACAAAAAGTAAAACAAAAACAAACACCAAATAAACAACAACAACAACAAAAAAACAAAGCTGGAGGTATCACACTACCTGACTTCAAACTATATTATAAGACTAGAGTAACCAAAACAGCATGGTACTGGTACAAAAACAGATACATAGACCAATGGAAAAAGATAGAAAATCCAGAAATAAAGCTTCACATCTACAGCCATTTGATCTTTGACAAGGAAGACAAAAGCAATGAGGAAAGGACTCCCTGTTCTATACATGGTGCTTTGATAACTGCTCAGCCACATGCAAAAGAAACTAGACCACTACTTTTCACCATATATAAAAATTAACTGTAGATGAATTAAGAATTTAAATGTAAGACTTCATACTCTAAGAATCCTAGAAGAAAACCTAAGAAATACACTCTCTACATCAGCCTTGGCAAAAAAAATTTGGCTAACTCCCCAAAAGCAATTGCAAAAATAAAAAATGTGGGAACTAATTAAGTTAAATAACTTATGCACAGCAAAAGTAACTATCAACAGAGTCCATAGAATGGGAGAAAATATTCACAAACTATGCATCTAACAAATGTCTAATATCCAGAATTTATAATAAACTTAAATTAACAAACAAAAAACAACCCCATTAAAATGTCAGCAAAGGACATGAACAGAGAAATCTCAAAAAGAAGACGTACGAGTAGCTGACAATCATTTGAAAAAATGCTCAACATCACTAATTATCAGAGAAATGCAAATCAAAACCACAATGAGATACCATCTCACAACAGTCAGAATGGTTATAAAAAGTAAAAAACAACCAATGCTGGCAATGCTGCAGATAAAAGAGAACGCTTATTCATTGTTGATGGAATGTAAATTAGTTCAACCACTGTGGAAATTGACTTGGAGGTTAACTCAAAAAACTTAAAAGTATCATTCGACCCAGCAATCACATTGCTAGGTATATATCCAAAAGAAAATAAATTATTCTACCAAAAGGACATAAGCACTCATATGTTGACTGCAGCACTATTCACAATAGCAAAGACGTGAAATCAATCTAGGTGCTCATCAATAGTGGATTGGATAAAGAAAACGTGATATATACATACCATGGAATACTATAAAGTCATAAAAAAAATTAAAAGCATGTTCTTTGCAGCAACATGGTTGCAAGTGGAGGACATTTTCCTAAATGAACTAACATAGGAACAGAAAAGAAAATATCACGTTCTCACTTATAAATGGGAGCTAAACACTGGGCACACACAGACATAAAGATGACAACAGTAGACATTGGGGACTGCTGGATGTGGGAAACGGGGAGGGGAACATGGAGTAAAAAACTACCTATAGGGTACTATGCTTAGTACCTGGGTGATGGATCCATACCCCAAACCTTAGCAACATGTAATATACTCATATAAAAAAATCTGCTTATGTACTCCCTGTATCTAAAATAAAAGTTGAAATTTTAAAAGCAATAATTACAAAAGATAGCCATCTCAAGAAAGAAAGTTATAACTAGGCATATATCCCTTCGTGTATCTACAAATTCTCAGAGAAATTCTGACTTCAAAGTTTTTACCACAAAGAACAATACTAGAAACCAAGAGAAGAAATAGGTTTACTCTGATATGACCAGTAGAATTTATGGCATTGGCAGTGAGAAAAACAGAATGACTTAAAATATGAGGTACAGTTGGCACACTTTGTTCTTCACTGCCTTTGCCTGTCACATACGCACACATAGTGTAAAACCTCATTAAAACAAACTCCATTAATTTGAGATCTGTAATAATCTCAACTTACCCAATCTAAATGTACATCTGTACTATGGAGACATATAGAGGTGCGCACACACACATACGCACATACACAGTCTGCTCAGCACATAAACAAGACTAAGTGAGAATATTAAAAGGATCCCCACTTTTTCTGAAGCTTTTGTGTACAACAAACATGCTAATCACAAATGATGATCTAGTCACTAAAGCTAGTTATGAAATTTTTTTTAAGACTTGAGGCCAAGTTCTTTTTACTTCTCTCCTGAGATAATTAAGCTACTTTTATTTTAGCATTTTATCTAACTTAGCTAGGGCTTACCCTCCAAAGAACTGAGGAATTAGTCTATCAGGACTAATCTGAATGATTTTGACTATCTGGACATGTGTGCATACACTATTCCATATGACCAAATGATAAACTCATTTGTCAGGGTTTAGCCAGAATTTTTTTTTCCTCTTTCCAATAGTGTTTCAAGGATAAACATCTTTTTGTGGTATTGCTTTCGCGATGGAGGACTTTCCATACACGAGATTTTAAATGCACTTTATTTATTATAGGCTATGAATGCACTCTGTACCACAGGACTCCCTAACGAGAAGTCGGCTACCCCACAGTTTGGGTCTGGTGGTCCAGGGCAGCACAGTCTGCTGGCCTGTAATAGAAAATCAAACAGGTCATTTCACAGCCATCAAGCACATGCAGAGCTGCCTTATTGGTTTATATGCCTCTGTCTTTTAGGATATAAAATCATTTCTTACTTTATAAAAACATTTCTCTTTCTTATATAATCATTTAATTTACATATCCAGGTTACACTTAGTAAAAATATATGAACCAAAATTGCAAAATTCCAAAACCATAAACTACCTTTTCAAAGTGCACTTCCTTTGCACCTCTCTCTTGAAAAGCTTCATTGCTTTTAGGACAGGAGATATTACTTCTGAACTCAAGATTTAAAGCATTTTCTTCAGCCCATAATAAAAGTAATAAAGCTTTTTATTGTAAAAAAGACTGTAAATATATTTAGCAATAATTTCAACAACTCAGAAGTGGTCCAATTTCTACAGTGGAAAATACGAGTCTCATGACATTTAGGTGCTACCAAGAATTTCCATTATTGATCCCTCTACCTGTGACAATGTTGAGCTACAATTACTGTAGAGAAAGATCCACTAAAGAGAATAATATAGCAAATTATTTCTTAAGTCGAGTGTATAAGCACGAAAGTGAAAGGGAGAAATGGCGAAATATTTTTTCCTTTTCCAAAGTTTTGGCAAAACGTCTGTTTGTATAGAGAAGGGAGAAAATAGAGTTTTGACCTGCCAACTGGATTGCAATTGAAACCAAGGCTCTGGATGAAAAAGAAAATAAAAAATCAGAGGTGCTAGACCCTTTCGGACAATGCAGTATTCACATAGTTAAGTGGTAGCCAGCAATTGCCAAGGCCTGCAACAGCCTGATATGAGGAAAGTGGGAAGGAGTTCTCAGAGTTGAAGGAAAGAGGCTATAAAGTTATTTGGTATAACTGGGGTTTCTCTGGCTCAAAGACTTTGCTCCACATTTTTCTTTCTTAAAGTCAAAAGTTACCATGAGGAACTCAAAATCTTCCAAATTGAATCACTTTTTACTATGATTTTCCTTACAAATGTTCTCTGATGTGGGAAAGATGCAAGATGCATTTGGAGATAATATACTTTGAAAGCAAACTCTAGGCATACATTGCATCACTGTTTAATCGTGAAGGACTTTGAAAGATCCTGATTTTACCATGATAGCTTAAGTTTTCACTTTGTTTTAAGGCACTTTCAATAAACCTGAGAAAATTACTTAAGAATTTTGGGGGTTAAAAATAGTAAAAGAAACATGCTAGTTTGAAGGGACCAATTTGGATTACCAACATGGTTTGAAAATATGAGGTTTATGTGAATGAATTACCTTCAGCTAAGTGAAGGTACATTAGGTAACTGAAGGTCAGAGAGGTTAAGTTCTCCCATATTAAAGAGCTGTAAGACAGCTTTAGTTGATTTTAGAATTTATCAGAGCTTGTACTTTATATAGTTTTGAAATAACACTGCAGGCAGCATTATGCCTGAACATTTATATTCCTTGGTTACTTGAAGCTGCTCGCTTCTTCACAGACTCCTTCAGATCCACCTCTTCTCTGTTGTCAAAGTTATCATATGTCACTTCATGCACAGATTATAATGATTATAATTCTAGCAGGTTTTCTAGTCTCTTTCTCACTCTCTTACTTTTAGAATTAAAGTGTATATCTATTATGGAAACTAATGTAATCTTTCTCAAACTTTATTTTCATCAGCCTAAGCCCATACTCAGGTTACTTACTGTCATGTAAAGAGGGTGACCATATATTCCAGATTGCTCAGGATGGTCCTGATTTATACATGTCATCCTGGAACAATCATTAAGTACCCTCTGTCATTCTCAAAAATTTCTAGATTTGCGTAACAGATTATATGGTTTTCCTACATATAACTTATTACTTCTGGATATTTCACCTTATGTCTCTCAGCCACAATTACTCTGCATCATACAAGCTAATCCACCTGTTTCTCCTATGCAAAAATGATGTCATGTAACTCTACGCTGCCTTCCTACCGTTTGACCCTTAATTATAATCACTCCTTTCCATAGAATTTATTCATTCAACAAATGTTTGATGAGCACCAGTTGTGTGTCTGTCACTGTTTTAAGTCCTGGAGTTAGGGCAGAAGCAGGACAGACAAGGTTCTGCTCTCAGAGCTTCTATAGTATAGCATCAATTCAGCAACGGGCTACATGGTGAGGACTACAATATTTACTCATATATTTACTCACTTTGTTCATTGTCTTCTCTCCGATATTATACCTTTTTGAAAAATAAATGAGGATAAATTAAATTATGATCAGTCCCATCTCCATGTTTCCCCTCACAGTACACAGACACGACCTGGCAACTATGGTGATTTTAAAATGCTATATAAGAGCCAAAGGGCTCTCTGAAGGCTCACTGAAAGAATCAACTCATAGAAGACAGGTTCATTGAAGACAAGACGTACAACTTTATTTAAGACCTAGAGATATAGGGGAAATTTTCCATTTTTATGCTTTGGTTCAACAAAGTATGGACAGCCATGCAGAACTATGATTGGACAAAAACGGTATGATCTATTGCTAATAGACTGAATGGGGAAATCCAGCAAGGGCTGTCTGTCTAGATTCTTGACCTCTCTGAGTGTGCAATTTTTCCTCTGGGTATGGGGTAGGACCCTTTATGGAATGGGGATCTTATTACCTACGGTAAAATAAGGTACATCAGATAATTTACATATGGCCAGTCTTTACACAGGGAGATGGAGGGAAAGGTAGAGTAGTATTTGTAGGTTTTACAGCTGGCTCTGGGGAAAAGGGGTTCTGGTTTCCGTGATCCATCTTAGGGAAGAGAGATTCTAGTTTCTATGACTAGCCTCGGGGGAGAATGTGACTAAGTGATATGAAGGCAGGAGAAGGACAGAGAAAAACTTTTGCTTCTGAGGCTGCTTCTGAAGACTTCATTTTGGGGTATTGCTTTTTGAGTTCCAACAGCTGCCTAGTGTGCCAATGGGAAGATCTCAATGTGAAGCTCCAGGCTGCTAGGAGGAGCTCTGTCTTAAGAATTATACTTAAAAAAAACCATAATTCTCTTTCTGGGGTTCAAAGGAAGCAACATATATACAGGGTTGCCACAAATGTCATGCTTTAGAACATCATGGATCTAATTAAGCATCATGATCAACCCCTACTCCCACCCCTCAACACACACCACACACACCCACACAGACACAGACACACACACACACACACACACACACATTCTTTAAGAACAAAAATCTAGATGAAACATTTGAGGAGAAAGTAAAGAAGCATTAGGAAATCTAGATAATAAAACAAAAACTTTACAACCTATGACCTTGTAACTTGGGATCAGCGCTACCATAGCAAAAGTGTATGACTTGAGATGAAGAATGCCATAAACATCATCAAATACGGCACATTTCTTGTTTGCTTCATTCTGCCTATTTACATGCATTTTAGGGTGAAAGTATTTGGGTGGACAAGAGAAATGAGAGCAGTAAATGGGATATATTCATTTATACCCATGCAATTTTGTAAGTTAGTTGTGTTCCATGTTATATTTTGTCACTTGTTTCAACTTCAGACTCTTCAAGGGCAGGGACTATTCCTTCTAGCTTATTTCCACATTCACTCATTCTGGTAATATTGAGTGAATACTACCTGTGGGGCACTTTGCTAGATGCTAGGACACAGCAGTGAATGAAAAAGACAAAAATTCCGGCTATTATTATTATCCAGAGCATCACCCACAATGTGAATGCCCATGAACAAAGGTCTTGACCAAGCCCCCACACAAGGAATCAAGATGAAAGAAATGGTTTTGATTGCCCATTTATTACACTTATTTCTGAGATTAAGCTGGATTAAATTTGAAAGACTAGTTGCCTTCTAATTTGACCATCCTTGTAATATTCTTAGCTTCTCGGCAAAGTTTTATATGAGCCAGTAAGGGGCTTCATCTATAGTGTTGTTAGGCTCATTCTAATTCAATTTCTCTTTCTAAAATAATAGTAAGAAAGTTATAAGAAGGAAGTGGGTAGGTCTGGGAAGATAGGTAACATTGATTAAGTATTCATTTTGTTCGGATACTATGCTAAGTGCTTTGTTTATTGTTTCAGCTAATAATACTACTCTTTTACTTCAAGGAGGCTGTTGGGCTTTAAAACATAACAACCACTTCTTTCCAGTTTTAAGGTAACAAAAGTAATACAGTCTATGAAACAAATTCATATGTATGTACTGTCACATTTTGATAACACTGTTTTTATAACCTGACTTACATTACTTTGTATTTATCAGGTTAATTTAATTTGGAAATAAGAAATCCATTTGAGAGTGGGAACTTCTGAGAAAATGAATTATCCAAAATGATACCACGAATGTGGTAGATTAACACCAAAATATTTTATTAATTTTTATCATCCTGAACAATACAAATATTCAGAATGGTAACTACAGATTACTTTCAAGTTGTGAGAACAAATTGGAAATGTAGTGCTCAACTGCAAGTAGCTTAGATTATAATTGTACCATATGGCCATCTAAATTTTTAGAGAAATATGAAAAATAGAAGGCATATCAGAAAGTGAAGGCTTATAGTATTAGATTATAAAGTAATCTCACCTGCACTTACGTGACATGGGCAAGCCATGTCACCTTCCTAAGCAGTCTTACTTTCTGTCATCACTATTTTGTGTTCAACATCTCTTTCACCCTTCAATGCCTGGAGGTCCCTTATTCTCAATCATTATCACAGTTAGCTCTACCCTCCTAGGCTTTAGACCTTGGGGGCAAACTGAAAGGCCTCCAGGGGATTGGCAGATACCATAATGAAGTTATACCTGGTGTGAGAGACATGAGATATGGTTGAGACGATAGCAAATTGAGAACAAATATTCTTTTAAACGTAGCAGCTTTCCTTCTGCACAACAAAAAAAATCATCAGCAGAGTTAAGAGTTGACCCACTGAGTGGGAGAAAATGTTCACAATCTATACATTTGACAAAGTAATAATATCCAGAATCTACAAAGACTCAAGTCAGATAGAACAAAACAAAAAATCCCATCAAAATATGGGCTAAGAATAGGAACAGACAATTCTCAAAAGAAGATATACACATGGCCAACAAGCATATGGAAATGTTCAACATCATTAATAATCAGGGAAATGCAAATCAAAACCATAATGTGATACCATCTCAATCATGCAAGAATGGCCATGATAAAAACATCATAAAATAATAGATGTTGGCAATAATGTAGTGAAAAGGGAAAACTTCTGCATTGCTAGTGGAAACGTAAACTAGTACAACCACGATGGAAAATAGTGTGGAGGTTCCTTAAAGAACTAAAAGTAGATCTACCATTCAATGCAGCAATCCCACCACTAGGCATGTACCCAGGGGAAAAAAGTCATTATATGAAAAAGATATTTGCACATGCATGTTTACAGCAGCACAATTTGCAATTGCAAATATATGGAACCAGCCCAAATGCTGATCAATCAACAAGTCGATAAAGAAAATGTGTGTGAGAGAGAGAGAGTGAGAGCGAGCGAGCGAGAGAGAGAGAGAGAGAGAGAGAGAGAGAAAGAGAGATATCTCACAGACTACTACTCAGCCATTAAAAAGGAACAAAATAATGGCATTTGCAGCAAGGTGGATAGAATTGAAGACTCTTATTCCATGTGAAGTAACTCAGGAACATAAAACCAAACATCATACGCACTCAATCATAAGTGGGAGCTAGCTCTGAGGATGCACAGGCATAGGAATAATACAATGGACTCTGGGGACTCAGGGGAAATGGTGGAAAGGGAATGAGGGGTAAAAACTACACATTGGATACAGTGTACACTGCTTGGGTGATGGGTGTGCCACGATCTCAGAAATCACTTTAAAAGAACTTATTCATGTAACCAAACACCTCTTGCTCCCCAAAAACCTAATGAAATTAAAAAACAATTAAAAAAAATTTTTTTAAGTAGCATCTCTCATGAAGGAATGCTGACCTAGTGCTTTTAGGTCTTATTTTTTCAACAGAAACTAGAAATCAAAATTTTGCATGTGAATTCTCCCAATGTTTAAATGTTAGATACTTTTCTATCACTATTTTAGATGACTTCTTTCATCTACTTTACTCTCCATCCATCTCTACCCACCAGAAAATACAAAGTCACCTGTCCACCTGTTCTATATCTCCATTCTTCATATCCTCCTGGGTGATCTTATTTACTAACCCTTGTTAAGGTGTTCACCATTGACAGTACTTTAATGTACCTTCAAAACTATATTTGCATTTAAACTACAGCTAATGCTTTCTTTAGGAAGGAATTGATATCTAAGGGTAGCTGGCTATTAGGATAGATAGTTGTTTTGAAGAAGGAGGTACCATGAATTCTCTCAAAACATAAGGCATATAAGTTGGTTATATGTTAAGCTTAGCTCTGCTGCAGGCTAATGTTACAGGTGTGAACTGAGCTAGATTCAATTTACAATATATTTACTCAGAACGTACTATGTGCCAGTCAGGACTTTTTACTTTATAGAAGTGCAAAATCTTTTTACTTATAGATTTTAACTAAGTTACAACATTTTAAACTTTTTTTTCCTGGGAAAAATGCCTTATTTTGTGGAGGGTGAAATTTTGATAAAAAGAATGGTAGGTTTGTCTCCGTTAGCTCTGGCTGCCATAAGAAAATGCCATAAACTGGGTGACATAAACAACAGAAATATATTTTCTCACAGTTCCGGAGGCTAGAAGTCCAAGATCAAGGTGCTAGCATGGTTAATTTCTGGTGGTGACTCTCTTCCGGTTTATAGACAGCTGCCTTCTCATTGATTCTTTACATGGCCAAAACAGGGGGCAGAGGAGAAGGAAGAGGGTGCAGAGGAAGGGGATACAGAGAGTGTGCATGTGCATATGTCTGTGTGTGGTGTGTGTGTGTGTATGGGTGGTGTGTGTGTGTATGGGTGGTGTGTGCATGTATGTATGAGAGAGAGAGAGCAAGAGAGAGAGCATGAGCACACAAGCATGCTAAATACCCTCATATTTGGGCTTAGACTTCAACAAATAGTAGCACATGGTAAAAAAGATGGAAATCTTTGTTTAAAATCTTAATTTCCAAATATGTTATATATATATATATATGTATATAATATCTGTTAATGAGCTATACTCTAATTGTAAAACTTTTGCCATTTGAATTTTTTCAGCTGGGTTTTGTTCCTGGAAAGGAACAGTAAATATGCTTGCTTTGCCTCTGTTTCTTTCACATTCTCTCTTTCTCTCTCTCTTTTGGTTGGTCTTTCTGAATCTAAGTTCATGGATACACGATAAAATCCATGGCTGAATTAAGAATCCTTTAGCAATGGTAGATGCTTCCCGATTTACCATTTTACCACTCTGTTTTAGTTTGCATTCCGTATGTTCTCAAATGGTTGATTAAAAAATATTTGGCAATTTATGTGAGCCTAATTCAGTGCGAGGTGTCACAAAGTAAATAGAAATAGGTAAGGCACAGTGCCTCTTCTCAAGCAGTTTGAAGTCCATCTGGTGAAAGGAATTGATATGCACAAAATTCATGGAGAATCATTAAATTCTAAATTGAGTGGTGCAGACTATCAAAGCAAGAGCAGTTCTGAGAAGAATATAGTCATTTTTCTTATAGAATAGTAGCCAAAATGACTAAAAATAAAGATGACAATATGAAGCGTTGGCAAGGATGTAGAACAACTGAAACTCTGATTCACTGCTGGTGGGAGCATAAAATAGTACCAACACTTGGTGAAAGGTCTGATAGTTTCTTATAAAAGTAAACATAATGGATGGACCTTGAAAAGCTTATGCTCTGTGAGATAAGCCAGACATAAAGGCCAAATATTGTATTAATATGATTCTACTTACATGAGGTACCTAGATTAGGCAAATCTATGGAGACAAAAAAATAGAATAGAGGTTACAAGGAGTTGGGGGTGGGGCAATGGAGTGCTTAAACAGGTGCAGAACTTCTGTTTGGAATGATAAAAAAAAATCTGGAAATGGATAGGGATGATAGTTGTGTAATATTGTGAATGTACCTAATGCTACTGAATTATACACTTAAAGATGGTTAAAATGGTAAATTTTGTGTTCTGTATATTTTACCATAACAAACAAATCACACAGTCACAAAGAATAGAATTAAAACAGAGTGTATCATAAAAAATAACCCTCCAAACCAAAACAAAGCCCTAAAATATAACACTCCTGTCACTCAATAATTCCAATTCTAGGTATTTATCTAAGAGGAGAACAATGTCTACAATAACATTCATACAAGAAAGTAGCTTTATTTACAGTACTCAAAACCTGGAAACAACTCAAGGTATTCATCAACAGGAAAATGTATAAACAAAATTTGGTACAGAAATATAATGCAATACTACTCAGCAATTAAACTACACACACAACAAGGTTTAATCTCAAAGGTATTATACTGAACAAAATAAGAGTTACACAAAAAAGGTATCACTTGTATGATCCAATCTATATAAAGTTCTAATAAGGAAAGAGGTAGTTTATGGTAGAAATCATAAGCAAACTTTGTGTTACATTGGCATATGCATTTGCCAAAACTCATTAAATGATAGTTATCATTAGTTTGTTTCACTGCATGTAAATGTCACCTAACGAGAAAACTGAAAACAAATATTGATCCCTAGTTAACCATACACATACTAAAGTTTTAAAGGTGAGGTAAACTAATGATTGAAATTTACTATGAATATATTAAGACTAAAAGGTAGATGGAAAGATAGGTAGATGGATAGATATGTAATAAAATGAAGTACAAAGTTAATTGTGGAATCTATGTGGTGACACGAGTATTCAATTTCATCTTTTTTGTATGTTGGAATAGTGTTCATGGAGGGTGTGAGAACAGAAACGAACCATGCAGTGTGGGAAACACTTTTATAGATCTAAGGAAGGGTAGCTATCCCTGTCTGCAGAGGGACTCATGTTGCACAAGGTCTCATTGAGTAGAACGGAAAGAACTGGAATGGTCATGGCAGAGTCTGGAAGCTAGTATGACTGGAGCAGGGGTTGTGTACTAGTGAGAAATAAGTTTGGATATATATTATGGGCCAGATTATGGCAAATTCTAAAAATCAAGATAAGAGTCTATAAATATATTTGGAGCATTTAGTGAAGTCTTCCTAGGGCAATGGCTGGCAGTAAATAACATTAGGAAGATTGTTCAGCCAGCAGTTTTCTCTACAAGTTGCACAAGAGGGAGCCTGTAGACAGACAGCTTGGCTACATAACCACTGCCATAATACAGACATCAAGTAATGAAGGTGTGGTGTGGGTGGGTGGAATCAGTGGGAACGCTATTGACTTTTAAGCTGTGAATTCATGGTTACCATAGCCATTACTATACATATCTTAACAAATTTGTTTAAAGAATTTTAGGAAGGACTATAACATTTTTCTTATAGAATAGTTTTACATGTACATGCATCATTTATTATAAACCTCTTTTGTTTGATACCAGGTGAGGTACTTGGTTTTTATGTTCTTAACATGAATGGGAAACAGGATTTAGAAGCTCATCATTCTAATCATACTCACCAGAACCCTGTCTCCAAGAGGTATGAAGCAATGTAGTACAGGAATTGTATAATATTAAAGGATCAAAAAGAGCCTATTAATAGTAAAGAGCTGTCAGGACTTAAAGTTGGACATACTGCGACATGTTTCAGTAAACTAGCTTTTGCAACATTGTATATTGTAGGCCACCAAACAAAAAGGAACAAGTAGATTGTGAAATGACTTGAACACATAAAAAAGTCTTGTAAAGAGGCCAGAGTAGAAGTAGTAATAAGAGATTTTAACTACCCAGGGATACACTGGCAGCATTTAGTGGAAGAGACAAGACTGAAAGATTTTTATGGCTTTGGAACATGATTACTTTTTGAAGACATAGTATGTCGTCCATTATGATGAGTACGATGTTAAGTAATATATGGCTGAATACCTACAAACATTGAAATATGTCGTGTTTTAGTGACAAGGCTTCTAGTGGTGAATAGGAAAGGGTGATAACACTTTTTTTTAAGGATACTGAGCAGAAGGATTTAGAAAGTGATGATTAGAAAGGTCAGATGCAGCTTTGGACACATCTAGTACTAAGTGGGCAGCTTTGGACAAATCTAGTTCTAAAAAAAAACAAAGATAGTCGGGTGTGGTAGCTCACGCCTGTAATCCCAGCACTTTGGGAGGCCAAGGCAGGTGGATCATGAGGTCAACAGATTGAGCCCATCCTGGCCAACATGGTGAAACCCTGTCTCTACTAAAAAATACAAAAATTAGCTGAGCGGGGTGGCACACGCCTGTAGTCCCAGCTGCTTGGGAGGCTGAAGCAGGAGAATCGCTTGAACCCAGGAGACAGAGGCGGCAGTGAGACTAGATCAGGCCACTGCACTCCAGCCTGGCGCCTGGCAACAGAGCAAGACTCTGTCTCAAAAAAAAAAAAAAAAAAAAAAAAGATAATTTTTACAGTTAGAAAATTTGAGAAGGGCACATATCGATGCATACAAAATTAATGAGAAAGAATAGCAACTGTGACTAAAAAAGGAAACTAGGATTAAAATAAATATGCAATGTTTTAAAGGAAGAAAAATTAGAGAGACAGGCAACTGATGATTACGGATAACAAATTACTTTGCTGATTCTTTGGTTTCTTATACTTATTGAAAAAACTGAGGTGTGTGTGAGTGTGGGCAGAGGAAACAAAGCATTAATGAGAATGAAAAGAAATCTGATGTGAATGGAGAAAGGACAAACCTCTTCTGAGGCCCACTGACTATGAGCTAGGATACAGAATCAGAGACTGAAGCAACCGTGTTTCCTAACCTCCAACTGGTTAGGCCTAATGAAGAGATCAATTCATCAGGTCTCAGACAAAACAAAGCAAATCTAATACAGGAACCCTGAGCATGGCCAAGACTAAGAAGGCAGAGACTGTTCAACTATGTCTTAGAGATTTATACTTTCTGGAAAACAGTACATTTCTTGGCAGCTCACAAATTCCACATGTATGTTGGGAAGCCTCTAAGTGTATTTGATTTGTTCAGAAACAGGTGTAATCCATCTAAAACAACTAGGCCATCTATTGTAAGCCGAGAGAAAGAGAAGTGAGAAAGAAATCCTCAAAGCAAATGAATGCCAGTGTTGGCAAGAAAATCTCTCTGGTCTCATCTGTAGTTACAGCTGAGTAAGTACTAGCAATTTCTGGATACATGTGATTTCACCTGTAAAGAAAATAAATTAGAAATCTCAGTGTCCAACTTTGCCTGACTAGTAGCTTGTAAGTTTCAGGCACTCTTGGAGAATACTGAATTCAGAAACTGATGGAGGAATTAAAAATCATACAAAATAAACAAGTTCAAATGTTTTATATACCTTCAAACTATACCTATTTGATTCTGTTCACCATCTGAAGTATATTTTTCTCATTTTGAAAAATAATTCTTCTCTTTTAAAAAATTAAACATGGTATAAAGAGAAGGCAACAGAATATACAAATAAAATATTCACAGATTGGAACACACAAAATATTCACAGATTCAAGGTGTGTGAAGTACCAAAATAAGAAAAACAAATCTGACAAGCCCATCCAAAAACACAGCATAATAACCAATATATTTATTTTGATTATAGAAGGATTAATTTGGAATAAAACTAAATATGAACAGTATACTACTCTCAGTATAGATATCTGCTAAATAATTAAATTTTGAAGTCTTTATCATCTGTATATTTAGATAAATATATTTGCATATATCAAATAAATATATTTGATAAATGTAGCATCTGATAATTTATGCAAAATAACTGTTCATATAATCTGGTAATGGAAAGAGTTACTTTGCATTCATAAATGCTTTGTACTTACATACTGCAATGCTTTTTAATGGAGGAGAGCCAAGCCATCTGGGGTATATTACTTGGAAGATTGTTTCTCTATATATTACAGCTAAAATCACTCATGGTACTACTCTTAATAGAAACATGAATCTGTTTTCTTGACTTCCAGTACACTGCTCTGCTGAATAATATTCTGAGATTTGATATAGAGAACCAGTAGAGAGTTTATATTATTCTTATAACCTTACAAAAAGAAAATTGCTTAAAATTATCCTTAGCTATAAGGTTAACCTGAAATTGAAATCAGAAAAAGGCTGGCATTCAGAACAGGAACACATAATTTAAAAAGTTAAATCTGTTCTTACACACAGATCAACATTTCATAAAGAATCTTTTTCTTTATTAACTTTTAACAGCAAGCAACTGTGAAAGTATTACAAGTAAATAATTTGAAGGAAATTCTTAAAGGGTGGTAATAGGAACTAGCAGGTTTTCTGAGATAAGAAAACCAGTAAGTCAAATACGACTTCTAACTTCAGAGAATGGCTAGGTCCTGGTGCTTTGTTTAAAGTAAATAACCAGCACCTGCCTTGCACTGATGACTTTCAAAATCCTGAGAAATTATTCTACAGTCTGGAAGCAGAGAATAGGTTTGGCCAACCCAATTCCTAGGGATGTAGATTTGTGAGCAGTTCCACATGTTTCCCGCAGCAGGTATAATCTGTTCATTAATGATGGCTCTAACTTTCACAATTCTTTAGAAGCCAAAAGCAAAAAAGAATTACAGCTTTACATATAGGCATACTATGCATAGGATACTAAAGAAAAATCTTAACTCATGTCAGTCAGTTTATGATTTGAGGCACAAGTTTGATAATCCTTATCTTAATATACACAATAACAAGAGTTAGTGTTGGCCATAAAATTAGTGGTGATTGAAATTGCTGAGTTTTGAAAAGAATTATTTGCTTCAGTGTTCAGGAAAGAAGGTAACATCTCACTTTTTGATCTATATTTCCCAAGGGAAGAGGAGAGACAAGGAGTGTAATCTTACAGTGATAGATAAGTTTATGCACCTGAAAAGACAATTAGAACATCTATCTCTAAAACAGATTTGGGACAAAAAAAAAATGCCAAACTCAGAAAAATCCAGATGTTAAAACAAAAGAGATGACTTGGAGAATTATAACACTTTGCTAGAACAAGTTGAGTGGGTTCCAGAAACTTACGTTTCTTATAGGAACGGACATTCCCATCCTTCCTTCTCCTTGTTAAGCAGGGAATGCCTCATCTGACTGATGAAATCTGTAGAAATCTCTGGCTTCTTGGTTCTGCTGCTTCATGAAAAAGCCAGTTCAATTCAGGGCACTGGTGTTAGAAATCCCAACTGTGACTGCAAGTTAAAGGAAGTCAGATTTACCAGCATCACAGGAAATATTTTGATCCCTACCTGACTCCTGTGAAGATTTCTCAGATGGTTCAAAATCTGTAAGAAGATGGGTGGGATTGTGACTTTGGAAACCTGAAAAATGTTCTAAGTAAACAGATGTCACAGGTCCTAAAAATATTCCAAGCTTCGTGTTTCACAGAAAGCTTTCCCATCATCACAGTTACACTAGTTACACTAGTCTTGGGAGGTAATCTAGTGAGGTGCTCACAGTTGGGATTTTGGAGTCTCACTGCTTAGGTTTGGATGCAGTCTTCACCTTTGTCACCTTGAGCAAGTCACTTAACTTCTCTAGGCCTTGATTTCCTCATCTGCAAAATAGGGAGCATATGTAATATTATCAAATAATTGCCCAATAAAGATAAGCAGGGTTTTTTAAAATTTTAATACTCTTGGATATTGAATACTCTTTCATGTATTTGGGGAATACGGCAAGTACAGCATTTCTAAAATGATTGCCTCATTCCTTCTAACAGATATCAAAAAGTACTACTATTAGAGATGTGAAATTATATCATTCACATCTGACAGGCCTGTGACAAGGTATATCATCTATCCCACCCTCTTACAAGTATATCTGTTTTCTATTGCTGCTGTTACAAATTACCAGAAACTCAGTGGCTTCCAGCAACACAAAGTTATTATCTTACTGTAAGTTCTGTAGTTCAGACATTTGAAATGAGTTTCACTGGGCTAAAATCATAAGTTGACAGCGTTGTGTTTTCTTTCATTCTGGTTGTATTTTTCTCTGTATTTAGGGGAAAATCTATTGCCTTTCCTTTTCCCGGTTTTAGACACTGCCTGCATTCCTTGGCTCATGCCTTGTTCCTCCATCATCATTTCTCATGAGTTACATCTTCCTCTGACTTCTGTCTCTCTCTTCTACTTTTAAGAACCCTTGTGATCGCATTAGACTCATCAGGATAATCCTCCCATCTCAAGATCCTTAACTTAATGACATCTGCAAAGCTCCGTCTTCCATGCAACCTAGTGTAATCACAGGCTCAGCAAATTTGGTTGTAGTCATCTTTGGGAGGCTGTTATTCTGCCACACATAATAGGTAAAGAAACTGAGGCCCAGGGAAGCTAAGTGGCATTGTAATCTTCACACTTTTAGTGCATAGTTGGGACTAAAGCCCATGTTTCTTCATAAAATTTCTATTGATACATATTTATGAGGTACATGTGATATATTGTTGCATGCATAGAATGTGCAATGATCAGGTATAGTATATAGGGTATCCATTACTGAAGTGTTTATGTTTTCTAAGTGTTGGGAACATTTCAAGTTCTCTCTTCTAGCTATTTTGAAACACATATATATTGTTGTTAATTATAGTCATCATACTCTGCTACTGAATATAAGAACTTATTCCTTTGATTAAACTGTATGCTGGTGACCATCAACCAACCTCTTTACTTTACCCTCCTCCCACCCCACACATGCTTCCCAACCTCTGGTATCTATTATTCTACTTTCTACCTCCATGAGATGAACATTTTTAGCTCCCAGATGAGAACATGCAATATTTGTATTTCTGTGCCTAGCTTATTTCACTTCACTAATGACCCCGTTCTATCATGTTGCTACAAATGACAGGATTTCATTCATTGTTAATAGTCAAATAATACTCCATTGTGTATATATACCACATTTTCATGATTCTTTGATGTGTCGATAGACACATGTTGATTCCATGTCTTTGCTATTGTGAATAGTGCTGCAATAAATATGGGGGTACAGCTATCCTTCTGATCCACTGGTTTTTCTATTGGATAAATTCTTAATAGTAGGATTACTGGATCAAATGGTAGATCTACTTTTAGTTTATTTTTTAGAAAGCTTCATACTGTTTTCCCTAGTGGCTGCACTAGTTAACATTTCCACCAAAAGTGAGTAAGAGTTCCCTTTTCTGTGCCTTCTCACCAGCATTTGTTATTTTTTGTCTTTTTGATAATAGCCATTTCAAAGAGAGTAAGATGGCATCTCATTGTGGTTTTGATTTGCATTTCCATGATGAATGATTTGTGCATTTCTTCATATATCTGCCAGCCATTTGTATGTGTTTTTTTTTTTAGAAATGTCTACTGATGTCTTTTCCCAAATTTTAATGAGAGGATGTTGCTGCTGCGATTATTATTTTACTGTTGAGGTGTTTTAGTTCCTTGTATATTCTGGATATTGGTCACTTGTCAGAAGAATAGATTGAAAATATTTTCTTCCATACAATAGTTTGTCTCTTGACTCTGTTGTTTCATTTGCTGTGCAGAAGGTTTTAGTTTCATATAATTCTATTTGTTCATTTTTGTTGTCTGGGCTTTTGAGGTCTTTGCCTAGACCAATGTCCTGAGGTGTTTTCTCTACGTTTTCTTCTAGAAGATTAATAGTGCCAGGTCATAGGTTTAAGTCTTTCATCCATTGAGTTGATTTTTGATTACAGTGGGAGATAGAAATCCAGTTTCATCTTTCTGCATACAGATACACAATTTTTCCAGCACCACTTATTGAAGAAGATGTCCTTGCCCCAATATACATTCTTGCCATCTCTGTCAAAAAGCAGTTGGATATAAATATATAGATTTATTTCTGAGTTTTTTATTCTCTCTATATTGGTCTCTGTGTGTTTTTATACCAGTTTCATGCTGTTTGGGTTTCTACAGCCTTGTAATATATTTTGAAGTCAGGTAGTGTGATGCCTCCAACTTTGTTTCTTTTGCTCAGGATTGCTGTGGCTAATTGGGCTCTTTTTAGGTTCCATATTAATTTTAGGATTCTTCTAATTCTGTGAAGACAGACGTTGGTATTTTGGTAGGGATTGCACTAAATTTGTAGATTACTTTGGGCAATGTCTTCATTTTAACCACACTAATTTCTCCAATCCATGAACACAGAATTTCTTTTCACCTGTTTTTGTCCTCTTCAAGTTCTTTCATCAGTGTTTTGTATTTTTTCCTTACGGAGGTCTTTCACATTCTCTGTTAAATTTAGTCCCAGGTATTTTATTTTTTGTAGCTATTGTAAATGGGATTGCCATCTTGACTTCTCAATTAGTCCATTATTGGTATATAGAAACAATACTAATTTTTTTTTGGTTTTTTTTGAGATAGAGTTTCACTATTGTTACCCAGACTGGAGTGCAATGGCATGATCTTGACTCACTGCAACCTCCACCTTCTGGGTTCAAGCAATTCTCCTGCCTCAGCCTCCCGAGTAGCTGGGACTACAGGCATGCGCCACCATGCCCAGCTAATTTTTGTATTTTTAGTAGAGACGGGGTTTCACCTTGTTGACCAGGATGGTCTCGATCTCTTGACCTCGTGTTACACCCACCTTGGCCTCCCAAAGTGCTGGGATTATAGGCATGAACCACCGCACCCGGCCTTCAATACTAATTTTCTAATGTTTATTTTGTATCCTGCAACTTTACTGAATTTATCAGATCTAGAACCTTTTGGTGACATCTTTAGGTTTTCCTAGCTATAAGATTATATCATCTTTAAAGAGGTACAATTCAAATTCCTCTTTTCCAATTGGGAAGCCTTTTATTTCTATCTCTTGCCTAACTGCTCTGTCTAGGACTTCCAGGACTATGTTGAATAGGAGCAGTAAAGGTGAGAATCCTCGTCTAGTTCCAATTCTCAGAAGAAAGGCTTTTCTTGTTCAGTGTAACTACTCCTGGTTACTATTGGTTTCCACTTGCAGGCAATATCTTTTTCCACACCCTTACTTTCAGTCTATATGTGCCTTTATAGGTGAGGTGAGATGAGGTTCTTGTAGGCAGGATATTTTATTGTTTTTATGTTTAATCTATCCAACCTTTTAAGTGGAAAGATTAATCCATTTAGTTTCAAGGTTACTATTGATATGTAAGGTCTTACTTCTGACATTTTATGAATTTATTTATTTATTTTTATACCCTGTGTTCCTTTTTTCCTCTCTTATTGGGGTTTGGTGCTTTTCTTTTAAAGTAGTAACAATTTTTTCTTTTTCTTATTCTCACATACTGAAATGTTTGTTATACCAGTGGGTTCTATACTTTTCTTTTCTTTTTTTTTGTATTTTCATGAAGGTAAATATTCTTCTTTCCCTTCCAAATGTAGTAATGCTTAAGCATTTCTTATAGGACTGGTCTAGTGCTGATGAATTCCCTCAGCTTTTGATTTTCTGTGAAAGACTTTATATCACCTGTATTTAAGAAGCCTAACTTTGGTGGGTAAAGCACCTTTGGCTGGTAGTCCTTTGCTTTCAGCAATTTGAACATGTCATTCCATTCTCTCCTGGCTTGTAAGGTTTCTGCTGAGAAATATGCTATTATCTGATTGGGGTTCTCTTAAGTGACAAGATGCTTTCCTTTTGCTATTTTTAGAAGTCTCTTTTTCTTTGACCTTTAACTGTTTTACTATAATCTGAAGAAGACCTTTTTGAATTACATGTATTTGGGGATCTCTGAGTTTACTATTTCTGAGTGTCTAAATCTCTTTTTAGACTTGGGAATTTTTCAGAGATTATTTCATGAAACAGGGTTTTTATCCCTTTTGTTTTATTTTAACTTTCTGGAATGCCAAAAAATCAAATATTTGGTCATTTTATTGAATCCTATATGTCATATAGGCTTTGTTTATTCTTTTCTATTTTTTTGGTTTTGGTCTTACTGAATTATTTCAAAAAACCTGTTTTCAAGTTCTGATGCTCTTTCTTTTGCTTGATCTAGTCTATTGTTGAAGCTTGTGAATGTATTTTTCATTTCATTCAATGAATTATTCTGTTCCAGGATTTCTGTTTGGTTCTTTTTTATGATACGTATCTCTTTGGTAACTTTCTCATTTATATCATTAATTTTTTTTCTGATTTACTTCTATTATTTGTCTTCTCATATCACACTTAGTTCCTTTAATATCTCTATTTTGAATTTTTATTGGCATATAAATTTCTTTTTCATTGGAATCTGTTGCTGGAGAATGATTATGTTGCTTTAGAAATGTCATATTTCCTTTCTTCTTCATGTTTCCTGTTTCTTCTTACATTGATACCTGTGCATTTGGTGTAATAGCTGCTTCCAATTTTTTGGATTTGGTTTTGTAGGAGAGGACTTTTTCCCACTGATGCATCTATGCTGTTGGGTAGGCACTGATTTTGGCTGTGTGCAATAGTGTAGGCTCCATATACTTTATTTGGCTAAATAGCATCAGTGGTATCTGCTATTTCCTTCATGTCTTAATGTGTGGTTGTTAGTGGAAGCTGTGGTGAAGTTTTGCTAGGGAAAGGGACACTAGGTGGGCCAGTCCTCAGGCCCCATTGGGGCTGTTTTTCTTTCACAGAAAAACAGCAGTGTGCTGAGTTTGACTGTTTTGGGGCCCTAGGGTAGTATGCAGGCATTGTTGTTAGCAGATCCATGCAAGCTGATTCTTGCACCTCCAGTGGAATTGCTCAGGTGCCAGCAGTGTCAGCAATCATTCAGGTATGTGGGCAGATCTTTGGGCTGCTAGGCAACAGGCATGGCATAAGTGATGGCAGTGGTAGTGGCAGGACAACCTTCTGGCTCCTAAGCAATCTGCACTGGTGTTGGCAGTGGCTGTGATGAGCTTGCAGGGCTAGGCCTGAGGCTTGCAAGTGGTGCAGGTAGGTGGGTGCCAGTTGTGGTGGGAGTCTCAGGTTGGGTGGGCCTGTCTTCAAGGCCCCAAGAGGAGTTCTGAGGTGTCAATAGTGACAGACTGGACGATACAGTCTCCAGGCTCAGACACTGGGTAGTGGGTGGGGTCTCAGAGTCAGGTATGATGGACCTGTCCTCAAGCCAGCCAACTTTTTGGTGCTGGCTAAGGTGGTAAGGGATGGGGTGATCCCCAAGTCCCTTTGGAGTGCTTGGGTATGGGTGGCAGTAGCTACATTATAGCCTCGTTGCTGGGGCAGGCAAAATTGCTTTCAGTGTCAGTAGTCATATGGGTATACAGGCTTTGGTCCTTTTTGTGACTGCAAGCAGTAAAGCCTAACTTTGGGGTATTTGTAAATGCACAGCAGCCCCTCTGCTAGGGAAGGGGGAGCAGGGTCACTGCCAGTGGGACATGCTTTGGAACTCAGTGGCAGCATTCTGCAAGTGGGGGAGTTTGTCCTCAGGGCACATGAAAATGTGTGGTGGGCCTGATGCCAGGGACTGTGGGATCATTGTGAATGTGTTATGCTTTGAAATTGGCAGCAGCAGCCAACAGTGGCAGTGGCTGCAGGCAGGGGATGTCAATTGGGTTCTAGGGATGTGGAGATTCAGAACTGTTGAGCCCCATGGCTGAATGCAGTCTGGTTGGGTCTTGGCTTTCAAAATGGTGCTGTGCTGTAGTTGCTTAAGACTCAGGGGATGTGTGGGACCCAGTGTGAGCTCCTTCTCTGAAGCAATGCCTTCATGCAGTCTCCAGGTGGTTTTCTATGTTACTTTCAGGGCGTGCAAAGGTTGAGGGACTCTCCTATGGTGAGAATTCCAGGAGTCTACAGTGTGAATTTGGCCTTTCTACGGTCTCTTTCTTACCCTTTCCCTGCACTGGGAAGCTTCCTTGGGCTCCCACCTAATCTCAACTGAGCAGATTGTCTCACTTCTCTCAGCTTTTTTGCCTTAGGTATTTCTTGTTACTTCTCTGTTGAGTTCCGGAGTTCTCTTAGAGGATCTACTTGAAGTGCAGTTGTCTACTCACTGTTTTGGTTCTTCTTTGTGGAGTAGATGAGTACCAGATGTTTCTAGCCAGTCATCTTGAAGCACCCCGCTTCCCATGTTTCTTACTTTCTAGGTCTCTGATCTTTCTAGTATGATTGACTGAAAAAAAAAATCTCACATTTGATGGTTTAGTAAATCAAGGATGGCAGTCAGCATGAGGTTTATGCTATTATATACTGTTTTGACTCTTTCTTAGGGTTAATGGGATGAACTTAAGATATTTTGAAGGGTGTACATTTTAGTTATAGAAAGGATTAGATAGATCTATTCTACTAATCCTAGTACAAAAGGTCATAGGCTAAAGAAGAAGTGGTTATAACATAAAATCTAAGCTTGTCTAGTGTTATTAGAATATGCAAATTCAATAATTGAAGAAATGGGGTTATCAAACTTAGAAGGTTAAGAGAGCAGTCTCAAATGAGCTATAATGTCAACAAATTGATAATTCCTATGTCTAGAAGAGTGCCACTTGTCCTTTGAAATGCTTGTTTTCTGAGAAACTGAGAATATGATTTCTCTTTTCATGCAACTGGAAGAAAATTCTGTAAATAATTCAAATAAAATACAGAGCATGGTCCAGTCCCTATTCTTGTGGAGTTTACAGTGTAACCATTAAAGCAAAAACAAAATATATAACTAGGGAAAAATTAAATGAAATTCCTATGTGCTAGTTGCTACAATCACAATTCTTCAGAGAAAAAGGGGGATCACTGGGATAGAGTAGCCAGAGAAGCCTTTATGGTAGAGGTAGAATTAAATTTGGCCTTGAAATTAGGAATACAACCTTCAAAAATATTGACATCCCTGGTCTCAGTAAATCTAATAAGAATCCAGTCAAAGGAATTAAAAATGCAGACAAATACATCTTAGCATGCCTTATAACTGAAAAATCCTGAATGCCTCACAAATAGAGGAATGGTCAAATAAATTATAGTAGAAGAATACATGGGAATAGTACACAGCTATTGAAATGATGTTTTTGAAGAATTACTATGATTGAAAAACGCTTATGTTACATTGTTAAGCCAATAAAAAGGATAATACACTTTATACTGTATTTATAAAGAATATTATTTCAACAGACTCTTTAAAAGTCAATAAAATATAAATATTTCTAGTAGAAAAAGAATAATATAGACACTTGCCTCAGAGACCAGAAAAGTTACAGCAGAGGTTGTCTTATTTCTAAGAAAGCACATACAGTGGCTGCTGTCTATCCAAGTTCCTCCATCCTCTCCTTAGGACTCCTTACATCAAAGAGACTCTGTAGGAAGTTATCTTAAGAGTCTTATCACCACCTACTCCATGGGATGGCAAGCTCAGCTCAACTAGGATAGATAATGTGAGTTAAGGCAGGAAAAATATCAAATAGGTAAAAACACAAGTGAACACTTATTCTAAAATAAGTGCTAGGTGAGATTCTGGAAAACAACTCTTGCTTAGATGGCCAGGGGAAATAAAGTAGGAAAAAAGAGAAGCTGTAGAAGGAATATAGACAGGTGAAGGGGGAGGTAACTGAGAACCTGATATGGATGAGACAGCATCAATCTAGTATTTGAACCATTTTCTGAGATCAGTCTGAAGATACTCTTGGTCCTGGTCAGATAGATATAAAAGCAGCCTCAGACCCACAACTGAAATCCTAGGTATCTACCAAACAGAAACAAAAAAGATGTGTCTGCACAAAAGCTTGCAAACCACTGTTCACTGTGGCTTTATTCATAAAAGCTAAAAAGTTGGGAAAAAAACCCACAGATATTCATCAACTTCTCCATGAATTTTAAAAATGCAATAAATCCATAAAATGATATATTATTCAGCAATGAAAAGAAGTAATGATACATGCTATGGCATGGACAAACCTTGAAAACATTATGATAAGTGAAAGAAGCCACATGCAATAGGTTTTATTGTATAAATCCATCTATATGATATGTCTATAATAGGCTAATCTATAGAGACAGAAAATAGTTACTTAGAGGTAGGGATGGGATGGTAGTTTTAAGGGGTGGTATCAGGAATGTGGAATGACTGCTTATGGGTATGGGTATGGAGCTTCTATTTGAGGTGATGGAATGTTCTAAAATTAGATCATAGTAATGGCTATACAACTCTGTACATTTTCTAAAAATTATTGAATTGTATACTTAAAATGAGGAAAATATTCAGTAAATTATGCTTTTATAAAGTTATAAAAAATAGCTAATTAAAACCTCTCCCTGGATCTGCATGATAAGCTCATGTCCATTTGTATACTAGGCCTTCAACAAAGAAAATTTGTACCCTGATAATAGGTTTTTAAGTCTAGTGGAATCCTCTTAGTTCCAGAGAACCTCAGAATATAAGGGTCCCATTGGAGTGGGATTTTCCCAGGATATGATATATTTTATGAGTGGTATAAAAGGAAATTGACTCTGGTCTATTGCCATCATTGTATAGTTGGGCCAGAATACTTGTACAAGGTGACCTAAGCCCAACTCAAAGGGGAGAAGGAAGGAGAGAGATTATTATTAGTTAAGGCCCACTAGCAACAAAAAGCTTGTAGGTTACCTGGGGAGATCATCCCAAGCCAGTTACTGTTAGCATGGGTCTTTCTGAACCTGAGTCTCGCCAGGTGTCCTCCATGCATAGGCCTCTGTATGGGTGGTGGTGAGCAGGAAGCAGTGTTGTGCTAAAGCTGGCTCCTACTTCCTTGCAATAACCTATTCAGCACAAATCTCTTCCCAACTCCATGTTCAGTAATATCACGGAAGTAGCTTAAAATCAAGCATGGTGAGAATATTAGTATCATGAAAATTGGCAGATACTACAAATCAAATCAAGCATTTCCTAATTTTTGTTTTAATAGAGACCTGTTAAAACACTGAGCCACCGATGACGGTCAGGCATGCATTTTATGTATGTGTTCTTGTGTTAGCAATGTGCCATTCGCTCTTGTATTTGAGGTTAGTGGTCTCCCCAGCTTTGTGACTATTGGGTTGTCCATTGAAAGTCTTGAAGATGTGGGTGTAGGAAGGCTGCTGGCCCATGGTAGCTTTAAGATTCTGCGTCTAAGATTAAAGAACATGGCATTGACTAGCAGTCTGCACCCTAAGGAAAGAAAGACAAACTAGGCATAGTGCAGGACTTTGAGCATCAGCAACAGCTTTGTGTAAAACCCCTGGACTATCTCATCTTCCACTTACCTGCTGTTCCCAAACCAAAGCAAATGGAGAAAAACTAGTTCAGTGTTCCTAATTTCCGAAATTCCTTTGATAGCCTTTATGTAGAAGCTCAGCTGCAGCTTCATAAAGAAGCATGTGGGATTGCCACTGATGTGTGGCTATAGAAGAACAAAGAGTATTCTTTGTTAGGATAGAGCACAAGGACTGAGTTTGCATTGTAGAAATATCACTGAAAGTTAAAAGAGCACAATGAGTTGGCAGGTCTCAACTTTCTAAAATCAAGGCCAAAGGCAATGGTGGAATCTTCATTTGGTAGATGGGTAGAACCACTGGCAGATTTGATGGTGAGAGCTATGGAATAATAGGTGAAAATACCTCCAAATTTATTTGACAATTAATAGTGTCAAAAAACAAAATTCCAATAAATGTAGTTAAATAAGTTAATTCATTTTTATTTGCAATTCATAAATTGGCGAGCATCTTATCTAAAAGTAGAGAGGCACTATGCTGGGCATGAAATAATAGTTTTCATAAGGTAGCTTGAGCAGGAGCAAGGAAACAGCATAATACAAAAAGGGGATTGGTGAACATGAAATTACTTCATGTTACTTTTCTTGGAAGGGTTAAAGCAGATAGGACTCCCTTATGCTGGCTAAAACAGATCTGTTCAGAATTTGGCTATTATCTCTCCAGATTTCTTGGAATGTAAACAGATAAACAACTTAGTTTCACTTTGGTGACCTGGAATTTTAGCATGAGTGACTTTATTTTGGTTTGGTCTGTTGGAGACTAGTGTAGGAATTTAGTCCAAATCTATGGTCTTCTATAAATTGTATTTAACAATTGTTTTGGTGTATCTCCTCCTCCAGATGTGATAGAATTATTAATCATTTTCATTGTCTTTAAATTTTTTAATGTATTTTACTAAATTCCCAAAATGAATGTGTGAAAATATTGATTTTATAATCAAATTAAAGTTATTTAAAAATAGGATTTTTGTTTTTTTAATTTTATTTGAGATGGAGTGTCACTCTGTCGCCCAGACTGGAGTACAGTGATGCAATCTCGGCTCACTGCAACCTGCGCCTCCCAGGTTCAGGTGATTCTCCTGCCTCAGCCTCCCAAGTAGCTGGGACTACAGCTGCATGCCACCAGACCTGGCTAATTTTTTTATATTTTTTCATAGAGACAAGGTTTCACCATATTGGCCAGGCTGGTCTGGAACTCCTGATCTCATGATCCACCTTGGAAGTCAGAAAAGAGAACATGACAAATCAAGGGAACAGCATAAAGTAAACAAGTTCAGGACGGGCTTGAATGTCAAGCACATCATTTCGAATTTCATAGCAATAGGGAGTTATTATATACTCTTCAGTAGTGTAGGGAAATGTTTGTACTATAGTGAAAACTATGGATTGCTTAGAGAACACCCTTTTAGATTATCTGATTCTAACCTTTTATTGCCCTTGAGCCATTGTACAGCTCTAAATTTTAAGGAACTGATGGCAATAATGCAAATGATTATCGCCTACAGATATGGAAGCGAATTCTATCCAGAAGAGGGAGGCCATTTCTAAAAAAAAAAAAAAAAAATCCAGTTTACCCCCATTTGCAAATTCATTTCGATATTCCAGATCTATAAATGTGTCTGTCTTTGTACCCATTGTAAAAGTTGCCAGATTCTCTCATTAATGACTTAAGTCATTAACATGTGGTCACATTATATCTGTGAAAGAGTCATAATTTTTATTTTCAAAAATTACGTTTTAACAATAGGCAAGTGTACTGGATAAGAGTAATGTTTTTAATGTAGATACAACATACAGGCAAACGTCCCCAAGTGTGCTGCCTGTTAAGTTAAAAAGAAGGTACAGTGAACACAAACAGAAGTCAGAAAGAAAGATAAAAATTACATACGTAGTTCTACGGTAAAAGCAATCTGAATTTGGCTAAGAACAATAGCAACCTGTTTTCATCAGCAGTCTGATTGCTGTGACCTTTCTGTTTTTGCACTGACAGTGTTTTCTCATTTTCTTTTTTTCATTGCTAAACTGTATAAGATACAAACAAATCTGTTAGACAAGAATCCCATCTTGCTTTTTTGCTTGGGGCCTTTTGTGTTCTATTATGATAATTTACAAAAGTTAATAAATGAACTCCTCAATTATCTGTGCTGACTTAAGGGAGTATCAGCACACAAAAGCATTGCTAATCAGCCCAGAACTTTCTCTACTACCACGACAGTATTTAAGAAAGAATGTAGGAGGCAGGCACCAGTGAGTTCCTAAATGTCTGTCCATGAACTATCAATTCTACCTGAGACTCCATGAACTACCAAGTCTACCTGAGACAGTTTGAAAAGAATCAGATACCTAAGGCAGCACTCCATAGATTCTGACTCTGGGGACCTAAGATTCTGTATTATTAATATGCTTCTGAGTGATTTTCATCTCAAGCCCAGTTTGGGAATAGTGCTGGTGATAGAGTGAATTCAAATAGATCTTTCTTTGATGACTGCCCTCTAAGTGGACTTCTTTAAAATGCTTTGTTGTTTTAGCTTGCAACAAGATAGTACTAGAAAGGCAAACAGATACTATTCTAACTGTCCATAAAGAAGGAAGAGAGAGCAGGGATTTCCAATGAGGCTATTACTGGTAAAACTATTCAGGGGTTGGGTGGGGAGGGGGTTTAGAGAAAGGCTTAAGAAAAAATCCTTGTGTTCCCTGTCTTTTACATCCCCAGTTAAATTGCCTCTTCAGTAATTGGTTAGGACAAAAGAGGTGTTAAGGCTTTAGCAGAGAATGCAATAAAAGGTAGGCTTTGTGATGGAACAGAAGGGAGGCATCAAAAAGTAGCAGGGAAAGCCCATGCAGAGTGAGGTGGATGGAAAAGGGACCATAAGATCAGCCAAGAGATGAGTGGGAGGTGACTCCCGGGGAACATGCAAAACCAAGATCGTTAGTCATGACTCGATAGGAGATGAAAAATGTTTGAAACAAAGCAGTCTTTTATACATCTCACAAAATGGTTTCTTGGGAGGCTATTCAGAACATAACTACTTTGACTTAGCTGATCTTTAAATGTATTTTGATTGTGAGGGCTTAATTATTTTTAAATGACTAAATTACAATCTACTCTATAATATGTTTATTTTCCTTTGGTTTTTGATCTCTTTTACTGGAAGCCCAGTGGACTGAGACAGTCTAGGCTCAAAGAACTTGAGTCTTTTACCCATCAAAACCATAAAAACATATGAGACTTCTTCCCAGTCAGATATGCTGCTGTGTAAATTTATATATTATAGAGTGAAAAATACACATCCTGTCAGAATCAGTGACCTCAGCAAGGAACAATGACCATAACACACAAGTTCAAGATGAACTACTAGCTGGAGGCTTGGAAAACAAGTCAAAGTATAACCATACTGAAAATGTAATCCTTGTCAGAAACACTGAAATTTCTGGTAGATCCTCAAACCAAGAAAGTGACAGTTAGTCTAAAGTCCTATCTGTCAGGGATCATCAGTGGACTACATTAAAAAAAGAAAAAAACATATTATTTTTGTCATTTCATATTTAGATGTTTACTGTAAATAGAGCAGTCCTTAAATTTCTTTTTCCAAAATAGACAACTAGATATAGAGATACTTTTTACTTTGCTGAATACTTGGAAATTCCTTCAGAGTCTTAAGGCCTGATCCATTCCTAGGTCTTCAGTTTTCTCAAGTTCTTTGAAGATTTAGGTTGAATGAATTGGAGAATAAAAAGCACAGAACAAAAATTGATTTTTAAGCAATTCCTGCTATGCCAGAGACCTCCCAGGTCCCAGGCACTCTGAGTCTATTAAATATAATGGAACATGGTAGAGTATAATTTGAAACAACACAATACAAACAGATGGACTAAAATGTTAGCAAGTCCAGGTCTATTCCCAGGTACATGAATAACTCTGCGATGCTGTTGATAACATTAACAAACTGATGGCTAAAATTTATTAAGCCTTTGAGTAGGTAGTACTGTTCCAAGTGATTTTACCAAAGTTCCTCTGAGCTATAAATGCTGAGCACTTTCTGCGGTTCTATAATATCTTTTAATACAACATATGAATTCAATAACACATTTCCTGCCTTCTACTAAATTTATCCTAGGAAAATATCACCAGCTGAAATTTATTACTTGACTTGGAATTTATCAATTCTATTTGTACTCTCCACAGAAATTACATAGTTGCATATGCAGTCTTTGAGGTGTGCTTCTAAAGTAATAAAACTGATTTTCATTTGTGGTCAATGAAAACCCCTCTTTTCATTTAATAGTCATACCTACAAGGCAGAGGCATGAAGTTATTATCTATATGATAAAAGTTAACATTGAGAGGGATAAGACTTTTTGATTCTCAGCACAGTGGCTCTCTATGTCACCTATAGCAACAAATAAACTAATACGGAAGAAAGTTACTTCTCTGGTAGGGCCTGCAACCACTGCTTCAAGGCCCTCTCTCTGAGAAGAGTCCTTCTGTAATTAAACTGTTGTTTCCCAATATTACCTGTTATTAGTATCTATTGTGGTTCAATAGAACATTCCAAGATGATGGAAACACATTATCATTTATGCTATCTAGTATGATACTGACTAGCCACATGTGGCTATTGAAAACTTGAAATGTGACTAATGCCACAGAGAAACAGAATTTTACTTAAATTTAAATAGCCACAAATAGTTAGTGACTACCATATTAGACTGTGCATAATGTTTGTAAAAAATTCATACCCCTGGGCCCTATATTAGACCTATAGAATCAGAATAACTAGTGCAGTGTCATTTCAATCTGCATTATTAACATTAAGATAGTCAATGCTGACTGAACACTCAATTTATTTAAACGTCTTCAAATTGCTATTATTCTTCAAGCCCGTAATTCTAGGCTACTTCTGTTTCCAAACATAACACTGCATATAGGATATATTCAGTTATTTATACTCAGCATATTCCTTAATTATAGAAAAATGAGCTGTATTGTCACCAAGAGCCACAAGTATACTGTGCTTCATATATAGGCCTAGAATTGGTACTTAACTTTAAAAAAGTGCCACATATAAAACTTTGCATTTTCAAAAGAGATAAATTAGGGAGTAATTATTCATTTCACAAAAGAATTCACCAAAGAGCTCCCTTTAAATGGATAGCTCTCCTAAAATGAATTCTAAATCAGATTCAATTAAAAAATTCAATTTTCACACAAATGTTCAAGAACACATCTGTTTCCTCAAACCATCTACACCTGTGGATCATTTGCAAAACCTCTGGAGACTGCAAGAGGTTTTGCCATACAAGCTATCATGCTGAAGTTGAAAGTACCTTATTCTACACTTTCAGGAGCTAACCTTCACTGTGTAAGTACGTAATCTATGCCTTCTGATGAGTCTTCTTTCCTTGGATGCTAAGTGCTAGCTACTATATTTAGCTCAATTCCATACCATTACCAAATGGATCAGACAAAAGATTCTAATCGGAAGTTCTTTGAAAATTAAAACAAAAAGTAATATCCAGACTTCCACTTTCTAGTCTGGCATGTAAGGAGACTAGAAATTGCCATTCCAGTAGCCATGCCATTCTAACAAGTAAAATGAATGAACAAACTAATAAATCATCAACTCTTTTTAGATCCTTCAGAGAAGTCAGGTCACAGGGTAAACCTGGTGCCCCCAAAACTGGAAACACAGACAATCAGATATAGACAGTAATAATTTAACAGAGGAAAAATCCATGAGCAGAAATCTCCTCAGGAGCTAATGTCTGGGTGTGAAAACCTAATCTGTAGTTGATGAATTGCTTAGAATTCAGTGTGGACAAGTCTGAGAATTAAAAACTCCAGAAGGACCAAGTCATAAGGAACTCCTACAATGGAATTTAACTAGAAATCAATTACCAAAAAATAATAGCAGGAAAATCCAAAAATATTTAGAGATTAGACAATATACTTAGAAAAAAGACATGGTCAAAGAAGAAATCTCAAGATAAATTTTAAAATAACCTGAACTAAATGAAAAATAAAAGTAAAACCAACATTTGTGAGATGTGGCAAAAGCAGTACTTAGAGGGAAATTGATACCATTGCATACTTTTATTAGGAGAACCATTAAAATCAATAATCTAGGCTTCCACCTTAGGAAACTAGAAAAATTAAAATTAAAAACTTCTGGTCTGTGAAAGACAGTATCAAGAGAATGAGAAGACAAGCCACAGACTGTGAGAAAATATTTGTAAAAAAAATTCTGATGAAGGGTTGTTATCTAAAATATACAAAGAATCCTTAAAACTCAACAGTAATGAAATTGTTAAACAACCTGATTAAAAAATAGACAAAAGGTTTGAATGGACATCTCACTAAAGAAAATATACAAATGGTAAGTAAGCATATGTAAAGATGTTCAATATCATATGTCATTAAGGAAATACAAATTAAAACAGCAAGATACCACTACACACTTATTAGAATGGCCAAAATCCAAAACACACTGAAAACACCAAATACTGATGAGGATGTGAAGCAACAGGAATTCTTATTCGCTGCTGGTAGGAATGCAAAATGGTGCAGTCAATTTGGAAGACAGTTTGGCAATTTCTTCCAAAACTAAACATGCCCTTACCATACAATCCAGCAATCATGCTTCTTGTTATTTACCCAAATGAAATAACTTATGTCCACACACACACACAAAAACCTATACTTGGATGTTTATAGCAGCTTTATTCATAATTTCTAGAATTTGGAAGCAACCAAAATGTCCTTCACCAGGTAAATTGATAAACTGTGGTACATCTAGACAATAGAATATTACTCAGTGCTAAAAATACATGAATTATCAAGCCATAAAAATAAACAGAACTTAAATGCATATTGCTGAGTGAGAGGGGGCAATGTGAAAAGACTACATAGCTTATGGTTTCAATTATAAGACATCCTACAAAAGGCAAAACTATAGAAACAGTAAAAATATTAGTGATTTCAAGGGTTAGGAAAAAGGGAGAAATGAATAAGTAGAGCACAGAGAATTTTTTGTATGATACTATAATGGTGGACATTATCATTATGTCCAAACCCATAGAACGTATAACACCAAGAGTGAAATCTAATGTAAACTATGGACTTTGGATGACAAAGATAAGTCAGTGTAGGTTCATCAGTTGTAACGAATGTGCTTTCTCTAATGAGAACTGCTGATAGGGAGGTTGAGCATGCTTGGGGACGGGATCTATGGGAACCCTTCATACCTTCCAGTCAATTTTGTTTTGAAGCTAAAACTGCACCAAAGTAGTTTATTTTTTAAAAAGTAATATACAAGTGTGAAGGCAATATTAGATTGACAAATGATCCCATGTTGCCCGGAATAATCCCATTTATACCTGTTATTCTGGCATAATTTTTAATGGTACCCCTTTTCTCTCTCAGAGTCCTGGCTGGGAGAATGAATTACATACTTCTCCTCCTCCAATATCATGCAGTCTTTTCAGGGCACAATCTCATTTTTGCTGTAACAGTGTTTCTCAAACATCTTGCTTAAAAATTTAAAAATTCAGATTCCTTCCTTGGATATTCTGATTTGGTAGGTCTAGGAATAAGGCTTAGAAATCTGTACTTTTAAGGGCATCCCTGTGGATTTGCATGATAACAGGGCATTAAACCAAAGATTTGATTTAGACAATCTTGAATTTTATCCAAAATTAGCATGCTTTATTTATTTGTATTAAGACTGGCTCAGGTCATAGAGGGTTTCTTGCTGCAGTCTATCAACAATTTTGAGTTATTTTGACAAATTCACATTTTATCTTACTAATTTGGTTTGGGGATGGTTCCCATAAAATTGAGTATGTTTTAGGACCTAAGAATGTGCCATTACTTTAGCAAAGATAACACAGTGAAGGCTCAGAATAACAGTCCATATATCTATAGTTTTCTTTTCCCATCACTGCAAAAAGACAAGCTACATTTTCTGAGGTATGTTAACTCTGCTTCCAAGAATATTGATGAAATGTACACACAAGAAATTGCAGAAAGGAATATAGAGTTCTAAGTGGGGGTGAAAAATCTGTTACTGACTAATTTGCAGATTTGGAGGTTGCCATCACAACTGCAAATCAAAATTATTGTCCTTTTTAAAACAAATAATTTTGCTTGCTATATTCTTGAATATATTCTTATTCATTGCCGGTAGGAATGCAAAATGGTAAAAATGGGAAAAAAACACTGTAGATGTTCTATCTGTGCAAACCAATTCCTTCAATCCGCTCAAACTTCTGACAGGACTTAGGTACCTTACCCTATTTTGTGACCCCAAACACAAATGCAAAGGAAAGCTAAACCTTTGGAATACAAACCCTTTCATGGATTTGTGTGCAAAAGCCTTTGTCTGGAGGTATCTCTGATAAAAAGTGTACACTATATAAAGACATCTCTTTTTCATGTCTACTTCCCTGAGTGGCCAAGCTGAAACAAAGATCACATTTTAAATATGCCATGCTAGCTGTGACACGCTGAGAACTGTGCACAATTTCATCATTTCCATCCTTTTAACTTAATTCAAAAATGCCAAGAATATAGATCAAAGCTTTTCATTCTGTTTTAAATTATATCTTTCTTACCTAAGTTGTTATTTTGACATGTTTAGTACTGTTTCCTGTCCAGTAGAAAAAATAAATTTGCCAAAAATTCGACATAATTGTGTTCTGTTATGCAATTTGAATTCAAAGAATAGATAAACCTAGTTAGTAACAGATCCTGCTGCAGTGGTTGGCATTTGGCCAATGCAAAGCAACCTTGGACATGTTCACATGACCAAGTGAGAACTCTATAAAAATTCTGTGCACCTTTTCTATCTAATTACTCTATTATGTTTCAAGTAATCACAATGATGTGTATTTTCTTTCGAGCAGGAGAGAAAATTGAATATGCCTTGTTAGAGTTAATAAAGGAAACTAACAACCACCACACTAGAAAAAAAAAACTGTTAAACAATCTTTTCTCTACAAATGTTCAATAATTTTTCATATCTTCCTTATAAACAATCAAGTTTATTGTATTCTCTATAAATTATGAAAATATAATTTTATTCTATAGTTGAATTTGGAAGTGTATATTCCTGAAAGGGAAGATTTTTTTTTTTTGGGAGGGGTAAGACTCTATCTCAAAAAAAAAAAAAAAGACGGTATTATTTTATTTTATTTTTATTTATTTATTTTTTTGAAAGAAAGAAAAAGAGAAAGGGGGAGAGAGAAGAGGAGTCTTGCTCTATTGCCCAGGCTGGAATGCAATCTAAAAAAAGGCATTAAAAACCTCTTTTATGCCGATAATTGTGCTTAACAGGGGAGACAGGAAGGAATAAGGGAAGAAAATAACAAACAAACAGCCAACCAATATTTCATTTAAGTCTGTGAAATGCTATGCAAATGCTGAAGAGTGATTTACTTCCAATTATGTGGTCACTTTCAAAATAGGTGTAATGTGATACTGAGAAAAATGTATGTTCTGTGGACCTGGGGTGAATAATTCTATAAATATTCACTGAGTTTACTTGTTCCAGGTCTGAGTTCAAATCATAGATGTCCCTGTTAATTTTCTATCTCGTTGATCCTTCAAATATTAACAATGTGGTGTCAAAGTCTCCCGCTATTATTGTACGGGAGTCCAAGTCTCTTTATAAGTCATTAAGAACTTGTCTTATGTATCTGGGTGTTCCTATATTGGGTGCATATATATTTATAATCATTGATTCCTGTTGTTGCATTGATCCTTTTACCATTATGTAATGTCCTTCTTTGTTTCTTATAGTCTTTGTTACTATGAAAGTCTATTTTGTCAGAGATGAAAGTTACAACTCCTGTTTTGTTTTTTTTTGTTGTTGTTGTTTTTCCACTCTCCATTTGATTGGTAAGTCTTCCACCAACCCTTTGTTTTGAGTCTTTGTGTGTCCTTGCTTATGAGATGGATCTGGATACAGTGTACTGATGGGTTTTGTAGAATTTTCTCCTTTATTTCAACCCTGGTGAATCTAACGATGATGTGTCTTGGGGTTGCTCTACTTGAGGAATATCTTTGTGGTGGTCTCTGTATTACCTGGAGTTGAGTATTGTCCTGCCTTACTAGGTTAGGAAAGTTTTCCTGAATAGTATCCTAAAGAATATTTTCCAACTTGGATTCATTCTCTTCATGGCATTCAGGTACACCTATCAAACGTAAATTAGGTTTTTTCACATAGTCCCATATTTCTTGGAGACTTTGCTCATTGCTTTTTACTCTTTCTTCTCTAATCTTGTCTTCTCATTTCATTTCATTAAGTTGGTCTTCCACCTCTGATATCCTTTCTTCTGCTTGATCAATTCTAACTGTTAAAACCTGTGCATACTTCGTGGAGTTCTCGTATTGTATTCTTCAGTTCCATTAATGCACTTATATTCCTCTCTAGGTTGTCTATTCTCGTTAGGATTTCGTCGAACCTTTTCTCAAAGTTCTTAGTTTCTTTACATTGGGCTAGAACATGTTCTTTTAACTCACAGAAGTTTCTTATTATCCACCTTCTGAAGCCTAATTCTGTTACTGGAATGCACTCGTTCCACATCAGGCCTTGTTCTCCTGTTGATGAGGAACTGTGATCCCCTGTAGAGGGAGAGGCATTCTGATTTAGGGTATTCTCAGCCTTTTTACACTGGTTTCTTCCCATCATTGTAAATTTATCCGTCTGTCGTCTTTGTAATTACCGACTTTCAAATTAGGTCTCTGAGTGGACATCAAACTTGTTGATTCCCAGCGCCGGAATCTGAGCAACCCACTCAGCCAGGCATTAAGATTCATGGTGCTTTTCTGCCTGGGAATCTCCGGTCTGGCTTCCCTCTTGAGTCCCTTTTTCAATCAGCTGAATAGGCGACTCTGCCTTCCCGGAGTTCCAAACGTCAACCAAAAGGGGACCCAGTCCCGTTTACTCTGCACCTTGAAGTGTTGGCAAAACCACTGTGCTAGCCACAAGAGTTATGCTGGTGACCCATGGGTCTCCTCCGCTGGGAATCTCCTGGTCTGTGAGCAACAAAAATTCATCTCTCATTCTTTGCGCTTTCACTGGGAGCTACAATCCTGAGCTGCTAGTCATCGGCCATCTTGGATCTCTCTTCCCTGAAATATTTTAATAGAGAAAACTAGAATTATTTGATGAAGTACTACTGCTACAGTGAGTGAGTAAGTGTGTTTGTCTGTATATGTGTATAGAGGGAAGTAAGGATATTAACCTTTAAGTCATTTCTTAAAAATTATACCTTATTTAATTATCTATGAATTTCAAAATCTTAAATTAAGCTGCTAATTAGAACTGTGAAATTTGGTGCTTAAGTATTACCTAAGTAATTTGTTTTTGGTATTAAAAAAGCACATGGTAAAATTTAATTTGGTAAATGAGATAGCTTTTAATATAAGCTACTTTTAATATAAGGTTTTCAATGACCAAAATGCAAATATGTGGCCAGTAATAGAAGCATTTATTCTAGGCCTTTGTCTTATAATTTTAAAATCCAAGCGTTATGTATTTTAAGAATGACCTGGCAATGGAAAATATCAGAAATAAAAATAATATCTACAGTTGACCAGTCTTAAAATAACTTAGCAATGATTCTAAAACTAGACACTGCATACCAGTAGTTAAATATGGCCTGCAACATGATTTGATTGTTCTATGAAGTGTTAAAATTCTCCTAAAATTAATGACAAATTAATCAAGAAATCTTACATAAAAATCCCAATTTTTAGCAATTAAAAATTAAGGAGACATTTAATTTTTTAATAAAAAATTAAAGTTCTTTTTTTTTTGCCATGATGGGGCCTGTATCCTTTAGGGCATCAATTAGCAAGAGCTGAGGGGCAGCTATCTATTCCAGATAGCATACACTACAATCTTCAACATTCCCCCATTGTCTCATTCAGCTCCCACTTATAAGTAAGAACATATGGTATTGGGGTTTTTGTTCCTGCCTTAGTTTTCTAAGGATAATGGCTTCCAACGCCATCATATCCTGCAAAGGATTCCTTTTTATGGCTGCATAGTATCCCATGGTGTATATGTACCACATTTTCTTTTACCAGTCTATCATTGATGGGCATTTAGGTTGACTCCATGTCTTTGCCATTGTGAAGAATGCTGCAATGAACATGCATGCATATGTATCTTTATAACAGAATAATTTATACTCCTTTGGGTATATACCCAGTAATGGGATTGATAGGTCAAATGGTATTTCTGGTTCTAGGTCTTTGAGGAATCACCACACTGTCTTCCACAATGGTTGAATTAATTTACACTCCCATCAACAGTATAAAAATCATTTCTTTTTCTCCACAGCCTCACCAGCATCTTCTGTTTTTTGACGTTTTAATAATTGCCATTCTGACTTGTGTGAGACGGTATCTCATTGTGGTTTTGATTTGCATTTCTCTTTTTTTTTTTTTTTTGAGACGGAGTTTCACTCTTGTTACCCAGGCTGGAGTGCAATGGCGCAATCTCGGCTCACTACAACCTCCGCCCCCTGGGTTCAGGCAATTCTCCTGCCTCAGCCTCCTGAGTAGCTAGGATTACAGGCACACGCCACCATGCCCAGCTAATTTTTTTGTAATTTTTTGTAGAGACGGGGTTTCACCATGTTGACCAGGATGGCCTCGATCTGCCGACCTCGTGATCCACCCGCCTCGGCCTCCCAAAGTGCTGGGATTACAAGCTTGAGCCACCGTGCCCGGCCTGATTTGCATTTCTCTAATGAACAGAGGTATGGAGCTTTGTTTCATGTTTGTTAGCTGCATTAGTGTCTCTTGCAAAGTGTTTCTTCATGTCTTTTGCCCACTTTTTAATGGGGTTTTTATTCTTGTATATTTAAGTTCTTTGTAGATTCTGGATATTAGACTTTTCTCAGACGAATAGATTGAAAAACTTTTCTCCTATTCTGCATGTTTGTTCAATCTAATAATAGTTTCTTTTGCTGTGCAGAGGCTCTTCAATTTAATGAGCTCCCACTTGTCATTTTTTGCTTTTGTTGCAATTGCTTTTGGTGTTTTCATGATGAAATCATTGTCCATGGCTTTGTCCTGAATATGGTATTGCCTAGATTTTCTTCTAGGAATCTTATAATTTTGGATTTTATATTTAAGTTTTTCATCTATCTTGAGTTAATTTTTGTATAAGGCATAAGGAAGGGGTCCAATTTTGGTTTTCTGCATATGGTAGCCAATTCTCCCAGCACCATTTATTATATAGATAATCCTTTCTCCATTGCTTTTGTCAGGTTTGTCAAAGATCACATGGTTCTAGGTGTACAGCACTATTCCTGTGTTCTCTATTCTGTTCCATTTGTCTCTGTGTCTGTTCTTGTACCAGTACATGCTGTTTTGGTTAATGTAGCTATTTAGTATAGTTTGAAGTCAGGTAGCATGATGCCTCCAGCTTTGTTCTTTTTGCTTAGGATTATCTTGGCTATTTGGGCTCTTTAGATTTTCTAAGTACCCAGCTTTTTAATGAAACACTAATGTAGGTGTTTCTGTGAAGGTATTTTGTAGATGTGGTAAATATCTACAACCAGTTGACATTAAGTAAAAGAGATGACCTCAATAATATGGGTTGGTCTAATCTAATCCATTGTAGGTCTTGAGAGCAAAAACTTAGGTTCCCTAGAGAAAAAGATATTTTGCCTGAAGACTACCTTATCAACTCTTGCCTGAGTCTCCAGCCTGCCCACCTGCATTATGGATTTCAGACTTGCCAGTCTCACAATGGTGATATTAGGCAGTTCCTTAAAAAAATGTAAAATGTTTGTTTCTATCTCTTTCTGTGTGTGTGTGTGTGTGTGTGTGTGTGTTCTCCTACTGGTTCTATTTCTCTGGAAAATGCTGACTGATATATTATGTTCAAATAATTTTAAGCACAAATTTTAAATAGTTATATTACTAAATATTCCATTATAAAGTTTATTCAAAATAAATTCTATTGTGCATCTTAGCTATTAATAAAATAGTCATTTATTTTCACTGCTTGAAATGCTATTTAATTTTAATCATGAGAAAAAGTATAATTTTCCAATAAATTAAATGGAATATGTAATATTGAATTTGAGGAACAAATGTATATTAAAATATAAATTGAAATGTAACTATTATAGAATCAAAAGAGACAAAAACGTTTTCATAAAATCACATTGAGTTTTTGTGTTTTGTTTATAGAAATCAAAGTGTGCTGTTTATAATTATTCTCTACCCATTATAATATTCAACATTTTCTATTTGTAAGCACTATTCTTTAAAAGATATACTGTTACTCTATATGATATTTATTCCAAATAAATAGTAAGAGAAAGTAGATATATTTGTCCTTTAATTTTCTTTTTTATACATTGGTTTTTGAAGTACTTGTGATACCCTCAGCAGCCACATACAATTCTTAGAAAGTTTTAAGATATAATTTACATACTGTAAAACATACTTGTTGTAATTGTTAAATTCAATGATTTTTAATAAATGTATATAATTGTGCAACCTCATCACAATTCCATTTTGGAGCACTTTTATCATCCCAAAACATTTTCTCATGTACATTTGTAGTTAGTCCTCATTCCCATCCCCAACTCCAAATAGCCACTAATATTGATTTTGTCTCTATAGAATATAAACTTTAATTTTAGCAACCTCTCTATGAAGCTGAGATCATATTGAGGCAAATATATAGAATTATATTTATACTTTTTTTGACTCATTCATTTATTCAACAAATATATACTGAGTGCCTATTACATGGCTTATACAGTGGTTGATATATTTTATATCTATCATGACATACACAGTTGAAAGAAGGAAGCATGAGTTGAAACTAAAAATTCCATGAGGCACGGGAACAAAGTAGATAAGCTCCTTGCTTTATGGAATTTTTATCATGCGTATAAACTAAATGATACATAGCTGAGAGCATAAGCGATAAAAATTAGTAAAGTAGCCAAAATCACCACAGCATCTTCTAAACTCAGTTACTGAATCCTGAGCATGCTCATCAGGTATCTACCAACTCTTATATTTATTAACACAATATGCCATCAGATGTTCTTAAATTATGCCATTTTATGAAGAATAATATTTATTTTTTCGATTGTTTGGAATAGTTTCAGAAGGAGTGGTACCAGCTCATCTTTGTATGTCTGGCAGAATTTGGCTGTAAACCCATCTGGACCTGGGCTTTTTTTGGTTGGTAGCCTATTAATTGCTGCCTCAACTTCAGCCCTTGTTATTGGTCTATTCGGGTTTTCAACTTCTTCCTGGTTTAGGCTTGGAAGGGTGCAAGTGTCTAGGAATTTATCCACTTCTTCCAGGTTTACTGGTTTTTGTGCATAGAGTTGTTTGTAGTAATCTCTGATGGTAGTTTGTATTTCTGTGGAATCGGTGGTGATATCCCCTTTATCGTTTTTTATTGGATATATTTTATTCTTATCTGTTTTCTTTTTTATTAATCTGGCTAGTGGTCTGTCTCTTTTGTTGATCCTTTCCAAAAACCAGCTCCTGGATTTATTGATTTTTTTGAAAGGTTTTTTTGTGTCTCTATCTCCTTTAGTTATGCTCTGATCTTAGTTATTTCTTGTCTTCTGCTAGCTTTTGAGTTTTTTTATCTTGCTCCTCTAGTTCTTTCAAATTTGACAATAAGGTGTCGATTTTAGATCTTTCCTTGCTTCTCATGTGGGCTTTTATTGCTATAAATTTCCCTCTAGACACTGATTTAAATGTGTCTCAGAGATTCTGGTACATTGTGTCTTCATTCTCGTTGTTTTCAAAGAACATCTTTATTTCTGCCTTTGTTTCATTGTTTATCCAGTTGACATTCAGGAGCCAGTTTTTCAGTTTCCATGATGTTGTGCAGTTTTGAGTTCATTTCTTAATCCTGAGTTCTAATTTGATTGTACTGTGGTCTGATAGCCTGTTTGTTATGATTTCCATTCTTTTGCATTTGCTGAGGAGTGATTAATTCCAATTATGTGGTCAATTTTAGAGTAGGTATGATGTGGTGCTGAGAAGAATGTATATTCTGTGGATTTGGAATGAAGAGTTCTGTAGATGTCTATTAGGTCCGCTTGGTCCAGATCTGCGTCAAAGTCCTGGATATCCTTGTTGATTTTCTGTCTCGTTGATCTAATATTGACAGTGGAGTGTTAAAGTCTCCTGCTATTATTGTGCGGGAGTCTAAGTCTCTTTGTAGGTCATTAAGAACTTTATGTATCTGAGTGCTCCTGTATTGGGTGCATATATATTTAGGATAGTTAGCTCTTCTTGTTGTATTGATCCTTTTACCATTATGTAATGGCCTTCTTTGTCTCTTTTGATCTTTGTGGTTTAAAGTCCATTTTCTCAGATACCAGGATTGCAACCCCTGCTTCTTTTTGTTCTCCACTGTCTTGATAAGTCTTCTTCCATCACTTTATTTTGAGTCTATGTGTGTCTCTGCACATGAGATGGGTCTCCTGAACAGAGCCCACCAATGATTTGTGACTTTTTATCCAGTTTGCCAGTCTGTCTGTTGATTCGGGCATTTAGTCCATTTACACATTTAATGTTAATACTGTTTGTTATGTGTGAATTTGATTCTGCCATTTTGTTACTGGTTGGTTGTTTTGCCCTTTGGTTGGTACAGTTTCTTCATTGTGTCATTTGTCTTTACCATTTGGTTCTTTTTTTTTTTGCAGTGGCTGGTATTGGTTGTTCCTTTCTGTGTTTAGTACTTCTTTCAGAACCTCTTGTAAGACAGTCTGGTGGTGATAAAATCTCTATGCAATATGTTGTCCATAAAGGATTTTATTTCTCCTTCATTTATGAAGCTTAGTTTGGCTGGATATGAAATTCTGGATTGAAAGTTCTTTTCTTTAAGGATGTTGAATACTGGCCCCTACTCTCTTCTGGCTTACAGGGTTTCTGCTGAGAGATCTACTGTGAGTCTGATGGGCTTCCCTCGGTGGGTGACCCAAACTTTCTCTCTGGCTGCCCTTAGTATTTTTTCCTTAATTGCAACCCTGATGAATCTGACAATTATGTGTCTTGGGGTTGCTCTTCTAGAGGAGTATCTTTGTTGTGTTCTCTGTATTTCCTGTATTTGAATGTTGGCCTGCCTTGCTAAGTTGGGGAAGTTCTTCTGGATAATATCCTGAAGAGTGTTTTCTAGCTTGGATTCATTCTTCCCATCATCTTCCTGTACACTGATCAAGTGTACATTAGGTCTTTCCACATAATCCCATATTTCTTGGAAGCTTTGTTGATTTCTTTTCACTCTTTTTTTCTCTTTTCTTGCCTTCTCATTTTATTTCATGGAGTTGATCTTCAATCTCTGACATCCTTTCTTCTGCTTGATTAATTTGGCTATTGAAACTTTTGTATCCTTCATGAAGTTCATGTGCTGTGTTTTCAGCTCCATCAAGTTGTTTGTTCTTCTCTAAGCTGGTTATTCTAGTTAGCATTTTGTCTAACCTTTTTTCAATGTTTTTAGTTTCTTTGCATTAGGTTAGAACATGTTCCTTAATTCAGAGAATTTTGTTATTACCCACCTTCTGAAGCCTGCTTCTGTTAACTCATCAGATTTGTTCTCCATCCTGTTTTGTTTCCTTGCTGGTAAGGAGTGTGATCCCTTGGTTGGGGAGAGGCATTCTGGTCTTTGATAGTTTCATCCTTTTTGCACTGGTTTCTTCCCATCTTCTTGGATTTATCTAGCTTTGATCTCAGGTAGCTGTTTGGGGAGGCGGCCTTTCCTTTGTCTGCCTGCAAAGGCATTGCTGGGCTGCCACAGATTCAGTGGAACTGCTGAGTGAATTTCCTGCATCTTTTGTTCAGGAAGATTAAGCCTGCCTCTGCAATAGCAGCTGCCCCTCCCCCTGCCGAGCTCAATCATTCCTGGTTGTGCTCTAACTGATGTGCTGGCTGTGAAGCTCTCAACTGAGAGGGCTTCAGCCTGCTGGGCTTTGTCGGGGAGGGACCCTCCCTGCCATATGTCCTGATTCCCTGCTTTCAGTTCCCCTTCTTTCTGGGGGGCAGGTAGCTCCATTCTGTAGGCTTTCTAGGTGTCAGCCAGTACTTTCACCTAGATCTGTGCTGAAAACCCCCGGCACTGTCTGGAGTTGGTGCTCAGCCCTGTTAAGGCAGCTCACAGGTGCTTTTCAGCCTGGCAAAGATCCTGTTCTGTGGGTTGTAGAGGATTTGGGTGAAGTGCCATATCTGAACTGGAGTCCCAGAGGCGAAGAGCCCCCGATCCTCTGGTCAGTTGCATGCACCTCCGGGGTGGGGCAGTGTCCAACCCTGCCTAAACTTGTCCTCTTTGGGTTATACCCATTGTCCAATGAGACCCACAAAATGAACCTCGTACCTCGTTTGGAACTGCAGAGACCACTCGGCTTCTGTGTCTCTCTCTCTCTGGGAGCTGCCTCTCTCTGGCCATCTTGGAACCCCAGTGCTTAAGATATTTTGTAGACCCTACACTCAATGGGTCAGCTGGCACCACCCAGATGGATAAACTGGCTCATCTGGTCTTGTGGCCCCCACGAAGGAATGACTCAGTACAAGAAGACATCTTCAACTTCCTATGATCGCATCTCCAACCTGACCAATCAGAACTTCTGACTCACTGAGTCCCTATCCACCAAATTATCCTTAAAACCTCTGATCCCTGAATGCTCAGGGAGACTTACTTCAATAATATTAAAACTCCGGTCTCCTGCACAGTGGGCTGTGTGTGATTACGGTTTCTCTATTGCATTTCCCTTGTCATGATAAATTAGCTCTGTTGAGGCAGCAGGCAAGGTGAACCCACTGAGCAGTTAAACTCTTCATAAGCACGATCATCACACACTAAAAACCTTGAACTCATAGGGCTCAAGCAATACTCCTTCCTCAGCCTTCTGAGTAGCTGAGACTCTAGGTGCATGCCACAGCACGTGGCTTCAATTTCTTTATTAAAGATCAATTCTCTTATGAAGTTTCTTTTTTTTTTTTTTTTTTTGAGACAGTTTGCTCTTATTGCCCAGGCTAGAGTGCAATGGTGCCATCTTGGCTCACCCCAACCTCTACCTCCCAGGTTGAAGTGATTCTCCTGCCTGAGCCTCCTGAGTAGCTGGGATTACAGGCATGTGCCATCACGCCTGGCTAACTTTGTATTTTTAGTAGAGACGAGATTTCTCTGTGTTGGTCAGGCTGGTCTCAAACTCCCGACCTCAGGTGATCTGCCTGCCTCAGCCTCCCAAAGTGTTGGGCTTACGGGCATGAGCCACCACGCCTGGCCTCTCATTCTTTTTTCTTAATAGACTTCTGTTTGGTCCAACCTTAGGCTTGATTGTTATGCCCAGATATTTTGGAACTGCAGCAGTGGACACAGCTGGACTTATTTTTCAGATGATTCCTCAGCAAATAGACTTCAGTTGAGCCTTTCTTATCCGTTCATCAGAACATGTCCAAACATATCTGAACCCCTAGCTGTTTTTGGCTATGCACCAACCACAATCTGGATTACATTTTCTGTAAGGGTATGCATAAAATGCAATAGAAAAAGTGCTGTAAAAAAGCAGAGAAGACAGAGGAACTAATTTCTCCCGGTAGTGATTGAGAGAGCTGGAAAGTCAAGCAATAGGAAAGTTTTAATGTAAGAACTCTGACCTTAAAGTAGGCCTTCAAAGATATGTGTGATTTTCCCAAATGAAGAAAACAGGCAAAGCATTGTAGGTACAAGGTATATGAACAAAAACATGGAAGTATAAAAATATGTTATATGTTCAAGAAAAAACAAATACTTATTCCTAGAGTACTGAGTTCACCAATGAGATGAAAATAGAAAAATGGACCTAGTCAGATTGTGAAGAGTTTTTTTGCATTGTGCTAAGAAGTTCAAGGTTTATTCAAAAGGCAATGAGAGCACTAAAATTTATTTTTTTAATGAAGATTTTTGAGTTGCATAGTTGCATTATGTAATCTCTATTTTAAGAAAAATAACTGGTTACTGTGTAGATAATAGAAAGATGAGAACTATTAAAATAAGTAAGAGAAAATGAAAAACAAAAATAAGAGAGTATAGCACTGGGATGTCGAAGGGCTAACTGTGATCAAGACTTCTCCGAGATAGAATTGACAAGATTTACTGACTAATTGTATATGGCTAGTGAAAGAAAATTGATTCTGGGCTTGCAGTGTTGAGAACTGTGTAGACGGTGAGGCTACAAGAAATAAAAAAGTAGATACAGATCTGTAGAAAGAGAGCAAGTTAGTTTTGAACCAGTTGTATTTAAAGTATGTATACTACCTTCAACTACTGATCTTTAAAAGATAACTGGAAATATGGGTCTGGAACTCAGGAGTGAGGCAAAACCTACATATGTAGATGTGAGAATTATCAACATTCATATTAGTTGAAGTCATGAGCATAACTGGGTTACCTGGGGTGAAAGAAGGTAATAAATATTTGTTAATTCATTAAACACGCTTCTAACAAAGAGGTATTATGTTCTAAGAATTGCCATAGGAATTGAGAACAATATTATAACAAAGAAACAATTTCTTTTTTATTAATGTGAAGCTTTATTACAATCTTGTAAGGACATAACTGTCAAACAACAAAGTACCTAATAAGTGAATTGTATATCTGGTAATTGCCTGTGAAGGAACTGTACATGGTGCTAAAAAAAAAAAAAAATCTTATAGTAGAAGGATCCAAAATAATTTTCAGAGGTTAAGGAAAGATTCCTGAGGAAATACGTTTTGAGATTTGGAGAATGAGTAGACGTTAAGCAAGTAAGAGCAAACAGCCATTAGAGGGATAATACCAGGCAGAAAAAAAGTTTCTGCAAAGTCCCAGAAGGCAGAAGCAATGTACAACTTAGCAGAACTACAAGCAGGCCAGTGTGCTTATAGCACAGAGTAGAGCATGTTTATTTTCTGAAGTATGATGAATTTGATAAAGAGAAAACCTCTTCCTATAAGATATCTAGTAATTCTGAATAAAATGTAGCAAACATCCTTTTATAATAATATCAGGACTTGCAGTAAAGGAAATTCTTGGAAGCCTATCAATCTATAATTTTTTAAAAAGTATAAACATGATTCTCATATAAATGTGAAGTAAGGATGTGTTAAAGATTTATTTAATTCATTAAAAAGAGAATGAGCAGAATGGTAGAGCTTGGCCAAACAATTAGAGGATTAGGGGTTTTATAGTCCATCAGGAAATGTATACTAAAATAAATTTGTCAGATTAAACACAGAAGTAGTTAATGCCCTATAAACCAATAAAACCATAATCTTTGGAGTTATCTTTTCTATGAAATAGAAATAATTTGCACATCCTCTATATAAATATTAGTAGGTTAATATGTAACTTTGTAAGTTCTGAGCCTTAATTAATAGTAAATAACATGTCAAAACAAAGTATCTTCCCCTGAAGAATAAAATAATCATTGGATAGGGCCTTTACACAATGCCCTGGTATTATACTAAATGGTCATATAGATCCTTCCACCTAATTTTTAAGGTTTTGATATATTTTTTTCTTGAATGGTCCCTAACAATATGAACTTCAAAGCAAGAGTAGTAAATGTAAATTCCATAACAAGCACTTTATTTTCTGCTCTATCTCTAGTGACTCTAATAGTGGGGAGGCATAGTAGACATTTAATAAATAGTTGTTGAATAAATGAATGAATGAATTTATATTTTAGTTTATCTGAGCATATTTGCTGTTTTCCATAAATGAGACTTAAAGTTTAATTGTCACATAGGAACAGGGGCCTAGGGCTTGGGCCTGTGAGAATTAGGAATTTAAAATTGAGACTCTCTTAAAAAGCCAAAATACTTTATGGTCTATACCCAAAGAATAAAGACAGACTAGAAAAAAATTAAGCTACCAGCAAAGTCTGTTTATATTGTCCTGGGCTCTAGAGTATAAAAATGTTTCCTGAAAATTCATTGCTACAGATCTTCCTTCACATGAATTTTGTTCTACTTCTATATTCTGGGAACACCAAAGTCAATAAATTGACATAATAAATGATCTTATTCTGGTGACATTTCTAAGGAAACTGTCAGAAGCAAACACAAATACCAAATGTCTCCAGAAGGATACACCCTTATTCCAGGATTGCCACAATAAAATCCCCACAAAACACAAACTCAAAATCAAAGATTACAAAGCACACCAATGAACAAACTGCCATGAGCAAAAGTTAACAGAAATAAGTAATAAACAGCAGACTTAAAGAAATAATTCATAACACTGCTTAAAGAAGCAGAGATCAATAATAGGAAAAGTTCAGGATAGTTTGAGAACACTCAACATATGTCTAATAATAACGTTAGCAGGTAAGTAATAGGCATGGGAAGAGGAATATTCAAAGCAATAATGTTAAAGACTTTCACACAGGTAATGTGAGACATAAATCCTCATATTCAAGAAACACAGTGAAAGTGAAGGAAATAGGGTCTGGGATGAAATCTTTTATTCAGAAAAGGAGTAAATGCAACTGAAAACAAACAAACAAATAAATAAATAAATAAATAAGAGAAACAGAAGAGTAAGACAAAGCCCAGATCATAGAAACATTTTCTAGCTATTTTTTTAAAAGTTTGGCTTATATCAGCAAGTGAGAAACCACTCACTGAAAAGGAGTCTTAAGGGGATAAATGAGGTGATCTAATTTTACTTGAAAAATAACCATTTGACAATTGTATAAAAATGGATTGTAACGGGCAGGAGTAGTTACAGGGAGATCAGTTAGGAAGTGATTATGGGAAGCAATTATGATGGATTCAATTTGGATGGTAATGGTGAAAACAGAGATAAATGGACACTTAGGGAGTATAATTAGAAGTATTTGATGGTGGAGTGCATGTAAAAGTGAAGAAGAGAAACAAAGAATGACTTCCAATTTTCTGGCTAGTAAAGCGAGGTAAACAGTGATAACATTTTCTCAGTTTAAGAATATTATATGAAGATTATGTTTATGAAAGCAGGATGGAGATTATGAGTTTAATTTTTAGAAAGAGGAGTTTGAGGCACCTTTGAGACATAAAGGAGCAAAACCATGGGATTGCTGTAAGAGTGGGTTGAAGGCAGTAAAGATGACAAAGAGAAAAATCATAGAGGATGGAGGAAAATGAGTAGAACTTGATGACATAAAACACAGGGGAAGAAAGATACAAGAGAGTTTCAAATACTATATGAAAACAAAGAAGCACACACACTGCAAAGTTCGCAGTGGAATTAACAAGTAGCAAGTCATTGATTATCTTAATGAAGACCACTCGCTTCCATTTGCAATAAAACCTCATCAGAATGAATAAAAAGAGGAGAATTGCTTTCAAGTGAAATACCACTGTGGTGATAACATTTTAGTAAATGTCATGGTTCTTAATTTATGCTGGGAACAACACAAACACTGCCATGTTTTAAACATTCATACTAATAGAAAAAACCTTGAATACCACCAGTGGTTACTAGAGTAGTTGACAAAAACAAAAACAAAAAATCCTAATAAACAACAAAAAACCATTCTGCTAGAAATCAGACTGTTAGGTAAATTATTTACTAGACTGCATACATAAGGATTAAAAATGATCACAAGACATCTAAACAGGGCAGTAGAGAAAAATATCTTAACAAACTACGTATAATAAGATCTGAACTAATGAAAAGTGACTTCACTATGAAATGATGAGAAAGCTATAGCAAATATACAGAACAAAGTAGAGACTAGCTTACGTTCTCTTATTATTTCATTAACAAATACTTATTAGATGCCTACTGAGTAAGTCATAAAGGAAATAGAGTGGAATGTGCTTGGGTGGATATGGGAGGAAAGTGGAAATAGGTTGGGGATCATAGATGTTACATGTAATATTTGGTTATTAAAAAAAAAAAAGCTGACAGATAATGGTTTGTTAGAATCTGTCAAATGAGATATTAAGTATGTTAAAATGATCTTGCCCAAGCAACATGATCAAAAGATCTTAACATCAAAATGGCTGCATCAAATTGTTTCATGTTATATACCTTAATGTGAGATAAATTCAACTAAGTAAATGTCATTTGATTAAGGAGAACCTTAAACGTCGGGTAGAAGAGTTTGGACTTACTAACTTAGGAAAGAAGAAACTGCTGCAGATTTTGCGTGAAGAAATGGCATGATATACATTGTACTTAAGGAACAGTCATCCAGGTAAATTCAGATAGATGCATCAGGCTGTGATGTCTAGGTGACACTAGTTATTAGGAATATCCTCTAATTCCTCTTACTTAGATTTCAGGCTCTCTGAGTGATCCTGTATTTCTAATTTGGCTTCCCTTATAAATTTTCCTATAGGGAGAAAGGGTACTGCTCAATGGACACAAGCACCTGGACAGTTGAGAGCTATGTGTCTAATTATAAATTAATAAACTGAATCTCTGGTTTACACATGTAAAGAGAAATATTAGCCTGGCAGAATAGTTGGATTGCAAACTTATCTTTAAATAATCTTTAAATCACAAGGAAAGGCATAAAGACATTTTGATCATGAATATTAAAATAACCTGAACTGAAAAATCTTATAAAGGAATTTAAAAATTTAGACTTTGAAATGTGAGCTCTGTAAGCACATGCCAGAAACAAATACAAATATATATAATGCTAAGTGAAATAAGCCAGACACAGAAAAAAAAATACTGCGTGATCTCTCTTATGTATGGAATCAACAAAAAGTCAAATACACAGAAACCGGGTAGAATGGTGTTTATCAGGGCAGGGAGGGGAAAGAAACAGGGAGACATGGGCCAAAGGATACAAAGTTGCATTTACATAGGATGCATAAATTTAGAGATCTAATGTACAGCAGAAGGACTATGGCTAATAATATTGTATTATAGACTGAAAATTTCCTGAGAACACTGGAGGTTTTAGGTGCTCTTACCACATACACAAAAAAGGTGATGAAAATGCTAATTTGACTGTAGTACTTATTTCACTATGGAGTTGTATTTCAAATCGTGATGTTGTACACTTTAAATATACACTTAAAAAAATGCTAGGTGTGGTGGCTCATGCCTGTAATCCCAGCACTTTGAGAGGCTGAGGCGGTAGGATCACTTCAGGCCAGCAGATAGACACTAGCCTGAGAAACCTAGTAAGACCCCACTTCTTAAAAATATATATAAAAAATTAGTCAGGCATGGGGGTTTGTACCCATAGTCTAAGCCACTTGAGAGGCTGTGGCTCAATAAGCTGGGATCCTGACACTACACTCAATCCAGCCTGGACAAAAGAATGAGATCTTGTTTCTAAACCCCCTAAAACAAAATATAACCCCCAAAATACTATCCTCATGGTGTCACATATAGGTCCACACCTTGCCACCTCACTACCTTTTGTTCACATTCTACTGAGATGCTTCCTCTATTCTTCTTCCCTTCTCTCTCCCTCCCTGTCAATTTCTATTTTCACATTACCCCTCTTAAGAAACCAGCTTGTATACCATCTGCAACAATAAGCCTTTCCCAAATCCCCTGAGTCAGAACTACTCTCTCCTTGGTCTCATAATTGGAACACATCACTTTTGCCCTGTGTTATAGTTTGTGGTTCTACACGTATCTGTCTCAGGAAAATGTTAGCTCCTTGAGAGTAGGAATCATCATTTGCCCAGAGTAGATGCTTGGTAAATGTGTACTGAATAGAATTATCTCAATATAGTGATATAAGTTCATCATCCAAACTAGTGCTTGTTCAATAGATCTCTCTGTGATGATGGAAATGTTCTATATCTGCACTTTCCAATATACAGCAGCCAATAGCTACATGTAGTTATTGACACTTGAAATTGGGCTAGTGTGACTAGGAGCTGAATTTTTGAAATTATTTAACTTGAAATTTAAAATAATCACATGGCTGTTATAGTTTGGGATGGTACTGACTATGACAATGTGACGATTTAGCAGGTGTGCATCTCAGTCAATTCTGTGAAGTATCAATTAATTCCTTATTGTCAAGTAGATTCTAAACAATCAGTTGATTGGCAGGTTTTTCTTGCTTTACCTCACTCATTTGCTGCCGTGCAGCCAGATCTTTCATTAACACTGTATGGGCAGTCTGTTTATACTAAGTAAAATTTGTAGAATAAAAACAAAAGAAGAAGCCTTTGACCCTGGCTCCAAATAGATTGGTATTTTCTAGAGGAAACAAGAATCTAAGGGCATTAGAACATTTAAGGCTTTTAAAAAAATATTAAGTCTACATGCCAGGAAGTAAATTATAATTTAAAATGCAGCACTGGTTGTAATTTTCTGATTTGGGGAAAACAGCTTTAGAATTCACTCAGTAGGGTAGTGGTCATTTCTCCAGTGTTTGTTACAGAAGACAGCCAGAGTGCTTTCCCTGGTTGTCCAACTCTCAGAAGTATACTGTTTAGCCCTGGGGAGCCCAAGTGAAAAAGCAGGGGTTGCTCAGCACATATCAGTCCTCACAATCAGAGAAACAATTCAAAAGCCACAACAGACGGAGTGGAGCCCAGTGGTTCCTTTGAATGTGGAGACAGCTCACCTGCCAGCAAGCACTTGTGTAGTGACTTGCTGAGAATCCCTGTTGCCAGGAACATCCCATACTCAGATAAAGTCTCTAATTCTGCTGCCTTAGTGTTCTAATCCTTTCATTTTACAACTTGTTTATAACCAAAGAGATTTCCTTCAGGCAAGAGGAGTCCTCTTTGGGCCAAGTTGATTATCATTATTTTGTTAAAAGATACAGCAACTTTGCAGGCACCAACCTCAAAGGTATTTCGTGATGTGATTATCCTTGGTAAGTTCCTTTTTCTGACGGGTATAATAGCATTTTTGGCCTACTGAGTTTTTCTTAGATGCTGTTAGTACACAGAATGCCTTCTCTCTGCCTAATTCCTCTACCTTATTTTGATACCTATTTTTATACATAAACTAATACTAGTAAGAGGTGGGGAGCAGGCGTCAGAGAAGGACGTTGAATCGGTGCAAAAGGGTCAGTGGAAGGGTGAGGTGTATGAGGAGGTTGGTAGGTATGATCTCCATATACTGTCCAGCCTTGTGGACTACTTTTGTGTGAGGCTATTAGAAGCTAAGGGCATGGACTGAACAGTCAGACAGACCAGAGTTTACAATTTTGATTCTGTTCCAGCTAGCAATATGAACCTAGGAAAGTAATGTGTCTAGTACTGTTAAATAAAGAGAATAATAGTCCTTACCCAGCAGAGTACTGGTAAGAAAAAAATGTCTACAAACTACTTAGCATTATTTGAACTGTCTTCATCACTAAACTATAACTCTCCAAAACCAAGGACTGTGTTTTTTCACACTGTTGTAACCCTAGCAACTAGCCTAGTGCTGGGCAAGTAGCAGACTGAATGAATAATTGGATGGTTGGAGAAGAGAGGGCTAGAAAAAGACCTGTTTAAAAGACGAATGTGTAACATTCTGACACAGAGGAGTAATTTATGCTGAAAACTGGCAGAGAGGAGAAGGAGAAAGTGCTCACAGCCCCCACAGCCCCTGCAGTTGGCTTTGGCTTATGACAAGTGTTGGGAGGCTCTGGAATTAGCTGCTGTGGTATGTACACAGGCTTGCTTGTGATGTGTACTTGCTGCAGTGGAGCTATATCAAGTGGGTTGATGGGCACAGTGTTTTAATAGTGGATGTGAGAGAACAGGAGGATTAGAGCTGATAGGTTCATTCATAGGCAACCATGGAACCTAAAATAATAACGGGAAGTTTTTGAGAAGGGCTATATTTCAGCAACTTGGTTGGAGCTCTGTAACTCAGTTCATAAAAGTAAACTTGACCTTATTTTAGACCTTCTATTTCTAGAAAGAAGATCTAGAACAGGTACTGACACCATTCTCAAGGTGGTCCATCATAGCAAAGTCACTTTCCAACATTTAATAAATTGTTTTAAAATTAAACATATTATAAAGGCACTGGGACTTCCTCAATGTGAATATTGGTATTCCCAACCACCCTGTGTTTTGAAACTTCCCATGATGAGTGCTTTAATGATTTCTACTTTCTCCTCCTCCTTTCTTTTTCCTTTATATTTTATCCTAAATTCTTATATTTTTTCTTCATTTCTCCTTGTGTTTCTATGCTACAAGACCTTCCAATGTAGCTTCTAGCAAAGCCCTTAGAAATTTTTAGTTTCTCTACCCATCCTGTACATTTAGAACTAAAGATATTGCCAGTCTCTATTTTAAATACTACTGTATGGTAAATAAGTTCAGAAAAAAATTTTATACTTGCTCGATTTCATTATGGAGAGTGCAATTAGCAGCTACTTAAATGTGTTAAATGAAGCTATGTGGCCTGAGAGGAATAACAAATATTCGTCTAAATTTTCATTGATGCAAAGCTTGGTTTCATAGCTTACACATCAGTCTTCATGAATTTTAAAGAGGTAAGAACAAACAAAGATGAACAAAAATAGAGAAGGTTAAAATTGGAGTGAAACGATACAGGGAAGGCTGGGACTAAAAGAGAAGAAAACCAGCGTGTCACAGTTTGAAACTGAAGAGCACATTCACTCCAGGGCTTTTGAATATCATGTTTATGCTGTTATTTTCCAATACATGTCTTTCCCCCCCAGCCCCAAAATCACATATATAGCTCTAGCTGAAGCCTCCCTGTCACCTCAAATTTAGCGTGTTCAAAATAAAAGTAACATCATCTCCCCACTCCCCAATCTCTCTCTCTCCTGTGAGGAGCCCTATCAACATCACAAAGGCCAAGGCAGACAGAAGTCTCTTCTCCTCCCTTAGGCCTGATTTTTCATAAAGCAAATCTGATCTTGTCACTCTGTTTTAGAAAACCTACCGTGGTTTGCCACTGCCTTGGGATAGAATCCAAGGCTTTCTGTGATTTGTCCCCTGCCTCTCTCTCTAGCCACTGGCAAATAGAAAAACAAATCTGGACTTAGTAAAGAGATTTTATTCTGAAGGATTATTGAGAAGGGAGAGAGGTACTATTGCAATAGGTTGAATCTGTGACCAAAAATCTACAAATTTCAAGATTTAGGCAAAAAAAGTTTTCTTTTATACAAAGTAAAAAGGAGTATATAGAAGCAGGTAGGGGGGAAGTGGAATGAAAGTGTAGGGTGGCATGATGGGATAGTAGATAAGAGAATGTTATTCTGAGACCGGACTATTCTCAGGAATGGCTATCTGCTTGTAGAAAAAAAAATGGGTTCTTGTCACACTACCAGGAAGAGTTAGGAACACAGACACTTTGAAGGGTGAAGGTGAATGGAATTTATTGGGGAAAAAAGGGAAAAAAAGGTAAATAGGAACCCTCGGCAAAGCAAGCAAGAGTCCTGCTTGCAGGTTTACTGCCTCATAGATCACACGGGAACAGGAAAGGCCAATCTCCTCCCCACTGCAAAAGGAGCAAACTTCCCAAGGCCCCATCCCATTTTCCCAGTGCACAGGTGAGCATTATTCAGAAAGAATCAGTTGGAACAAGAGCAGGCCTCATCTGGGACTGGCAGTCTGGATTTTCAACCTTTAGACTGTTTTGGGCTTGAAGGCAGGGTTTCCCCAGGTTTCCCTTGGCTGCCTCCTGTCTCCATCATTCTCCTCTCTAAAGAAGTACATCTAATTGCCATTAGAATAAGGATAAGATAAGAATGAAGACTGATCTTCAGTGCTTCCTACTGAAGGGATGCTGTTTTGGGAAAATGGCAGTCGAATCTCCCTCAGAGGCCTATCTAAGGGTTCCTGGCAAAAGGGGCCATAATCCAAGGCTCCAGTTGCATGACTGGAGTTTGATGGCCTGAAGGCAAGAAGAGACAAACCGCGTTACTAGAAAACATGCATCAAAGTGAAACAAGGGGTAGTAAGGAAAGCTAAAAAATCCTGAGCCCTTTTACTGCTTTGCACAGAAAGAGGGAGGGCAAAAGCCCAACCTTTTACCCTTTTGCTGGCAAGTCAGGCTTCTTGATTCCTTTCTGTTGAGCCCAATCCTAAGCCAATGAGCTTAAGATTTGAAAAATTAACTTTTCCCAGTTTGGAGGATGCATCTGAGAGGAGTGTCTTATAGTACAGGGACCCAATTACCTATCAGTGAAGAGAGGACAGAGGAGGAAAAAGGAAAAGAAAGTATTTTTTTTCCAAGAGTCCTGGGGGTTCAGGATGCACTTGAAAGGGGTACAGACTGATGACGAATGGCTACTCATCTAGAAAGAGGGAAGTGAGGCATCCTTGGTTCTCTTCCCTTCCTAGAAAATACCTGCAGTACATGAAGGAGAGAAAGCAAAGCATTTTCTTTCTTTCTTTTGTCCTTGTATCCCTGAGTTCTAGTGACCATGACAGGGTGCCACCCATGGGTGTTACAGTGGTTTTCACCCAGGTTAACAGGGGCATCTGGGGGTAGAAGTATCCACTCTTTCCCATGTATGCCCTATCTCCCCTGCTGTCAGTAGTCTTTGAATTCCCCAGACCTCATTTATGCCATGCACACTAGCGTGACTTTTATTCATGAAATGGGAAGCTTGGCTTAATTGACAGAAATCAGTCATGCTCACCTGTGCTGTGCCTTTTAATTTCTGTTATCATTTGCCTTTGGATCCCTCAGATCCAGTTTTCTTTCCTAGGGCTTTGACTTGAAGCTTAGAATTGAGTTTGGGCCAAAAATACATCTTATAGAGGAGATGCTTGGACCCCTTATCATAAGCCAGATGCTAAGGTGAAGCTGTGGAATTGAGTCCTCTTCCACCAAGGGAGAGAAAAAGATATCTTATGAAATGCCCAGATAGCTGGTAGCTATAGTTATGCTTGCTAGGATTTGGATACAGGATGCTTGGCTTTGGTTAGCTTCCTTGGTCTTACTTTCCCAAAGAGGAAATCTCTCAATGATGCACATCCTATTTATTCCCATTACCTGAGAGGATTTGCAGGATAATTGCTCAGAACTAGAATGCTGATTCAGATTTTTACATTACCCAAACCTTTTGTTCTTTCTGAACTGTAGCTGGAGATTGCTGTTTGGGTCACAGGAACAAGCAGGGTTAGTCTAAAATGTAGGCAAAAGCTTAAAAACAATGAAGGAGCTTAGAATTGAATGACAAATGTACGATAAATTTTGAAGCATACTTTCTCTCCAGTCTTCGTTTTTGGTTAAACAAAACAAAGAATAATCATGATAGGACTGAACTGTTCGCAAAACAGACCTTACTCTTATACTCGGCCTGATTATTTGCATAAAGTACTGCAGGATAACTATTTCTACATAGGCCTTTTAGGCTGGCTTTGATGGGACTCTGTTCAACAAGGAATCACAGATACGATCTTTTAAAGCTGAGCCCAGCCACTGGTTTGTATTCTCAAATAGCTGTAAGTTGGGTGATCTTTTCCTCTTAAGGTCCCAAGATAAACTTGGAGCTCCTGGGCCTGTTAGAAAGTGACATTCTTTACTGCTCACAGGTCTAAAACCCTGTATAGGGACAGTGTTGGCAAGGGTATGAGGCCACAGGGTGTTATGAGCTCTGCAAGCTAAGCTTGACTCCTTAAAGGAAAACATATCCTTCCAGTCAAAGCCTTGGTAAAACAACCAGTTTGCAAAGGAAAATGAATTCTTATTGCAAAGATGCAAATAACTATATTGCCATAAGAATATTCACAGATAGTTTCAAAATTCTAGAGGAACCAGGCAGGGAGAAACAAACATGATTCAAATTTTGTTCACAGGTGTATACCTTACTCAATTATTAAAGGCCATGAATAGTTCAAAATAAGCTTCACTGACTCTGAAAAACCAAACAAGGATCAGCAATATTCCAAGCAAAAGTCCAAAAGATTGGTTCAGTTTTATGAGTTCAGTCCATTCAGTTAACTCTGGTTTTGCTTAATATTCATGAACTTTTTAGGCATTTATGAATCCTATATGTTTTTCCTTTACTCCAATGTTACATTCTCCAAAGTTATCAGAAACTTGTATTTGAGAGCACCTGTCAGAGTCCTACAATTGTCTGTGAATAACAAAACAGGGTACTTACAGTTAGAAACACAATTGACAAAGAAGTTTGGTTATCTTCATTGTTTACAATAACTTAACATACCAACCTTAGTTATGATTGATAGCATATACTTAGACATTAGAATTTTAGAAATGCCATACAATTTTGGAACATATATTAGTATTCACCAAAATATAGCCTAAAGAAGACTGAACACCATTTAAGCAATCGCATGTACCTAAACGTGTCAATCCTGTTTACCTCTCTTTTGGATACTCCATGGACCCTATGAAGCCTCAAAAGGCCAGGTGTCAGGAAAGAACATTTTGAAGCTAAAGTTTGATTTTGAAAAATCTAAATATGTTAGAGGTTTAAAACACTTGATGTTATAAAACAGAATTCCAGATTACCATAAATGATTTTGCCAAAATGACTCAGAAATTTTAAAAAGCAAAAACCTTTTATAATCCTTTACAAATTTTGCTAAAGAGGAGATTCATGCCATAAGAGTACCTTGTGCTTTTATTTCAATGTTTAATTTATAGATAAACCATATAACTTTTAAAATTTAGTCAATAGGTTCACACTGAATTTTTGCAAGATTAACTTTTACAACACTTCCACCCCTTGTTTGAACTTTTAGCTTTCTTTTATCTAATTCAAAACAATTCTTTAACCCTAGGTAAGAATTTACATTTCATGCCTTCTTGTAATCTTTTATTAAAAACACATTTTATTGTTCCTACACATCTCACATGTAAATTTATTCCCAGTAGTTTCAATTACATGCTATAATGGTAACTACTAGCAATTTTAACTTTCGGGTAAAACCTGGTAATTTATTTTGATTATGTGCTAGATGCGGCCAAGGTTGGATGCCTTAATTAACTGCACAGTTAGTTCTAAATGTCCCCAGGCCTTTCCAGTTGTGAAGCAGGAAAGTCAAATAGTTCTCAAAACCCAAAATGTGGTTTATAACCTTAAGACATTTAGCAAACCTAAAAGCTGACCTCCATAATTTAGTCCACCTATTTATATTTTGACAACATCTGCTGCTTACCAATCTTTAAGGTTGCATTTATTTCTCAAAGATTAAAGTCATGTGAACTTAAAGGTACCACAGGTTTTATCTTCCCTTTAAAAATATTCAATCCATGCACTTATATTCCTTTAGGTGAATTAATTAGAGCTCTTTTTATAGACATCACACTAACAACACATGTATAACTACACAGACAGGCAGAAGAAAACCCAGTCTTAAGATCTCTCGCCTGTCAATCTCCTAATTGGATTATTGGCCTCCTGTGTGGAGCCTTTTAAGAGGACTAGGAAAATATGCAGTTCCTAAGGCCTAATAAACAGGCACAGGTGGGGCAAAAACAGATTTTGAGAGGGATCAATCCACTTTTAATTCCTGGGGTTCCATGAGGAAAACAGAGGTCTTTCCCCTCATATGTGCATTAAAAGTGACAAGTCAAAATGAAGAAAAATAATGTAGTCAACTGAAAAACAAACTTTTTCCAGCAAAACAAGGTCCAAGAAAAGAAAAACGTAAAGTCCTTTTAAATATACCTATCATTTGGATATCCATTTTTAATTAAGCTGAGCACTCCTTAAGAAATCCTTTTAACTCCCTTACTATCTGACTCTGGCTGCACCAAGTGGCCAATATTTATGGCTTTCAAACTTTATTAAAGGCTTTTAATAAAAAAGAGAAATAATAATAAAAGAAAAAGGAAAATCCAAGGCAGTTCGTGGAGGGAAAGAGAATTAACAGACAGCAAAGGTTGCAGAGATAACAAACCAGAAAAGACTCATTCCCTCAGCTGGGGTTGAACCCCAGGACGCCACTGTAAAATGGCAGAGGCTACAAAACATTGCCAGGTGATTGTAGGTTTTGGTTCTAAGGACTTAAAACAAGATGTAGGCCTGCAGCAAAGTTTGCTAGGGACTATTCAGAAAGTCAGGCAAAGCACACCAGATTGGCTACAGCTTAAGGCCAACCTCATAAATCCTTTCTTACAATTGAAACTCTACAGAAAATATAAACAGTGATCCCCATCATTACCAGCCCAGCAAAACAGTCTTCCGCAAGGAAAATAAAAAGCCTCCCTTAAAAGTCAACTACTGACAGGGTAGAGACAAAAAAAGATGCCTGGGTAAGACTTTCTTATTCTTATGCAAATGAATTCCTCTCGGCCAGGGAGGGGAAGGCTCTGTGGACCTGTGGCAGGGAGCACTGGCCAGCCTGCTGCTGGGCACCCTGGGGCCATGCATTCCAGCCCTAGCTGGGAGGGGAGCTGGAGACCCCCAATTCCCCAATCCATCCTGCGCATGCCTGCAGCCGTTGGGGTGGGGTGGGGTGCAATTTCCTCTACCCTCAGAAAAGGTCCCAGGAGAAAAAGACTTAGAAGCCAAAGTAAAAAAAAAAAAAAACAAAACTGTTTGCATGGTACTCACCCTTCTTCAAGCCCCACGTCCGGACGCCAAAAATGTTGTAGATAAAACTGGGTTCTTGTTACACAACCAGGAAAATGTAGGCACACAGACGTTGACAGGTGAGGGGGAATAGAATTTATCAGCCAAAATGGGGGGATAAAAAGGTAAACAGGAACTCACAGCAAAGCGAGAGAAAGTCCTACTAGCAGGTTTCCTGCCTCACAGATTGAATCCCAGGTTACCGCACAGGAATTGGAGAGGCCAGGCTCCTCCCCCCTGCAAAGGGTGCAAACTTCCCCAGCTTGCACTCTGTCCCTTACCAGTGCACAGGTGGGCATTATTCGGAAAGAAGCAGTCGAGAAAACGGTGAGTTTCTTGCAGTCTGGTTTTTGGTCTTCAAGCTGTTTTAGGCTTGAAGCAGGGTTTACTATCCTCACACTGAGGATAGGCCAAAGTTCAGGGGCTTGGGGAAGGGAGAGAATCTTAACCAAACTTTGGTTAACAAGCATTTTGCTCCCATTGATCACTAGGAACAAAATAGCTAACCAATTATGTGGCAAAAAACAGGAATTGGAAGTGTCTGTGTCTGGTCTTGTCATAGATAAACAAGGGGACATCAATGAGTCTTATCTAAGGTATAAGGAGACGGTGGTTCTTTATAGTAAGCACTTTCTTGGAACACAGAAGGTGGAGGAATACTTTAACCTTCTCTGTTTTCCATGAGAACAAGAACAATTTACCATTGACACTACATTACTTGGTTCTCTCAGTTTTTTGTTGTAAGAAGACCAAACATGAAATTCCTCACACAGGTGTTAATCTGTATTGCTACAGGCTAATATTTTCTACCCAACTACCATTTATCCTACTTGTTCCAACTTATCATTCAGCAAGCAGCTTACATCACTGAACTGGGTGGTGTTTTGTAATCCCCAAAGACAGATGATATGTCCTGTATTCCCATTGACAATGTTGAATTTTACCTGAGCCCCTTGCTCCTGGAAAATAGTAACAATTAGGAAATCCTCCCTCACATTTCTGTTCTTGGAATTTGTTTATTGGAAGGAACCACCCTTGCATTCAGAAATTAGAAATGACTCTTAGATGCTCCCATTGTTTTGTCATGGCAAGACAAAAGCCCTTGTGTTAATCAGGGTTCTCCAGAGAAACAGAACCAATAGGATGGATAGAAGAATAGATAGACAGAGATATGAGGGGATTTATTATGTGAATTGTCTCACATGATTATGGAGACTGAGAAGTCCTAAAATACGTCATTCACAGGCTGGAGAACCAGGGAAAGCCCATGGCCGAATTTAGTCTGATTGCAAAAGACCTGGAACGCTAAGAGGGCTCCTAGTGTAAGTTCCAGAGCCCAAAGACCTGCAAACCTAAACTACCGATGTCAGAAGGCAGGAAAAGATGAATGTTGCAACTTCAAAAGAGAGAGAATTTGCCTTTCTTCTGCCTGTTGTTTTATCTGGGCTCTCAATGGATTGGCTGATGCCTGACCACATTGGTAAGGGTAGATCTTCCTTACTGAGCTTATTTTTAAAAAATATTTTTTATTTGTGCCTCAGTACTTACTCAGACTATTGATTCAAATGCTAGTCTCTTCCAAATACACTCTCATGGACATATCCAGAAATAATGCTTTACAAGCTACCTGGACATCCCTTAACCCAGTGACGTTGACACCCAAAATTACCCAGCATAGTTGCCAGATTCCCATTCTTTGTTTCATGAATAATGGAACTGTTTGTCCCCATTGGCTACCCCACTCCCCAGTACTGTTTTTTTCCAGACTTGTTCACATCTCCCTACAAAAGTAAATCCCTTTTCTGCCTAGCTTTTGAGATGCTTGCAGAGGTCAACATATTCCCCATTGTAATAGCCATCCACTTCCTTTTGTCATAGTTCTTGTCCACCATCTTGCAATAATCCTTTGGAATCAACTCTCTTATCTAAGCCTGGGTTTATTTCTTATTTGACACCATAGCACTCTGTAATTATCATCTTGTATTGTAACTACTTGTTTCATGTCTTACTGTAAACTCCTTAAGAGCAAGGACCATGTCTGCTACCCAGGGTTTAATGCAGCCTGTAGCATCAAATAGGTGCTCTGTAAATATTCATTGACTGAAGCATTTACGAAAGGATACTGTATTGAGAATGAGAATGTATTTATAATTATAATACTACATACTGAATTATATGATTCTGCTCTCTATATTGACCCCACTATCAAATACGGAAGTTTTCAAGGGGCAGAGGGAAAATAATGGTGCTAGTTGTAAGGTTTATTGCTGAGTTAAATGAGGAAACGGAGACTGGAGTTAAAAAGTAAAAGTCAATTTATTCAGCTACTGGGCGAGGTTCTATGGTCCGGGAAAGGGGCCAGAGAAGTCGCGCTTCTCTTCTTAGGGCGTGGGGTTGTATAGGGAGTGGAGGTAGTTGATTGGCTGCGGGGGAAACAAAGCGGAGGTAGTCTCGTTGGCTATGAAGTGACTGGGCACGGACGAGGCGAGCCGCCATTGGCAGCCAGGCGGGGCTGCTGGCAAGTGGGCCGGCTGAGGACGTACGTACGGAGCAAGCTGCCATAGGGCAGGTCTCGGCGGGATTTTTTAAATTTCGGAGGGGCCGAGTGCCTAGTTTGCTGCTGAGTGCAGGACTGAGATTGGAATGCGGAAATGGGTGTGGGGAGCCCACGTGGAGAGGCCAGATGCTGAGTAATGCGCTCAGAATGATGATGTAGTTTTCAGGTTTGGAGAGGAATGGGTGTGTCCATTTGGCCCCCGTCGAGGCAACCGGCCTTACACTAGTAATTCCTTTGCTAAAGTTTATCTCCTTCATTCACTGAAGAAGAACAGAGACTGAAAATGTTGTTTCTTTTCTTTCTTGTAGAAATATGAAACTTCCCATTATAAATTGTAGGGGAGAAAAAACTTTTCTGTTACCCTCTTAAGTTCAGCACTGGAGCCTGTAAATTAAGCTGACAAAAGCCATATGAGCAAAAGAAAGGGCATTCTAGTTGTGAAGCCCAAGTATCTGAGATAGGTCTCAGGTTAATTTAGAAAGTTTATATTGCCAGGGTTGAGGACACATGCCTGTGACACAGCCTCAGGTTGTCCTGATGACATGTGCCCATGGTGGTCAGAGCACAGTTTGGTTTCGTACATTTTAGACATCAACATATGTAAGATGAAGGTTGGTTAGGTCTGGAAAGGCAGGACAACTGGAATTGGAGAGTGGGCTTCCAGGTTATAGGTAGATAAGGGACAAATGACTGCATTCCTTTGAGTTTCTGATTAGCCTCTACAAAGGAGGCAATCAGATATGCATGTATCTCAGTGAGCAGAGGGGTGACTTTGAATAGAATAGGAGGCAGGTTTGCCTTGAGCAGTTCTCAGCTTGATGTTTTCCTTTAGCTTAGTGATTTGGGGGCTCCAAGATTTGTTTTCCTTTCACAGTGTTTATTAAAGCTAATATTTTTATGTGGGTGAAGGCCTCACAGAAAACAAGTAAAAACTCAAAGAAGCAATTGACTTGGGGGCTTATATGCCATTTTAACAAAAGGAAATACATTGTAGTATACTGACTAGACAAAGAAAAGCAAGTTTGGTTTTCTAGGAGTGATACAGTGTGGGAAACTGACCAGGAAATATAGAGTAACTAATGGAAGATAAAGCTTATCTTAGTAGGATTGGTGTGGTAAGTGTTGCTCTCCCCTTCCTAGTTCAGTGAGGGCACGTTTTTAATGGAAAATTTATTCCTGCTTTTAGGCAGATAGGGAAGGACAGAAAGCTTTTCCTGTATCTACTGTTTCTCAGTTTCCTTCAGCTTAAAATAGTCTCTATGCCAAAGTGGCTTGTTTTAAAGTGGTATATTCTGATCTTCTTCAAGATCCTCGGCCATTTACAACAGAAAGAATTTGAGGATTTTTGCTTTGAGATCTTATTTATTGTTATCTCTTTTAATCAATCTGAAGATATTTTTCTTTTTTTTTTTCTTTCTTTTTGAGATGGAGTTTCGCTCTTGTAACCCAGGCTGGTATGCAACGGCGCGATCTCGGTTCACCGCAACGTCTGCCTCCTGGATTCAGGCAATTCTCCTGCCTCAGCATCCCGAGTAGCTGGGATTACAGGCGCGCGCCACCATGCCCAGCTAATTTTTTGTATTTTTAGTAGAGACGGGGTTTCACCATGTTGACCAGGATGGTCTCGATCTCTTGACTTCGTGATCCACCCGCCTCGGCCTCCCAAAGTGCTGATATTACAGGCTTGAGCCACCGCGCCGGCCTCTGAAGATAATTTTCATTTGTTCTTGTATTTTAAAAGTAAGCCAAAAAGGTAAAATTTATGTTGTATTTTCTGTTGTTTCCCACTGGAATAGACTGCACACTTAACTGTACACTTTGGTAAACTGTTCAAATCAATCCCAAGGATGATATTTAAGGTAACGAGCTATTTGCTGAGTATTTAGCAGCCCACTAAGATCATTGATCTCATTGATATCATGGTTCAGTTTCCAGACTGTGATTGATATTTAACAATGTAGATTAGTTGCTACAGGCAATATCTTTGTGTGTTGATATGCTGGCTTTCAGCTCTCTTTTTAAGAGTGCTAATCACATTTGCATACTTTTTCCATCATGAAGACTTTTATTGCTGTCTATAAACTTTGAAAATATCTTGAACATAGCAGCAACTTTGCTCAATTGTTCATAGTCTTAGTTCCTTCACACTTTAATTGTTAAGTGAAAGCAGTATTGCTGAACAGAAAAGAAATATCTCAATTTGAAGAAAAAGAAAGACACTTCTATTTTGAAAGTAGCCAAAACTGAAATAAAGGATTTATAAGCAAATGGAATGAAACTGCTTTGTAATTTTAGCTTTACAAAGGATAGTAACTAGAATTATTCAATACGAAGGTCGAGCTCAAGAAGCAGTGTTCACTTTTTAAAACAAATTTGTATTTAATGTGGCAAATATAAATACAGCACAGTACAAGGGCAGGAGGAGGGGAGTGTCACAAGAAGCCCTATAATGTGTTTATAATCACAGCTGGAAATGTTTATCTAACTTCGAATCCAGTTAGTCCACCACTATACTACGTGAGCAAGATGATATAGATTATTTGGCAAAATATTCTATATGCCAAAATAAAGCCAACAGGCTTATGAGAAATAGTTTTGGCTAGATTGATTTGGCAGAAAACAAAATTAACAGCAAGATTTAAGTGGTAGTTTGAGACTTAATTTTCCTACAGAAATATGCCAATTAATGTATTTTATTAGTACATTACAATGATTCCAGTATAATTTTTCATGACATAGCCAGGCATGGCTCAAGTATCTATAGAGGCTTAGGACAGATTGCAGAATGTATAAGCCCTCTGGTGACTAAGACAGCTTCAGGTTCTGCCAGACCACTAGGCAGAGCTGTAGTGATAGAATATATCATTGAATGCCCAGAGAAGGAATCAGTAACAGAGAAAGAGAGAGAATAATGGGATATCCCTGCAGATGGTCAAAGCACATTGATTCAAGTGATATTGAATGATCAAAGCTAGGAGGTGTGCAGCATTCCAGGAAGTCTACCATAATATGAGGGTTCATGGGCTGTATGCAAATCCCGGGGATGGACATTACGGATAAGACAAAGAAGTCCCCAGTCCTATAGAAATCTAAGTAACGAGCTTTACAAGAGGAAAAAACCTTTTTCCCTCTACCCATTTTTGGTTCATGGGTTGGGTATTAGACTGATAAAAGATGTGAATTAGACTGACAAAAGACTATGAATTAGACTGATAAAAGATGAATTATCAAAAGAAAAGCAAACAATTTGATTAACATGTGCCTCATATATACACATCGAGCAACAGATACTAAATGATGAGTAATTTAAAGGGGTAGTTAAAATGTGGGATTATATAACATCTTAAAAAATAAAAATAAATATTTAGAGAAGTGGCAAAACAAAAAAAAAGGACTGAGTTTCTAGGGCAGTAAATTTGGGGAAGGTAAATACATGGGGGAGACTAATGAAAGATACAGGCTAGTTAGTAATACTTGTTTTGAAGATTCATCTTGGGGTGTCCCTAGGCTGCTGAGAGTCTGAAGTTGTCTATGGTGATTAATTTCCATTTTTCTTGATTGAGTGCTGAGGGGAGACACCTTTACAAATGTATGCCCATAGGGACAGGGCAGAGAGCTTTTGTATCTTGTATCTGCTTCTTCTCCATTGCTTTTGCCTCAAGATAATCCTACATCAAAGTGGCAAATTTTGGGGTGGTATATTCTGCTACTCTTCAAGCTGTATTAACAAGACTCAAGGAACTAGCAGAAGCCTATTTTCAGAATAGAGGCATCTGGTTTACACTTGACTAGCAGAAAGGTCACTCACATCTGAGAGATGGGTTAAAAAGCCTTCATTACCTCCTGATTAAGGACAGGATTAAGGACAAGATTGGTCCTCCACTGTAGACTGAGGTTAATCAGTGCAGTTGTGGGGTGATTAAGGCCAAAAAAAGTGGGACAAGGTCAATGACATTCAGAGCCAGGAAACAAACTTAAAAAATTCAGAGTAAAGTTAAGCAAAGGGTGCCTTCATTTTGCTAGGATTCATTATTTGGTATTTCATGAAAAAGACGTGAATGCTTTGAACATATGTAGGGGCAGCCTTTTCACCTGCACGCTCACTTGCATTGCCTCTTACCAACTCATGGACAATTAAGGTGTCACTTTTCTCCCTTTTTTAAAATCTGGTTTTTTTTTCATCATTACTAGATCATTTCCATCAGTATGCACACATGTGGCAATATCCCACCTTGACACAACTCTTCTTTGATGTTATATCTTTTTGAGATACTATTAACTTCTTTTCTTCCCCATTTAGCAAAACTGCCTTAAAACTGTCAATATTCACTGTCTTTACTTCATCACCTTCTGTTATCTCTTGAACTCATACTAGTCAGGTTTTTATCGCCGTCACTCCGTTGAAGTAACTTTTGACAAGTTTACCAATGATTTCCATGTTTCTAAATCCCACACTATATTCTCAGTCCTCATTATTTTTCTATAAGCTGCATTTGACATGATTTGATCATTTATTCCTTGGTTTCTGCCTCCTTTCCTTTTGGCTGCTTTTTCTTGGCATTCTTTGCTTGAGCATCCTTATCTTCCAGATATCTTGGAATGCCCGGTGGCTCAGTTCTAGAACGTTTTTTTTAATATATTTTTTTTTTGCAAGGCATGTGACTTTCTGCTTAAGGAATTTCTCTGGCCACAGGAGTGTGCTCCACCTGTAACTTGGGTGGGATGCCACTGAAATTTAGTACCCTTACAGCAGCCCTTGCCCAATAATTGATAGAAATTAGTGGATAAATATCCCTACTTCTTTACTCCTTGGGATTGATGACATTAGGACATGTTCTATAGTTTCTTGGAATTCTCCTTCAGCTGGATTTTCAGTTGCACACAAAAGTAACCTGTTTATTATTGCACGCTGTACTGGCTTTCTTCCTTGTTCGGTCTCACTTCTCTATTTTCGAATTGGTGCTTCCTGGGGTCACCTCTTGTTTAAACTTGGGCATTAAACAGGCTCTGAGACAGAGATTTGTGTGCAAAAGGTTTTTTGGGGAGTGCTTTCAGGAGCAACATCAGTAAGGTTGTGAGAGAAGCAGGATTGGTCACAGGGAGAAGCCAAACTACAATGCAAAAGAAACATAGGTATTAGCTGACTCTGTGAGGAGCTTTATAACTAGGATGTCCTTCAGAGTTGAGGCAAAGGGGTCAGGGCCTTGTATCTTGCATAGACCATCATTGCATGCAACTTGTCCCTGGGAAGGGGCTATTGCCTAGACAAGATAGCTCTTATTGATTAAGGGCAAGTTTCAGAGAAGGACTCAGCTGTGAGCCATCAGCAGCAATACTCCTGACAACTGGGAAAATGAGCAAGAAGGGATGATAATGGATCACCAGAATTCACTACATTTTATTCCTGTGATGCTTGAATTTAATTGTTTCATGTGGTAAGTTTTCTCATCTGGGATAAGCTCCTTCAGGGTTCTGGTTGGTCTCTGTGGCACTACAAAAAAATGTATGTGGCTTTTTAGCAAGGGGTTTGCCATCAGAACACAGGTGTCATGAAAAGCACACCTTTTGTAAGTGAGCGAGAGCGAAATTACCAGTGAGACAAAAGTAAGCCAGTTTAGAGGGTTATTTATTGCCGGCAGCCACGGAGGACTTGCGTCTCTCTAACCCATGGCCCCGAAAGGAGGGTATCGAGACCTTTTATGCCCATAAACCACCTCCTGGGCAGGGGTGGGGGTGAGGAGCTTTGGACATTCCATAAACCACCTCCTGGGCGGGAGAGAGGGTGAGGGGCTTCGGACATTCCGATTGTTACTTAAGTGGTTCACAGAAGTCAAGATAAACGTTAGTTTACACATTGTCTGGGTAGGGTGGAAATTACAGACCTTAGTTACTTATTACAAGTTGCAGGGGCCAAGATGGTGTGGGTTTGGACTGCTTCCCTCTCACATCAGGGTTACAGAGAACAGTTTTAACAGAAAGCCGAGGTATGGTTGAGGTATGCAGTTTTATGGGGCTTTTACCATGTCACATTCCGCCCTTGTTTTATTTACAGGAATTAAGTTATTAATTCCTCCAGTAGGTTAGTATTGTCTGTTTGTTCTAAGAGGGGTTTGCTATAGGGATTCACACCACGGATTAGGGTGGTGAGGGTGGTGACCTCAAAGAGCACACAAGTCTTAGCTTTAGTGAATCAGGGGATGAGTGTTTGATGCTCCATTGTCCTTTCGGTCGGGCAGTCTTGACGTGGGGATGATGAATCCAGGCCGTTAGTCCGTCCACCTTGAGTGAGGTGGGTGTGATCAGGATAACGGTGTAGGGTTCCTTTTAACTGGGGGGGTGGGGGTGGGGGGCGGGGGGTGAGGCTGGAGGTGGTGAATTTTTTAACAAGGACAGAGTCTTTACTCTGGAAGGGGTGTGTTGACTGGTCTTCAAGGTCCACTGGGGTGGGACGGGTGTTTTTAATGAGCTAGTGTACCTGGGATTGAACAGACTGGAGCGCCTGTAAGGACTTAAGGAGTGTATAGTAGTTATGGACTTCAGCAGGCATGGTATCTGAGCGTCTGGGGAGTAAGGGAGGGGGCCTCCCGAACATGATTTCAAAAAGGGAGAAGCCTTTCTGATAGAGTCTACGTCGGACGTGGAGGAGGACAAAAGGAAGCAGCCTGACCCAGTTTTCACCAGTTTCTAAGATAAACTTTGTCAGGGTTTCTTTTAGGGTCCGGTTCATTCGTTCGACTTGTCCTGAACTCGGGACGATAGGCACAGTGTAATTTCCAGGATATACCCAGGGCCTTCATAGGCCCTGAGAAATTGGTGCAGTAAAGGTGGGCCCATTGTCCAATCCCAGCATTAGAGGGAGACCAAACCAAGGAACGAGATCCTGTAATTGTTCTTTTGTGACCACCAAAGCAGTCTTGGACCTAGTGGGGAAGGCTTCGACCCATCCAGAGAACGTATCTATAAACACCAGGAAGTATTTATAGCCATTTGCTGGGGGTTTTATTTTAGCGAAATTTACTTCCTGGTGCTCCCCAGGGCTAGCCCCTCTGTGTCTCACTTTTACCTGGCTAGACCTGTTCCCTCCCGGATTTACTCGGGCACATACATCACACTGAGTAGTGATTTCTTTGATAAGTTTATGTAAATGGGGAATGTAGTACTTGGCTTTTAGCAGCTTAGTTAGTTTGGTCTGTCCTAAGTGAGTGGCCTGGTGTGTGTCCTGAACTAGGGCCCGTCCTAGAACCTCGGGGACCACAATCTTTGTGTCTGGTAGAATCCACCATCCTGTGGAATCTTGTGTGCCCCCTTGTCCTTTAGCAAAATTTTTTTCATCAGGTTAGTATGTAGGGGTGGGGGGCAGGGTTGGGGGGCAGGGTTGGGGCTGGCAGAGTTACAAGAAGAGTCAGAGGTTTTACTGGTCACAAGGCTGCCTGTCTGGCTTGTAGGTCAGCTGCCCTATTTCCCCTCGCTTCTGGTGAATCTCTGTTCTGGTGTCCTTTGCAGTGTATTAATGCCACTGCATTGGGCTTTTATATAGCCTTTAGTAGGGCTAGGATTTTTTTTTTTTTTGATAGTCTTTTTCTGTGAGGTAAGTAGTTTTTTTTTTTTTTTTTTTTTTTTTTTTATAAATAGCCCCATTTACATGAGCTGTAGCAAAGGCATACCGGCTGTCCATATAAATGTTGACAGTCTTTCCCTCTGCCTAGTTTAAGGCTTTTGTCAGAGCTATGATTTCTGCCTTCTGGGCCGAGGTTCCATGAGATAGGGCCTGGGCCTAAATAACCCTATTGAGAGTGACCACAGCTGCCCCAGCATACCTGACTCCACTGACCATGAAGCTGCTGCCATCAGTATACAGTATCTCCTCTGGGTTCTGTAAGGGGACGTCGGTGACGTCCAGTTGAGCGGTGTGGATGACGTTTATTATTTGCTGGCAATTATATATGGGCTTCTTTGGCTTGCTATTAGGTAGCAGCGTGGCTGGGTTTAAAACTGTAGCTTCTAAAAACTTTATGCGGGGCTGATCCAAAAGTAAGGCCTGATATTGAACTATGTGGGCATTTGACATCTATTTTGCCGGAGCTCTACGGAGTAGTGACTTCACTGCGTCGGGTGTTACTAAGTTTAACTCCTGCCCCAAGGTTAGTTTGTCTGCCTCCTTGACTAACAGGGCTGTAGCTGCTACTGACCTCAGGCAAGCTGGCCACCCGGAGGCCACGGGGTTAAGTCTTTGTGAAAGGTAAGTGACTGGCCGGGACCATGGCTTTAATGTCTGGGTGAGCACCCCCTTAGTGACTCCCTGTTTTTTATGTACAAACAATCAGAAGGGTTTAGAGATGTCTGGCAAGGCCAAGGCTGGGGTCGTGGTTAGGGCAGTCCTAAGTTTGTTAAAAGCCCATTGTTTTACTTCTGTCCAAGCCAGGGGCTGATTTCCTCCGTTCCAGGCATACAAAGGCTTGGCTATCTCTGCAAACGTTAGAATCCACAGCCTGCAATATCCCACCGCCCTAAGGAATGTTTGAACCTGGCGTTTTGTGGTGGGGGTAGGTATTTGCAGCACTGCTTGGACTTGGCTGGGCGCCAGTGCCTTGTTGCCCTTCTCTGTGATATAGCCCAGGTTAGTAACCTTCTGTTGGCAGAGTTGGGTTTTTTTAGTTGAGACCCGGTACCCCAAAGTCTGTAGGGTTTTTAGTAATGACTGGGTGGTCTCTTTACAGGCCTCCTGGGTTTTTGTAGCTAAAAGTAAGTTATCCACATATTGGAGTAGGGTACACTCTGGGAACTCAGCTCAGAAGGTGGTAAGATCTTGGCTAAGTTTCTCATCAAACAGAGCGGGGGAGTTTTTAAACCCCTGAGGCAGTGTTGTCCAAGTGAGTTGCCTTGAAACCCCAGTATCAGGGTCACTCTGTTTGAAAGCAAATATGGGCTGGCTAACAGGGGCTAGGGGGATACAAAAGAATGCATCTTTGAGATTTAGGACAGTGTAATGGTGGTGTTTTGGGCCCAAGAGACTCAGGAGGGTGTACAGATTTGGAACCGTAGGGTGGACAGTTTCCACTCATTTATTTACCTCCCTTAAGTCCTGTACAGGGCGATAGTCCTTTGTGCCTGGTTTTAAGACCGGGAGCAAGCAGGTATTTCAGGGGGACTTACAGGTAGTAAGGATCCCTCCTTTTAGGAGTCTTGTTATATGTGGAGCAATTCCCTGTCTGGTTTCCTGGCTCATGGGATATTGTTGTACCAGGACTGGAATTGCCATTGCCAATAGATGGACCACGACTGGGGTACGGTGACGTGCCAAGTCTGGGGAATTTATATCAACCCATACTCCTGGTACATTTTCTTGGAAGTGGCGGAGGAGGTCTGATATTGGTGATTGATTTGCCTCTGAGGATAAAGCTTCCTGCAAAAGATACTTACTTATTTGACAGAGCACAGGTGATGAGGATTTGTTGAGGTGGCCTTAAAGCCAAGGGAGGAGGAATTGAGAGGCAAGCCTGACTCGCAGAAAGAAATATTTGCTTGAAATTTGTGAAGTAAGTCCTGTCTTAGGAGTGGGTATGGACACTCTGGAATGACTAAGAAGGAGTGGGTGATGGTGCCGTTCCCAAGATTAACCAGTTGGTTGGTGGTTCAAGGGCTTGTTGTGGTTTTTCTTATGGCCCCCTGGATAGTTGTTTTCTACTGGATAGTGGTCCTAGAGGCTAAGGACGGAGTGGGCCACCCCGGTGTAGACTAAGAAGCTGACAGGTTTGCCCCCAACTCTTAAAGTGATGCTGGGCTCCTGGGGGCTTAGTAAATAAGAGCCCGGGCTCAGTCAATCCTGACTCTTTTAAATTGAGAATAGCTCTCGGTTACTCATCTTTTTCTCTCCGGGCACTTATTTTTTTCTAATGTTTTTCTTTTTTACAGTACACACATCAGTTTCCTTCTAACGAGGGCCAAGGACCCCAGGGGCCCTTTTGCAAGGTCCCCTGTTCTTGTGGAATGACTTATGTCTCCTGAAGGGCTGCTATTACTGCCTTAGTAAATTTTTGGTTTTGTATGGCTCCAGGAGTATTCCCATTATTAAAAACTTTCTGGGTAGTTTCCAGCAATTGGGTCAAATTTATTTCCTGGAATGTATCTAGTTTTTGTAACTTTTTCCTGATATCTGGGGCTGACTGGGAGATAAAGGCCAAGTTAATGGCTCGTTGATTTTCCGGGGCCTCAGGGTCTATAGGAATATAGGTATGGCTCACCTCTTGTAGGCATTCCAAGAAAGCAGCCGGTGACTCCTGCGGACCCTGAGTCTCTGTTTTTACCTTGGAGAGGTTGATGGGCCTTTTAGCCGCCTTTTTAACCCCTGCTAAAAGATACCAGTGAAAAGTGTTTAGAGCCTGGTGACTCCCTGAGGTGTGGGGGTCCCATTGGGGTCGAGTAGAGGGAAAAACCTTTTTAATTTGGTCCTGGGTTTTTTTTACTGTTCTTCTCCCTGGACCTATGATGGCTTTCAGGGCTTCCTGTCTAATTCTGCCTCTTTCCTCTGTGGTGAACAGAATTAGTAATAATTGTTGGCAGTCGTCCCAAGTGGGGCTATGAGTCTGGAGTACAGATTCCATGAGCCCTGTCAAAGCCTGGGGCTTCTCAGAGAATGGGGGATGCTGAGCCTTCTGACAGAACTTACTCCATTTTAAAACCCCGCTGCCCCTAGCAGGTTCCTAACCCTCCCCGTCTCACCATCTTAGCAGTTCCCCAGCACGACCCAAGTGGGAACTCTCTTTGCAGTTCCCCAGCCCTTCCCCTCTCGCACAGCCCCTCATACTGGAAAAGTTTTGCTGTAGAGAGAGCCAATCTTAAGCAGGACAAATTATACTGAACATAAAATCCTATAGCCTTGAGCTTCTGAATTTCCCCAAGATGTTTTTTTTTTTTTCATTTAAGACTGGCTCTAGTGAGGATTTGAACCAGCAACCCTACAACTGCAAGCCCTATACCTTTACTAGTATACTAACAGGCCACTTGCATTAGAGGTAGGCAGAAAGCTTTCTTAAGCCATATTTTGGATGCAAATACTGCACCCTGAGGCGGTGTGGCCTGCCTGAAAGCCAGGTGGGGTTGGTGGCCGGCAGAGAAAGAAAAGAAAAAAACGCTTTTTGCATCACTTTTAAAACTGAGCTTACAGCCGCTGGGCTGGCTGCAAGTTCTTTGCCCCTGCGGGTTTTGGTCACCTTGACACAGGGACCTTAAAAAACATTAAATTCCTCTATTTATCCCTCTCTCTCGCTCTCTTTTTCTCTCCTCTCTCTTTGTCTTCTTACTTTCTCTGTCTCTCTCTCTGCTCTCCCTCCCCTCTCTTTGTCTTTCTCTCTTTTCTCTCCCTGTCTCCTTTTCTTTTCACTTTCTCTGTCTCTCCTCAGCACAGGTTTTAAGAGTGCTTCTACAACTAGATTTTGTCGGGAAAGTATAATTAAATTAACGGGTCTGTCTCTGATACCGGCCAAGGGAACAGGTGGAAGGGGCCAAGGGTAAGGATAGGATTCTCTTAAGAAGCCCCAAAAAGGCCGATAGTAAGTCTTGTAAAGGTTTAATGCTGCCTGGGCACGGTCCTTTTTTAGATATATTTTGGCATTTAGAGGCTTAGGGAATGTTGGGAAATGGCAGAATAGGTGAACCAAGAAGTTTACCAGGTGTGAATTTTGAATTCACTGCACTTTTAAGAGAGTGCAAAGGTTTTGCCAATCAGTCTCTATGAAACTGTGGCAGCCAACTTCCCAATGGTTGGGATGGTGCTAATATGCTGACCTGTGGTGAGTGCTTGGGCAACGCCCATAATGACACTGAATTTTCTTTTGACAGAAGAGACAATTACTCCTTTTTCACCCTAAACAGGCGAAGAGGGCTGGTAGTTTTTTATTTAAGGTTTGATTTTCTAAGACAGAGAAAAAACTACACCCAAGTTGTCGGGGGCAGAATTTTCTCTTGGACATGAAAAAGAGGAAGAATGAGTCCTCAATGATAGAATAAGAAGAAGAAAAAGGTAGAGAACAGAGTTATTTCCAGGGATATAAACTCAATCAGAGTTCCTTGAAGTCAGTGGTCACTTAGCCAATGGGGAATATTATCCACCTCAAGAGTAACAGGTCTAAACCACTGTATATCAGCTAGTAACTGCCTCAGGAAACCAGAGGACTTACAGTAAAGTCAGAACACATGAAAGATAGACGGACACAGGGTGGGTGTCCCCTGAGGTAGACCAGTCTGATGCCTGCCCGGCCACGTTCCCAGAGGGATATTTCAGAGCGTCTTGGCTGTGTACCCATATAAACCCCAGGCCTGGTCACACCCAGGTGAATCACCGTTATGCCCTATGAAGGCCCACACAAGCCCCGTAGCCTGCAGGCCGTGGGACTACACATAGACACTTTCACTCTCACACTCACACCGAGGTTATGGAAGACAACCACAGACTACACTACCTGAGCCTCCAGTGACATCTCACGGGAGGCTTGCCTAGTCAGAGATTAACGACCGCATCCAGTCTCCTGACCTAGGCCCCTGACGGACCGGTCCTTGATTTCCAGACCTGACTTACCTCCTGAGGTTCCTAAGACCTTGAGGAATTTTGGGTGAATGTCAGCTGCACAGTTGCCCAGTCACCACGGGGCCGGGACCCTGGGGCCCTAGAACGTCTCAGGTGGTGCCTCCCCTAGGGGTCCCCAGGGTGGGGAGCGGCTGCCGGGCCGAGGCTCTGAGGGTTTATCAGGGTGATGAAAAATCTCGCCGCGGCCTCCAAATGTTGTAACTGAGTGAGTACAGAATTACTACTGAGATAAAAGTAAGCTAATTTAGAGGGTTATTTATTGCTGGCGGCCACGGAGGACTTGCGTCTCTCTAACCCATGACCCTGAAAGGAGGGTGTCAAGACCTTTTATGCCCATAAACCACCTCCTGGCAGGGGTGGGGGTGAGGGGCTTTGGACATTCCGAGGGCCAGTGGACTTTGGACATTCTGTAAACCACCTCCTGGGTGGGGGTGAGGGTGAGGGGCTTCGGACATTCTGATTGTTACTTAAGTGGTTCACAGAAGTCAAGATAAGTGTTAGTTTACACATTGCCTGGGTAGGGTGGAAATTACGCACCTTAGTTACTTATTACAAGTTGCAGGGGCAACATGGTGTGGGTTTGGATTGCTTGCCTGTCACATCAGGGTTACAGAGAGCAGTTTTAACAGAAATCTGAGGTATGGTTGAGGTATGCAGTTTTGTGGGGCTTTTACCACGTCACATACCTAAAAGCCAAAATGGGAAAAGAAAAGACTCATATCAGCATCATCGTCATTGGATACCAAGATTCGGGCAAGCCCACTACTACCAGACATCTGGTAGACAAAAGAACCATTAAAAACTTTGAGAAGGAGGCTGCTGAGATGGGAAAGGACTTCTTCAAGTATGCCTGGGTCTTAGATAAACTGAAAGCTGAGTGTGCATGTGGTGTCACCATTGATATCTCCCTGTGGAGATTTGAAATCAGCAAGTACATGATTTACTATGCACCAACACACAGAAACTTTATCAAAAACATGATTATGGGCACATCTTAGGCTGACTGTGCTGTCCTGATGCTAGCTGCTGGTGTTGGTGAATTTGAAGCTAGTATCTCCAACAAAAGGCAAACCTGGAAGGATGCCCTTCTGGTTTATACACTGGGTGTGAAACAGTTAAACATTTGTGTTAACAAAATGGATTCCACAGAGCCACCCTATACTCAGAAGAAATATGAAGAAATTATTAAGGAAGTGTGCAATTACATTAAGAAAATCGCTTCCATTATTGGAAGAAGTGGCATAGGTACAAAAAAAGAAAAAAGAAAATTGGCTACAACCCCAACACAGACGTATGTGTGACAAGTTCTGGTTGGAATGGTGACAGTATGCTGGAACCAAATGCCAATATGCCTTGGATCTAGTGGTGAAAATTTATCTGTAAAGATGGCAATTCGAACAGAATCATGCTGCTTGAAACTCTGGACCACATCCTACCACCAACTCATTCAACTGACAAGCCCTTTCTTCCGCCTCTCCAGAATGTCTACAAAATTGGTGATATGGTTACTGTCCCTGGTGGCCAAATGGAAGCTGGTGTTCTCAACCCTGGCCTGGTGGTCATCTTTGCTCCAGTCAATGTTACAACTGAAGTAAAGTCTGTTGAAATGTACCATGAAGCTCTGAGTGAAGCTCTTTCTGGGGACAATTTGGACTTCACTGTCTAGAATTTGTCTGTTAAAGATGTTCATCATGGCAACATTGCTGGTGACAGCAAAAATAACCAACTAATTGGCTTCACTGCTTAGGTGATTATCCTGAACCATAAACGTTAAGTCAGTGCTGGCTATGACCCTGTACTAGATTGTCACACAGCTCACATTGCTTGCATGTTTGCTGAGATGAAGGAAGTGATTGATTACTGTTCTGATAAACAGCTGAAAGATGGCCCTAAATTCTAGAAGTCTGGTCATGCTGCCATTGTGTATATGATTCCTGGCAAGCCCATGTGTGTTGAGAGCTTATCTGACTATCCTCCTCTGGATTGTTTTGCTGTTTGTGATATGAGACAGACAGTTGCTGTGGATGTCATCAACGCAGTGGACCAGAATGCTTCTGGAGCTGGCAAGGTCAACAGATATTCCCAGAAAACTCAGAAGGCTTAATGTATATTATTTCTAATACCTGCCACCTACTCTTAATCAGTGGTAGAAGAATGGTCCCAGAATGGTTTGTTTCAGTTGACCATTTAATAGTAAAAGACTGGTACATGATAACAATGCATCACAAAACCTTCTAAAGAAAAGGAGAATGTTTTGTGGACCATTTTGGGTTTTCTTATTTTTCTTTCTTGCATGAGACAGTTCTAAGTTATTAGTTTTTAAGATCAGTACTTCCTATTTTCTTTTTTCCAACTTTTAAGTTCAGAAAGTATATGTGTGGATTTGTTACATGGGTGAACTGTATGTCATGGGGATTTGATGTACAGATTATTTTTTCCCCTAGGTAATGAGCCAGATAGGTAGTTTTTGATCCTCCTTCTCCGCCCACTCTCCACCTTAAGTAGGCTCAAGTGTCTATTGTCTATTGTCCCATTCTTTGTGTCCATGTGTACTGAATGTTTAGCTTCTACTTGTAAATCAGAACATGCAGTATTTGGTTTTCTGTTCTTGTGTTAGTTCATTTAGAACAATGGCTTCCCGCTCTATCAATGTCAATGCAAAGGACATGATTCTGTTCTTCTTATGGCAATGTAGAATTCTGTGATGTATATGTGCCATATTTTCTTTATCCAGTCCACCATTGATGGTTATCTAGGTTGCTTTCATGTCTTTGCTATTGTGAATAGTATTGTGATGAACATTTGCATGCATGTGTCTTTAGGGTAGAATGATTTAATATTCCTTTGGGTTTATACCCAGCAATAGGATTGCTGGATCAAATGGTACTTCTGTATTAAATTATTAGAGAAATTTCCAACTGCTTTCTGTTATGGCTAAACTAATTTTACATTCCCACCAGTAGTGTATAAATGTTCCCTTTCCTCTGCAACCTTGCATCTGTTATTTTTTGACTTTTTAGTAATAGCTGTTCTGACTGGCGTGAGAATATCTCATTGTGGTTTTCATTTGCATTGCTCTAATAATGACTGATGTTGAGCATGTTTTTCTATACTCATTGGCTGCATCTATTTTTTCTTTTGAGAAGTATCTGTTGATGTCCTTTGCTCATTTTTTAATGGGGTTGTTTTTGCTTGTTAATTTAAAGTTCCTTATCGAATCTGAATATTAGACCTTTGTCAGATGCATAGTTTGCAAATATTTTATCCCATTCAGTAGGTTGTTTATTCTGTTGATAATTTCTTTTGCTGTGCAAAAGCTCTTTGGTTTAATTAGGTCCAACTTGTCAATTTTTTTTTTTTTGGTATTACTTTTGTTGTCTTCATCATGAAATCTTTGCCAGGGCCTATGTCCAAAATGGTATTTCCTAGGTTTTCTTCTAGGTTTTTCATGGTTTTAGGTATCACATTTAAGTGTTTAATCCACCCTGAGTTGATTTTTATATATGTTGAAAGGAAGGAATCCAGGTTCAATCTTCTGCATGTGGCTAGCCAGTTATCCCAGTACCATTTATTGAATAGGGAGTTCTTTCCCCATTGCTTGTTTTTGTCAGCTTTGTTGAAGATCAGATGATTGTAGGTGTGTGGCTGTATTTCAGGGTTCTCTAACCTGTTCCATTGGTCTATGTGTCTAGTTTTGTACCACAACCATGCCATTTTGTTTGCTGTAGCCTTATAGTATAGCTTGAAGTCTGGTAGTGTGATTACTCTAGCTTTATTCCTTTTACTTAGAATTGCTTTGGCTATCCAGGCTATTTTTTCATTCCTTGTAAATTTTATAGAGGTTTTTTTTTCCCCCCCTAAATCTGTGCAAAATGTCACAGGTAGTTTGAAAAGAATAGCATTGAATCTGTGAATTGCTTTGGGCACTATGGCTATTTTAACAATATTGATTCTTCCTATCCATGAGCATGGAATGTTTTTCCATTTGTTTATGTCATGGCTGATTTATTTCAGCATTGTTTTATAATGCTTGTAGAAATATTTCACCTTACTAGTTAGCTGTAGTCATAGGTATTTTATTCTTTTTGTGGCTGTTGTGAATAGGATGACGTTCTTGATTTTTCTCTCACCTTGGTACATTGATTTTATATCTTGAAAGTTTGCTGACATTGTTTATCACATTTAGGTGTCTTTAGGCAAAGACTATGCGGTTATCACGTATAGAATTATATCATCTGGGATGAGAGATAGTATGACTTCCTTTCTTTCTGTTTTGATGCCTTTTATTTCTTTCTCTTGCCTGATGGCTCTGGCTAGGACTTTAGCACTATCTTGAATAGGCGTGGTAAGAGTGGGCATCCTTGTCTTGTTCTGGTTCTCAAGGAAAATGCTTTCAGCTTTTGCTCATTCAGTATTATGTTGGTTGTGGTTTTGTTACAGATGGCTCTTATTCTGAGGTCTATCACTTTAATGACTAGTTTGTTGAGGGTTTTTAGCATAAAGGGATGTTAACTTTATTAGTATTGAAAGCCTTTATGGCATCTGTTGATATATCATGTGTTTTTGTTTTTAGTCCTTTTTATGTAAAATCAGTACTTTTTAATGGAAACAACTTGACCAAAAATATGTCATAGAATTTTGATACCCATAAAATAACTTAAATGAGAAATATATATATATAATAGATATTTAATATATAAATGTGTGTATTTAAGTCATAAAAATATATATTATATATTTATCATGTATAATATGTATTTATATTAACTATATATAATATAATATATATTTTAAATAAATTTTTTAAAATAAATTTTTAAAAAATATTTGAAATATTTATTTATATAAATATATATTTATTTTATATACATATATTTATTTTAGATAAATGTAGATACATTTTATATAATAAATATTAATTTTATATACATATATAAAAGTTTGATATAAATATACATATTAATTTTATATTATATACATAAAGATTAACACAATAGACCTCTAGCCAGACTAATAATGAAGAAAAGAGAGAAGAATCAAATAGACACAATAAAAAATGATGAAAGGGATATCACTGCTGATCCCACAGAAATACAAATTACCATCCGAGAATATTATAAATACCTCTATACAAATAAACTAGAAAATCTAGAAGAAATGGATAAATGGAAGAAATGGATAAATTCCATACACTCTCTCAAAACTAAACCAGGAAGAAGTTGAATCCCTGAATAGACCAATAACAAGTTCTGAAATTGAGACAGTAATTAATAGCCTACTAACCAAAAAAAGCCCAGGACTAGATGGATTCATAGCCAAATTCTATCAGAGCTACAAAGAGGAGTTGGTAGCATTTATTCTGAATCTATTCCTAATAATAAAAAAGAGGGACTCCTCCCTAACTCATTTTATGAGGCCAGCATCATCCTGATACCAAAACCTGGCAGAGACACGAAAGAAAAAAGAAAATTTCAGGCCATTATTCCTCATGAACATCTATGTGAAAATCCTCCGTAAAATACTGGCAAACGGAATCCAGCAACACATTAAAAATCTTATCTGCCACAATCATGTCTGTTTCATCCCTGGGATGCCAGGCTGGTTCAATATATGCAAATCAATAAGAGTAATCCATCACATAAACAGAACCAATGACAAAAACCACATAATTATCTCAATAGATGCAGAAAAGGCCTTCGATAAAATTCAACACCTCTTGATGCTAAAAACACTCAATAAACTAGGTATTGATGGAACGTGTCTCAAAATACTTAGAGCTATTCATGACAAACCACAGTAAATATTATACTGAATGGGCAAAAGCTGGAAGCATTCCCTTTGAAAACTCGCACAAGACAAGGATGCCCTCTTTCACCATTCCTATTCAACATAGTATTGGAAGTTCTGGCCAGGGCAATCAGGCAAGAGAAAGAAATAAAGGGTATTCCTTTCTAGGAAGTCAAATTGTCTGTTTGCAGATGACGTGATTGTATAGTTAGAAAAGCCCATGATCTCAGTCCAAAATCTCCTTAAGTTGATAAGCAACTTCAGCCAAGTCTCAGGATACAAAATTGATGTGCAAAAATCACCAGCATTCCTATACACCAATAATAGACAAACAGAGAGCCAAATCATGCATTAACTCCCATTCACAATTGCTACAAAGAGAATAAAATACCAAGGAATACAACTTACAAGGGATGTGAAGGACTTCTTCAAGGAGAACTACCAACCACTGTTCAAGGAAATAAGAGAGGACACAAACAAATGGAAAAACATTACATGTTCATGGTTAGAAAAAATCAATATCATGAAAATGGCCATACTGGGCAAAGTAATTTATAGATTCAATGGTATCTGCATCAAGCTACCATTAATTTCTTCACAGATTTAGAATAACCTACTTTAAATTTCATATGAAAACATATAAGGGCCTGTATAGCCAAAACAATCCTAAGCAAAAAGAACAAAGCTGTAGGCATGACACTACCAGTCTTCCAACTATACTACAAGGCTACAGTAACCAAAACAACATGGTACTGATGCCAAAATAGATATATAGACCAATGGAACAGAACAGAGGCCTCAGAAATCATGCCACACATCTACAGCTATCTGATCCTTGACAAACCTGACAAAAACAAGCCATGGGGAGAGGATTTCCTATTTAATAAATAGTGTTGGAAAAACTGGCTAGATAAACAAGAAAAAGGAATTTTGGATGGATTAGCATAGAGAAGAAATGACTAAGGGACTTCTAAATTACTGCTTTCAAATTTTTGATAATGGTTATTAACCAGCTGGACAAAAAACAGAAGGGAGTTAAAATTAAAATTAGAAAGATTTCACATTGGCCAAAGGGTATATTATTATTTTTAATAACATTCCTTTGTTCATACATCAAACATTTTTGGAGCCTCTATTTTAGTCTGGGCTATTCCAAGGTGCTGAGTTTTTTCAATGATGACCAGTCAGGGCTCAGATTCTAAGGGGCTTGAAGCTGGATGGAGCTGGATGTCCAGGTTATAAAATGCCAGGAAAAGATCACTGAAACTGATTAAAGAGTCTCCTTGCATTGTTAATAAATAATTAATTAATTTAAAAAGTTTTATATAAATAAATATACATATTATCTATATTTTATTTATGAATATATTTTGAATGCATATTAATATAATTATATATTTATTTGATATAAAGAAATATATATCATACAATATATGTTTTTATATATCATTTAATATATTTGACCTTTGTACTCAGTTCTTGGCATAGAACATTGGCATTTCCTGAGTAATCGTAGTGCCTTTTGTTATTTATAATGAGTCCCTTTTAACATCATCTGTGTTTATGCTAATGAAGTGACTAAACATGGGGGTCCCTAGATAGCTTCAGGAAGGGGGTTAGTCACTAGAAAGACAAAACTCATGATTGGAGGGTTAGAACTTAGAGTCCCATCTCCTAACATCTGGGGAAGAAATTGAGGCTGAGTTTGAGTTCTATTAAAAACTTTTGTACAATGAGATTCAGAGAGCTTTGGAGTTGTTGAACACATTGAAATGCTAGGAGCATGGTGCATTCAGAATGGGAATGGAAGCTCCATATCTCCTTCTCTATAACTTGGTCTATGTATTTCTTCCAGCTGGCTATTTCCATTTTGTAGCCTTCGTAATAAACCAGTAAACCTAAGTAAACTGTTCTCTTGAGTTCTGTGAGTTGTTCTACTCAATTATCAAACCTGAGGAGGCATTTGGGGTTGTGGAAACTCATGAATTTATAGTCAATTGGTCAGAATTATAGGTGGTCTCTAGGACTTGTAACTGGTTTCTGAAGTTGGGGAAGTCTTGTGGGACTAAGCATTTAACCTGTTGTTTATGTGTAAACTCTTGGAGTTAGTGTCAGAATTAACTTGAATTATTGGATACCCAGTTGGTGTCAAAGAATTGGTTATTGGTTTCGGAAAAACACATGTACACATTTGGTTTCAGCAGTGGTATCAGAGAAAATACCACCACAGTCTTGTCTTTTTTTCTTGGAAAGCAGAAAAAAAAATGGGTAGTGGTATGAGTTCTTGTTGCTATAGCTGTCTTGAGGCCACGACTGATACTCCTAATCCCACTTTTTTCATATTTGCTAGATTCCCTTTACCATCAGTTAATACCCCTAGTGATCCAGGGGGTTTAGCTGGGTGAGATGACCCATACTCTTTCAATGGACTGAATTGTGTTCTTCCAAAATTTGTATGTTGAAGTCCTAACCTCAGTCATGAGTGTGACTGTATTTGAATATAGGGCCTTCAGGAGGTAATTAAAATTAAATGAGGTCATAAGCATAGGGCCTGATATGGTTTGACTATGTGTCCCCACCCAAATCTCATGTCTAATTGTAATCCCCCCATGTCAGGGGAGGGGCCTGGTGGGAGGCGATTAAATCATGGGACAAACTTCCTCCTTGCTGTTCTTCATGTGATCTGGTTGATTGAAAGTATGTAGCACTTTCCCCTTCACACTCTCTCTCCTGCTTAGACATGTGAAGATGTGCTCATTTCTCTTTTGCCTTCTGCCATGATTTTAAGTTTCCTGAGGCCTCCTGGTCATACTTCCTGCTACGCCTGTGGAACTGTGAGTCAAACCGCTTTTCTTCATAAATTACCCACTCCTGGGTATTTCCTTCTAGCAATGTGAGAACAGACTAATTTAGGGCCCTAATCTGCTAAGATTTCTGGCCTTATATGAAGAGGAAGAGAGGAGACTTTTTCACTTTTCATGCATTTACACCAATGAAAAGATATGTGAGGACAAAGAAGCTGCTTGCAAGGCAGGAAGGAAGCCCTTACCAGAAACTAAACTTTTCCAGATATTGATATGGGTGTTCCAGCCTTGATAATTATTAGGAAATAAATTTTTGTTGTGTAAGCTATCTAGACTGTGATATTTTGTTAACACAGCTCAAGAAGACTAAAACAGTCATCCTTAAGAGTTCTGAGTCCCCTTTTACTGTCTTAGTCCATTGGTGCTAGTATAACAAAATTCAAGAGACTGGGTAATTTCTAATAAACAGAAATTTGTTTATTGTTTTACAGTTTTGAAGCCTAGGAAGTCTAAAGATTAAGTTGCTGCCATTCAGTGTCTGCTGAGGGCCTTCTTGCTTATCCTCACATGGTGGGAGGTGGAAAGGCAAAAAAGGTGATGAATGCTGTGTCCCCACATATTAGAATAGCACAAGAACCAAAATGGGCCTAAGCTAGTTCTCTTCAACCCTTTTATAATCCATTTGTGGGGGCAAATCTCTCATGACTTAATCACTTCTTCACAGGTCCCATCTCAATACCATTACAATGGGGATTAAATTTTAATGTGAATTTTGGAGGAGACGTATTTAAGCCACAGCAGTCACTATGCCTTTCTCAGGTCATGGCTTCTGCCCTTGTCCATTTACTGCAAAATTGGGCAGGAGAGTACAAATATACAACGGATAAATAGAATCCCAAATGTATTCTCTGTCCTACTATGTAATAGTTGTCCTGTCTCCTGCAGGTTATCAAAGTCAAATAACCCTGCCAATATGGAAACTAATTTTTTTGCTTGTTGGTATCTTGGTTCTAGGAGCCTAAAGTTACCAGAGGGCAGCTGTAACTTAAAGTTTAATGTGGATTTTACTATATCTCTGATTTAAGCATATTCTGCCTTGGAACCAGGATTTCTAGACCCCTGAAAATTTCCATGTCCTAATCCCTAGTCATTGTGACTATGTTACATTACATGGCAAATGGAACTTTACAGATGTAATTAAGGTTACTAATCAGCTGACCTTAAGATAGAGAAATTATCCTGGGTATCCAGGTGGGCCCAAACTAATCACATGGACCCTTAAAAGCAGGAAAGTATTCTCTTAGAAGAGATGAATTAGAAGAAAAAGTCAGATTTAAAGCATGAGAAGGACCTGATATGCTGTTGCTGATTTTAAGATGGAGGAGGCAACGTAATGAGGAATGCAGGTGACCTTAATGAGTTGAAACAGCTTACTACCTGAGAGCCAGCAATGAAAAGAGGACCCCAGGCCTACATCCATAAAGAACTAAATTCGTCCAACAACCTCAAAATCTTTGTAGTGGATTCTACTCCAGAACTTTGAGATAAGACTCCACATCCATCAGTACCTTGGTATCAGCTTCATGAGACGCTTGATAGAAAGAGCCAACCATAACTTCTTAGCTACAGAACTATGGGATAACATTTGTGTCATTTTAAGCTGCTAAGTAATTTGTTACAGCAGCAATAGGAAATGAATGCATCCAGAGTCTGGAGTTGCAGAGATAGGAAGCACACATTGCCAAGTGAGTCATTGAGGGTGATTATAAGCAGGGCCATTGCTACTTTTACCTCTTGGCTCTCAGAGATATGTATAATACATACTGGAGACATGGCATTATATAAAGGTCACTTAATTAGGTTACATATCATATCTTTGTGGGTTGTACACCATCCTTTTAAGATATGGTCTCAAGCTGGCATCTCAATTGATTCTTTATTATTGCAACAATTTATAGGCCATCAGCATCTAAATTATGTAGTATGTCATAAGATCAGATAATCTCATGGATATAAGCCCGCTACTAAAAACCCTTTTTTGTAAAATCGGTCCCTTGATCTCCAACAAAATTGTGTGGCATCCTATTGATGCAGCAAGCACTCTGTAAGTTCTCAGGTAGTCATGCTGGCCAAGGGAAGAAAGCAAAGCTCATAGCTAGGATATATGTCAATTCCAATAATGAGGTGAATTGCCTCCACAATCTGGGATGGAAGGCATCTGATGTAATCCCCTTGCCACCACGTGATTGATTGTTCTCCTTGAAGGAAAGTATCATGATAGTGACTTAGATATAGTCTCTGTTTATAGCTGGGGTTCTACATTTGGCAGCAGCAGTAGCTAGTTCAGTCTTGGTTAGTGAGACTCAATGGTGTTTAACCCATGCTTAGCCTCCATACTTGTGATCAGAGCTTTTTCATTCATGTGGCCATTGTACCAGACTGGAATAACCTAATTAGCCTAATTATGCTTTCTCTTTTGTTATTTAGTGCCTCTTTCATGCTCTTGTGTAAGTGTTAAAATGCAAAACAAATATCTTCACATTGCATGCCAATTCCCATAAGTCAATACATTGTTTCTTACACTGACCTTTTTATCCTTGATTTTTCAATTTTTTTCTTGTAAGTTCCTTACCAAACAGCCAAAACACTTTCTGCTGCCTGTATGTTCACATAGATTCTAACTTCTGGCCATTTTTTTTTCACAAATTGGATAATCTGTTGTATCACAAGGAATTGTGGCCACCGGAAAGATTTTCCTTCATGATTATCTTTTAAAGCCACCCCTGAGTAGGGCTCAAGAGCAGCTGGAGTTCATTTTCAGCTTCCACCCATATATTAAGCTGATTCAGTCATGAAGTAAGCTTAGCATTTTTTTCCATTAGCTGATCAGAAGGGACTATCCCCATCTCACTATAGGTGTGAACTTAGAAGAGAAAGTAGTGTAACACAGCAGATGATCTGGGGATAATGACCACTTGCTCGTGTAGCTTACAATTGACTTTTGGCTCTGCTAGTGCTTGATCTTGGGTGTACTGAGTCCAGCTAATGATGGACTGACTTTGATTCTGCCTGACATTAAGACTTATTTGATCTGAGAGAACCCAGATCTTGATGAGCAGTTTTGGATGTATATACAACTTTCAAAACACGCTTTTAGGTGAGGAATGGGCCTGTGGTAGAGACACAACGGCTGACCACAATCTCCATGAGTTTGTTCTCCATATAGCTGCTAAAAGATGACTTTAACAGTGCTATGGTCTGAATATGTTTATCACCTCCATATTCATATATTGAAATCCTAACCTCAAGGTGATGGTATTTAAAGGTGAGACTTTTGGGAGGTGATTAGGCTCCATCTGTATAAATGGGATTAGAACTCTTATAAAAGAGACTAAAAAGAGAACAACCCTCCCTGATTTTGCCATATAAAGTTAAAATGACCACCTATTAAGGAAGCCCTCATCAGACACTGAATAGCCAGTGCCTCAGTCTAGGAGTTGCCAGCCTCCAGAACTGTGAGAAAGAAGTTTCAGATATTTATAAGTCACGTGTCTATGGTATTTTGTTATAACAGCCTGAGCTAAGGCAAAAAAAAAAATGTCAAATAAATGTCACTTTTCTGGTCAAGACCCTTCAATGGCTTCTTATGTCACTCAAAACCCAACATGATTGCAATGGCCTACAAGGCCCCATATGATCGAGTACTTTCATATATATTTGCCTTCATTTAAAACCACTGTTGGCCAGGTGCAGTAGCTCATGCCTGTAATCCCAGCACTTTGGGAGGCTGAGGCGGGTGGATCGCTTTAAGTCAGGAGTTTGAGACCAGGCTGGTCAATATGGCAAAACCCCATTTCCACTAAAATACAAAAATTAGCCAGGTATGGAGGTACACACCTGTAATCCCAGCTACTTGGGAAGCTGAGGCAGAAGAATTGATTGAATCCTGGACACAAAAGTTGCAGTGAGCTGCAGATTGCACCACTGCACTCCAGCCTGAGTGACAGAGACTTAGTCTCAAAAGTAAATGAATAAATAAATAAAAATAAAACGACTGTTGTCTCATCTCTCTGTCCTACCCACATAGGCCTCCTAGCTTTTCTTAGAATACACCAACCATGCTCACATATCAGGGTCTTTGGACTTGCTGTATAATTTGCCCAGAACATTCTTTTCCCAGGAACCTGCATGGCTTCCTCCTTTACCTCATCCATATCTCTGGTCTAATGTCTCTGTATCGGAGGGAAACTGCTTGGTCACCTAAGCTAAAAATGTATTTCTTTTACATGTTATGCTTTATTTCCTTAATCCTTTGTATTTCTTCAGAGCATTTATCACTACTACCATATATATTTTATATTTATTTGCTTATTTATATTGTTTCCTCCTAGTACATTATGAGCTTCAAGAGCTCAAGAATTTTTGTCATATTTATTATTACATTCTAGCACCTAAAAATGTGTCTGGAATAGTAGGTATTCAATAAATATTTGTTGAATGAATCAATGCATGCATTTGTCATTCTTTCAGGCAGCCTACATAGTAGCCAGAGTTACCCTATCAGAATATGTGAGAGCAGGTCACTCTTGAGCTCAACATTTTCCAGTGATTTTCTATCTTAATCAGAGTAAAAGCTAAAGCCTTAACTTTGGTCTACAGAACCTTATATGATCTGATCTCATATCCCTTGCCTAGCCTCTTTTACTGTACTGGCCTCCTTGCTGTTCCTGGAGTATCTCAGGTACGCTCCAAATTTAGAACCTCTGGACTTGCTGCTATCTTTCCTTGAAATGCTCTTATCCACATAGTTGGATGGATTGTTGCTGGTTTACCTTTGGGTTTTTACTCAAATGTCACTTTCTTAGGAAGTCCCTTTCTGGTAATCTTAATTAAAATTGCAATTCCTCTGTAATTTTCCCTGTCCCTGTTCTGTTGCTCTATTTTTCTTCCTAGTAATTATAAGCATCTAATAAATCTGCTTTTTGTCTCTCTTCTTTCACTGAACTGTAAGTTCCACGAGCGCAAGTATTTATTTTTTTCACTGATATATCTTCAGCACTGAGAAAACAGTGCGTGGCATACGGTAGGCACTTGTTACATATTAATGGCATAAAAAAGCTCAATTTCTAGAGGCAACAGTGTCAGTGAGTCTTGTGACATAATCCAGTGCCCAGCGTCTGTGTCATAGTCCATTCAGGCCGCTATAACAAAAACATGATATGCCAGGTGAATTATAAACATCAGAAATTTATTTCTCACAGTTCTGGAGGCTAGAAAGTTTAAGGTGCCAACAGAGTCAGTGTCTGTTAATAGCCCATTCCTCATAGACTGTGCCTTCTTGCTGTGTCCTCACATGGCAGAAGGGACAAGGCAGCTCTCTGGGGACCCTTTTATAAGGGCACTAATTCCATTTATGAGGGCTCCATGCTTATAACTTAATCACCTCCCCAAAGGCCCCACATCTTAATACTGTCACATTGCCAATCAGGTTTCAGCATATAAGAAAACACATTCAGTAAATAGCAGTATGTAAATTGTCATTAGCTTCAAGTGGAATGAACAATGGCATTGAAAATGATAATGAATTTTTCACTGGATCAATTCTGTGGTGCAATTTTGGTATTCATTTATTTTTTATTGAATTAATATTTTTATGCCAGATTATCTTATCTTTTTAGAGATTCTGACTGCTTTTTAATATCCTTGAATAAACTTCTTTTATGCTTACCTAGCCAAAGTTGTTTTCTGTTGCTGGCATCCAAGAATACTAAGTGATACAGACATTGGTATTACTTCAACAAGGATTGGCTGCAGCAGCATATCCTCTAGGACCTATGGGAGATCTGGAATTGGTTTCTGGTTGGGTTCCAGCTGAAGGTAGTAAAAAATCTACATAGTATTAAGAGGTGGAATCCATGGTTGAATCCCAGGTAGAATTATGCCTTCATTGGATTGAAAGATCTCTATACTAGCAGGGCCCATGTTGTAAGGCTAGGAACAAAAAATTTTATGAAGGATATGTAGCAAATGAAAGCTGCAAAGCGAGTTGCTTTGTCACTTGGATATTGGGACCCAGTAGACTCATAAATACAAAACATGCCCATGGCATGTTGACATGGAGGATGGATCCTGGGACAAAACTCCGGTAGCAGGAAGAAACTCAATGCAGACCCAAAGAGTTTTGGAACACGGCTATGTTTACTGTGGCAAATCATCTTTTTCTCTTTGAGAAATAGCTCCTAACTTGCTGATCTTGGCTCCACATCAAGTACTAATATGACCTGAGCTAGTCATCATGAGACGGGTATAATTTGATTCACTAAGTCATAAACTTGGACATACAACAGCATTTCATAATTCATAGGAAGTGGTATACACAAGATTAGACTTAAACAGATCTTGAAGGTGTAATTTGTATAGGTAGATGACTCACACTCCCAATATGTCTATTTCAGCTGCACTAGCATTCTTCTGCAAATGACACCTTTGACTTCCTGGAGAAGTTTTGATGACCAGCTAACAAAGGAAAAAATTTAGCCTGGTTTATAGATGGCTCTGAATAATGTGCTGACACTAGTAAAAAGTAGACTACTGCGGTATTATAGGCTCACTTAGAGGTTACCCTGAAAGACATTGATGAAGAGAAATCCTTCCAATTGGCTAAAATTCAAGCTGTATAACTCATTGCCCATTTTGCCTGGAAGGATATATGGCCTCAGGTGTGGATCATTAGTTATTCATGGGTAGTGGCTAATGGTTTGGCTGGGTGATCAGAAAGTTTGAAATAATAAAATTGGAGGATTGGTGATAAGAAAGTTTAAGTAAAAGGCTTCTGCGTGGATCACTTAGAATTAGCACCAACTGGGAGAATGTTTGTATCTCATGTGAACATTCACCAAAAGTCATCCTTGGTGGAAAAGGCTTTCAATAATCAAATAAAAAATGTTATTTTCTTATTATAACAGTTGGAGTTCTTTCCTCAGTCTTCTAGTGCAAACTAGGTGGGTTAATGAAAAATATGGCCATGATGGCAGGAATGGACTTTCTGCCTGGCATCAATAATAGGAAATCCCTCTCACCAAAATTGGCCTTACTAAGTACCCAATTTGCCTACAATAACACCTGATTCTGAGCCCTAATACACCCGGGGACCAGTCAGCCACCTAGTAACAGGTGATAACAGTGGATTTTGTCATGAAGAGGGCTGCATTATTATTTTTATTTTTTGATGGGATAAAGTATTTTGATTTTATTTCTTGCTTCTGTTAGCATCATCATCTATGTATTGAATACCATAAACAGTGTCATAATATCCCACACAATATTACCTTTAACAAAAGAAACTGTCTTTTAGCAAAAGAAGTAAGGCGATGAGTTGGCTAATTTCCATGTGATTCACTGGTCTTATAAAAAACCACTACCCAGAAGCACATTGGTTTTTGGAATGATATACCCTACTAAAGACACAATGATTATTACAATTAGGAGGCAGGTGTATAAGGTTGGGATACCCTTCTATGGTATTCAGTATTTAATCTCAACCAGTGATCAATGTATGGTCCAGCTTCTTCCATAATTATAGGTCCCATAGGTCTGGGAACCAGTGGGAGAAAGTGGGAATGACACCTCTTTCTCATTATTACACCTAATAAAACACTCATGATTTTCAGTTCCCATTTCTGGAATTCTAGGGTTTGTTGATTAAAAGATCTTAGTACTCAAAGGGGTAATGCTTCCACCTGGAGAAACAATAATGATTATATTGAACTGAAAACTGAATTATCAACCATTCATTTCAGATGCCTCATTTACATTGGTTAAACAAGCAAAACATGGAATTAGATTATTAACTTGGATAAGATTGCTGTTAAACAATTTAAGTAGAGAGAAGTAGCATCCCTGAAGATGCTCTTGGTATAGCTACATCCAATGGTCAGTGATAAAAGGAAATAATATTAAAACTCTAATCAAGTAGAAAACACTACCCAACAATATGATACCTTGGAAGTCGAAGAAAGTTCAGAAGCAGGAAACTCATTCTGCCATTCTCCTACCCCCTTTCTTCTGAAACAGGCCATAGGAACTAGAATTTCTCTCATTGCTTATTCCCTGGAGCAGGCCATAAAAGCTATGAAGGTCATCCTCTGACCTTCTGCTTCCCTTCTTTCCAGAAGGCGCTCATATAATAGGTGTCCTAGCCTATACCCATAGGGAAGGAATGTCAGACAAAAACACCAAGAACAATCAGAAAAGGCCTTGCTCAGTACCCCCCACCCATTAGTTTACTACCATTACATCATACCCTTTTGTTCTTTAATCATACTTCTGCAAGACCTTCCACAAAAATTCACACATCTCCGTTTCTTTGGGTTTTCATTTCTAAAAGCTCCCTTGTCAGGTAAAACTTACATTAAATAAATCTGTATGCTTATCTCTCGTTCATCTGTCTTTTCTTATTGGGACCTCAGCCACTAATCTTGTAATAAGTGAGAACAAGATTTATTTATTTTTTCCCCTACAAGGCAGAACCACTGAGAGCTTAGATCCCTCAGCAAAAGACATTTGGTGACTCACAGGTAAAGAAACCTAGCAAGTAAAGATGCTGGCTGAGAGAAAATAAAAAATGAAATGGGAAGTAGAGGAAGAAAGTCATTAATACCAATTGTGGCCTTGTGATTAGATACAGAAAAGAGGACTGTAGCCTCAATCTGTGTCATTCTCCTTGCTGCTGTATGCTGTTGCATATTTTAACAAATTTTCTCCTATCTTCCTAAACATTAAACAGGTGTATTATTATTCATTAAAATTATAGGGTATTTTGTTATCATTAAACTTATCAGTTATAATATTGAGAAGGAATAATTTTACATTGTAAAAAGGAACAGTGGCTATTACTGAGATACCATGGTTTTAGAATTACATAAAACAGGGTAAAGAACTTTTTGTAGATAACTTTTCTAGAGAAAGCACAATTTTGTTCAATTTAATGAATGATATTTTAAAATTAATAATGTATTTTGCTTTTGAGTAAACATGATTGAAAAAGACGTTTGAAAATATATTTTTCTTTATTAAATTATAATTTGCTTTTCATATTTGAGAAAATTTGGATTTGATTACTGGCTAAATATGTACCCAATAAGTAAGTTTGTGATATTCTTAACTGCATTCCTAAAATGTATACATTGTATAAAATTATTTTTAGAACTGGAGACACACTGCCGTAGTGTGATGTGCCAGAAGATGTTTCAGAATGTATTTAAGAGAAATTTTTTTTTAATGCCAAGATTTTCATAGTGGTGCTTGTGAATTTGGCTTTTGTCCAAATGTATTTCAATAAAGAAAATATTCTCCATGGAACAACTGATCTTCCTCTATTCCATTCTACAGTGAAATCATGTCCAGAAACTGGGACACTGAAAGAAAGTGACTATAATGAGATAAGTGGAGGGTTATTTTGACCTTATTGTAGAATCTAGAAGAAAGGGAATGTTGCTAAGAAAGAAACATCAGGAAAATAGAAAATTGTTGGTTAATTGTTTCATTTAAAAATATTCTTTGTTTTCCATTTTGCCTCATGTGAAAATCTCCTATTAAAATTTTACTAAAACCTTAATACCTCCTGCTGTGACAATCTGTTTTAAACCATCCTTAATGATTCTAATATGAGAGTTTCTAATATATCTTAAAGCAGTTCAATGAAAGGATAGCTGCAAAGGATACATTTAACTTACTTTTAAATTTTCTTTTTATTTATTTAACTATTTTAATTAACATTTGACTCTTATTTGTTTGAAAACCAGGAGAAAACACCAAATAATTATTATTACCAATGCCATGCAATTTTCTCCTTTTACTCATGACCTTTTATAGGAGGTAAATTTATGAAAGGATATGGTAGAGTTTTTTAATGTTAGATATTATATTAATCTTAACTTTGAAAAGAGCACATTTTTGCAGGAGGGAAATATGTAAGCATGTGAATTATTTTCTTTGGTTATAAGTAGCAGTTTGTTTCTGTGGGATTTGTGTTGCTGGTAGAGTATTCAGTGCACCTACATTCATCTATTTTTAGCACTGGCACATGGTCATAGACTGCACTATATATGGAAAACATGCTCATATACTCTTATTTTGCTAAAATATAGTGTTTAGTGCCTTGTTTTCCATCAACTCAATATAAGAGATTTTTCATGAGGAAATATAATTCCCCTGCCCTCTTTCTTTGAGCTATGCTCCAGTCTTAAAGCCAGTAAAATTCATGTTTACTATTCTCTAGTAAAAATAGCACAATGGTGAGAAAAAATATAATTGCACACCATTCACTTTAATACCATCATTACAATAAGAGTTTAATTTACCATCATCTGATATTTAGTAGCAAAATGAATGTAGTTCACTTTGACACTGCCCTGATTGCAGATATCCTAATGAATAGTTCTATGATTGATTGGGTAGATGACATCAGCACAATTATAGGCCTGTGTGAGCATTAAATAGCCAAATTGTTGGGGGGAGAAACACATGAAAGCCTGGAGTGGAATGTAGATAGAGTTGGAATATAAGCAGGGTTCGAGTAGAATAGAACCCTTCTTTATGGAAATGTGCTTGGAACAATTTCACAGGAAGCAGTTGCTGGTAGGCACTATTGCTATAGCTGGAAGAACAATTTTCTCTTTTGTAACAACAACAACAAAATGCACTGCCCCAGCATCTCACCCTCTTTCTTAGCTTAGGTTGCCAAGACAGGATTTTCCCAACTAGATCTTCAATTCAATTCTATAACATAATTCTTTCTTTCTGATATTATAAATTAAAAATCAATGAATTGAGAATCACAACCTTTTTAAAACAAAAATTCAGAAGCATGAGTTATGTGTGCCTAATTGAATTAAACAAAACCATTTCACCAATGAATTATGCTTTTCTTCATTCATTCTTATTCAGGATGTTGGTTTGAAGAAAATTTTACAGTGCTCCATTCTCAATCGCTCCTTGCTCTCTTTTTCTACCCCCCACCTCAATATACATGCACACACACCCTACACAATTAGTTAAAACCAAACTAAATTATTTGGATCAGAGCTTTCTTAAGCTTTTTGAGCCTCTCCCAGGATCATGCTTAAATATTCCTGTTGTAGCTTTGATATATAACAGCTGGAGGTATGGAATGGTGGACACACAGAAGACTAGGTCATCATTTTCATAATTTCAGCCCTTAACGGGTTTATAATTCAGCTGTGCTAGAGCACAGTATGTGCTGATTTACACGTCTTCAGTCGATGCAGACATTTCCTGAAAATAAAACACTGAGATTAGTATTACATGGCATCTTCCAATGCAAAAGATTAATCTGCGTTAAAAAATAGGATTCACTCTTCAAAAGGCTACATATAACTCATGCTGTACGTTATATATCTTAAAATCATTATGTGAAGGATTAATAAAAACATAATATTGCTATTCAATTACTTCTTGGTCTCTCAGAGCTTGGTACTACATGCTATGAGTTGAGATATTGGAGAAAACATAGTTGGGGCTAAGTCAGAAAAAAGCACAGCACCATCCTCCTCGTATTTTAGTTGATACCAATGATATATAAATAGTCTCCCAAACTTTGGATGCTAATCAGAATGAATATAAGAGCTCATAAAAAAGAAGAATTTCTGGGCTTTACCTCATACTTATTGAATTAGAATCTGTATTTTCTCCAGCACCCCCAATTGCTGATGGTTTTGACACAGCCAGTAAGACCTATGCTTGAAACTTCTCTGTATTAGATTGAACATCTAAGCTCAGGTCCTATTCTTGGCAGCAAAACTGCTCTGTGTCCATGCTCACAATGCTACTTCACGTCTCCAAACCTGTTTCACCATCCCAGATGTGAGGAGATACTGCTAAATACAAATAAACAAATTATTCCTCTGGGCCTAAAACATCAAACAGGGTCTAAAAATTATACTACATTTAGGCGCTGCTTATACAAAATGAAATTAGCTTTCATTTTGTAGGAACAATATAGGAACATCATTGTACTTTTTAACGTTATGAAACATACAGGTTGGTTATTTTGGGCTTGTTTAAACAAATCACAGGGTCAAGGGATGATATTGCAGCTGAAGATGGTTAAGAGCAAATGAAGATCTTTTCATGAAGCAGGTAGTAAATCTATGAAAGTAATTAAAGTGATAAATGACCAACCCCAAAACATAAATAGGTTCAAGAAGCATTTTAATAAGTTGTGGAGGATAAATCCATAATGGATTTTTATCGAAGATAAGAAACTTTTGAGAAGACCCAGTATTAAAGTAAGAATGGGAAACAATGGAAGCGCAAATGCAAGTTTTTCCATCTGATAAAATTCTTGAAGACCCAACCACAGGCAGCTAAGATATAGATTGCTTTTATATCAATGCATTTAAAGAATTTTGAAATTACTGAATATTATCTTTCTTCCACTACAGAGTAGATTACCATACAAATCAAATAGTCTCATACATTTTTAGAATTTTTAAAATGATTTCAATGTGGAAACTGGAGCCAGTGCTTACAGATTTCAGAGGTATAAATGTAAACTGAAACAAAGCAGCTCATTTTTACTTCTTGTATAATGATGTGTCATCAAAATTAGACATACTAATGGATCATTAAGTTATTAAAGTTGTCTCATTTAATTTGTTCTGGTACCTGGTATTCTGGTTAATTTATGATGATTGGCAAATGTGCTGATAAAGTGCCCTGGGTCATCTTTATAAAACTTGGAGGTAGATGCTATTTAAATTAGCAGTTTTCTAAGCACACTTAAGTAATCAGTGTGGCTTCCACTTACATTTTGGACAAGATGTAGAAGAATTTTCTATTAATTTCAAGCAGTTCAGTAGTGCACGTTGAGATTACTATTAGGTTGGTGCAAAATCAACTGCAGTTTAAACAATTACTTTCGGTTTTTTTCTTTTTTTTGAGACGGAGTTTCGCTGTTGTTACCCAGACTGGAGTGCAATGGCGCGATCTCGGCTCACCGCAACTTCTGCCTCCTGGGTTCAGGCAATTCTCCTGCCTCAGCCTCCTGAGTAGCCGGGATTACAGGCACGCGCCACCATGCCCAGCTAATTTTTTGTATTTTTAGTAGAGACGGGGTTTCACCTTGTTGACCAGGATGGTCTCGATCTCTTGACCTCGTGATCCCCCCGCCTCGGCCTCCCAAAGTGCTGGGATTATAGGTGTGAGCCACCGCGCCCGGCCTAAACAATTACTTTCAATGGCAAAAACTGCAATTACTTTTGTACCAAACTTAATAGTGTTTATAGTAGATCCATGGTGTAATTTCCATATCAACCCTCAGCATTTCTCTTCATTTATAATTCAAGGGAACAGTGGAATTGTCTGAATGCATCTCAAATCAATGAGTCACATTTTATCTTTAAAGTTCCTGGAGTGAAATAAACTTGACTTCAGTTCTCTTGGTTCCCAACCTGCTTCAAAATTTGACTCAATTTTTTCTGTATTCTTTAATACTGATGTCAACTTTTACTTCTAGGATTATGAAAATCATCTAAAGTGAATAGAAAGAATTTCTTATTGGGACAAAATCAATTATCTATTGTTCCCTACCTTATACTTTTACTAAGCTTTTTTTCTGAGGATTGGGAAACTATATTTCAAGTCTTAACTACTAGTTGTCTTTTCTCCTTTGCTGTGTCCTGAGAGTTAGAGCAAACTGAAAACATGACAAAGTTGTAATACATTTTTCTAAACTAAAGCCTAGTTTTCCTTGATGTCCTGTTATCATTGTGAAGGTTAAGGTTATAAGTACCAGCAGAGTTAATCTGGCTCTGCAACTATGCTGTAATATTCAACACAGGAAGCTTCTGTGCCTAGTGTATCTCTGACTCTACCAGTTGCTGGGAAATGGTAGATTGAAGGACATTCAGAGTGGTTCATAATTTTGAAAAATCAATTATCAGTTAATAGAGCCTTTAGGACACCCTAGTTTTCAAGCATGGCATTCTGCCACAAAAATACTCAAAAACTTTTTGCTGTTACAGTTACATTGCAGACAAAAATCCATTCTGTTTCTAGCTCCTTTCGTTAATCAATGCTGGACAAAGCCTAAGGATTTGTTCACTTAGAAGCAGGCACATTTGATCTGGAAATGCCTTAGTGTATTCCAGGTATGTACCAAATTTCTGATTTTGACTAAGTCTTCCACTTTCTCTAGTGGAGAGCTTCCTACATTTTCTTTTGCCCCATGTAAATGTAAGGAAGTTGACACTATTAAAAAATATATATATATCATATTATGTCTGTGTGTGTACATATATATATATATATAATAGAAGACAGCTAAACAAATTGATGAAGGTGAATAGAGCTGTTAAGAAAATAAATTGTCAGAGTTAGATGACCTCTCTGCCTCCTGCCATCTCAGTAAATCTAGCAAATACAATAATATGACAAAGTGGTCCTAACCTGTGGAACCCTATCTCATATCCTGATGGAAGTTTTTGGCAAAATAAAATTAAGCGAAGTCTAGTGTGACTGACTGATCTGTTTAGCTTAGGGTTGGAAGGTTTCCCAGATGGTAGTACTTTTACTGCTAAAACTGGGATAATTCCTGGGCATTCTGTCACTGTCAGTCACTCTACATCTGATGACATTAGTTTGTCTCTGAGCAGGAACACTTCTCCTGGAAGGAGTCTACAGATGCCCAGATATGTTGAAGACCAGGCCACACTCCACAAAACATACTATCTTTCTTTGAGGTCTTAATGATACTTGCTTCTCTCGCAACCTCTGACTTGCCTGTGAGATAAAAAGAGCACCAAAAGGCCATGATTTGGGGCCACATGACTGAGTACATTTGGGAAATGATTATATCATGTAAAAATGGCAATGGAGTTGGAAGGAAACCTTGCCATCTTTGTAAGCACCTTTGATATGGGTTTATCACAGGGCTGAAGTACTTACTTGGTTAAAAGTACTTACAACTATTCAGTTCAAAATAAGTTTTCAACATTTTCAGAGATATCAATGTCAATTAAAAAGCTTGGTGACTGTCTTAGAGGTAGATAATAAAAATAATTATTTTTGCTTGTGTTCTGAGATTTTAGTGCTTAAATAATAAACTAGAATAATGCTGCATGCAGATATTAGCAGAGTCCTACATCTAACACCAAAGACAAAGAGAATAACAAATGAAGACAAATTGTGCTACTAATAGATACCTTTGGATCTGCAGCACCTAGAATAATGCTTGGCATATAGTAAACCCTCCCCAAATATATGTGGAATGAATGAATGATTAGCAGCTATGACATCAAAACACATAAATCAAATCTATCAGCATATGTTTATTAAATTCCTGCTAAGTACAAAGCACGAAATCTGAAAGTTCATTTGTTTTGCTTATCCAGTTCTCTCTATTGTTTGAGTATTTTGTTTATCTATGTCAAACTTCTGACCTATTAAGAAGTGCAGGGATGAGGGGACTCAAGATGGCGCTGTGAGAACAACCCAGGATTGGAGCCCGCGTTGAATTCGCAAACGGTGAGTCAGTGCTGCATTTCCAGACTGATCTTTGTTGCCCACAGAACGGGGAAACTCCCAAGTATAAAAAGACACGGGACGCCAGGCAGTAGGTCTGCCTGGCGAAGCCGGCAGCCGGGGCGGCGGCGGCCGGCCCTACCCAGCAATCCCCACAGGGCACGCTTGTCCGGGTGCCTTGTTGAACCGGCAACCTGAGACTTGAGAGGGCTGGACTTGAGACTGAACGAGACTTGCACAGTAGCCCAGCCCAGGGGATTGCAGGGACAGATCGGTTGGGATACCCAGTGGGACGAACAAAACCGCGATTTTAAACTATCCCGGGCAGACGGTCCGAGACGCTCTGTGGGGGAGGGGCGTCCACCACTACGGAGGCAACCTGCCCCAACTGATATACACGCCCACTGCTGAGGCAGCCAGCCGTTGCCGAGGCAACCCGCCCCAACTGAGATACACGCCCACTGCTGACGCAGCCAGCCGTTGCCGAGGCAACCCGTCCCTACTGAGATACACGCCCACTGCTGACGCAGCCTGCCGTTGCTGAGGCAACACGCTACAACGAAGAGACTCCGCCGCAGGGCGTGGCGGAGACCACAGCAGAGCCGGCAGGAACAGCGCGAATCACACAACAGCAGGGCGGAGCCTCGGCAGCCAAACAGTGGCTAGTCTGCCTTCAAGCTGGGCAGGACACCTGATCGGACATCCAAAAATAAAGCCCAAACCCCTCAACACAGAGCATTTGAGAAAAAAAAAGGGTTGTTTAATGAGCTGTGTTGAAGCAGAATCAAACATAGCAGCCTAACAGCCCTGAATGAACAACAGAGTGCACAGCTCAGCAATTAAACCCCTATAAAGTACAAACTGTCTCCTCAAGCAGCTCCCTGACCCCTCTATATCCAAAAGACTGTCATTAGGCAGGCATCATCCTGGGACAAAGAGAGCAGAAAAAGAAACTGGTAGCATCCCTCGCTGTGCCACGGCTACTAGAGGTGCACCCCAGACAAGCAGGGTCTGGAGCGGACCTCAACAGTCGTACAGCAAAGGGGCTAGACTGGTAGAAGGAAAACCAAGCAACAGAAATACTTCATCATCAACATTCTGGGTGTCCACTCAGAGACCCAAACGAAAAGTCAGCAACTACGCAGACGACCAGCGGACAAATCCACAAAGATGGGAAGAAACCAGCGCAAAAAGGAGGAAAACACCCGAAACCAGAACACATCGCCTCCTAGAAAAGACCAAAACTCCTCACCAGCAAGGGAACAAAGCTGGACGGAGAATGACTGTGACGAAATGACGGAATTAGACTTCAGAAGATGGATAATGAGAAACTTTTGTGAGCTAAAAGATCATGTATTAAATCAATGCAAAGAAACTAAGAACCTTGAAAAAAGATTTGAAAAAAGATTCGAGGAAATGATAACAAGAATGGATACCTTAGAGAGGAATATGAATGAATTAAAGGAGCTGAAAAACACAATACGAGAACTTCGCGAAGCAAACGCAAGTTTCAATAGCCGAATTGACGAAGCAGAAGAAAGAATATCTGAAGTCGAAGACCAACTCAATGAAATAAAACAAGAAACCAAGATCAGAGAAAAAAGCGCAAAAAGGAATGAACAAAGTCTCCAAGAAATGTGGGACTATGTGAAAAGACCTAACCTACGTTTGATAGGTGTACCAGAAGGGGACGAAGAGAATGAATCCAAGCTGGAAAATACTCTTCAGGACATCATCCAGGAAAATTTCCCCCACCTAGCAAGACAAGCCAACACTCAATTGCAGGAAATACAGAGAACACCACAAAGATATTCCGCAAGAAGAGCAACCCCAAGGCACATAATCGTCAGATTCAACAGGGTTGAAATAAAGGAGAGAATACTAAGGGCAGCCAGAGAGAAAGGTCGGGTCACCCACAAAGGGAAGCCCATCAGACTCACAGCAGATCTCTCGGCAGAAACACTACAAGCCAGAAGAGAGTGGGGGCCAATATTCAACATTCTTAAAGAAAAGAACTTTCAACCCAGAATTTCATATCCAGCCAAACTGAGCTTCAGAAGTGAAGGAAGAATAAAATCCTTTGCGAACAAGCAAGTACTCAGAGATTTTGTCACCACCAGGCCTGCTTTACAAGAGCTCCTAAAAGAGGCACTACACATAGAAAGGATCAATCAGTACCAGCCATTCCAAAATCACACTGAATGCTAAAGAGCTTCAACATAATGAAGAATCTACAACAACTAACAGGCAAAACAGCCAGCTAGCATCAAAATGGCAGTATCAAATTCACACATAACAATATTAACCCTAAATGTAAATGGACTAAATGCACCAATCAAAAGACACAGACTGGCAAATTGGATAAAAATCCAAAACCCATCAGTGTGCTGTATCCAGGAAACCCATCTCACATGCAAGGATACACAAAGGCTCAAAATAAAGGGATGGAGGAAGATTTACCAAGCTAATGGAAAGCAAAAAAAAGCAGGAGTTGCAATTCTCATCTCTGATAAAATAGACTTTAAAGCAACAAAGATCAAAAGAGACAAAGAAGGCCATTACATAATGGTAAAAGGATCGATACAACAAGAAGAGCTAACGATCCTAAACATATATGGACCCAACACAGGAGCACCCAGATACATAAGGCAAGTTCTTAATGACTTACAGAAGGACTTAGACTCCCACACAATAATAGTGGGAGACTTTAACACTCCACTGTCAATACTAGACAGATCAACCAGACAGAAAATCAACAAGGATACCCAGGGCTTGAACTCAGACCTGGAGCAAGCAAACCTGGTGGACATTTACAGAACTCTCCACCCCAAATCCACAGAATACACATTCTTCTCAGCACCACATCACACCTACTCTAAAATTGACCACATAATTGGAAGTAAAGCACTGCTCAACAAATGCAAAACAACTGAAATCATAACAAACAGCCTCTCAGACCATAGTGCAATCAAGTTAGAACTCAGAATTCAGAAACCGACCCAGAACCACACAGCTTCATGGAAACTGAACAACTGGCTCTTGAATGTTGACTGGGTAAACAACGAAATGAAGGCAGAAATAAAGAAGTTCTTCGAAACCAATGAGAATGAAGACACAACGTGCCAGAACCTCTGGGACACATTTAAAGCAGTCTCTAGAGGAAAGTATATAGCAATAAGTGCCCATATGAGGAGAATGGAGAGATCCAAAATTGACACCCTATCGTCAAAATTGAAAGAGCTAGAGGAGCAAGATCAAAAAAACTCAAAACCCAGCAGAAGACAAGAAATTACTAAGATCAGAGCTGAGCTGAAGGAGATTGAGACACGAAAAACCCTTCAAAAAATCAATAAATCCAAGAGCTGGTTTTTTGAAAAGATCAACAAAATAGACAGACCACTAGCCAGATTGATTAAAAATAAAAGAGAGAACAACCAAATAGATGCAATAAAAAATGATAAAGGGGAAATCACCACAGATTCCACAGAAATTCAAACCATCATCAGAGAATATTACAAACAACTCTATGCACATAAACTAGTAAACCTGGAAGAAATGGATAAATTCCTGGACTCCTGTGTCCTCCCAAGCCTAAACCAGGAGGAAGCTGAAACTATGAATAGACCAATAACAAGGTCTGAAGTTGAGGCAGCAATTAAGAGCCTACCTCACAAAAAAAGCCCAGGTCCAGATGGGTTCACAGCCGAATTCTACCAGACACACAAGGAGGAGCTGGTACCATTCCTTCTAAATCTATTTCAAACAATCCAAAAAGAGGGAATCCTTCCCAAATCATTTTATGAGACCAACATCATCCTGATACCAAAACCCGGCAGAGACCCCACGAGAAAAGAAAACTTCAGGCCAATATCCATGATGAACATAGATGCAAAAATCTTCAATAAAATATTGGCAAGCCGATTGCAACAGCAAATCAAAAAACTTATTCATCATGATCAAGTAGGATTCATCCCAGGGATGCAAGGCTGGTTCAACATACGCAAGTCTATCAACGTAATTCACCACATAAACAGAACCAAAAACAAAAACCACATGATTATCTCAATTGACGCAGAGAAGGCATTTGACAAAATTCAACAGCCCTTTATGCTAAAAACCCTCAAGAAACTCGGTATCGATGGAACGTATCTCAAAGTAATAAAAGCTATTTATGACAAACCAACAGCCAATATCATACTGAATGGGCAAAAACTGGAAGCATTCCCTTTGAAATCTGGTACTAGACAAGGATGCCCTCTCTCACCACTCCTATTCAATATAGTACTGGAAGTTCTAGCCAGAGCAATCAGGCAAGAAAAAGAAATAAAGGGTATTCAAATAGGAAAGGTGGAAGCCAAATTGTCTCTATTTGCAGACGACATGATAGTATACCTAGAAGACCCCATTGCCTCAGCCCAGAAACTCCTGAAACTGATAAACAACTTCAGCAAAGTCTCAGGATATAAAATCAATGTGCAAAAATCACAAGCATTCGTCTACACCAATAACAGACTTAAAGAAAGCCAAATCAAGAGCGAACTGCCATTCGCAATTGCTACAAAAAGAATAAAATACCTTGGAATACAACTCACAAGGAACGTAAGGGACCTCTTCAAGGAGAACTACAAACCACTGCTCAACGAAATCAGAGAGGACACAAACAGATGGAGAAACATTCCATGTTCATGGTTAGGAAGAATTAATATCGTGAAAATGGCTATACTGCCCAAAGTAATTTACAGAATCAACGCTATCCCCATCAAGCTACCATTGACTTTCTTCACAGAACTGGAAAAAACCACCATGAACTTCATATGGAACCAAAAGAGAGCCCGCATAGCCAAGTCAATTCTAAGCAAAAAGAACACAGCGGGGGGCATCACACTACCGGATTTCAAACTATACTACAAGGCTACAGTAATCAAAACAGCATGGTACTGGTACCAAAACAGAGATATAGACCAATGGAACAAAACAGAGGCACCGGAGGCAACACAACATACATACAACTATACAATCTTTGATAAACCTGACAAAAACAAGCAATGGGGAAAGGATTCCATGTTTAACAAATGGTGTTGGGAAAACTGGCTAGCCATGTGCAGAAAGCAGAAACTGGACCCTTTCCTGACACCTTACACTAAAATTAACTCCAGATGGATTAAAGACTTAAACATAAGACCTGGCACCATAAAAACCCTAGAAGGAAATCTAGGCAAAACTATCCAGGACATAGGAGTAGGCAAGGACTTCATGAACAAAACACCAAGAGCATTGGCAACAAAAGCCAAAATAGACAAATGGGACCTAACGAAACTCCACAGCTTCTGCACGGCAAAAGAAACAGTCACTAGAGTGGATCGGCAACCAACAGAATGGGAAAAAATTTTCGCAGTCTACCCATCTGACAAAGGGCTGATATCCAGAATTTACAAACAACTCAAGCAGATTTACAGGAAAAAAGCAAACAAGCCCATTCAAAAGTGGGCAAAGGATATGAACAGATACTTTATGAAAGAAGACATATATGAGGCCAACAATCATATGAAAAAATGCTCATCGTCACTGGTCATCAGAGAGATGCAAATCAAAACCACATTGAGATACCATCTCACGCCAGTTAGAATGGCGATCATTGAAAAATCTGGAGACAACAGATGCTGGAGAGGATGTGGAGAAAAAGGAACACTTTTACACTGTTGGTGGGAGTGTAAATTAGTTCAACCATTGTGGAAGACAGTGTGGCGATTCCTCAAGGCCTTAGAAATAGAAATTCCATTTGACCCAGCAATCCCATTACTGGGTATATATCCAAAAGACTATAAATCGTTCTACTATAAGGACACATGTACACGAATATTCATTGCAGCACTGTTTACAATAGCAAAGACCTGGAATCAACCCAAATGCCCATTGATAATAGACTGGATTGGAAAAATGTGGCACATATACACCATGGAATATTATGCAGCAATCAGAAATGATGAGTTCGTGTCGTTTGTAGGGACATGGATGAATCTGGAAAACATCATCCTCAGCAAACTGACACAAGAACAGAAAATGAAACACCGCATATTCTCACTCATAGGTGGGTGATGAAAAATGAGAACACATGGACACAGAAAGGGGAGTACTAAACACTGGGGTCTATTGGGGGGGAAAGGGGAGGGCCAGTGGGAGGGGGAGGTGGGGAGGGATAGCCTGGGGAGAAATGCCAAATGTGGGTGAAGGGGAGAAGAAAAGCAAAGCACACTGCCATGTGTGTACCTACGCAACTGTCTTGCATGCTCTGCTCATGTACCCCAAAACCTATAATCCAATAAAAAATTAAAAAAAAAAAAAAAAAAGAAGTGCAGGGATAATAATAGTTTAATTTCTAGCCCAACTAATAGAAATGATGTTAAAAATCTCAAAAGCCTTTTTTATTAAAATTCTGGGACTGGACACCTTTTTTATTAAAATTCTGGGAGTGGACACTTTGGATCCCTAATTATTATGTTACCTAGATTGATGCCACTTTTTTGTTCTTTTTCTTTTTCTTCACTTTCTTTTTTTTTTTTTTGTCTTTGACATAAGATCTTGCTCTTTTGCCCAGTCTGAAATGTAGTCATGTGATCATAGCTCACTGCAGCCTTGACTGGTGGGATCAAGCAATCTTTCCACCTCAGTTTCCCAAATACCTGGGACCACAGGCATGTGCCACCACGCCCGGCTAATTTTTTTTTTTTTTTTTAACGAAGCAACGTTTCCCTGTGTTACCCAGGTTGCTCTCTAACTCCTGGGCTAAAGTGATCCTCCTGCCTCAGTCTCCCAAAATTCTGGAATTACAGGCATAAACCACCCTGCCTGGCTAAGATGCCACTTTCTAAATATGATGTGCCAGCTGACTGTGGTCAGGATTAATAGCTATGTGGTTCATACCATACTTTCCCATTTTATTGATGGTTGTGTCAGCAGGATAGAATTGAAAGCCTTAAAAAAGTTCCTTCTTTAGTCTATCTGGTTTATTGCAGTAAGAGATACATTTATTCTGATAGGATTTGGTTTTCACAAACCCATTATTTTCTTTTTCCATTCAAATGGCCTGCATATAGATTTAGGGCAATTTTTCCAAATTTGTTTTATACAGGCAAAGAAGGTAAGCTTAGATGTCTATTATTTCTAGAATCATTTTCCTCCTGAGGAAAATAGATAAATATAAATATATAAATATGCCCTCACTATAGTACTACAAAAACTTTGACCTTATTTTCATAGATTTTTGGAATACAAGTTATTGGGATATTAAGATTTGAATACCATTTTTATATCTGAAAATTATCACACAGTCAGCACAGTGTTTTGTTTCCTCTGACAATTGGTAGAATTCTACAACATGAATTTTTTTGTCGAAAAGGAATACAATACAGTCATGTATACCTTAATAATAGGTGTGTTAGTTTGTTCTCACACTGCTATAAAGAGCCACCCGAGACTGGGTAATTTATGAAGAAAACAGGTTTAATTGACTCACAGTTTCTCAGGCTTAACAAGAAGCATGACTGGGAGACCTCAGGAAATTTACAATCATGACTGACAGGGAAGGGATGCAAGCACATCTTACCATGGTGGAGCAGGAGAGAGTGAATGAAGGAGGAAGTGCTACACACTTTTAAACCATCAGATCTCACATGCAGCCTTGTCAAATGTGAAAAACCATGTGTCAGTCTATTTTGCTGTGTCTGATTGACCCAGTTCCGGAATAGAAAGAAACCAAAACTTAAACTTGCATGCTTATCTTCATATCTTATGGCAGGTTAGAATTATCACGTGTTCTATACAGGTTTCACTCTCCTATACAGCCAGGAAACAAAAGAAGACAGGTTACATGGAAAGACAGTATAAAGCACCTGAGAACTAAGGCTTTATAATTACAGGAAGCTGGGTTTGCCTCCTCTCTCTTCCATCTTGTAACTAAGCCACCTTAGTGTGTGAAAACCATAACATTTGTTGTTTTCTGAGGCTTGATCATACAACTTTACCAACTCATCTTTTGTCATGGTTTACTAGTACAACAGGAACAGAGACAAAAGAATGGGGACATAGACAGATCTAGGGTAATTTCTAGGCTATGCATGAAAGAAATCCTTTAGTTTGTTATGTGAGCTTTGACTCAGATATATCGCTTCCCTCTGATTGAGTTGCACTAGGGAGAAGCCAACTGAAAATACTAGGGATTAATTATTAAGTCATGTTTATATATTTATATCTTTCATACATATTCATCTATTTATTTAATATTTAGTGCTTTAATTATTAAACTGTTTTTGAACATTGTTTATGGGAGAATATTTTTGGCAGCCTAAATATATTTTCAAGTATAAACAGCATCATACAAACAGGATAGAGCTTCCATTTCCTGAGTCCCTTATGGTGTTTTTGAAATCAAAACACTTAAAACAGGTAAAAGAATAGACTACTTTTCTCTGTGTAAAAATATCAGCATGCAATCCCTTCCCTGAGAAGTTTAGAAGGTGATTCTATACAAGAAAGTTCTTTATTTTAGAACTTTAAGAAAAAATAGTGAAAGTGCTCCTGTTATTTGGAAAGGTACAGAGAAGGTATCAAAAGTTTTCTGTATTTGAGGTTAATTTTGTATGAAGAGTAAAATGAAGGACTAGAAGAATTAAAATGATTTGAGGCTTAAAACGTATAGAAAATGTTCTTATTGAATGGCCAGCAAATGTAAGGATATTCAGCAGGTTTAGTACTTGATTGCACAGTGAAGGGGGTAAGAAGAAATAATTGTCAAATTAAAATGGATTGACTTTGGTCTCATCTAATTTCTTGTCTAATGATTTAACGTAACATATAGTTGTAAAGGAAAGCAAGATTATGTCATTCACATTTTGCAAAATTGAACTGTCCCTGGGCTACTGTGGAAGAGACACCAGCCTGAAGTTTCCTTTTTCCACACAAGATTGTCCACCATCCCATCAGCCAATTATTTTAAATTAATTTGGTCAGCATGAAAGGAAATAAGAAGATACTGAAACCACTCAAGGAATATGAAATTCAATCATATTTTCTATTTAATGAGCACCTATGATATGATGCTTCATTTATAAACACCTATGAGCTGTTATGGTAGAAATGTATTGAGAATCCAAAGGGAAGAAGACATAATTCCTGCCCACAAAAATCTTATAATCTCAAATCAAATGAAGAAAGGAGAACTAAGGAGTATACAAGAATTAAAATGCTCATATTTAACTAGATAAGCAGTGCGGGAGGAGAGAGAGAGAAAAAAGTAGCCTTTCACTATTTAGTATGCAATGTCCTATGATTAGCATGGTAATGGAGGATAGGAAACTGCAATTCCATAGTCGCAGTCCGCACTTAACTCTCACAGGGTGAACTAACTCCCTGTGCTAAGTGTGATTCTTGGGCTTAAGGTTTATATTTTTTGTACAGTCTGGTTCTAGCATGCAAGTTAATTGCTTTATCTGTTCAACCTAAGGGATAAACTTCCTGAAACATTCCTTTTCAAGATTAATTTGAAACTATATGAGTTTTTTTTTCTTCTTATATCTTTGGAACCCCACTCCCAAGTGAGGTTTGATTCTGTTGTTTAACTAGGAATATGATCATAAAGGAGTTCAAGAGGGATTAAATTCTTCCCACAGGTGGGAAAACAAAGGTTTCAAAAAGGATGTGGCCTATGAAGAGTAAGGTTTCAAGAAATAGATTTAAAAAAAAAAACGCTATTATAGGCAAAGTGAGTAGTTAACTACTATGCAAAGACATAAAGCATCCAGTGTGTGACAAGTATGGACAATGTAAGTAGACTAGAGTAGGTAGTGAATAAGGCAGTTGAGGGTAGTCATGAGAGGTAAGGCTAAAAAGCTAGGTAGTTACATAGGGATAGTTCTACGAAGTACAGCCTTTGCCCTGTAGGTGGTGGCAGTCCATGAAGGTTGTTAAACAGAGAAGTGATATCATATGTGTGTTTCAGAAAGGTAATTCTTAGCTACCGCCTCATGTCTCTGGCCTGGCAAAAGTTTCTTCTTATTTTCCAGAAAACCGCAAGAAGAGAGTATAGAGACAGCCATTGCAGTACATTGAGCTCCGCAGAGGTAGCAGAGGGGCAAATGAGAGCCACATGGGCAATGGGTGACTCTGTGCCTCGCTGAGCAAAAATAACTAAATATGGGCAAAGGAGTTCCTAAGAAGCTGAGAGGCAAAATGTCATCATATGCATTCTTTGTGCAGACTTGTTTGGAGGAGCACAAGAAGTACCAGGATACTTCAGTCAACTTTTCAGTTTTCTTTTTTTTTGCCTTTTGTTTTTTGAGAGACAGTATCGCTGGAGTGCAATGGTGTCATCTCGGCCCACTGCAACTAAGAGTTTCCAAAGAAGTGCTCTGAGAGATGGAAGACCATGTCTGTGAAAGAAAAAGGAAAATTTGAAGACAGAAAAGTCAGGCAAGGCCCATTATGAAAGAGAAGTAAAAACATATATTCATCCTAAAGAGGAACCAATAAGAAGCTCATGGATCCTAATGTACTCAAGAGGCCTCCCTCAGCCGTTTTCTTTTCTGTTCTGAATATTGCCACAAAATCAAAAGAGAACAACCCAACCTATTCATTGGTGAAGTCGCAACGAAACTAGAAGAGATGTGGAATGACACTGCTGCAGATGACAAGAGCCCTTATGATAGGAAGGCCATGAAGCTGAGGAAAAAATACTACAGGAAAAAGGCTAAAGAAAAGCCTGATTCAGCAAAAAAGGAAGTCATCAAGGCTGAAGAAAAGCAAGTAAACGAAGCAAGAGGAAGATCATAAAGAAGATAAAGATGATAATGAATAAGTCGGTTCAAGCAGTTTTTTTCTACTCTACAAAGCATTTAACCCCCTGCACGTGATTTACTCCTTGTAAAGAGAAAATGGAAATTTCAGGCCTCTAGGATTTGTTTTTAAACTGTACAGTATCTTTTTTGTGTATAGTTAACACACTACCAAATGTGTCTTTACATAGCCTGTCCTGGTGGTTATTCTCAATAGCCACTAACCTTGCTTGGTACAGTATAGGGGCTATAAATTGGTATGAAAACTTAAAGCATATTCTTGTTGATACACACCACAAATTAGTTATATATGATGAAAGAAATTGGCTCTGTGACCCCACCCAAATCATCTTGAATTGTAATCCCCACATTTCAAGGGAGGGACCTGGTGGGAGGTGATTGAATCATGGGGGCAGATTTCCCCTTTGGTGCTGTTCTCTTGATAGGGGTCCCTAACTTGATTTGGTTGTTTAAAAGTGTGTGGCAACCTCCCCGCTCTCTCTTCCTCCTGGGGCCATGTAAAACATATCTGCTTCCCCTTCACCTTCCAGCATGATTAAAAGTTTTCTGAGGCCTCCCCAGCTATGCTTCCTGTACAACCTGCAGAATTGTGAGCCAATTAAGCCTCTTTTCTTTATAAATTACCCAGTTTCAGGTATTTTCTTTTTAGCAGTATGAGAATGGGCTAACATACCTTCCTTATGATTTTCTTAATAGCATTTTCTTTTCTAGCTTATTTTATTTTTGTAAGAAAACGTTTTATGATATATATAAAAACTATATTTTTCTAAAAATACAGTTTTTACTGTAAATACAGCACTGTATTTTGTAAAAAAGTTTATTTTTTACAAAAAACTATTTTTATGAGAATACAATTTATGATACATATACAAAATATGTACCAATCAACTATGTTATAGACAAGGCTTCTGGTAGACTAGGCTCTTAGTAGTTATATTTTTCCGGAGTCAAAAGTTATACACAAATTTTCAACTGTGTGGGAGGTCAGTATCTCTAACCCCCATGTTGTTTAAGGGTTAGCTGTATTTTATGGGAACGGTTAAACTACAGATACCCCGGTTGTTAAGGGCCAAAAATGGTACAGGTGAGGATGGTACCATTAATATATTTTTGCCACGTTCCTTGGGACAGGGGATAAGTGACATTGAAATTTGAGCACTTCTGTGAAGAAATTAGTCCTTCTTGAACAGAGGCAGTGGAGAGCTATGCCTGCTAAAACAAGCCTAACATAGTTGGTAGGGGTCCTAGTGACCATCTAGTCGAAGGGTACACAAATTATGACTTGCAGGCCAAATCTGGCAATTTCTTTTACAGCCCTAAGAGTGGTTTTTACATTTTAAGAGGGTTGTAAAAGTGTGCATGTCAGGGAAGGGTGGTAGATATATATCTATACTTGTGATCTCCAAAGCCCAACTTAGTTTTCATCTGATCTTTTAAAGAAAAATTACCATAGTCTACTTTTAACCTGTTCATGTTATAGGTGAAAACTAAGGCTTATTTATTCAACATATACCTACCTATATATATATATATATAAAATGACCTCTGAGCATTCATCTTAATGCCACTGAACTAATATTATTTTCCATATATTTATATTAATTTTATTTAGGGAATCGGGGGGGCCAAATTTCAATACCCTTAAAAGTCAGGCATGTTCCATGGCACATGGTACAGTACACATTTGTTACATTTTGTCACACCTCCTACCCATTTATTTTATGGTAGCATTATCTTAAAATACCTTTGGGGAATCATTGATCTACATAGTTTGGTTGGAACTGATCTCACCCAGTCCTCGGGGTTAGGGTTATCCTATTAGCCTAGGGCGATGAAAATCTCCCATGCCTCTGGCCACAGTGATTGGATTAGGGGTGGGCATATGACCCAGTACAAAGGACTGATAATCAGACCCAGTTCTTTATATTAGACCTTTTAGAAAGAGGAATATTCACTCTCTTTCCTGCTGGGTTTGAACATGGAAGCAAAAGTCCTGGAGATATGGACACCCACACAGCATACAATCAGAACATGAGTATGAAAGCAACATAAAGGATTGAGAAACAGAGAGACAGAATCTGGTGACATTGGAACCCCTGGATCAAGCTGTACCTGAAATATTGATTAGGAGAACCAATACATTCCTTTTTAATTAAGTTTATTTGAGCTTAATTACCTGCCATTTATAACCAAATTACAACCCATGGACAAAATCCAGCTCACTGACTGTGTTTGTATGGCCCATAAGCTAAGAATAGTTGTATTAATTTTTAAATGATTGAAATAAACAAGAAAACAAAAGACAAATATTATTTTATGACACACAAAAACTATGTGAAATTTAAATTTCAGTGTCCATACGTGCAGTTTTATAAAAACACAGCTACTCATTCAATTATGCACCATCTGTGTCTGCTTTTGTGTTACAGTAGCAATGTTGAGTAGTTGTGACAGAGACTTTATGGACAACAATGCCTAAAATATTTACAGTTTGGCCCTTTACAGATAAAGCTTTCTGACTCCTGGTCTAACTGAAGCAGGTGACGCTCAAGAGTTTTTTTTGTTGTTGGTTAAGGTTTCTGTTGATGTCCTGGGGAGATAGTAATGGGGCTCATTGAAATTTATGATTCTAAGACTAAAGAGTTGAAGAACAATCAGAGACAGAGAGGTAGGGGTCACTTCTAACCACTCAGGGAATAATTCAGTAGGTAAAAAATTTATTCACTATCTGGTAGGAGAAATTGTCAGTAAGAACAGAGTATCTGAGTAAGTTGTTCAATGTCACCAGGTGAAATGTTTTCTACGTGAAGCCCTGGAGAATCTATTTTATATCACCAGCTATAGAGGTAGGGAGTGAAAAGGGGAGCTAATATTTATTCATTCCCTATAATACATTAGATACAATCCTAGATTTTATTTTTATGTTATGTTTGACTCATCCTCAAAACAATCATATAAGCTAGGTCATATTTTTACGCCACTTTTACGATGAGAAACTGAGATTTTGCCTTACTTTACTCTGCTAGAGAATACCAGAGCTGAAATTTGAACACAAATCTATTGGACTCCCAAATGCATGCTTTTTGTGCTACTTCATGGGTTGGAAGAATCTGAGAATGAGAAAAACAAAAAAATTCTAAAAGTATGAGGATTGTAGGAAACTGAGTTAGAATATTCTATTTGGGAGCTTCATTAAACAAGAATTATAAACTGATGGAAGAGAGTCCTGTTGCTGTAAGAGGTAGCACTTTTGAGAGTGAAAAGGAGCACTATAAATAATTATGCTGGGTCAACAAAATTAATCTGAGATTGTCTTGGGCTAACCAGAATGTATGGTGACCCTAATTAGTAATAACAAGGGCCATCTGATGATAGGAGGAGTCATGACAATGAAGCAGTGACAAATGACCAGATTATATCAAGGTCAGCTGACATCACTGGAGCAGAGACTGCATTGGGATGGAGGAGACAGATGAATGCTAGCAGCTGCTCAGGACAATTATAGTGCCAATCCTGGGAAAGGCATTAGACACCTAGCTACCCAGCTACCTTGCTAGGGCAGTAAGGGAAGGACTTGAGGGGATTAGATTCTGGCCATTTTTATTGAGATCAGAATTAGAAATTACTGTCACTGTAACTCAACACACCAGTAGAACCACCCCCCCCGCGCCCCCCCCCCCCCCCCGCGCCAAGCTGGGGAATCAGAGGTTAAACTTATCAGCAGGAATATTCCTTTTCCTTTTTAAGAGCAATGATCAAAAAGACCAGTGTAGGTTTGCAGCTCTTAGATAGCTTGCAGGTAGCTATTGTGTGGATACCTTTGAGACATACCTGGTTGGGCTTCTCTGAAGAAATGGCTGAAGGATAGCAATTCTCATCTTGCCTTTCTTCTCATTCCAGACCTACTTGCTAGTTGGTCCCAGCCCCGTGCCTATAGGGAATTACATCCTCACTATCGCCTCACATCGTTTTCCAAGGCAAACAAAAGCAAGATTTCTATTTAGCCTTTCCTATTTCACTTCTTTCTTCTTTTGATGGTATCAATTTTCTGGCCCTCATCTTTAACCTTTGCCCTAATTCTTGTCCTGCTGTCTGATCTCTAATATGGTTGCTGTTATGAGTGGGTGCCATTTCGAAGATGTGGAGATGAACTTTTCCATTTTTCTGAGAATGTATTTGTAATCACATAAGGTACCAACGAGGATAAAGGTGTTCACTTTACCCATGTTTCCCTGCCTGTCCTTCTGCTAACATGAGTTTTTTAAATCTATAAACATTTTTTGTGTGCTTTCAAAACTCATAATAAATTGTAGAACTTGACAGCTGCACATTTATTGGCAAACACCAGTTTGAAAGGATGTGTCCCTAGAGGATCAGTCTTGACAGTGTTTTTAACCAACACACATTGAAACACTGGTACAGATATCAGTCGACTAGAGCCAAGCTCTGTTCATGGATTGTGCAGATTCTGCACACACCTTCACCCTCCATGACCAACTATCATTTGTTTATTCACTCCAAGTCTCACCAACCTGTGTGCTGCTTCCCTGATAGAGGCAAGACAGCCTCTTACATATTAACAGCATCTTCTATAATGCCCAGATTTGATATGCTTTTACCAGTAGGCCCCGCAACCTGAAATTTAAATGTGACAATGCTATTATGTTATAGTTTGTCTTGAAAAATCACATACATCTGGATAGACAAGACAGGCAATTGTGTACTTAGGGTATTTGGATGTTTCTTTCAAGTACATTGTCAGGAGATACTGCAAGGAAAAAGTGAAGAACCAGAGCTGATATGGGGGTACAAAGTCAGTCCTCTAGGCAAACAAAATTGCTTGTTCTTTACCCACTGAATAGCATTTTTTAAAAACACACTAAAAAAACAGACCAAGCAGACACACAGGGGACTTCCTCATATGCAACATAAAGGATAGCCAGGAGAAAATCATGATTCTGCAACTAACATACTACCTTAAATGGAGGGCAGTAAAATGCTGCTAAACTATATAAAACTCATGTTGCATTGGCTTTCTTTCTCATAGGAATCACAGAGATTATGTTTCGGGAAGTACTTTCTTTACTGTGACTTAATGTGTGGAAAGGGAATTGTGTCCATTAATGCTGTTCCTACTTCCAATCAAATAGTGGTTTCTAGATTACTGTTTCCTCCTAGTTTTCTCTAATTAAATGGCATCTATGCTGCTTAGCAATTAGCTCTAAGAGCCTCAAAATGGTTTATACATTTGCCTGGTCTGAAGGGTAGAGAAAGGATTGTAGTTACTGTGCCTTATGCTTTCCCTCAGTATTTTTGTCTACATGCCAAATTAAACAAAGTTGAAAGGTTTGTATTATTAATTTGAAGAAAATGGCTTTGTGATACAGTATAGTCAATTCCTGAAACATTTAAAGTATATTAGTACCTATCATAAGCTGTGCATATTAAAGTCTAGCTATTGAAAAAATGACAAAACGGTTGAATTTAAATGATTTAAAAGGTCCCAAGAAAGAATTCCATTTGCCTGTCTCTGATTTGATAGTTCAGTAGGCAGTGGCATTTTCATATACATTAAACATTCTGTCAGATTTATTCATATTAGATGATTATTTCCCAAATATAATACTACTATTTTTAGTGGATACATACATAATTTATCTTGTAAAAAGAAAGTCAATTAATCTTTTGATAGCCAGGAAATTATGTTGTGGTAAAATTAACAATCTTAATGTAAGTGGAAAGTCTAATTTTAACTGCAACCCTTCGCCACCACCCCTGTTGTCCTTTGGTTGTTACTTTCTGTGAGTATATATAAGTTGTTTGATATTCCAGCAGCATATATTTAAATGTGCTAGGGACCTTGTTAAATGTTGTCTTCAGTTAACTGCAGTGATTTGGATAAACAACAACAAATACAGAAACAAAAGAAAAGCTAAAAACATTTTCTTGTTTCTTAAAGCTTTGTTTGATAATGATACTTTCAAAACTTCTAAAACTGTCAGAAATAGTTATGCTTTACTATACATGTGTGAAATTGCAGTTTAAAAATATGGAATTGCTCTGGTCTTTTTGATTTTGCCTAGTATAAAGAAATAAATACATTATTTGGATGCAGGAGATGATATTTGCAAAGTCATGAAGAAATAAACTTCTAAAGAATCTATAGCGGGCTTTTTTGCTTTCTGTAGTTAAACTTTTATTATGCCAATGCGCTACATGAAAAAAGAAAAGCTTTGCCAAGTTCTAGAACTTCTTTTAAATTCTACCTGTCGGTTTTAGGACACATAATTAGAGGTCAGATTTCCCACAGTTAAAACACACAGCTAATTTATATATATGGTAGCTATTTTCTGAGTACATGACAATATCTAGACAGTTTTCCAGTATTTTCAGTTACATTGGAGTGTTGTGTCACATAAATCTAGGACGATTCGATAATACAAAATTCTATTACAGATGTTTATTTAAATAATTAGTACTAAGATTTGAAAATCATATTAACAGAAGCTTAGCTTAAAATATTGCTGCACCAATTTATTTCTAAATAAGCCATCAAATGTTATGATTACAAACTATCTGACAGTTGTGTTTCTATTTCTCAGCAGTCTTGCAGAGGATTCTGAATAATCCACATTACATTTATCACGTGAGAAGGCTAAGGCCCAAAGAGATACAACTGCTAGATTTACTGGGCATTCAAGTGACTATTCAATACTAAACAACAGCAATACAACTGTGGCTCTTCCATTCACTCAACAATCATCAGTCGGCTTGCTTACTAGAAGTAAAGCACTGTGATAATCATGAATGGTGCAAGAAAACAGAACACAGTCTTACTTCATAAAACCTTGATAACAATTGTCTTAAAGTTACTTAGGGTGTCATTCATTTGTTTTCTTGTACCAGTATAAAATTACTGTTTCTAGAAGCATAGAGTAAATTTGAATTAACTTTCTTCATAAATAATGATATATTAGTGTTTTAAGGGAGAAGATGATTAAATGTTAATGGGAGGGGCAGGCACTAAGTCAATAAGAATTTTATTTTTTCAGAGCTTTTTATAACCTCAACTTTGTTCCACAGGTCTGTTATGAAGCTGCATCTCAAGAAATCTTAACTGGGAAACCTTTCCATCTCCTCCATATAATAAAGGTATTCAAGATTTCCAAATGTATTAGCTATAATAATGATTTATTATATCTCCAATCTTAGACATTCCCTGTGATTTCTGGCTTTGTTGTTTATTGTTTCCCTTACTAATTGAACTGCCAAGTGTTCTATTCTCTCTTTCTCTGACACACACATAGCCAGTGTTTTTCTTTCTCTCCCCCTGCAGAGCAATGTGTTGACTTTTTGAGCATGTCATTTGACCATCATACCTTCTTAATTCTTTTTTTGTTTGCTTGTATTTTTATTTCGATTAATGTGTTTTATTTATTCATTAAATTAAAAAAAATTTAGTTTTGTGGGCACATAGTAGATCTATGTATTTATCAGGTACATGAGATGTTTTGATACAGGCATGTACTGTTAAATAATTACATCATGGAGAATGGGGTTTCCATCCCCTCAAGCATTTATCCTTTGCAATACAAACAATGCAGTTATACCTTTTAGGAATTTTTAAATGTACAAATAAGTTATTACTGACTATAGTCACCCCATTGTGGTTTAAAATAGTAGGTCTTATTCATTTTTTCTAACTAATTTTTTATATCCATTAAACATCCCCACCTCCCTCACAACCTCCTATTACTCTTCTCAGCCTCTGGTAACCATTGTTCTACTCTATGTCCATGAATTTTGATTTTTAGATTCCATAAATAAGTGAGAAAATGCAATGTTTGTTCCTCTGTGCCTGACCTATTTCACTTAACATAATGATCTCAAGTTCCATCTATGTTGTGGCAAATGACTAGATCTCATTATTTTTATGGGTGAATAGTTCTCCATTGTGTGTATGTGCCACATTTTCTTTATCCATTCATCTGTTAATGGACACTTAGGTCACTTCCAAATCTTAGCTATTATAAACAGTGCTGCAACAAACATAGGAGTAGAGATATCTCTTTGATATACAGATTTCCTTTATTTTGTAGTTTTGTAGTTTTCCTTTCTCATTGTAGTTTTGATTATCATTTCTATGATAATCAGTGATGTCAAGTACATTTTCACATGCCTGTTTGTCATTTGCATGTCTTCTTTTGAGAAATGTGTATTGAAATCTTTTGCCTATTTTTAAATTGGATTGTTAGACTTTTTCCTACAGAGTTGTTTGAGTTTCTTATATATTTTGGTGATGAATTCCTTGTGAGATGGGTAGTTTGCAAATATTTTCTCCCATTTTGTGCATTGTGTCTTTGTTGATTGTTTACTTTGCTGTGCAAAAGCCGTTTAACTTGAGGTGATTCCATTTGTCTATTTTTGCTTTGGTTACCTGTGTTTGTTTATATTTGGAAACACCTAAAGATTTCAAAAAAAATAATTATATATATATATATATATATGAATGAAATTTTTGCCCATACCAATGTCCGGGAGGGTTTCTTCAGTGTTTTTTGCTTTTGTTTTTGGTAGCAGTTTCATAGTTTGAGGTCTTAGATTTAATACAAAACCCGACACCTTAACGTCATCCCTCTCTCTTTTTGACTTTTTGTTGTATCTATTTATATCTTATTGTACTATGTCTTCAAAAGTTGTTTTAGTTATTATTTTTTATTGGTTCATCATTTAGTCTTTCTATGTAGGATAAGAGTAGTTTACACACCACAGTTTGGACCTCTGGAATCAGCAATTACCCCCTGGCTAGGACTGGTTTAAATATTCTCTCCATGGAAGGGAGTCAGTTGAGTTTGATTTGGTTTTCCTTTATACTCTCACAGGACAACACTGAGTTCCATATCTCACAGTTGTGGTCTTCTCCTTCCCCCAGCACCTGGAGACATTATCCACATCATGCCATTTTTGCTGGGGAGTTGGTTGGGGAAGGGATGGTGTCAGTGATTCAAGGTTGTTTTTTTTCTGTTTTCTCAGTGCTTGTTTCAGCAGTATGAAGGTAAAACCAGGTACAACTATGAGGGCTTACCTGAGTTTTGGTTCTTGTGAAAGTATCTTTTTTTTTTTCTGTGTAGATAGTTGATTTAACTTTTACTAACATTACATTAACAGCATTCTTGACCTGTCATTTCCCAATCATACCTGAATTCATATGACCTTTGAGATCTACATCAATTCATTGCATCTCATCTCTAATTCTATCTAAGTAACTTCTTACCAATTGTTTGCTATATTTTTTTCTATAATGTACCTAAGTTTATTCCCAGATTTTAACTGTATTAGAAATTGAATTGCTGATTCCTGTGTCATAAGAGTAGGCAATAATCCATGTACCATTGTAGACTATATTCATCTATTCTTTCTTTGATCATAGACAATAAAGCCCTGGTGTGATAAATTGTATTTTTGTTGAAAATATTTTGACTCCGTCCTATAGGAACACTCTATGGAGGATTTTCTTTCTCCATGGTGATCAGAATTGTTCTTATAACTTGCTTTGTTCAGTTAAGTGTAAATGCCTTTCAAACTGATGCTTTATGAGATAGCATATGCTATTGTATGCTCCCCTTTCCTTATTGTGAAATCAGAAATGTCCTAGGAAGAGGCTGCTCTAATAATCTGGGTCCAGGAGCAAATATATCATGGAACATAGCTACACCTGACCTTAAATAGAACTGTAGTTTGAGTGAAAAATAAATCTTAATGGTTTTAAGCCAGTTAGATTTTATGGGGTTTGCTATTATAAAACAACTTAACCTAAGTTGACTGACATACTTGGCAGCTGTGCTTATTATCTGTAATTTGGCAGTGGTACTTAGTGTGGCATCATGAACCTAAAAGTCTACATGTATGTGTTAATATCTGCTCCTTCTCCCATTGTCAAGTTTCATGACTCTTTGGTCATCTAGGTATGAAATCTTAATGTTTTTTTTTCTTTTCCTTTTATGTCCATACACCATTTACTTATTAATTATTACCTTTTACTGGTAAAATTTTTAGAATGGCGATGTTCTAATTTTAGCTGATACTCAGATCTCATACTCCTATCCCTTTCCAGAAAGCAGTAGCTCTTGATGTGGGTTTAAAGACTCTCAATTAGGCAAGCTATGGCCTGAGGCAAGGTTTGAGTGGGACACTACAGGAACAAGACTGGTTTTGCCAACTGCATGGGAGTTGCGTGAGGACTCTTGTTACTGGCTGTCTCCCATGTCCCTGGCAAACTATATGACACAGCATAGGCACCAAAATCCTCTCTGGAACATAATCCCATTGGCCTGAGAACTACCCCTACATCCTCCATAGTGGCCGTGGCAAGCCCTGCCCAAAGAGAGTCTGAGCCCAGACCTGCCTAACCCTGCCCCCACATGAAGGTTTATCTCTACCAACCCTGGTAGCCAAACACAAAAGACAGAAATTCTTGGGAGCTTTATGGTGCCTCCCATCACCTGAGAAACCACAATACTTACACTGGCCAACTTAGGGAAACCTTAGATTCCCCTACTACTACTGGAGATGGTGCTCCTTTGGAAGTGCCACCTCCTTACTGGAGGCCAACAAACTCAGGCCGTTACAGCAACTCATGACAGAATAACCCTGATCCTAGGAAGGAGAATATGACAGCTAATTCCACTGTCTGCAACATCCTGCCTAACCAGAGGTCCTGCCTGTGTCCACATGACAACTTCATTGCTAGCATAACCAGCATTCAAGAAAGCCAGCATGCTAAACATATCTACAACCAGGAACTCTAACAGAGTCTACTTCACTCCTTTACCACTGCCAGGTGCTGGTATCCACAGCTGGGATACCTGAAGACAGATCATATAACAGAATGCTCTGTACACATTTCCCCAGCACCAGCCCAGAGCCTGGTATCACTGCTGGGTGGCTAGACCAAGAAGAGGAAATAAGAAAGAACTTCAGAGCTTGAAGACAAGGCTTTAGAATTAATGCAATCAGACAACAAAAAAGAAAAAGAAGATGTAAAAATTGAATAAAGCCTCCAATAAATTTGGGATTATGTTAAATGGCCAAACATAAGAACAATTGGAGTTCCTGCAGAAGAGAAATCTAAAAGTCTGAAAAATTTATTTGAGGAAATAATTGGAGAAAACTGCCCTGGCCTTGCTAGATAGCTAGACATCCAAATACAAGGTCAGAGAACACCTGGGAAATTCATCACAAAAATATCGTCACCTACCCACATAGTGATCAGGTTATCTAAAGTCAAGATAAAAAGAAACTTACGAGCTGTGAGACGAAAGCATCAGGTAACCTATAAAGGTAAACCTAGCAGATTAAGAGCAGATTTCTCAGCAGAACCCTCAAGCCAGAAGGATAGAGGTCCCATCTTTAGCCTCCTGAAACAAAATAATTCTTAGCCAAGAATTTTATATCCAGCAAAATTAAACTTCATGAATAAGAGAGATGAAGTCTTTTTCAGACAAACAAATGCTGAGAGAATTTGCCAGTACCAAGCGAGCACTACAAGAAATTATTAACGGTGCTCTAAATCTTGAAACAAAATCTTGAAATACACCAAAATAGAACCTTCTTAAAGCATCAATCTCACTGGGCCTATCAAACTTAACACGATGATGAAAAGAATAAGGTATTAGGGTGACAACTAGCATCATCATGCTAGAACAGTACACATCTCGATACTAATGTTGAATGTAAATGACCTAAATGCTCCACTTAAAGGGTACAGGATGGCAGTAAGGATAAAAATACACCAGCCAAGTATCTGCTATCTTCAAGAGACTTACATAACACATAAGGACTCAGATAAACTTAAAATAAAGGGGCAGAAAAAGATATTCCATGCAAACAAAAACCAGAACTGATCAGGAGTAACTATTCTTAGACAAAACAGACTTTAAAGCAACAACAGTAAAAAGACAAAGAGGGGCATTATATAATGGTGAAAGGATTAGTCCAATGGGAAAAATATCATAATCCTAAATATATATACATCTAACACTAGAGCTCCTACATTATAAAACAAGACTTAAGAAATGAGATAGATGGCAACATGACAATAGTGGGGGATTTTAATACTTCAGTGACAGCATTACATGGGTCATCAAGGCAGAAAGTCAACAAAGAAACAAAGGACCTAAACTATATCATAGAATAGGTAGACTTAACAGATATTTATAGAGCATTCTACTCAACAACTGAGAATATACATTCTTTTCATCAGCTCATGGAACATTCTCCAAGACAGACCATATGATAGGTCATGAAACAAGTCTCAATAAATTTAAGAAAATCAAAATTATATCAAGTAATCCTCTCATACTACAGTGGAATAAAATTGGAAATTAACTCCAAAAGGAACCCTCAAAACTATAAAAATACATCAAAATTAGATAATCTGCTCTGAGTAATCTTTGGATAAACAATAAAATCAAGAAGAAAACTAAAAGATTCTTTGACCTGAGTGATAATAGTCACACAACTTATCAAAACCTTTGGGATACAGCAAAAGTGGTGGTAGGAGGAATGTTCATAGTATTAAATGTCTACCTCAAAAAGTCTGAAAGAACACAAATAGACAACCTAAGGTTACACCTCAAGGAGCTAGAGAAACAAGAACAAGCCAAACCCAAGCCTAGCAGAAGAAAAGAAATAACAAATAGAGTAGAACTAAATGAAATTGAAACAAAAAAATACAAAAAATAAATAAAACAAAACGCTGGTTCTTTTAGAGGATGAACAAAATTATTAGACCATTAGTAACATTCACCAAGAAAAGAAGATCCAAATAAGCTCAATCAGAAATGAAACAGGAGATATATTATAAGTGACACCACAGAAATACAAAAGATCAATTAAGGCTACTATGAACACATTTATGCACACAAACTAATAAGACTAGAGGAGATGGAAAAATTCCTGGAAATATACAACTCTTTTAGATTAAATCTGGGTCTCTGGAAATCTCCAGATCCTAGAGCTGGAAGAGCGTGGAGTCTTCTCCAGTTCTCCTAGTTTTACAGATTAAATCAGGAAGAAATAGAAACTCTGAACAGAAGAATAATATGTAGTGAGATTGAATCAGTAATAAAAAAATTGCCAACAAAAGAAGTCCAGGACCAGGTGGATTCACAGCTAAATTGTATCACACATTCAAAGAATTGGTACCAATCTTACTGCAACTATTTGAAAAGATAAAGAAGGAGAGAATCCTCCCTAAATCATTCTATGAAGCCCATATCACCCTAATACCAAATCAAGGAAAGAATATAGCAAAAAAAAAAAAAGAAAACTACAGACAAATATCCCTTATGAACATAGATGCAAAAGTCCTCAACAAAATGGTAGCTAACTGAATGCAACAGCATATCAAAATAGATAATATACCGTGATCAAGTAGGTTTCACATTGGGGATGCAGGAATGCTTTAACATATGCAAGTCAATAAATGTAATAGGTCACATAAACAGAATTAAAAACAAAAATTATATGATCATTTCAATAGATGCAGGCAAAGCATTTGACAAAATTCAGAATCTCTTTATGATTGAAACCCCCAGGAAAATTTCCCTAGAGGGAGATTCCTCAAGGTAATAAAAGCAGTCTATGAAAAACACACAGCCAACATTATGCTAAACAGAGAAAATTAGAAAGCATTGGCCTTAAGAACCAGAGCAATTCAAGGATGACTACTTTCACCACTTTTATTCAACATAGTACTGGAAGTCCTAGCCAGAGCAATCAGACAAGAGAAGGAAATCGAGGGCATCCAAATTGGTAAGAAGGAAGTCAAACTCTTCACTGCCAGTGATATGACCGTATACCTAAAGAAAACTAAAGATTTATCCAAAAAAAGCTCCTAGATCTGAAAAATGAATCCAGTAAAGTCTCAGAGTACAAAATCAATGTGCACAAATCAGTAGCACTGCTCTACACCAACAACGACCAAGCTGAGAATCCAATTGAGAACTCAATACCTTTTACAATTGCTGCTGTAAAAAAAGAAAAAAAAAGTCTTAAGAATATACCTAACCAAGGAGGTGAACGATCTTTACAAGGAAAATTAGAAAAGCACTGCTGAAAGATGTAATTGATGACACAAACAAATGGAAATACATCCCATGCTCATGGATGGGTAGAATAAGTATTGTGAAAATAACCATACTGCCAAAAGCAATCTACAAATTCAATGCAATTTTTATTAAAATTCCACCATCATTCTTCACAGAACTAGAAAAAAAAATCCTAAAATTTATGCAGAACCAAAGAGAGCCCACATAGCCAAAGCAAGACTAAGCACAAAGAACAAATCTGGAGGCATCACATTCCTCACTTCAAACTATACTATAAGGCCATAGTCACCAAAACTGCATGGTACTGGTATATAGATAGGAATGTAGACAAATGGAACAGAATAGAGAACCCAGAAATAAAGTCAAATACTTACAGCAAACTGATCTCTGACAAAGGAATCAAAAATATAAAGTAGGAAAAGGACACCCTATTAAACAAGCGTTGCTGTAATAATTGGCAACCCACATGTAGAAGAATAAAACTAGATCCTCGTCTCTCACCTTATATAAAAATCATTTCAATATTGATCAAAGACTTATACATGAGATCTAAAACCACAAAAATTCTAGAAGATAACACTGGCAAAAGCTCTTCTAGACATTGGCTTAGACAAACAGTTCATGACCAAGAACCCAAAAGCAAATGCAACAAAAAAAAAGATAAATTTATGGGGCCTAATTAAACCAAAAAGCTTCTGCACAGCAAAATAATTAGTGGAATAAGCAGACAACCCATAGAGTGGGAGAAAATATTCACAAACTATCCATCCGACAAAGGACTAGTATCGATAATCTACAAGGAATGCAAGCAAATCAGCAAGAATAAAAACAAGTAATTTCATCAAAAGGTGGACAAAGGACATGAATAGACAATTCTCAAAAGAATATGTACAAATGGCCAATAGACATGAAAAATGCTCAACATCACTATCATAAAATTGCAAATCAAAACCACAATTAGATACCACCTTACTCCTGCTAGAATGGCCACAATTTGAAAATAAAAAAACAACAGATGTTGGCATGGATATGGTGAAAGATGAAACTTTTACACTCCTGGTAGAAATGTAAGCTAGTACAATCGCTATGGAAAACAATATGGAGATTTCTGAAATAACTAAAAGTAGAACTACCATTTGATCCAGCAATCCCACTAGTGGGTATCTACTCAGAGAAAACATCATTATATGAAAAACATACATGTTTATAGGTGCACAATTTGCAATTGCAAAAATATGGAACCAGCCCAAATGCCCATCAACTAATGAGTAGATAAAGAAAATGTGGTTTGTATGGGTGTGTATATATATATGTGTATATATATGTATCTATATATATGTATATGTGTGTGTATGTATATATGTGTATATATATATAAAATATATATATATAAAATGGAATACAACTCAGCCATAAAAAGGAACAAAATAATGTAATGGCATTTGCAGCAACCTCAATGGAGTTGGAAACCATTTTTCTAAATGAAGTAACTCAGTAATAGAAAATGAAATATTGTATGTTCTCTTGAACAAGTGGGAGCTAAACTATGAGGATGCAAAGACATAAAGTAATATAATGGACTTTGGTTACCTGGGGGGAAGGTTGGGAGTGCAGGTAAGGCATAAAAGACTACACATTGGGTACAGTGTACCCTGCTCAGATGACTAGTGCCATAAAATCTCAGAAATTACCACTGAAGAATTTACTCGTGTAACCAAAATCCTCTTGTTTTCACAAAACTATTAAAATAGATTTTTTTTGAATGACAAATATGAAAAAAAGACTCACAATTAGAAAAGCAACAATTCACATCAAGAAAACATGGAAAGGGCTAAGTACCATTTTAAGCAGTTTATTGACATTGTGTTGTTTGATGACAATGATGTTAAACTTAGTGTATTATTGTAGTGACTATTCTAATTTAGAAACTAAGGCAGAGGAAATTTAAGTATTTTGTCCAAAGGCACACATGTGGTAAGTGTCAAAAACATAATTTGAACCCAGTCAATCTGGTATCAATGTTCTTTACTTTTCACCATTATTCCAAACTCCCTTTATTAGGATTAGTAGGGAATGGTGCTTTTCTTCGGACAAACGAAGGGATTAAAAGTTCTATCTTTCTTGGGATCTGATCTCCTTTCTAAACTTGCCCCCTTATATTTCAAGGTAAAACTGACTGATTCCTGTTTATGTGATTCTCAGGGACAGGGAGGAAGAAAGTACGTGGTTCTTTCTAGGCTATAGAAAGGGGAAACTTTTCTTTGGCTTTGCTATTTTGTGCTGTCTGTATTCAAGGTGGTAAAATCTAGAAGAATAGAGTCAGGATATGTAGGCAAAACAAGCCTCTTGAGAGTCACATGTGGCCCATTGTTGACAGTAGGGAAAGAGTTTCGGTTTAAAACCCCGACTAAGGCTGGGTACGGTGGCTCATGCCTGTAATCCCAGCACTTTGGGAGGCTGAGGCGGGCAGATCAGGAGGTCAAGAGATCGAGGCCATCCTGGCCAACATAGTGAAACCCCGTCTCTACTAAAATATGTAAAAATTAGCTGGGCGTGGTGGTGAACACCTATAGTCCCAGCTGCTTGGGAGGCTGAGGCAGGAGAATTGCTTGAACCCGGGAGGCAGAGGTTGCAGTGAGCTGAGATCTGGCCACTGTACTCTACCCTGGTGCCTCGCAACAGAGCAAGACTGTCTCAAAAAAAAAAAAAAAAAAAAAAAGCTGGGCGCGGGGCTCACGCCTGTAATCCCAGCACTTTGGGAGGCCGAGGTGGGTGGATCACAAGGTCAAGAGATCGAGACCATCCTAGTCAACATGGTGAAACCCCGTCTCTACTAAAAATACAAAAAATTAGCTGGGCATGGTGGCACGTGACTGTAATCCCAGCTACTCAGGAGGCTGAGGCAGGAGAATTGCCTGAACCTGGGAGGTGGAGGTTGCGGTGAGCAGAGATCGCGCCATTGCACTCCAGCCTGGGTAACAAGAGTGAAACTCCGTCTCAAAAAAACAAAAACAAAAACAAAACCCAACTAAGAGAGGTACATGCATTTGACGGGAGTATTCTCTGTAAGTTTTACCCCCAGGAAACTGGCACAAGTAAAAGCTAGTGATTTAGGGGCATGAGGACTCCACAGAATCCTTATCAGAGAAAGATTAGTATAATCAGTCTTTTTTTTTTTCTTTTCCCATTTTTCTGCTAGTCTGGGCCATCTCTATCATCAGGTTATTGTAATAGTTCCCATTTTTTGGTCAGATAACTTCACCTGCTTCCTACTCATGATTAAAAGCATTCAAAAGTGTTTCTCTTGGCTGCACCCCCAGACCCTTTCTGTTTTATTTCTCATTTTTCCCTTTTAAACGCCCTGTATCCCGCCCATATCCCGCATTTCCGGCTTCAGTTTCTTTGCCCAAAACTGTTTCCTGTGCCTAAAATGCCTCCCAATCGCGCTTCCACATATTCAGATTTTTAAGTCCAAATGTGAATTCATCTTCTCCAAGATTTTTCTGCTTCCTTAGCCTATGTAGTCTCTCACTCTTCAGAAAGCCAAGAGAAGTGATCTGTTTTCTCTTATGGTAGATATGAATTACTACTTTGCAGTAAATTAGGTGTGTTTTATCTACTTCATAAGACTATATGCTTCTTTTTTTTTTTTTTTTTGAGACAGAGTCTTGCTCTGTCACCCAGGCTGGAATGCATTGGCACAATCTTGGCTTACCGCAGCCTTCGCCTCCCAGGTTTCAACAATTCTCCTGCCTCAACGTCTCTAGTAGCTGGGATACCAGGCACGTGCCACCATACCTGGCTAATTTTTGTATTTTTAGTAGAGACAGGGTTTTATGATGTTGGCCAGGCTGGTCTTGAACTCCTGATCCCAGTTGATCCACCTACCTTGGCCTCCCAAATTCTTGGGATTACAGGCATGAGCCACCACTCCCAGCTAGACTATATACTTCTGAAGGGCAGACACCAGTAGGCGTTTATATTCCACAGTTCATAGTCTTTGTTCCTTTATCCAGTCATTTATTTATTTAACAGTAGCAAACAAAAGACAGGCATTGCTTACATTCATGGAGCCAATATGGAATAGCGTAAGTACACACAGTAAGCCTTTAAATATTCATTGAATGAGTGTTGATCATAATTGATGTATTTACTGATTGTATTAGGCTATGCAGGCTGCTGTAACAAGATTCCTTAGACTGTAATTTATAAACAATAGAAATTTATTCCTCACAGTTTTGGAGACTGGGAAGTCCAAGATGAAGATGCCAGTAATTTTGGTGTCTGGTGAGGGTCTGTTTCTCATAGACCGTGCCTCTGTGACCTCACACAGTAGAAGAGGCAGAAGGGAAAAACAGGCTCCCTCAATATACTTTTATAAGGGAACTAATCCCTAATAGGTTAGGGATTAAGCTCTGCCCTCATGACTTAATCACCTCCAAAAGGCCTGTAGTAGTTCTCCTTAGGCTGTAGAAAGGGAAAATTATCCTTAATACCAACACAATGTGGAGTAAGCTTCAACATGTGAATTTTGGAAAGTACCAACTTTCAGACCATAGGACTGCTCTTTGTTGAAATAAATAGGCCTTTAAGTATAAAGAAATATTATGTTTATATTTAGAAGTACCTCAAGGTGAATACAAAGGTATGTAGAAATTTTTTTAATATTTATAATACACAAGAAAGCTTAAGATACTATAAATTCAATGTAAATTGATAATAATAGACACCTTGAAACATTTGAAATGTTGTTTTAATTTGTAAGCCTATTATTTAAAAGTTCATGAATGGGGGAATAATTATGCATTCTGGACAGAATTTACATGGTATAGAATCAGGGTCTCAAGATTAAATCAGCCACACTCAGCATAGAAATGTCCTAATTCATTTTATTATAGTAAAATGGTCTATGGACCCAAATAGTTTACTCTTGACATTAAAACATTGATTCTAATGGCATAAAAGACAAGTCAAGTTCTTACAGAAATCAGTGGAACTCTAGTTTGATATGTACAAATTATAAAGTCAACAACAGCACATAAGCCACTAACTCAGGAGAATAGTATTTTTAGGAAAACTCCTGCCTTTAAGCCCAAGGAATTGTGATCACTTTGAGAATTGTTCTTCATGGTTATCTGGGAGAATCCTCACCACCCTGTCAAAACTGGCTATAAAGAACATCATATTTTATGTGCAGTTTGCTAATTTTAGGATCACTAGACAACAATGTCTCCTATTTCCTCGAGCTCGGGGACCATGATAAACCTAGTTAGTAATCCTAGGATTGTGCAGCTCTCATGTAACCAGGTAGGCGGCAGGACTGTCTCCAAAGTCTTGCTGTCATTGGCCTTCCATGCATTTCACCTCTGATCCCTCTTCTGTGTGTGCCTAGCACTTTGTGGATATGTCTACAAGTATACTTACAATATTGCATTTTAATTATCACATTGCCAATCTCTGTCACTAAATGAGATGTGTCTTGAGGGCAAGGACTGAGTCCTTATGTTTTAAGCAACTAGAATGAATCCTTAAATAAATATTTGATGACTGACTGAACAAATTGCGTATGTTAAGCAGAGACGTCTTAAGAATAGAAATGGTGTCAGAAAATGAAGAACACTTACTTAACCTTTACTTTCCCCACTGATTAGCTGGCGACTGAAATTGCTTAATTAGAAATTCAGTTCTTTTTCTTTTCTAAAGAAATCCAAGTACTCCTGGTGTGGCTAATGTATAAAAACCTATAGGTGATTTTTGGGTAAGTTCAGTGGTTCTCAAACATCAGGGTGCATCAGAATCAGCTAGAGGTATTGTTAAAACACAGATTGCTGGGCTTCACCCCCAGAGTTTCTGATTTAGTAGCGCTAGGATAGGGCCTAAGAATGTGCATTTCTAATGCATTCTCAGGTGATACTGATGGTGCTGACCCAGGGAACACGTGTTAAGAACCACTGGCTTACTGTGAAGGAACTATCAGATCATTACCAGAGGGCAGATTTTGATGGCTACAGACGGTGCAGGGCAGTCTGAAAGGAGGAAGAAAGAAAGAAAAAGGGAGAATAAAAATAGCTCCAAGACAAGCTACACTTTACAAATTTTTTGACGGCCTGAAATAGTAGAAATCTTTGAAGTATAATGTGTACTTGTGGAATTGGCACAGTGCAGTCACCTTAGGAATAGAAAATATGACTTTCTAAATACAATATTCTTTACACTTTAAAAGGGGTATTTCAATAAATGGGATAAATGCTCATTTAACAGTTTATAAATATAGCATGCTTTTTCCAAGTCATTTGGCCTTTAAAATGTGTGATTGCTTTTTTAGTCCAACAATAAGAGATGATTTTGTGCTATTTTCCCCACGAGTACTGCTGTTATTACTTAATATTTATTAAATAGCCACCATAGTGGCTTTATTCTTACAGAGATTTTTCTTCTTTACATTTGCGTGCTAAATAGAATTTTCCTGCTGCCTGTCAAATTGAAGCCATATTAAACAACACAGAATAACTTGAAGCAGACTGGGGTACAGGAATCAGTGCCCACTTTTCTGTATTTAGAAAAGCCAACAACAAATGAAACATTTCCTTCTTTTAACTTGATCCTAATGTATCTATTAGGAGTGCAGTTGCGAATGCATCCAATCCATTAAACAGGTCACACGCTGATCAGCCTTAAGATTTATTGTTCAGAAATGAAATGTAGGAACATACCATGTCAAAGGAAATAGGACCCATAGTTTAAGGGAAGATAAATCAGGCTTTGAAGGTAATAATCTTCAGAAAAGTCATTTTAAAGAGACATTGTACATGTTGGATTTGATAACTTGAGGAGAATGAGAATTATAATAGTGCTAAAAGGTGAAGCTGAGAATTTAAAGACCAGGGAAAATTTAATAAAAAGGAGTCATGCTTTATGACATGGATTAGGAAACTGCAAGGATAGAATTCACAGTCCTAATTTCTGTTATTTGGAAAAAAGAAAAAAAATCTATTTCATGATAAGACATAATCACAAGTCTAGCAGTCTCAAAATAATTATTTCTAGTTCAATACTATATAATGAATCACAACACGAAATAAATGTGTCTTCAGACATATTGAAGCTGGGATTTTTTTTTCTCTTTCTCCCCTGATTCCTCTCCAACAAATGTGTGAATGCATAAATAATGGAAGAAAAGACTAAGACAGAGAATTACCATACAGAACAATTTGAAGAAAGCATCAATTATGGTTCTATTATGGGTTGAATTGTGTGCCACAAAAAGATATGTTGAACTTCTAATCCCTCATACCTCAGATTGTGACCTTATTTAAAAACAGGTTTGTCGCATAGGTAACTAGTTAAGATGAGGTCCTACTGGGGTAGGTGGTCCTTAAAACTGGTATGACTGGTGTGTTTATGGAGAAGACATAGATGCATAAGAAGAGTGCTATGCAACTGGGCGCAGTGGCTCACACCTATAATCCCAGCACTTTGGGAGGCCGAGCGGGTGGATCACGAGGTCAAGAGATTGAGACCATCCTGGCCAACGTGGTGAAACCCTATCTCTACTAAAAATACAAAAATTAGCTGGGCATGGTGGCGCCCGCCTGTAGTCCCAGCTGCTCGGGAGGCTGAGGCAGGAGGATTGCTTGAACCCAGGAGGCTGAGGATGCAGTGAGCCGAGATTGCATCACTGGACTCCAACCTGGCCCCCCTGGCGATACAGCGAGACTCTGTCTTAAAAAAAAAAAAAAAAAAAGGAAGTGCTATGTGACAACAGAGGCGAAATTTGAGGGGCGCACCTACAAGCCAAGGAATGCCAAGGATTGCCAGCCATCACCAGAAGCTAGGAGAGAGGCATAGAACAGAGCTTCTCTCAGAAAAAACCATTCCTGCTGACACTGTTTCAGATTTCTAACCTTCGGAACTGTGAGAGAACATGTTTTTGTTGCCTTAAGCCACCCAGTTCGTGGTGCTATTTACAGCAGCCCTAGGAAACTGATGCAGTTTCTTTCTCAAAAATGCGTATGTTTCAAGATGTGTTTATTTAAAGGGCTAAGCTTTCCTTCCACATTGACTCATATTTTAGCACTCCAGTCAGTCAAAACCTTTAATGAAACTACAAATCACGAATAAATCAGATGAGTTTTTATTCGGATGATTCTCAGGAAGGTACATGGACTAGTGTATTAACAGTCAACATACATCCTAATGTACACTATCAAAGTAGAAATGACAAGAGATAAAGTGGGAATAAAAATGCCTGAAAATATTCTCTATTTTAACAGTTGAAAAACTTTTTTGTTCTCACCAATACGTTATTACAAATGTTACATATAGATTATATTTTAGTGAGAGCAATGTTGCTGGTTGTAGTTAATTACTTTTATTTAAGTTCTTGGTTTAATAGCTTGTGATGCAATGAGTTAATGGTCTGGTTCTAAATTCAGTATAAACCTGGTGTTAATGGTTAATATAGTCAAAAAACCTACTTCACAAAAATATATAGGATCAAATGAAAAGAGTGTACTGTGGGCTGCATTTATTAAATACTGATGCTCAATTCTTTGCTCCAGCCACCAATTTTGTCAAGGTTTTGATTAAATTAGGTTGATACATTAGTTTTTGTTTTAAATAATTTAGAAGTAAATCACAAACATCATAGTATTTTCTCTTGTCATATTCGTTTGTATCTACTACTAGTAAAGACATTCTGTTATATAACTTCTATATATATGGCACCTAAGAAAATGACAGTAATTCTCTAATATTACCTAAAATGTAGTCCATGTGAAAAATATTACAATTGTCCCAAGAATGTCTTATCTAGCTTTTTTTTTGAACCAATGGGCAATATAGGTTCACATATTACATTTTTGTTTTTGTTTTATTAGCCTCTCAGAAAACAATACCTGTCTTTCATTCCTTTTATTTTTCATGAAATTGACTACTTTTTGGTCTAAGATTGTTGTCCTGTAGAATGTCCTGGATTCTGGGTTTGTCTTATTGTTTCCTCCTGATATTGTTTAACTTTTTACGAATTCCGTGTATTTCTTATGAACTACAAGTAAGGCCTCTAGAAGCTTCATTAAATTAAGATTAAATGTTTGAGCAGGAATTTTTAAAGGCGATATCATTTAATTCAATTTGCATTATATTGATAGGCACACCAGCTCTGGCTGCTTCTCTACTAGTAACAGTACATTTGATCATTTGCTTAAGGTGGTGACCTCCAGACCCCTCCCCTATAAGTGCATTTTCCCCTAGGCGTAGTTCCACAAGGTCAATATTCTTACCTCAACAACTTTTCACTTAACTGCTTTACCATTCATTAATAATCATTACCGTGATCAATGATTACTTTGGAGGTTACAAAACAGCAGTTTTCTAAATTTCTCATTTATTTTCCATTTAATTTATTAACTGGTGTTCTGCAAAGAAGCGTTCTCTCTACCTTTCTCCATGTCTGGGGCTGGGAAAGTGCAAGGTGAGACTAAAACATCTTGTCTGAGAGATCACAAGGAGATGCTTGAAGACAAATAGAGACATATCACCTCACAAGGGTACAGGATCCAGCTTGAAGAAGCTCCCACTCAGACTGTTTCAAATGTGTCCAGTGGGGGACATCATGCTTCTTGCGTGTCATTGCTTACTTCTAGGACTATCAATACTCAGAACAAAGAAAAATGCTTTTTAAAATTATGAGTTCCTCTTGATACTGTCATCTTTTTATTTTCAATTGTAAAAATACACATAATAAAATGTACCATCCCAATCATTTTGTACACATACATTTTCATAATGTTGTGAAACAGATCTCTAGTACTTTCAACGTACAAAACTGAAAATCTATACCCATAAAACTCCCCGTTCCCCTCCCCGCCAAGCCCTGGAAACCACCATTTTACCTTCAGTTTCCAAAATTTTGACTATGTTAGATATCTCAAATAAGTAGAATTATATAGTGCTTACCCTTTTATGACTGGCTTATTTTGTTCAGCATGTCCTCAAGGTTTATCCATGTTGTAGCATGTGACAAAATTTTTTTCTTTTTTAAGGATGAGTAATATTCCATTGTATGTATATACATTGTTTTGTTTATTCATTTGTTAATGGACATTTGCGTTGCTTTTACCTCTTGGCTATTTGTGAATAATGCTGCAATGAACTCAGGTGTACACATATCTCTTCAAGGTCCTGCTTTCAGTTCTTTTGGCTACACAACCAGAAGTAGAATTGCTGGATCATATGGTGAATCTATTTTTAATTTTTTAAGAAAGATTTGTACTGTTTTGTATAGTGGCTTTCGGTTCTTTTTTTTTTTTTTTTAAGTTGCAGTGGTTTTGTAATTTATTAATTACTTCTGTCTCATTTTTTCTCCTTTTAAATATTTTACCACTTTTAAATCAAAGTGATTGTTTTTATGTTGAAATAGTACATGAAACTTTAGAAAATAGACAACAGTTATAAATTTCAGCAGATCATTGTTACCCTCCAACACAGTAACATTGGAGCCAGTCGCATTATCCCATCACCAAATATATACACATAACATGATATTATGATTTATGGAGTGCTTTCTACTATTCATCCTTCTCAATGTTTTGTTTCAAGTGAACAACATATAATTTGTTTGCTGAATATAAAGTTAGTCTACTTGCGTGTATTTGTTATAATTGGGTTCTCTTATGGTGGGGTTTTTATTTGCTTCTTTTATTATTATTTGTTAAGTTTCATTTCTTTTCTTTTTTGAGACAGAGTTTTGCTCTTGTTCCCCAGGTCGGAGTGCAATGGCGTGATCTCTGCTCACTGCAACCTCCACTTCCCAGGTTCAAGCAATTCTCCTGCCTCAGCCTTCTGAGTAGCTGGGATTACAGGCTTGCGCCACCATGTCAGGCTAATTTTGTGTTTTTAGTAGAGACGGGCTTTCTCCATGTTTGTCAGGCTGGTCTTGAACTCCTGACCTCAGGTGATCCACCCACCTTGGATTCCCAAAGTGCTGGGATTACAGGCATGAGCCACTGTACCCAGCAGCTTTTATTATTATTTTTAATTGACATATAATAATTTGACATATTTATGGCGTACAGTGTGATATCTCAGTACATATATACAATGTATAATACTCAAGTCAGAGTAATTAGTATATCTATCACCTCAAACATTTATTGTTTCTTTGTGTTGGGAACATTCAAAATCCATTCTTATAATTAGTTGAAAATATACCAAAAATTGTTGTTAACTCTAGTCAGTAACCCCATTGTGCTATAGAACACTAGAACGTATCCCTTCTCTTTAGTTGTACTTTTGTAACTGTTAACTGGCCTTTAACAATCCCCACCTCTCCCCTACCTGTCTCCACTTCTAGTAACCACTATTCTACTCTCTTCGTCTATAAGATCAATTTTTCTAATTTCCACATATCGGTGAGAACATGTGGCATTTCTCTTTCTGTGGTTGACTTATTTCACTTCACATAACCTCCTCCAAACTCATCCATGTTGCCACAAATGACAGAATTTCATCCTTTTAAATATTATATCTCTTTATTACTCTGAAAATATTGGTGCCTAACCACATGTATACATACATGTACACTTATTTACATTATCCTACAATATGTCTAAATTAGTTTCAAAATTACAATCAATATTAAAAATAAAAACAAACCTACTGAGTTTTCTTTGCAGCTATTTTTGTCTTTTTACTCTATCTAATTAAGGATGAACAGGTAGAATATTGTGTTAAAATTATTTTTAATAATTATTTTCTCTGTATGATTGTGTTTCATATATATTTATGCTCATGTATTTCTATTTGTGTTCAAAACTGTATGTTTTATACTTTTTAATTTAATTTTTAAAAGAAAATTACAGCATTTGCATAGTTTAAAAGTTAACAAGAGGCCTGGCATGGTGGCTCACGCCTATAATCCCAGTACTTTGGGAGGCAAAGGTGGGCAGATCACTTGAGGCCAGGAGTTCAAGACCAGCCTGGCCAACATGGTGAAACCCTGTCTCTATGAAAAATACAAAAAATTAGCGGGCATGGTGGCATGTACCTGTAGCTCCAGCTACTTGGGAGGCTGAGGGCCGAGAATCACTTGTACCTGGGAGGCCAGGGTTGCTGTGAGCTGAGATCATGCCACTGCACTCCAGCCTGGATGACATCTCAATGAAATAAATAAAGTTAACACTATATAAAAAGATATACTCGGAAAAAATGTGCTCCCTCCACCTATCCTCCATTTCATTAGTTTATGATGTTTCTAGTTAGTCCTTCCATCCTTCCTGTATTTCTTTTTGCAAAAATAAACAAATCATTCTCAGTTTTAAAAAATGTTGCATGTACCTTACTGTGTCACTGTATCATAGTTTATAGAACAAGTGCCTTATGAGTTAGTATCTAAGTTGTTTCGAATTTTTTTTACAACTCATGCTGCAGTGAATAAACTAGTACATATGTTTCTATCTTCTGGAGTTGTATCTATGAGATAGATTCCTACAAGTTGAATTGCTAGATCAAAAACTAAAACCAAAGAATTTTTGTAGAAATTTCCAAATGCCTCTCCATGGGGGTTTAAACATTCTGCATCCTTACCAGGTATTTAAGAGAATGACTATTTCTTTTTTTTTAACCCCTACTTTAAGTTCTGGGGTACATGTGCAGACCACACAGGATTGTTACATAGGTATACACATGCCATGGTGGTGGTTTGCTGCATCCGTTGCCCCATCATCTACATTAGGTATTTCTCCTAATGCTATCCCTTCCCAATCCCCCCACTCCCTGCTATTCCTCCCCTAGCTCTCCGTCCCCCAGGCCCTGGTGTGTCATGTTCCCCTCCCTGTATCCATGTATCATTGTTCAACACCCACTTATGAGTGAGAACATTTGGTATTTGATTTTCTGTTCTTGTGTCAGTTTGCTGAGAATGATGGTTTCCAGTTTTATGCATGAGCCTGCAATGGACATGAACTCATCCTTTTTTATGGCTGCATAGTATTCCATGGTGTATATGTGCCACATTTTCTTTATCCAGTCTTTCACTGATGGACATTTGGGTTGGTTCTGAGTCTTTGCTATCGTGAACAGTGCAGCAATAAACATACATGTGCATGTGTTTTTATAAAAGAATGATCTATAATCCTTTGGGTATATACCTAGTAATGGGATTGCTGGGTCAAATAGTATTTCTAGATGCTTGAGGAATTGCCACATTGTCTTCCACAGTGGTTGAATTAATTTACACTCCCACCAACAGCGTAAGAGTGTTCCTTTTTCTCCACATCCTCTCCAGTGTCTGTTGTCTCCTGATTTTTTTTTTTTTTGAGACTGAGTTTCACTCTTGTTACCCAGGCTGGTGTGCAATGGCGCGATCTCAGCTCACTGCAACCTCTGCCTCCTGGGTTCAGGCACTTCTCCTGCCTCAGCCTCCTGAGTAGCTGGGAATGCAGGTACGCGCCACCATGCCCAGCTAATTTTTTTATTTTTAGTAGAGATGGGGTTTCACCATGTTGACCAGGATGGTCTCGATCTCTTGACCTCGCGATCCACCCGCCTCGGCCTCCCAAAGTGCTGGGATTACAGGCTTGAGCCACTGCACCCGGCCTGTCTCTTGATTTTTTAATAATTGCCATTCTAACTGGCGTGAGGTGGTGTCTCAATGTGGTTTTGATTTGCATTTCTCTAATGACCAGTGATGATGAGCTATTTTTCATGTTTGTTGGCTGCATAAATGTCTTCTTTTGAAACGTGTCGGTTTCCTAAGTTGTTTCAAATTTTTTTTTTTACAAAACAACTTAAGATTTTCAAATCTAAGTTGTTTCAATTTTTTTTTTTACAGATCATGCAGTAGTGAATAAACTAGTGCATATGTTTCATTCTTTTGGGAGTTTTATCTCTGAGAAAGATTCCTAGAAGTTGAATTGCTGAATCAAAAACTAAAACCACAGAATTTTTGTAGATATTGCCAAATCCCTCTCCATGGTGGTTTAAACATTTTGCACACTTACCAGCAATTTAAGAGAATGACTCTTTCTTTACACTAAGCTAACAAACTTTATCATCAGTGTATATGAAAGATTCTACCTCCGTATGGTTTTAACTTTAATTCCTTAGGTGTGAGAGTGAGTGTTTTTTCACATAATAAGAACGATTTGTTTTTCTTTTTCTGTGAATTGTGGGTGTCTTCTGTAATTTTTTCCATTGCATTTTCATTTTTTAAGGGTCCAGATATAAATATTTTGCTTCTTATTATAGGTGGCACATATAGTTCCTGCAATAAAGTCACATAATATTAGAAATATTTTCAAATACTCTTTTTAAAAATGATCTTTCCATAGTGGGTTTCTTTTGAAAATGAGATGTCCTCTCTATTATTTTTAAAATATCACTTTTACTTTGAAAGTAGATGGGGTATTTATTCTTTTTTAAAGTACATTTTAAGTAACGCATTACTGAGAGCCTCTTGTTGTCAGAGTAAAGGTCAGCACACTTGAAACACTTATCTTTTAGTAAAAGAAAAATGCCTAATGCATCTTTAATTTCTAGAACTCCTTTAAGTACTTCATCACAAGGTAATTAAAGAACCTCTACATAATACAAAATAGTTTCTGTGTCACTCACCATATATGTATTGAAGACATGTCGCCATGTATTGGTTTGTTGTTGTTTTTTTTTAAAATCAAGTATATAAGTGACATCCTGTTAATTATAAGCAAAATCTTTTTCTTCTCATACCCCAAAGGATCATGTTATATACTCCACTTTGGAGATAACTATTAGGTAGAATAGCCAGTGCCTATTCTCTCTAAAGCAAAGAACCATAGTGATGTTCCTGACACTAGACTAGATGGTTTTGTCTCTCGTAAACCTCAAAAGCTTTTCAAGTTCTACTTAGTAAGTCTCCAGATCTTGAGAGTCACAAGTTTAGATTTTATTCAGTTCTAAAAATATCCTTTCCAGTTAATCTTGCCAGAGGCCTCATATACTGTTTTAAGCCATCAAACTAAAATGAATACATATTTTTAAATGTACATTCCTTCCCTGTTTTTCCTGGTAAAGAATCCCATTTTGGTTTTTATGAATTATCCCTACCCCTACCTGGTGAAACTTGCAATCAAGGGATCTTCCTTTACTTGCCATCAAGTAGGCACAGGAGCCAGACTTGGCCAATCAGAGCACTTCATCACCATAGAAGGAGTGATCACGTCAAGACTGGCTACGTAACACACATCAGACCAATCAAAGTTATTTGGAGGTATACATTTTTATTTTATTTTACTGATTTACTCTTTTTTGGAGACAGAGTCTTGTTCTCTCACCCAGGTTCGAGTACAGTGGTGTGATCTTGGCTCACTGTAATCTTCACCTCCTAGGTTTAAGCAATTCCCCTGCCTCAGCCTCCCAAGTAGCTGGGACCACAGGTGCCTGCCACCACACCTGGCTAATTTTTTTGTATTTTTAGTAGAGGCAGGGTTTCACCATGTTAGCCAGGATGGTCTCTATCTCTTGACCTTGTGAGCTGCCCGCCTGGGCCTCTCAAAGTGCTGGGATTACAGGTGTGAGCCACTGTGCCCAGCCTGTAGGTATGGATTTTGATAGAAAATAGGTCTCTAGTCTTCCACGATAGTAAGTACTAAACATTATATGAATCATGAACTGCAAGTGGACATCTTTATATCTTGAATACAGCCTATCTCAAAATGAATCTAATGGACAGCTAATCAGAGATTAAAAAGAGAGAAATTGAATCTTGATTTTTTTGCTGGAGTATCTGAGATCCAGCCACACCTGAAGCAAGACTATCCTCATAAATTCTATTTTGTTACTTGTTATTATTTTTAATTGCAAAATCATAATTGTATACATTTATCAGGTACAGCATGATGTTTTGACATATGTATACAATATGGAATACTGAAATCAGATGAATGTATACATCTTGCATACCTATCATTTTTATGGTGAGACATTTGAAATGTACTCTTAATTATTTTGAAATATATAACATGTTGCTATTGACTATAGGTGCCCTGCTGTGCTATAAATCTCAAAACTCATTCCTCCTGTCTATCTGAAACTTTCTACCCTTTGATTAACAAGTATAGGTGAGATCATGTGGTATTTGTCTTTCTGGGTATGGCTTACTTCACTTAGCATAATGTCCTCCAGATTCACTTATGTTGTAGCAAATGACAGGATTTTCTCTTCTTTTAAGGCTGAAGAGTATTCCATTGTGTATATCTACTATTTTTAAAATCTGTTTATCTGTTAATGGACACTTAAGTTGATTCTATATTTTGGCTATTGTGAATAATGCTGCAATGAACATGAGTGTACAAGTATTCCTTTCACATACTGATTTTATTCCTTTAAATATACACCCAAAAGTGGGATTACTGGACCACATGGTAGTTCTATTTTGAGTTTTTTTGAGGAACCTATATACTGTTTTCCCAATGGCTGTATTAATTTATATTCCTATCAACAATGTACAAGAGTTCATTTTTCTCTACTTCCTTGCCAATGGTTATCTTTCATCTCTTTGTTAAAAGCCATTCTAACAGGTGTGAGGGGATATTTCATTGGGGCTTTATTTGCATTTTGATTATTGATTCAGAGCATTTCTCACTCATCTATTGCTATTTATGTATATTCTTTCAAGAAATGTCAGTTCATGTCCTCTGCCCATTTTAAAAATATAATTATTTATATTCTTGCTATTGAGTTGTTTGAGTTCCTTATATAATTTGGATGTTAACCCCTTATCAGATGTATAGTTTCCAGATATTTTGTGTGTCAAGAATACACAATGGGGAAAGAATAGTTTAATAAATGGTGTTGGGAAAACTGGATATCCAGATGCAGAAGAATACAGTTGGAACCTAGTCTTGCACTATATACCACAATCAACTCGAAATGGGTTAGAGACTTAAATATAGGACCTAAAACTGTAAAACTACTAGAAGAAAACTTTGGGAAAAAGTTCCGTACCACTGGTTTGGACAATTATTTTTTTGTCTATGACTCTGAAAGTTGAGATAACAAAAGCAAAAATAGTCAAATGGGATGGCTTCAAACTCATAAATTTCAGTTATGTAAACCAGTAATTACCCCTTTTAGTTTCAGTAGGATTAAACTTCGTAATTTGCAGACAATTATCACTTGGGAGTGGCTGTCTAGCTGGAAACTGTATTTTCTAACTGCTTTCATATCTAGCTGGGGCCTTGGGACTAGTTTTTGCAAATGGAAGGAATAAAACAGGTAGGCCTTCTCTGCTTGTTCTTTTTTACCTTTTATCAGCTGGATACAGATGACTCTGGGGACCTAGAGAGTATTGGAGCTACAAAGAGAAAGGTACTGGAGTGCCTGAATAATTGCACAGAAGGCTGACACTTGCAATGGATTATAGTATGAACAGAAATAAATGTGTGAAGTTATTGAAATTTGGGGGTTTATTTGTTAAAGCAGCTAGTATGACCCTAATTAATATGCCACTTATTGTCTTATATTAGCTTGTCTTATATTATTTATTTGATTGTCCTGTCTCACTCTTAGATTAAAATTACCCTGTGGGTAAATACTAGGCCTTATTTATTTTTATATTCCCAGTGACAGAGGTACTCAATAAGCATACGTTAAATTAAATTAGATCTCAGAGTGCTAAAAATGTTTAGTTCAAAATAACTCAAAAATGACTTATGCGGAGGGGGGACTCAAGATGGCGCTGTGAGAACAACCCAGGATTGGAGCCCGCGTTGAATTCACAAACGGTGAGTCAGTGCTGCATTTCCAGACTGATCTTTGTTGCCCACAGAACGGGGAAACTCCCAAGTATAAAAAGACACGGGACGCCAGGCAGTAGGTCTGCCTGGCGAAGCCGGCAGCCGGGGCGGCGGCTGCCGGCCCTACCCAGCAATCCCCACAGGGCGCGCTTGTCCGGGTGCCTTGTTGAACCGGCAACCTGAGACTTGAGAGGGCTGGACTTGAGACTGAACGAGACTTGCACAGTAGCCCAGCCCAGGGGATTGCAGGGACAGATCGCTTGGGATACCCAGTGGGACGAACAAAACCGCGATTTCAAACTATCCCGGGCAGACGGTCTGAGACGCTCTGTGGGGGAGGGGCGTCCACCACTATGGAGGCAACCTGCCCCAACTGATATACACGCCCACTGCTGAGGCAGCCAACCGTTGCCGAGGCAACCCGCCCCAACTGAGATACACGCCCACTGCTGACGCAGCCAGCCGTTGCCGAGGCAACCCGTCCCTACTGAGATACACGCCCACTGCTGACGCAGCCTGCCGTTGCTGAGGCAACACGCTACAACGAAGAGACTCCGCCGCAGGGCGTGGTGGAGACCACAGCAGAGCCGGCAGGAACAGCGCGAATCACACAACAGCAGGGCGGAGCCTCGGCAGCCAAACAGTGGCTAGTCTGCCTTCAAGCTGGGCAGGACACCTGATCGGACATCCAAAAATAAAGCCCAAACCCCTCAACACAGAGCATTTGAGAAAAAAAAAAGGGTTGTTTAATGAGCTGTGTTGCAGCAGAATCAAACATAGCAGCCTAACAGCCCTGAATGAACAACAGAGTGCACAGCTCAGCAATTAAACCCCTATAAAGTACAAACTGTCTCCTCAAGCAGCTCCCTGACCCCTCTATATCCAAAAGACTGTCATTAGGCAGGCATCATCCTGGGACAAAGAGAGCAGAAAAAGAAACTGGTAGCATCCCTCGCTGTGCCACGGCTACTAGAGGTGCACCCCAGACAAGCAGGGTCTGGAGCGGACCTCAACAGTCGTACAGCGAAGGGGCTAGACTGGTAGAAGGAAAACCAAGCAACAGAAATACTTCATCATCAACATTCTGGGTGTCCACTCAGAGACCCAAACGAAAAGTCAGCAACTACGCAGACGACCAGCGGACAAATCCACAAAGATGGGAAGAAACCAGCGCAAAAAGGAGGAAAACACCCGAAACCAGAACACATCACCTCCTAGAAAGGACCAAAACTCCTCACCAGCAAGGGAACAAAGCTGGACGGAGAATGACTGTGACGAAATGACGGAATTAGACTTCAGAAGATGGATAATGAGAAACTTTTGTGAGCTAAAAGATCATGTATTAAATCAATGCAAAGAAACTAAGAACCTAGAAAAAAGATTTGAAAAAAGATTCGAGGAAATGATAACAAGAATGGATACCTTAGAGAGGAATATGAATGAATTAAAGGAGCTGAAAAACACAATACGAGAACTTCGCGAAGCAAACGCAAGTTTCAATAGCCGAATTGACGAAGCAGAAGAAAGAATATCTGAAGTCGAAGACCAACTCAATGAAATAAAACAAGAAACCAAGATCAGAGAAAAAAGCGCAAAAAGGAATGAACAAAGTCTCCAAGAAATGTGGGACTATGTGAAAAGACCTAACCTACGTTTGATAGGTGTACCAGAAGGGGACGAAGAGAATGAATCCCAGCTGGAAAATACTCTTCAGGACATCATCCAGGAAAATTTCCCCCACCTAGCAAGACAAGCCAACACTCAATTGCAGGAAATACAGAGAACACCACAAAGATATTCCGCAAGAAGAGCAACCCCAAGGCACATAATCGTCAGATTCAACAGGGTTGAAATAAAGGAGAGAATACTAAGGGCAGCCAGAGAGAAAGGTCGGGTCACCCACAAAGGGAAGCCCATCAGACTCACAGCAGATCTCTCGGCAGAAACACTACAAGCCAGAAGAGAGTGGGGGCCAATATTCAACATTCTTAAAGAAAAGAACTTTCAACCCAGAATTTCATATCCAGCCAAACTGAGCTTCAGAAGTGAAGGAAGAATAAAATCCTTTGCGAACAAGCAAGTACTCAGAGATTTTGTCACCACCAGGCCTGCTTTACAAGAGCTCCTAAAAGAGGCACTACACATAGAAAGGATCAATCAGTACCAGCCATTCCAAAATCACACTGAATGCTAAAGAGCTTCAACATAATGAAGAATCTACAACAACTAACAGGCAAAACAGCCAGCTAGCATCAAAATGGCAGTATCAAATTCACACATAACAATATTAACCCTAAATGTAAATGGACTAAATGCACCAATCAAAAGACACAGACTGGCAAATTGGATAAAAATCCAAAACCCATCAGTGTGCTGTATCCAGGAAACCCATCTCACATGCAAGGATACACAAAGGCTCAAAATAAAGGGATGGAGGAAGATTTACCAAGCTAATGGAAAGCAAAAAAAAGCAGGAGTTGCAATTCTCATCTCTGATAAAATAGACTTTAAAGCAACAAAGATCAAAAGAGACAAAGAAGGCCATTACATAATGGTAAAAGGATCGATACAACAAGAAGAGCTAACGATCCTAAACATATATGGACCCAACACAGGAGCACCCAGATACATAAGGCAAGTTCTTAGTGACTTACAGAAGGACTTAGACTCCCACACAATAATAGTGGGAGACTTTAACACTCCACTGTCAATACTAGACAGATCAACCAGACAGAAAATCAACAAGGATACCCAGGGCTTGAACTCAGACCTGGAGCAAGCAAACCTGGTGGACATTTACAGAACTCTCCACCCCAAATCCACAGAATATACATTCTTCTCAGCACCACATCACACCTACTCTAAAATTGACCACATAATTGGAAGTAAAGCACTGCTCAACAAATGCAAAACAACTGAAATCATAACAAACAGCCTCTCAGACCATAGTGCAATCAAGTTAGAACTCAGAATTCAGAAACCGACCCAGAACCGCACAGCTTCATGGAAACTGAACAACTGGCTCTTGAATGTTGACTGGGTAAACAACGAAATGAAGGCAGAAATAAAGAAGTTCTTCGAAACCAATGAGAACGAAGACACAACGTGCCAGAACCTCTGGGACACATTTAAAGCAGTCTCTAGAGGAAAGTATATAGCAATAAGTGCCCATATGAGGAGAATGGAGAGATCCAAAATTGACACCCTATAGTCAAAATTGAAAGAGCTAGAGGAGCAAGATCAAAAAAACTCAAAACCGAGCAGAAGACAAGAAATTACTAAGATCAGAGCTGAGCTGAAGGAGATTGAGACACGAAAAACCCTTCAAAAAATCAATAAATCCAAGAGCTGGTTTTTTGAAAAGATCAACAAAATAGACAGACCACTAGCCAGATTGATTAAAAAGAAAAGAGAGAACAACCAAATAGATGCAATAAAAAATGATAAAGGGGAAATCACCACAGATTCCACAGAAATTCAAACCATCATCAGAGAATATTACAAACAACTCTATGCACATAAACTAGTAAACCTGGAAGAAATGGATAAATTCCTGGACTCCTGTGTCCTCCCAAGCCTAAACCAGGAGGAAGCTGAAACTATGAATAGACCAATAACAAGGTCTGAAGTTGAGGCAGCAATTAAGAGCCTACCTCACAAAAAAAGCCCAGGTCCAGATGGGTTCACAGCCGAATTCTATCAGACACACAAGGAGGAGCTGGTACCATTCCTTCTAAAACTATTTCAAACAATCCAAAAAGAGGGAATCCTTCCCAAATCATTTTATGAGACCAACATCATCCTGATACCAAAACCCGGCAGAGACCCAATGAGAAAAGAAAACTTCAGGCCAATATCCATGATGAACATAGATGCAAAAATCTTCAATAAAATATTGGCAAGCCGATTGCAACAGCAAATCAAAAAACTTATTCATCATGATCAAGTAGGATTCATCCCAGGGATGCAAGGCTGGTTCAACATACGCAAGTCTATCAACGTAATTCACCACATAAACAGAACCAAAAACAAAAACCACATGATTATCTCAATTGACGCAGAGAAGGCATTTGACAAAATTCAACAGCCCTTTATGCTAAAAACTCTCAATAAACTTGGTATCAATGGAACGTATCTCAAAGTAATAAAAGCTATTTATGACAAACCAACAGCCAATATCATACTGAATGGGCAAAAACTGGAAGCATTCCCTTTGAAATCTGGCACTAGACAAGGATGCCCTCTCTCACCACTCCTATTCAATATAGTACTGGAAGTTCTAGCCAGAGCAATCAGGCAAGAAAAAGAAATAAAGGGTATTCAAATAGGAAAGGTGGAAGCCAAATTGTCTCTATTTGCAGACGACATGATAGTATACCTAGAAGACCCCATCGCCTCAGCCCAACAACTCCTGAAACTGATAAACAACTTCAGCAAAGTCTCAGGATATAAAATCAATGTGCAAAAATCACAAGCATTCGTCTACACCAATAACAGACTTAAAGAAAGCCAAATCAAGAGCGAACTGCCATTCGCAATTGCTACAAAAAGAATAAAATACCTTGGAATACAACTCACAAGGAACGTAAGGAACCTCTTCAAGGAGAACTACAAACCACTGTTCAACGAAATCAGAGAGGACACAAACAGATGGAGAAACATTCCATGTTCATGGTTAGGAAGAATTAATATCGTGAAAATGGCTATACTGCCCAAAGTAATTTACAGAATCAACGCTATCCCCATCAAGCTACCACTGACTTTCTTCACAGAACTGGAAAAAACCACCATGAACTTCATATGGAACCAAAAGAGAGCCCGCATAGCCAAGTCAATTCTAAGCAAAAAGAACACAGCGGGGGGCATCACACTACAGGATTTCAAACTATACTACAAGGCTACAGTAATCAAAACAGCATGGTACTGGTACCAAAACAGAGATATAGACCAATGGAACAAAACAGAGGCACCGGAGGCAACACAACATACATACAACTATACAATCTTTGATAAACATGACAAAAACAAGCAATGGGGCAAGGATTCCATGTTTAACAAATGGTGTTGGGAAAACTGGCTAGCCATGTGCAGAAAGCAGAAACTGGACCCCTTCCTGACACCTTACACTAAAATTAACTCCAGATGGATTAAAGACTTAAACATAAGACCTGGCACCATAAAAACCCTAGAAGGAAATCTAGGCAAAACTATCCAGGACATAGGAGTAGGCAAGGACTTCATGAACAAAACACCAAGAGCATTGGCAACAAAAGCCAAAATAGACAAATTGGACCTAATGAAACTCCACAGCTTCTGCACGGCAAAAGAAACAGTCACTAGAGTGGATCGGCAACCAACAGAATGGGAAAAAATTTTCGCAGTCTACCCATCTGGCAAAGGGCTGATATCCAGAATTTACAAACAACTCAAGCAGATTTACAGGAAAAAAACAAACAAGCCCATTCAAAAGTGGGCAAAGGATATGAACAGATACTTTACGAAAGAAGACATATATGAGGCCAACAATCATATGAAAAAATGCTCATCGTCACTGGTCATCAGAGAGATGCAAATCAAGACCACATTGAGATGCCATCTCACGCCAGTTAGAATGGCGATCATTGAAAAATCTGGAGACAACAGATGCTGGAGAGGATGTGGAGAAAGAGGAACACTTTTACACTGTTGGTGGGAGTGTAAATTAGTTCAACCATTGTGGAGGACAGTGTGGCGATTCCTCAAGGCCTTGGAAATAGAAATTCCATTTGACCCAGCAATCCCATTACTGGGTATATATCCAAAAGACTATAAATCGTTCTAGTATAAGGACACATGTACACGAATGTTCATTGCAGCACTGTTTACAATAGCAAAGACCTGGAATCAACCCAAATGCCCATTGATGATAGACTGGATTGGAAAAATGTGGCACATGTACACCATGGAATATTGTGCAGCAATCAGAAATGATGAGTTCGTGTCGTTTGTAGGGACATGGATGAATCTGGAGAACGTCATCCTCGGCAAACTGACACAAGAACAGAGAATGAAGCACCGCATATTCTCACTCATGGGTGGGTGATGAAGGATGGGAACACATGGACACAGAGAGGGGAGTGCTAAACACTGGGGTCTATTGGGGGGAAAAGGGGAGGGCCAGTGGGAGGGGGAGGTGGGGAGGGATAGCCTGGGGAGAAATGCCAAGTGAGGGTGAAGGGGAGAAGAAAAGCAAGGCACACTGCCATGTGTGTACCTACGCAACTGTCTTGCGTGCTCTGCTCATGTACCCCAAAACCTATAATCCAATAAAAAATTAAAAAAAAAAAAATGACTTATGCAAGTTAATTATGATTACGTGTTAAAAAATAACAGCTTTATAGACACATGTTTTACATACCATATATTTCACACAATTCAAGTTTTTAATGTATGCATGCAGTATGTATAAGCATCACCAAATCAATTTAAAACACTTTCAATACTCCCCAAAGAAATCCTGTACCTATTAGCAGTTACTATGGATTTTCATGTAACCTTGCTCTCTTTTTATCCTAGGCAACTACTATTCTACTTTCTGTTTTATGGATTTGCCTATTCTATACATTTCATATAAATTTAATTATACAGTATGTGACCTTTGTGACTTGCCTTTTCCAATAGCACAGTAGTTTGAAGGCTCATCTATGTTCTAGGATGTATCAATACTTCATTCGTTTTTATTACAAAATAATATTCTTTTGTATGAATACACTACTTTTTGTCAATCCATTAACACATTAATGAACATTTGGATTCTTTCTACTTTTTGACTATAATAAATAATACTGTTATAAACATTTGTATACATGCTTTTATGTGGACGAATTATTTTAATTATTTTAAAAAGTTTATTTTTATTTTTGTAGAGATTGAGTCTTACTATATTGCCCAGGCTGGTCTTGCACTCCTGGTCTCAAGTGATACTCCTGCCTTGGCCTCCCAAAGTGTTGGGATTACAGGCATGAGCCACCATGCCTGGCCAGGATGTATGTTGTTATTTCTTTTGAGTGTAAACCCAGGTGGGGAATTTCTGAGTCACATGGTAACTATATGCTTTAGCTTAGAGAAATTGCTAAACTATTTTCCAAAGCCTCTGTGCCAGTTTACATTCCAATAAGCATTGTGAGATGATTCTAATTTCTCCACATTCTCACCAACATTTGTTATTGTCATTTTTATTATAGACATTCTAGTTGATGTAATGTAGTCTCTCCTTGTAATTTTGATTTACACTTCTCTGATGACTAACAATATGGAGCATCTTTTCATGTGTTTACTGATCATTTGTGTATCTTATTTGGAGAAATGTCTATTCAGCTCATTTCCCATTTTAAAACGGCCATAGTTGGCTTTATGTTATTGAGTTGTAAGTTTTTATATTCTGGATACAATTACCTTATCAGGTATTGTGAATATTTTCTCCCATTTTTGAGGGGTTGTCTTCTCAATTATTTGATGAAGAAAAGCTTTTAAAAGATTTTTGATGAAGTTCAATTTGTCTATTTTTCTCCTTTGATGCTTGTGCTTTTGGTGTCATAAGAAATTATGAATTATCCAAGGTCACAAATATTCACAGGCATGTTTTCTTCTAAGAATTTTATGGATTTAACTCTCACACTAATGTAATTGATCCATTTTGAATTAATTCTTTATAAAGTATGAAATAGTGGTCCACCTCAATACTTTGGCTTATGGATATCCAGTTGTTCAGCAGCATTTGTTAAAAATACTATTCTTTTTCCATTAAACAGTATTGCCAATTTTGTTGAAAATCAATTAGTCCTAAGTATTGGGGTTTATATCTAAATTTCTAATTCTATTCCACTCATTTATATGTCTATTCTTAATGCCGATACCACACAGTCTTGATTACTATAGCCTTGTAGTATGCTTTGAAATCAGGATACGTGAGTTCTCCAAGATTGTTTTTGGTCTTCTGTGTCTTTTTCCTTTCCATATAAATTTTAAGATAACTTTATCAATTTCTGTAAAAAAAAAGCAGCTGAGATTTTCATAGAGATTGTATTGAATTAGTAGATTAATTTAGAAAGTATTGGTTTGTTAACAATCTTTTCTAATCCATAAACAGGGGATGTCTTTTTATTAATTTAGTTCTTCTTTTATGTTTTTCAATGATGTTTTGTTATTTGGGGTGTCAAAGTCCTGTATCTTTTTTTGTGTGATTTACTCCTAATTATTTTGTTATTTTTGATGATGTTAGAATTGTTTTCTTTGTTTCATTTTTGGATTGTTTATTGCTAGTTTGTGGGAATGCAATTTTTTCTGTATAAGGATCTTGTATTTTGCAACCTTACTGAACTTATTAGTTCTAATAGTTTTTAAATGATTTTATATCTTTTTTATACAGGAGTTTATATTATCTACAAATAAAATTATATTCTTGAGAATATAATTATAAGAATATAACAGACTGCAAGAAGACCCTTAAAGGGAACTTTCTGCTGATTTAAGAATACCATTTGTACACGTCTAAACTAAAAAAGCATGTTTTTAAAATGCTGCCAGTTTTAAGGGCAAGGAAGAGATTTTTAGTATATTCTGCTTTCTCAATAATCTTATTTCTGTACAATGCTTTTTTGGTGATCCATGAGAAAATACTCTAATAACTGAGTTGAAGTTAACTAAATATGAAGATAGAATTGTTGTATCGTATAAATAGGGCCAGGCACAGATTCTCATAACTGTAATCCCAGCACTTTGGGAGGCCGAGGCAGGCAGATCATGATGTCAGGAGATGGATAGTATCCTGGCTAACGTGGTGAAACCTTGTCTCTACTAAAAATACAAAAAATTAGCCGGGTGTGGTGGCACGTGCCTGTAGCCCCAGCTACTCTGGAGGCCGAGGTAGGAGAATTGCTTGAACTCGGGAGGTGGAGGTTGCAGTGAACTGAGATCATGCCATCGCACTATAGCCTGGGCGACAGAGTGAGACTCCATCTCAAAAAAAAAAAAAAAGAATTGATGTATAGTGTAAATAGGGTATTACCATATACTTCTTATCTGATTAGAATAAAGATCTGGCAAGATGTTGTTGTATAAGATTTTGATTATTCATACTTTCTCAGAAAACATTTCCTACATAGGAGAAAGGGAACATTGTGGGTAGATTACAGGAACCCATACCCTGAAAACTCTCTAGCCTTTAAATCACAAATAACTGTCCTGATGAAGCATCTACATTACTCTCCAAATACGTGATAGAAATGTATTTGTGGGAGTTATTCTGTAACACACACGTCGTATGTGTCTGTAAATGCTATAAGGACTCATCCATAGGAACCAATTCCCCATTTAACACTAAGAATTACAGGATAACATAGCAGCAGGGAAGAATATAAATTTGGATTCAAACAGACCTAGAAAAAACAACAACAATAAGTTTGAATCCTGGCTCTACTACCTAGTTAGCTTTATGAGTCTCATTTCTTTATTTATGAAATTGAGATGCTAATATAATAACAGTCTTACAGGGTAATATGAAATAGACTCAATCTCTAAATAGATATTTTTGGTTGGTAATAGCTCGCCTTTTACATATCTCCCAGTCTAAGAAAGCCATCAATAAAGGTTAGATCCTTATACTCACCAAGGGCAAAAGAATTCTCAGGGTAACCCTACAGTCCACTGACAGGCCTAAATCACAGTAACCTCTTGTATATTTTTTAGATATAATATTTTGGGGCCATTGCATATGCAGAATTTCCCAAATTTATAGTGAACCTTGAATAATTCTGTGTCATATAGTTGCTTTAGTAGAAGTAATTCACAAACTATAGATGATGCAGAGGTATTAATCTTCTCAATATAACCTTCCTTTGGAGAACTGCTCTTGCCTCAATGCATTATAATTCTGCTAAGTTTATGTGCTTTCATTTACGTTGATCTTCCACAGGGATGTGGGGTGAGGACAGCCCGGATCTGGCCAAAAAGTGTTTCTCATGACTCTGACGAGAATGATTAGCTCAGTGATAGCCATGTGACCCAATACAGTCTCATCAGAACTTACCCTGGAACTTTACAAGAGTTATTCTATCATTTTATCTAGGATTGGTAGCTATAAGAATACATGGGTTTGAGGCTACTGGTAACCAACCAGTTGCCACATAGAGAAAGCACTCTGGGGAAAAAGACAAGTGGAAATAAGCAGAACTGTCGCCAAGAGTTTGAAAAAGAAACAGTTTTAATGCTATCATTTCATTTCACTGTGCACAAAAACATGCCCCCAACCTCCGCCACTTCTCTGCCTTCCCCTCCTCCGTCTTTTATTCAGCTAGTTTGTGTTTGGTTTCTGTTTCTTAGAATTGGAAATATTCTGACTGACACATATATTCTTTTCAAGACTGTAAAAGTTTAGGACTCCTTCCATGATCCCATGCTGAATTTAGCAGGTAATAATAGAGGAAAAGTTACAAAGCAGAGATGTGGAAGAAGAGAAAAGAAAGGACTCAAGAGAAAACAGTTCAAAATAATAAAATTAAAAAGGCAAAATAAATGGATACTCATGCTAATGAAAGACAGAGACAGCGGTACAAGCCAGTTCTTCTCAAGTAATATTTATGTTTCTTATTCATAACCTTTACCATGGAAATAGTTTAGGTTCAAATGATTATTTATTAAACCAAAGTTATTATCCATGAAACATGTAAGTGGCATTCTTAAAATTGGGTGTATTTTAAGCTCAATATATTGTGGTTCTAATGACATTGAAGAGCCTTGAAGAGTATTATGACGATGTCAAACATTGAAGCACAAAGTTGGAAAAATGGGTCTATTTTTTTCCTCTTGGTCACTCCATTAATAGAATTCCTACTCATCCTGCCACAAAAAGGCACACAATAATCCTTTTAAAAGGTCATTATCAAAAGTTTGAGCTACTTTCTGATGCTATAGTTAAAGGGGGAAGTATGTTAATTTAAGAAACTGAAGGCTGTGTGTCAGAGAGAAGATGAGATTTGTCACAAAAGGAGCTTTGGGAAATAAATGTCTTTGAAAGCCAACCTAAATGGCATCCTTGGCCATAAGGTGTAAGAAAGGAGGTGTCAGGGCAGGTAGAGCACACACATAATTATAGATGTACATTATGAAACCCACTTCTGTAGTGGCTAAGTTAGGAGTCAATAAACTACTGCCTTTGGGCACCATTGGCCTACTGCCTATTTTTATAAGGCCCATGGGCTAAAAATGGTTTTAATATTTTAAAACAATTGGAAAAATTAAGAGAATAATAATGCTTTGCTACACAGAAAATTCTACAAAAATCCCAATTTCAGTGCCCATAAATAAAGTTTAATTGGAACACAGCCATGGCCATTTTATTCAGTATTGTTTAGCAGATTTGCTCTACAAACAGCAGAGTTGAGTGGTTTCAACAGAAGCCATGTGGTTAAAAGTGCAAGTTTGCAAACCCCTGAGGTGGAACAATGGGGACAGAAAGCCCAGAGGACTAAGGAGATGATAGTGTGGTTAAGAAGACAGGGTGTGGAGTCAAATGGCCCTAATTCTCTTGGTTTATCTAAGCAAGTTACTTAATGTATTTTAGATTCAGTTATCTTTGCTATAAAATGAGGATGAAAATATACCTGCTCAATAACGATTTTGTGAGGATCAATTGAAATAATATCAACAAAGCATTTAGCATATAGTAAATGCTAAAAATGTTAACCATTACGTGGATATGGAATTGTACATCTAGTAGGAAGAATCTGGGTCTCTTCTTACCTCCCCTTTGAACTGTGAGTTATTTTATTCCTTCACTCAAACATATATAGTCCATGAACATGCTGTTATGAGGCACAATTAAGCCACAAAAATTACAATATTTTGGTGCACGGCAAGGGATAACTTTTGTTGCTTTTCATTTGCTGGTTTGCCTATTACCCTCAGTGTATTTATCTGGCTGGTTGATCACTTTCTATACAAGAATAAGATGTCTGTGCACTCTGGCAATGAGGAAGGACACAAAGCAAAATGCCAAATATTCAATGCCCTTGAACCATACTCAAATGTGTACATGACAGAGAGAGAGATTATGGTATTTTTTAATGTTTGAGTCAGTATATTTATTGGTGGTTTTAGAAATAAGCATGTTTATTGTTAATTGTTGCCATATTGTTCTTGATTTCCATTATAAGCTCAAGAACTGGAGGGCCAATTTGGTGGTTGAAAGAGTTTCAGAATTTTTATAGAATGGATGATTTGCTGCGTGGAGACCCAAAGACCTGAGCTAGTCTCTTTGTGTACGTGCTCATGTTTGTCTCTTGAGATAATGCATTTCCCATTTTTATCTTCTTTACTCGGAAATCTCTTACTGCCTGTATTTTGGTGACAGAAACTGCAAGTGCATGAGCACATTGTAAATGAGAATATAAAAGAATGTAAATGAGTTGTCTTAAGTGTCACAACCAGCAATGATACTGGAAATAAATCTCAAGAGTTTCTATTCCCAGATATGATTCTCTTTCAGTTTTCAGACCCAATGAAAATTTAATAGTTGAGAAAACATAATTTTATCCTTTCATTATAGAGAGAGGGTGCCTCAAAGATAGGCAGTCAGAAGGCAGTCAAAAATTTAGAAGGAAATAGAATAAAAGCATTTGCCTTTCAAAGTTAACAGTTGTCTAGGAAATAAGGAGGAGAATTGGTATCCTAAAAAAGATAAATAACTACTCATTACTGAGTGGTTATTACTTATCAGCTCAAAGTTCCATTTTAATTCTCCTTTCTTTACCTAGTTTCTGATTGTTATGTATCTGAAATTCGAAGTGAATAGCAAGATTACCATATTTTACTCACTGTAAAGTACTGCTCACCTGAGATAATTGGGTAAAGCGATTGGCTGATTTAGAAAATATAGAGAAAGAGATAAAGTTTTTCCACCAAATGAATCAGTCTTCAGGCTAGGATTTGCATGAAAAGACCAGTGTAGCCATGCTAGACTATCTCACCATGAGTTCTGGCAGGCAGATATTATCACTTGTGAAAGTCAAGATTGAATATGTTAAGGACCCTCTTGCTGGAAAGAGCAAAAGCAACTGTTGAGGTGGGATCCTCTTTATCCAGCCTGATAGCCATGCTAGATCTGAAAGCCTGGAGAAAATGTATGTGAATTATTTTTAAAAAAAATTTTAATCCAGGCATTAAATTGTTAATGTTTATTTTTTCTGCATAGATAATATGTGAGTATGGATATGTTAGTCATGTCATGTGATTCTTTGAAAACCAAATAATGAACAAAAGTGCATTATCACATCAACTTACCTAAAATTTTTAAATCAACTTATGTCTGTTTATCAGAGAATGCTGTTTGCCAAGCTGATCATTATTTTTCAAAACTGTACTCCCTGTATAATTAATAAATTATATGTTGATATGAAATATACCTATAGTCCCTACAGGTTTTGGCATGAATCACAACTTTTATAGAGTGCAAATCATCACAACTTGAAAATTTATTGACTATGGTTACCATTTTAGTTTTGATCTTCTAAGATTAACCAAATGTCTCTTCAATTTAAAATAAACATAGTTAATGAAATTGGGCCGTTGATTGAATTAAATTTAAAAAATTGATGGGCCACTGGGAATATTTTTATGTTACAATCTTTGATACTTACTCATCTAGATCTTGGTTTACTATTCATAGCATGTACATATATTTGCTGTATGAATGAGAGAAACATAGAGAAAGAGTATCCTAGAAACTATATTCTACACTTATACGTAAGTATTTAAATATGATGGGGAGATCTATTGCTTTTCAAAATAAAGCAAGCTCTAATAATTATTGATAACAGACCATGACGGGTCGAAAGAGAAAAGTAGCTATGTTTGCATATTAAAATGCAGCTTGAATAACTTCATTTTAAGGCCTGATATGAATGGTAAAATAAAGCCACACACAAAATTATCTATGGACCATTTCAAACAAAGTCAACTGAATAGTTTACTTAGAAAATATGTGAGGATTTCTGAACTGTTTTTTCTTGAAATATTAACATTACTTTTCTTGGTATTAAAGGAAGTGCTCCTGACCATATTATAGTGCTTGCATATTTGCCTGAAAATTCCAAAGGGTATGGAAAACTTTTTCATCCATTCTGAATATGTGAAGGTCTTTTTTGTGTTGTTTATAACTGCTCACTATTTACAGATTCTTCTGTTTGTGCATGTTACTGCTTTAGCTTCAAGAAGTGGAAAGAAGCGCTAACATTTTTTGATCACTTACTAAATGACAGCTACTTAATTTAATTATAAACCTTTAAAATAACCTACAGATGAGAGAAAGTTTTTGCGAACTATGCATCCAACAAAGGTCTAATATCCAGCATCTTTAAGGAACTTAAACAAATGTGCAAAGAAAAACCCATTAAAAGCCAGACAAAGGACATGAACTGATGCTTTTCAAAATAAGACATACATGCAGCCAACAAGCATATGAAGAAAAGCTCAACATCACTGATCATTAAATAAATACAAGTTAAAATCAGAATGAGATACCATCTCACACATTATTAAAAAGTCAAAAAACAACAGATGCCGGTAAGGTTGTGGAGAAAAAGGAACCCTTATACACTGTTGGTGGGAGTGTAAATTAGTTCAGCCATTGTGGAAGACAGTGTGGTGATTCCTCAAAGGCCTATAGACAGAAATACCATTAAAACCAGCAATCCCATTACTGGATATATACACAAAGGAATATGAATCATTCTATTATAAAGACACATGCATGTGTATGTTCACTGCAAAACTATTCATTCACAAAAGCAAAGACCTGGAATCAACCTAAATGCCCAACAATGATAGACTGGATAAAAAAAAAGTGATAGACATTCACCATAGAACATTATGCAGCAATAAAAATGAATGAGTTCTTGTCCTTTGCAGCAACATGGACGGAGCTGGAGGTAGCAAATGAATGCAAGAACAGAAAATCAAATACCTCATGCTCTCACTTATAAGTGAGAGCTAAATGATGAGAACACATGGACTCATAGAGGAGAACAACATACACTGGGGACTACTGGAGGGTGAAGGGTGGGAAGAGGGAGAGGATCAGAAAAAATGACTAATGGGTACTATGCTTAATACCTGGGTGATGAAATAATCTAAGCAACACACCTTCATGACACAAGTTTACCTATGTAACAAACATCCACTTGTCCCCCTGAACTTAAAAGTAAAACAAAACAAAACAAAAAGCCTTTAAAAGATAACCGTTATCATATCCCCATTTTGCTAATGAAGAATAGGATTTGACAGGTGATGTGTCTAGGTGTCAAATAGTAAAGGACACAGACTGGATTTATACAAAGTCATGATTGTCTGTAAGGTCGATGGTCTATTTATTTTGTAACACTTCCTTTATCTTTTTGTCTACTGAGCCCTTGCTATATCAATGGTATTGTAGTAGGTACTCAAATGCTTTACAAGCCACATGATACTTTTGCTTATAAAGAAAGGATTCATTATTGTACCTTGTTTTTTCTGTGTTTTCTCAGATTTGCCATCCTATTTGTAATTGTGCTTTCATGAACTTTTATTTACTTTATATTTTCTTAGTCTGAGCTTTTTTTGACATTTATTTGGACAATATCTGAATTGACAACATTATGTCAACTAGTCTATTAAAAGTCTAAGTTCCTTCCTTAGAAGATACTTGTTCCACCTACTCTTTGATGAGAAAATCTATTTAGTGTCCATTAAAGTGCTTTGTGTATCATCTTACAAATTTATTGTACCATTGACATTTGGTTATCAAAAGAATTTAATAATAGATAAATTTGTATTGCAAGGAAAATTGTTGGCAAACATACGAAACTCTTTTATGTAAAATTTCTTTTGTTCATTTTAACATACTAATTTAGACTGCTATAACAAACTACCATAAGCTGGATAGCTTATAAACAACATAAATTTATTTCTCACAGTTCTGGAGCTGGGAAGTCTAAGATAAAGGCATTGGCAGATCCAGTGCCTGGTGAGGGCCCACTTTCTGGTTGATAAAGGTCTCTTCTCACTTCATCCTCACATGGCAGAAGCACACAAGACAGCTCCCTGGGGCCCCTTTTATAAGAGAATGAATCACTTTCCCGAGGCCTCACCTGCTAATATCATCACATTGGTGACTAGGTTTCAACATAGGACTTTTGGAGGGACACAAACATTCAGACCATAGCAAATGTGCCTCAGCAGCAGTGGGAGAAAACAACCAAGTGTAGCTGCCTGAAGAAATGTACATACATTTAGAGATGATTTTATGAATGGTACAGAATTAATATACAGAGGATATTATATCTATGCACATTTAGTTCATTATTGACTCCATGTAAAGTCATGTAATAAATGAATGTTTATGTAAACTAATTACTATGTTTACAGTCAGCAAACCCAAGAAGTAGGTTAATACTACTATATCCTTCCATTTCTATAACCAGTTCTTCCAAGTTAATAATCCTCAAATTATTTTCACTGGAAGAACAGAGCAATTAAAGATCAAATTTAAGACACCCTGTTTATTAGTTCCAGAATTGCGCAGTTTATTATAAGTTATAACAATGAATAGCATTCAGCACATCTATTTATTTGTAAGTGAAAAAAAGCTCAAATGATTTCTGATTTTATCTTTTTTTTTTTTTTTTTTAAGATGAAGTTTCTTGTTGCCCAGGCTGGAGTGCAGTGGTGTGATCTTGGCTCACTGCAACCTCTGCCTCGCGGGTTCAAGTGATTCTCCTGCCTCAGCCTCCTGAGTAGCTGGGATGACAAGTGTGTGCTACCACATCCAGCTAATTTTGAATTTTTAGTAGAGACAGGGTTTCGCCATGTTGTCAAGGCTGGTCGCAAGCTCCTGACCTCAGGTAATCCACCCATCTTGGCCTCCCAAAGTGCTGGGATTATGGGTGTGAGCCACCACAACTGACCCTGATTTTATCTTAATTGGTTAATCTTTCCTGATTTTTATTCAAAAAGAAATGCTTAGAGCACTAACTTTCCTAGCTATTACTATTACTTAACATTTATTGAGCTTCTTAAGCATTTTTAAAAGTAAAAGTAGTCCTAGCCCTCTCACAATGAGTTTATTTATTTCTTATTCCTGCTTTGAAATAGACTTGAAATGTGGAGAGGCATACTTCTAAAATATTCAATGAAATGTTCCCACATTTAATGAGGTTCTGATTTGGTTAAACATTTGCAGGTTTCAGACTACTCATTCCAATTTTATCTGAACAGGTTTGCCCATCCTTGTTATGGAGTTACACTAATGTCTTACAGCACCTTCACCTTCTTAACCCATTTGTGATTCTACATAAATTTACAAATAACTCAAAAGTCGATTCTTTGAAATGTTTAAGGGTTTTTTTTTCAGTTATCTTTTAAGATGAGATTTCTTTAAACTTTGCATAATGCAGAAGGGAGCCTTAGGTATTATTATTTGAGAATATGCCAATACCAGAGTAATTTTGTTCTGGTACTTTTCATTTAGCTTCTACTAAACACAGTGGCATTTGTATACATAAAAGTATCATATCTTACTAAACATATCAAAGGAATATTTCCCTGTTAGACTGATGTTGGCCAATATATGGCTCCTAGAAACCAACCAACTTTTTGGATCAACATGTCAGAATTCTACAAAATTTTAGTCATTACCTTCAGAGAAGTTTCAAAAAGTTAATTTAAACTCGTCAAATTTTCTTGATACTTTTAAAAGTAATTGATCTTTGTGAACATTTGTAATTTGAGTAATAAGGCAGAAGTTATACTAATCATCTTTTTTTTTGTACACAAAAGTATTCTGAATTCTTATTCTTTCCCTTAGGCAAGATTCCAAAGGGAGGGATCATCTGTTCTTGGGAACCATGTTTCAAAGGTGTTGTCTTCCCTTGATATTAGAGGGTAATGATTTTGGTCTTGTAGGATCCTGAGGTTCTTTGAGGGCAGTTGGTGAGCACAGTGACAGGTTTTACTCTGCACACCCCTGGATTGGGCCAGACCATACTTGGGATCGAAAGTCAGCATGGGAATGGATAACCTATGCTGCCCGGCCAATATCTGAATCTTATTAATGCCGTGGAGTTGAAGAAGCAAACTGAGGCTTAATGGTATAATAATGTAACTGTGGGCTCTAGTAGAAGGCTGCCTGGGTTTGTAGCCTAGTTTGACAGTTTACTACTTATACTAACATGGGCAAATTGCTTAATTTCTCCAAACACATTTCATCATATATAAAAAGGAGAGATAACTGGTGTCTACCTCATATGGAACATAGCAAGTACATAATAAACATCAACTTGCACTACCATTATTATTATTACTGGTAACAATGATGATAAGCATACTTGTATAATTTTATAAAATATATTTATAATAACATTGGTGGCACTTTTATTTTACATGGCATACCATATTGTGTTTCCTTAGTTAAAGAATATTCTCACTTAAGGAATGTCTAGATTGGGCCAGCTTGAGTCCAATAAGCAACAAATGCCAAGTCAGGATCAGAAAAGCAAAGAATTAATTGGAGAAAATACCTATGAAGGGTAAAGGTGGAGGAGGCTAGAACAGGCAGGGAGAGCTTTTAGAATACAATGCAGATCTGACACTTAACGAAAGAAGAAAGGCAGCATAAAGGAACATTGGGCAGCAAGAGATACAGACCGCAGCCCACTGTTGAAAAGACCTTGCCAGATAAATGGGAAAGGGAAGGTCCCTGAGCCATGATCATGTGCTGCAAAAATCCCGTTGGGCAGGAAGGTATCTTCACTAGCACCCCTACCATATTCCATCATTGACTAGAAGAACCAGAGAGTATGTGTGGCCTTATCATTCACAAGAGGACACATTTGAAAGCAGTCAGTTAACTGGGCACTTCACAGCAGTTTCTCTTGAAAGACTTCTAAGTAGTGTATCTCAATGGCTGCCATATACATTAAAAACAAAATAGATTTAAAGTCATACATTAGATATTTTTAAAGTTGGTGATTTTTGTTTTCTGTTACAAATGGTCATTTCTTTGCAGATGAGTCCATTACACAGGTTAGGGGATCTCTTATTAATTTAGGTGTACACTTATTAATCTTTGATGTTAATGCTACAGTTTCACTTCATTGTTATAAAGCAAAGTATTCCAAATAATATTCCTAGAAGTCTATCGATATTTTTTATCTTCCTAACAAACCAGCATTTGAATTCATTGACTTACAATATTGTTTGTCTAGAACTAGAGCACAGTTTATGGTTTTCTATTTTGATATTTACTATTTCTGTTTTCTTATATACTTCTAGTTTCATTTTCTCTTCTTTTTATTGGATAAAAGCTGAATCATAGATTCAAGACTTTTCATGTTTTCCTTAGTATTCTTTATAAAATGCTTCTTTAGTTGTAATTAACAAATTCTGATATATTATAGTTTCATTTCCATTTAATTTTAGACACTTTATAGTTTCCCTTATTTCTATTTTGACCTAAGTGGTTTTTTTTTAGAAGGGTCTTATTTAGTTTTCAAGTATTTGAGTGTTTTTTCTGAAGATATTTGTTATTCTAATTTAATTCCACTCAGGTCACAGAATATACTTTGCATACCTTGAATACTTTTAAGTTTGTTGAGACCTGTTTTAAGTCTCAGAATATAATCTGGCTTGGTGAATGATCCATGTGAGTTTAAGAAGTATGTGTATTGTGCTATTGTTTGTTGGACATGCTGTTTATAAATGTCAAATACCATGTTGCTTGATGGTGCTGTTGTTCAAGTCTTTTGTATTCTTGCTAATTTTCTGTCTCTTTGTTCTTATCAATTTTTGAGAGCATATGTCTTAGTTCAGGCTGCTATAACAAAATACCATAGAGTAGGTGGCTTAGAAATGACCAACAACATAAATTTGTTTCTCAGAGTTCTGGAGGCTAAAAGTCTGAAATCAGGGTACCAGCATGATTGGGTTCTGGCAAAGGCCATCTTCCAGGTTTTGGCCAACTGATTTCTCCTTTTTTCCTTACATGACACAAAGTGAGTGAGAGAGCTCTCTGGGGACCCTTTTTTAAGTGCACTAAATTCCATTCATCACAGCTCCACCTTCATGACCTATTTACCTCACAAAGGCCCTGTAAAAGGGGAAAATTGATGGCGTCTACCTTATAAGATTATAGTGCAGAGTTAAAAGTTATAATGTATGGAAAGCACCAAGAATAGTACAAAGAACATAAGTACATAATAAATATTAAGTTTTATTATTATTATTAGTAGTTGTAGTAGCAGTATTCCATCACACTGGAATACTATCATACTGGAGGTTAGGATTTCAACATATAAATTTTGGAAATGCACATACATTCGGTCTATAACAGTGTGGTATTGAAATCTCTTGATTATAATTTTGGTTTCTCTATTTCTCCTTGCAATTCTATGAGATTTTTCTTTTCAATTATCTGGTAATTATAAAACAGATTTGTTTATATTTAGTATTATACATGCAGACATCAAAGAGAATCTTTAAATTTTTGGTAAAAAGCTCTGAGTTTTTGTTCCTTGTATTTTGAAACTCTGTTATTAGGTGTGCAAGCATTTACTATTGTTACATTACATCTTCCTGCTCGGTTGACTCCTTTATCATTAGGACATGATCTTCTTTATAGCTGGTAATATTATTTATTCTGAAATATACTTTGATATTAATAGAGCAAGTCAGCATTTTTTTGTTTGTGTTACCATGGTATATATTATCCCTCCTTTTACTTTTAATCTATTTTTGTCTTTTATATTCAAGTATGCTTCTTATAAGTAGCATATAGTTAGATCATGCGTTTGTCTTTGGTCTGATAAAATCTGCTCATAAGTTGGTGTATTTAGACCAGGGGTATCCAATGTCCAGTCCATGGCCTGTTAAGAACCAGGCCTCACAGCAGGAAGTGAGCAGCTGATGAGTAAGCCTTACTGCCTGAGCTCCACCTCCTGTGAGATCAGTGGCAGCATTAGGCATATAAACCCTATTGTGAAGTGTGCATGTGAGGGATCTAGGTTACATGCTCCTTATGAGAATCTAATGCCTGATTATCTGAGGTGGAACAGTTTCATCCTGAAAGCATTCCTTCCCCACCCCTCATCCATGGAAACATTGTCCTCCATGAAACCATACCCTGGTGCCAAAAAGGTTGGGGACCACTGGTTTATACCATTTACATTTTATATTATTATTGATATAATTAGATACAAAACTTTCATCTTGCCATTATTTTTCTTTTTTGTTTTCTTTTATTGTCCATCAAACAGCAGATCTCCCACAAGTTACAGGTTAAGGTGAGACACAGTTAACAGCCACAAGCTACCCTAGAAAAAGAGGCTTACAGATGAACTGGACATATTGATTGACTGACGCTTACCAGAGTGCTGGAAGCTTAGCTTCTTGAACAGCCTTATTAATAATTCCTTAAGGTGGGTGGGGCACAGTGCCTCATGCCTATAAACCCAGCACTTTGGGAGGTCGAGGTGGGTGGATCACCTGAGGTCAGGAGTTTCAGATCAGCCTGACCAACATAGTGAAACCCTATCTCTACTAAAAATGCAAAAATTAGCACCTGTAATCCCAGATACTTGAGAGGCTGAGGCAGGAGAATCACTTCAACCCAGGAGGAAGAGGTTGCAGTGAGCCTACTTCACACCACTGCACTCTAGCCTGGGTGATGGAGTGAGATTCTGTCTCAAATAATAATACTAATAAATAGTTCCTTACAGAATTGCTAAAATGACAAAATGGGGCCTCTCCATTGTCTACTTCTCATTATTATTTTCTTGATTTTTCTGGGCTCCAGACATTTGGTACATTCTCACCAAATATTCATAGAAAGACAAACTGCCCCTAACATCTAACCTAGTGAGTTTGGCTGGTATTCTCATCTCAGATGGATCATTTTTCACTGTAGAGATGTTTTCTTTCTTTTTTTTGGCGGTGGGGGGGCGGGTACGGTTTGGGTGTCAATACAGGAATTTGAATGGGATACAAACATTCATACCATAGGATGCACTTTACTATAATGTACTTAAATATGCGCTAAAAATATGTATTATGTATCCAAGGGATAATTTAAAAATTTTGAATTTGTGGCTTGATGTTTTTTATAATCTTGGAAAATATTCAGAACTTATATGACTTCTAATATTAATTCTATTTCATAAACTCTACTCTCTCTGGTCATTCAATGACATGTATTTTACATGTTTTCACTTGGTACCTTATGTCTTACATTTTTTTAAATTGCATTTTAGGTTTTGGGGTATATGTAAAGAACATGCAAGATAGTTGCATAGATACACACATGGCAGTGTAATTTGCTGCCTTCCTCCCCATCACCTATATCTGGCATTTCTCTCCATGCCATATCTCCCCAACTCCCCACCCCCTGCTGTCCCTCCCATATTTCCCCTCGACAGACCCCAGTGTGTGATGCTCCCCTCCCTGTGTCCATGTATTCTCATTGTTCAACACCCACCTATGAATGAGAACCTGCAGTGTTTGATTTTCTCTTCTTGTGTCAGTTTGCTGAGAATGATGGTTTCCAGGTTCATCCATGTCTCTACAAAGGACACAAACTCATCAGTTTTGATGGTTGCATAATATTTCATGATGTATATGTGCCACATTTTCCCTGTCCAGTCTATCATCGATGGGCATTTGGGTTGGTTTCAGGTGTTTGCTATTTTAAACTGTGCTGCAATGAACATTTGTGTGCATGTGTCCTTACAGTAGAACGATTTATAAACCTTTGGATATATACCTAGTAATGGGATTGCTGGGTCAAATGGAATTTGTATTTCTAGGTCCTTGAGGAATCACCACACTGTCTTCCACAATGGTTGAACCAATTTACACTCCCACCAACAGTGTAAAAGTGTTCCTATTACTCCACATCCTCTCCAGCATCTGTTGTCTCCAGATTTTTTAATGATCACCATTCTAACTGGAGTGAGATGGTATCTCAATGTGGTTTTGATTTGCATCTCTCTAATGATCAGTGATGACGAGCATTTTTTCAGATGTTTGTTGGCCTCATGTATGTCTTCTTTTGTAAAGTGTCTGTTCATATCCTTTGCCCACTTTTGAATGGGCTTGTTTGTTTTTTTCTTGTAAATCTGTTTTAGTGTTTGCAAATTCTGGATATCAGCCCTTTGTCAGATGGGTAAACTGCAAAAATTTTTTCCCATTCTGTTGGTTGCTGATTCACTCTAATGACTGTTTCTTTGGCTGTACAGAAGCTGTGTAGTTTGATTAGGTCCCATTTGTCTATTTTGGCTTTTATTGCCAATGCTTTTGGTGTTTTGGTCATGAAGTCCTTGCCTATGCCTATGTCGTGAATGGTTTTGTCTAGTTTTTCTTCTATAGTTTTTATGGCGTTAGGTCTTATGTTTAAGTCTTTAATCCATCTGGAGTTAATTTTATTGTAAGGTGTCAGGAAGGGGTCCAGTTTCTGCTTTCTGCACATGGCCAGCTGGTTTTCCCAACACCATTTATTAAACAGGGAATCCTTTCCCCATTGCTTGTTTTTTTCAGGTTTGTCAAAGATTGGATGGTTGTAGATGTGTTGTGTTGCCTCTGGGGCCTCTGTTCTGTTCCATTGTTCTATATTTCTGTTTTGGTATCAGTACCATGCTGTTTTGATTACTGTAGCCTTGTAGTATAGTTTGAAGTACGATAGTGTGATGCCTCCCACTTTGTTCTTTTATTTAGAATTGACTTGGATATGCGGGCTCTCTTTTGGTTCCATATGAAGTTTAAGGTGGTTTTTTCCAGTTTGGTGAAGAAGGTCATTGGTAGCTTAATGGGGATAGCATTGAATCTGTAAATTACTTTGAGCAGTAGGGCCATTTTCACAATATTGATTCTTTCTAACCATGAACATGGACTGTTTCTCCATGTGTTTGTGTCCTCTCTTATTTCATTGAGCAGTGGTTTGTAGTTCTTGAAGAGGTCCTTTACGTTCCTTGTTAGTTGTATTCCTAGGTATTTTATTCTCTTTGTAGCAATTGTGAATGGCAGTTTGTTCTTGATTTGGCTCTCTTTAAGTCTGTTATTGGTGTAGAGGAGCTTGTGATTTTTGCACATTGATTTTGTATCCTGAGGCTTTGCTGAATTTGCTTATCAGTTTCAGGAGATTTTGGGCTGAGACGATGGGGTCTTCTAGATATACAATCATGTCGTCTACAAATAGAGACAATTTGACTTTCTCCTTTCCTATATGAATACCCTTTATTTCTTTTTCTTGCCTGATTGCTCTGGCTAGAACTTCCAGTACTATATTGAATAGGAATGGTGAGAGAGGGCATCCTTGTCTAGTGCCCGACTTCAAAGGGAATGCTTCCAGTTTTGCCCGTTCAGTATGATATTGACTGTTGGTTTGTTGTAAATAGCTTTTATTATTTTGAGATACGTTCTGTGTATACCTAGGTTATTGAGGGTTTTTCGCATAAAGGGCTGTTGAATTTTGTCAAAGGCCATCTTTGCGTCAATTGAAATAATCATGTGGTTTTTGTGTTTGGTTCTGATTATATGGTGAATTATGTTCATAGACTTGCATATGTTGAACCAGCCTTGCATCCCCGGGATGAATCCTACTTGATCATTTTAGATAAGCTTTTTGCTGCGCTGTTGCAATCAGTTTGCCAGTATTTTATGGAAGATTTTTGCATCTATGTTCATCATGGATATTGGCCTGAAGTTTTCTTTTCTTGCTGAGTCTCTGCCAGGTTTTGGTATCAGGATGATGTTGGTCTCATAAAATGATTTGGGAAGGATTCCCTCTTTTTGGATTGTTTAGAATAGTTTCAGAAGGATTGGTACCAGCTCCTCTTTGTATGCCTGGTAGAATTCGGCTGTGAACCCATCTGAACCTGGGCTTTTTCATCTTTCCTTTATTTTTCTATTTGTCCCACCCGTTATCTGTTATTTTTTCCACTTTTCCTCTTTCTTGTTTTCTTTTAGATTAATTCACTATTTTAAATTATTCATTTTATCTTCTATGTGGCCTGTTATCTATATAGCTTTGTTTTTGTTTTTGTTTTTTAGTGATTGTATTAGGGCTTATTATATATACATACATACATACACACACACACACACACACACACACACATATATATTTGACTTAACACAGTCTACCTTCAAGTTGTATTATGCCACTTCATGTACAGTTTAAGAAACTTAAATATTCCCATATCACCCTGCCCAGACTTTATGAGATTATTGTTATATATTTTAGAAATGTTGTCAGTATCAAATTATATTATCAATATTTTTGATAATATTAATTATACTTTAAATGAATTTAACTAATAAGAAAAAAATCTTAGGTAACTGACCGAAGCATTAATATTTCTAGTGCTCTTCATTGCATTGTATAGATCCATATTTTCATTTGGTATTATTTTCCTTCTGTATAAAGGATTTCTATTAACATTTTTTCTATTGTGAGTCTTGATGATGAATTCTTTAAGCTTTTGTATGTTTGAAAACTTTTTGGTTTTACCTTTATTAAAAAAAATTTTTTTTAAACATTTAGAAAATGAAGCCAGGCATGGTGGTGAGTACCTTTAGTACGACCTACTTGGGAGGCCAAGGCAAGAGTGCTTGAGCCCAGGCGTTTGAGGCTTTCCTGGGCAACATAGTGAGTCCTCATGTCTAAAAGTAAATAAATAAATAAATACATTAAATATTTTTAAAACATATTTTCTGTTACATTAAAGATGATGCTTCACTGCCTTCTCAATTACATAGTTTCTGATGATAAGTATAATCTCACCAGATCTTCTGTACATAATGTCTTTTTTCTTTGTCTCCTTTAAAGATTTTCTCTTTATTTTTGTTTTGAGAAATTTGCAATATGCCTTGGAATAATTTTCTTTATTTTTTTATGTTTTAAATTTGTTTAACTCTTTTGGGTGTTTGGGTTTATAATTTTCATCGAATTAGGAAAATATTTGGTTATTATTTCTTCAAAATGCTTTTTGCCTTCCATCTTGGTGACTCCAATTATAGGTATTTGAGTTATCTGGAACTTGTTGCAGACGCCAGAGATTTTTAGTGATTTTTTTTTTGGACTTTTTTAATCTCTGTATTTGATTTTGGATAGTTTTTATTGCTATATCTTCAAGTTTACTCATCTTTTTTTCCACAATGTCTAATCTGCTGTAAATTTTATCCAGTGCATTTTTTGTAGCAGATGCTATTGTTGTTATCTCTAGAAGTTTGATATTATTTTTATATTTTTCTTGTCTCTAAATCATGTTTTGAACATATAGAATACATTTATTGTAACTTTTAATATTCTTATCTTCTAACTGTAATATCTGTGTCAGTTCTCAGCCAGTTTGGTTGGTTGCTTGTTCTCGTTATAGGTTATATTTTGCTGCTTCTTTCCACATGTGATAATTTTTGATTGGATGTCAGACTTGGTGAATTTTAACTTGTTGGATTCAGGATAGTTTTGTATTCCTATAAACATTTTTAACTATGTTTTGTGATACAGTGAACTGGAAATAGTTTAATCCTTCTTGCTCTTGCTTCCAGAATTTGTTGGGGGGGACCAAAGCCATGATTAGTCTCAGACTAATTATTCCTTACTACTGGGGCAATGCCCTTCTGAGTATTCTACCTATAAAATATGAGGAATGCCAGTCTAGCTGGTGTGATCAGGTATTATCTGTGACCTTATGAGAATGCTGGATATTGTTCCCTCTTATCTTTTCGTGTGTATGTGTATGTGTGTATACTTTATTTTTCCCACTCCTCAAATAGTTTCTTTTCACATACATGTACTGATCAGAAGTCTGCTGAATATTCTAGTGGAACCTACTGTGGATCTCTGGTATTTTCTCTCTGTGCAGTTCTGTCGCCTGTTCAGTACTGTCTCCTACAAACTCAGGCTGTTCTGGTCTGGCTAGTTCCATGTTCTGAACTCAGGTTGTCTGCCAGGCTCAGGCGGCAAGGTTTTCCCCTCTCTATACCATGGCCTGGAAACTCCTTCAAGCCATCAAGCTGGTACAATCCTTGGGCTCACTTTGCCCATTTACTGTCTTTTAGGGATCACTCTCATTTGTTGTCTGATGTCAAGTATCTTAAGAACTTAGTAAATAACTCATACATATTTTATGTGGGTACCTGGTTGTTTTAAACAGGAAGATAAATCTGATTATTGTCACTCCAACTTGTCTAATCCTTAAAATTCTGGTGTACACTTTGAACATAGTACAAACATATTCCTGGTTCAGATGGTCAAAAAGATGGCCAATGTTTTCCCAGTCTCTAAATCTAAAATTTCACACCTCTCATCTTGTGTCACACACTCTATTCTAATAATACAAATTAAAATACTATTAATATGAAGAAAAGCTCTTCCTAACAACATGAACCTGGAAAATTTTAAATTTCTTCTAGACACAGTGGAAAATGATTATAATTTTCATGGCAACTCAGCAGTTGGATATATATAGAAAATAAATTCAGGTGAACATTTCTTGAAGGCCTTCGTATTTTTAAATGCAGACTAAATTTTTGCAAGGACCACAGAAATCAAGACAGACCAACTGGTTCTATTAAGATCAGGAGAATAATAATTTCATTTCAAACCATAGTAGTGACTAACTTAATGTTTCCCAGAGTGTCTTTTTCATTTGAGACTTTTGAACAAAATAGCAAAGGTTGGCATTATGTTTAAATAGCAATCTATAATGTTGTAAATAGACAACAAGAATTCTACAGTTTTGAAGTTTTTCTTGTAATTTGCATTTTTAATGATGTTTGACCTCATGTAGGTTTGCCTCTTTGGTTAGCACCTACTCAGTACTATAAATCTGATAATTTGGAGTAATTTTCTGAGAAATGTTTATATCATGAGCACGCATACAATTATAAAATGAGCATTTCTTTGCTAAGGTTGTTATAGTTGTTATAAAGCTAGGACTTGCCCATCTTTGCAATGTTGGAAAACTAGGACTTACCCATGTTTATAATGTTGGAAAGTTTTATTTCTGCTTTTCTCTAGTGTTTCCACTATCTGATGGGGGTAGTTCTTGTTCATTTAAGAGCTGATGTGATCTGCCTTCTGAATCCAAGGACAGCCACGGGAGTTTGTGTTTTATATTGACTTTTCACAAAATATACAATTTTTTTGATGAAGAGAAGGTATTGAGACCCTCTAGCTTCTCTACATGATAAGAACGGTTATTCATTGTATACAAGGAAAAAAAAAATTCAACACTGTACAGTGCTACTTGTCTCTAGATTGCAGAGACAAGGGGGAACTATCATCTGTGGAATTTTTACCATTTTAATGATAGACGACAGCAAGATGTTCTGGGTTTCAAAAATATTGTAAAGCTATGTCTTTAAGGCCAAAACCATAGATGAAATGTGAAGAGTAAATTTCTATTAAAAATATTGATTTGACTCATTTTCAATGAACCGATGATATATTTTATCATCATATAGGCACTAGCTCATCCATTTTATTTTTAAGAGTAATAAGACCAAAATGTTCAATGAGTTTTCTTGAATTCTAATCATCACTAACACTGTGAACAAGATGCAGGCTGGCCTCTCACATATGGTGACAGTCAATCATTCACATTATCTTACTTATGTGTTTCTTATTTTTAAAGCTTTATTTGTGTAATTCCTTCTCAGTAAATAATTTTATCCATAGCAGCTGAAGTGTCATTTGAAGCAGAAGGCTAGAACTAAAAAGAAACAAAATATTGCTTTTAGAAATTTTAGGGAATATATCAATGAAGCATTATAAATAGATTAGTTCCTCAAATCATCTTCAGTGGGCTAGTATATCTACATTGACAATTAACATGGTTGTTTAAACAATATAATGATGGATCAATCTTACTAAAATTCTTGCAAAATTAGTATCTGGCTATCTTGCAGTTTGCACATTTCCATCAAGTAAGAATGTAACGCTTTAAGGTGGCAAATAAATTCAAACCAAATCTCAAGGAAATAAGCTGAGGCTCAGATATTGAAATTAAGTAGAAACTTTTGTGATTAATTATATAGATATTAACCCTCATTTCTCTATGCTCAAATTTCTGAGTCTGAAATGCATTCCTTTCTCCTCCCAAAGTCTAGTTGTGACCAATTATTGCACCGCTATCTATTGCCTAGTATTTGGCAACAGAATTTCTTTGATCCAGTCTGACACATTTCCCCCGTGCCACTGCCATTGCTCTCTCCAATTTCTTCACTGATGCATATGTGACACCCTTTGAGGTCCAGCTCAAGCCCATCTTTTTCTACAAACATTTTTCCAATCTTTTTAGCCCTTTGTTACTCCAGGTGGATTGGTGGATTAGAATATCAGTACTATAAGGGAGTTTGTTAGAAATCCAGAATTCTGGGCTCCACCTCAGGTCTACAGATCAGAACCTGCATTTTCACAAGATTCCCAGTTTTTTTTTTCATGTAAATTAACATTTAAAAATCTTTCTGCATCTCTCACTGTCGCCTGGGCTGGAGTGCAATGGCAAGTAGCTGGAATTACGGGTGCACACCACCAAACCTGGCTAAGTTTTTGTATTTTTAGTGGAGACGGGGTTTCACTGTGTTGGCCAGACTGGTCTTGAACTCCTGACCTCGTGATCCGCCCACCTTGGCCTCCCGAAGTACGTAGGTTTTTGACATTATCAGAATATTAGGCCGGGAGTGGTGGCTCAAGACGGTACTTACAGCAGTTTGGGAGGCCGAGGCGGGTGGATCATTTGAGGATAGGAGTTTGAGATCAGTATGGCCAACATGCTGAGACCCTGTCTCTACTAAAAAATAGAAAATTAGCCAGGTGTGGTGGCAAACATTTGTAATTGCAGCTTCTGGGGATGCTGAGGTAGGAGAATCACTTGAACCCAGGAGTTGAAAGTTGCAGTGATCTGAGATCACGCCACTGCACTCCACTCCGGGTGACAGAGTGAGAGACTCTGCCTCAAAAAAAAAAAAACCAAAAATCAAGAAGGAATATTCAACTAATTAGTTTTTCATGGGTGTCTTATCTCCTTACCTAGAATAAAAGCTCCTTGAACGCAGCCACCATGTTCTATCCTTTTATAACTCAAATGGAACCTAACACTTTGTATCGCATGTCATGTTTTATTTTCTTTTGTTTTTAGTTGACATGTAATAATTATGCATATTTATGTATACAATGTGTAATGATTATTTAAATAAGTATATATAATATCTAATGACCAAATCAGAGTAATTAGCATATACATCACCTCCAGCTTTATTATTTCTTTGTGCTGAGAACATTCAAAATCCTCTCTTTTAGCTTTTGGAACATACACAATAAAGAGTAGTTAACCGTCTTCATCCTACGGTGCTGCAGAATGTCAGAACTCATTCCTCCTATCTAGCTGTAATTTTATGTACATTAGCCAATTTCTCCCTATCCTTCCCTCTCTCCTACTCTTTCCAGCCTCTAATACAATTGTATTGTTTTCTTCCTGTTTTGATGCAGTGTTTCAACTTTCCCTAAGATCTAGTGGTTGACATTTTCCTTTCAGATGAGAGGAATGCAAATTATATTGCTCAGCTCAATACCTGGCACACAGTGAGTAGCCAAATAAATAGTCGCTAAATGAATAAATTATTGAAATTTATTTTTGGCCAGATGAACCTAGTCTTCAATTTAGACTTAGTGGTGATTCTTCCCAGTCGTGTTCTTGGAAGAACAGTCCATAATGAGGGAACTAATGCAGTCATCAGCCTATAAAGCTTCTGGGGACATTTACTTGAATTCTAATTGGGCTATTAAAACATTACTAATCATGTTTCTAGAATAGCTTCTGAATCTTCAGGGTCATTAAGCCTAATGGCAATCTTTTGCCTTTCGCTGTAAGTCAGTATACTAAGATTTGTTTAGCTGCTAACTCGTCTCACTAATATAGTGGTTAAAGACAGGGGCTTTGGTGTCAGACTGCGAAGGTTTTCTTTCTGGACCAATCTTTCCTACCTTTGTGACCTAAGGCATATTACTTTATTTCTTTGTGCCTCAGTTTCTGTGTCAAAATGATAGAGATATTCGTATTTTTTACTTTATAGGGTCGATATAAAAATTAAATTAGCTAATATGTGTAAAGTGTTTAGGAGAGTGCTTGGCACATATTAAGTCCTAAAGAAATGGACTTTTATTTAAAAAACAAAGCAAAACTTGCAGCCAGGAAATCCTTATTTCTGAAATGCTATTTTAGAGTTTCAATCACTTGTATGTAGGTACTGTGGGATTACTTTAGATAGGTTCCTATTCGGTTTTCTTTTTCTGACTCAGTATTTAATTTGTGTTTCCTGGTGGAGATGGCTTCCAGCACCATATAACTTTGATACCTGCTATAAGGATATGTGTTTCTATTCATGTTTCTATTATCCAATCCCTAGGTACAAATACAATATTAAAACTGAGGGCTGACTCATCCCAGAAAAGACAGAAGACTCTCTTACTGTTCAGGTACAACTGACTCAGTCAATTTAAACATCCTTCCAATAAAGGATTGAGTAAGCAGATGGGAATTGGGTTATGTCCAGAATGCTTAAGACCTTGATCTTTGTCACACCACTAAATGAAACAAATGCCAAAGCTGCGATTCTCTTTAAATGATGTAAATGATACTAAGATAATTTTATAATAGTAAATAATGAGGCTTTATAACTGAACAGAATATAAATGGTACATTGCCGAGCAGTGAACATATACATTATAGCATTGTAGGTTAAATATTTTCTAAAATTCTGTTGGAGATTTACAAAAATGATTTCTTTTCATCTACAATAGAGCAATTTTCAGAATGCTGTTGATTGTGTAACTGTCTAAAAATGTAAAATCGTTGCATACTCAGTTAATCAAACAGTACAATTGATTCTTTAACACACTATATTCAAAGCTGGAAACACTGGGGCTTCACACCCTTAAGCAGTCATCCTTGGGGTTTTGCAGGCTTAGGGTGAGTTTAATTAAAGTTAAGGGAGAAAGCCAATTAAACACTGAGAAGAGCTGGCATCTCTGTTGCACTCTAAAGACAAAAATACCATTTAGAATAAGATGACGCTGTAATCTCAGTCTAAATGCCATTGTCTACTTCAGCAATTTCAATGGCCCAGGTGTTCTCAGCACTTTGAAGAGCAGCTAGCTTATGAGCTTTCAATTCATAACTACGTTGAATAATTTCCATCTGCTTTAAATCTTCTCTGATAGGAAGTGCTTAGAAAGGAGGCTGCATAAATATAAAGAGTGGCTGTGCTTAAAGTCCTAGAATACACTTATGTTAAAGTGTGTGTCTCCAAAGAGCATTTAGAGTCAAATTCTCTTTGAGTAGGTTTGGAAAGCAGAGGGTTAACATTTCCCCTCACTGCTACATACAAAAGTGATGTAAGTAAATGGATAAAGGGATTCAGCTTCATGCAATGAAAAAGTTCATGTCATATTTATATTTTAGTGACTTTTGATGCAGTGCCATTACTGTTCTTCATCGCTATTGTGCAGTACCGCCCACTGGGAAAATGGTAGAGCAGAAAAATGTGCTGCTCTACAGCTTGTCAATCAATCAAGAAAACATAGAAAGAAGTGACTATGAGCATTATTGCAAATGCAGTCCTGGCAAGCTGTGAGGGATGGGAGGGACAAAGCAGTCAATGACAAACAAAAATTGAAAGCTGATAAAATGTGATTTACTGGTATTTTTCTCATCCTCATCTTGCTTTCTTGCAAGTATTAATTGCAATATGGAAGAAGAATATGGAGAGTGCATTACAGAAAGTCAGGGCTATTGCTCTAATTGGTGACAAGCAAGTCAGCTATCTGTGTAATGTAGTACAACAATGTGGTACTCTTTGCACTTTGGTGTGCTCCCTGATGGAGCCTTCGAGCTACTAAGGTCAGTTGATTTCACTTATGAGAAGTCTTGTGGATGTTTCTTTAGCAGTGTACAGCAGATATATATGTGGACCACTTAGGAAGAACACGTACAAATTCCTTACCATAAAGCACCATTATTTTAATAGCCTTTTAAATTCTCAGATTAATGTGTAATAAATCTTAGCAATGGAGAAAATGTTCCATGGTTACTGTTTAGTAAGAAAAGTTGCCCCATGTTTGGAAAATGTCAGCAAACCCCACTCATGATTATAATCAATCCTGTCATATCGTGGGGATATTTTAAAGTGATCTTGCAAGTGACTGAATATCATAGCTCAAATATACGCAAGGGTAGCTGGTAATGTATTTAGAGTTTTTGAAAAAGAAGACATAATTATCAACAACTTCTGGGTTAGGCAATGTGGTATAGAAAAAAAAAAACATAGTGGTGGTTCAGGAACTTTAGTCTGTCTCCAAATTTATGGATGGATTGGAAAAGTTCTTCAAGTCTCTGGACCTTAGTTTTCTATTGGTATAAATCAGAGCACTGGACAAAATAATTTCTTTTCTTTTTTTTTTTCTGAGATGGAGTCTTGCTCTGTCACCCAGGCTGGAGTGCAGTGGCATGATCTTGGCTCACTGCAATCTCTGCCTCCTGGGTTCAAGCGATTCTTCTGCCTCAGCCTCCCAAGTAGCTGGGACTACAGGTGTGTACCACCATGCCTGGCTATTATTTATTTTTTTTTTTTTGAGACGGAGTTTCTCTCTTATTACCCAGGCTGGAGTGCAATGGCGCCATCTCGGCTCACCGCAACCTCCACCTCCTGGGTTCAGGCAATTCTCCTGCCTCAGCTTCCTGAGTAGCTGGGATTACAGGCACGCGCCACCATGCCCAGCTAATTTTTTGTATTTTTAGTAGCAACGGGGTTTCACCATGTTGACCAGGATGGTCTTGATCTCTTGACCTCCTGATCCACCCACCTCGGCCTCCCAAAGTGGTGCTGGGATTACAGACTTGAGCCACCGTGCCTGGCCCTTTTTTTTTTTTTTTTTTTTTTTTTTTTTTTTTTTTTTAGTACAGATGGGGTTTCACCTTGTTAGCTAGGATGGTCTCCATCTCCTGACCTGGTGATCGGTCTATCTGGGCCTCTCAAAGTGCTGTGATTACAGGTGTGAGCCACTGCTCCAGGCCACCAGGACAAAATAATTTCTAAACTCCCTTTCAATTCTAAGTATTCAGAAGTGCCCTTAATCAAAGCTAGCTTATAAGGAGGCAGCAAGTTAGGTGTTAACAAAATGCCTGAAAAGTGACCATTAAATACCTAGAGGGAGGTCAGGAATGGAACAATTAAAATGTGTTCTCTCTGGTTTATATTGCAGTGGGAGAAATAAATTGTGAGTTTGCCCTTATCCCACTATTTGTTTGTAAACATGATGCATCTTGATAGTAAGCCCAGTGACTCAGGAAGCACTGCCTATCTAGTTTTCTACAGATGACTACCACCCACTTTAAATGTGTCACCAAGTCCCAGTGATCCTCCAGTTTCCTTGACTATTTTTCTGTCTTTCCCACCCATATTTCAGCAACTGATTATCGAGCTAAATTATTAATTATCATCAGCAAAATACACATGTGTATGAATAAACTTATTTTCAACTGCCAATGCTAAACCCAAGTAATCTGGATTCAGGTTGGAGGAATGAGAGGGAGGGAAAGTATATGTTGGCAGAGGCCGACAGAATCACTTAGTATTAACTAATGTATTAGACAAGAATAGTGACTATGATAAACTAACACTGGCCCAGGCCTGGTGAATTACAGATCATAGTCACATCATTGCAAATACATGAGGTTTGTATATGGCTTCCATGTGTATCAAGACAGTTAAGAAGAAATTTAGAACACAAACTCTATGTGGCTTTCTGACAATACAAAGAAAACTTACATCACATCATAAATTACTAAAATTCAGAGTTTAACATAATACAAAACCTACATCTCCAGATTATATTTGATTTTAATAATTTCCCAGCACAAAGAAAGGCAAACATAAAAATGAGCCTAATCAAATGGTCCGGAAAGATATTTACAGCTTCAAAGCATAGGGTGGCAGAAAGTACAAATGTTCTCTGCACATAGGTCTATGAGACCTGTGGTGCCATTCCAAGAGTAGGATACCTACTCTATGCTTGGCTTTATCATAAGGCCTCAATAAGTCATTTAGTTTTCAATTCTTCATTTTACAGACCTAGTTGGGTTATGCATTTGGAAGAAATGATTGTGTGTCTTTATTTAAAATGTACTATGTGGCATTGAGTTTTTATTTAAATGTGTGAAAGAGAAAAGCCTAAAAGCACACAAGAGAGTTGGTACCTACAAAAGTATCTGGAAATGAGTCAGGTTGAAAATAAAATGCTGAGTTTGCTAGGTAACTAAGTGAATTATCTCTAGTGTTTGATGAAAAATAAGCATTCAGAAGAAAGATAATACAAAAAAAATGAATGGCTTTAATTGCCTTCTCCCAAGATGCAGATGAAACTATCTATGGGAATTGCTCAGTACCTAGAGTCATAGAATGTGCTTTCCAAGATTTTCTTTTGTTCTCAATGTAAGAGAACAACCAAAGGTTTTTCTATTTTCTGGTTAAGAAAGAAAAAGGGAAGAGAACATTGAAAAGAAACATTTGGTACAGAAAGCCAATTTCTTCTAAAAAAAAAATGTGGTAGAGGATGAGGGTGGGAGAGGTGTAGTAGGAGCCAATGTGCTGCTTCAAAACTCATTAGATATGCAAATGAACTGATAGGGTTTGGATTTGTTTCCATGCCCCAATCATGTCAAATTGGAGGAGGGGCCTGTGGGAGGTGATTGGATCATGGATATGGACGTTGCCCTTGCTGTTCTCAAGATAGTGATCATGAGATCTGGTGGTTTAAAAGTGTGTGGCACACCTCCCTTCTGTCTGTCTGTCTCTCTCTCTCTCTCTCTGTCTCCCCTACTCTGCCAAGGTAAAGATGTGCTTGCTTCCTCTTTTCCTTTTGCCATGATTCTAAGTTTCCTGAGGCCTCCCAGCCATGCTTCCTGTACAGCCTACAGAACTGTAAGTTAGTTAAAACTCTTTTCTTTATAAAATACCCAGTATTAAGTAGTTCTTTATATCAGTATGAAAATGGGCTGACACAGAATGCAATTAATATTCTCTGTATGATAAGCTGCAAAATGAATACAAAGTTTTGATGCTTCTATAAAATGTCAAAGCAGCAGCATTGGACAAAGAAGAATGAAGATATATACAAATTGAAGAACAGCAAAGTTTGTACCTGAAATTATCATGTATAAGAGAAAGCTGTATTATGGCTTAAAATATAGACTTTTTGAACTTTTCATCACAATTCCTGTAAAAGACATAGAAAAAAAAAAAACAATGGAGTTTCCCCACTGCCCCTAAATATTAATGTATTTTAAAGATACTGGCAGAGACTGGCACCAAATCTTCTGCAAGTCAAAATTTATTCATTCAACAGACATTTTACGGGTATATAATATGTACTAGGTATTCTTCTAGGCACTTGAGATATGTCAGAAAGCAAAACGGACAATAATTGCTGCTCTGGGGTAGGGATGGGGAGAAGATAATAGACAATAAGTAATATGTAAATGACATAGTATGTTAGAAGATGATAATGACATTGGGAAAAAGACAAATAAGAGTGCAATAAGAGCTACTGTGGGTACTATTTGCAATTGTAAATGGGGTGATTCCAGTAGGCTTCATTGAAAAAGTGAGAGATGATGATGGCTTGGAACAGGGAAGCAAAAGTAGAGATAGCAAGAAGGTGTCAGATCTTGAATATATTGTAAAGATAGACTAGATGAAAGATTGCATTTCAGATGTGAGAGAAAAAGAGAAGTCACAGATAACTCCGTGTTTCAGGGCCTAAGCCACTAGAAGAATGGAGTTTCCATTTTCTAAGAGAGAGAAGACTGAAAGGAGCAGGTTTGTTAAGGAAGGTATGAAGTTTCATGGTAGATATTATTATGTTTTGAAATGCCTATTAGGTTTCAAGTGGAGATGTGAGTAGTCAGTTTTATGGAAATCAGCACGGAAGTCTGTACAGAAACCAGTACAGTAACCTGAAGAAAGGACTGACAAAAGTACAACATAGAGGTGGCATTTAAATCCATGAGAACAGAGGAGTCTACCTAGGGAGTGAGTATACATAGGGAAGCAAAAAGTCAAAATCAAGTTTGAGACAGTCCAACATTAGAAGGTTAGGGAGAAGGGGAGTAATTAACAACAGGTACTGAGGAGTACACAGTCAGGTAGGAAGGACATCGGGAAAGTGTGGTATCCTGAAAACCAACCACAGCAAATCTATTAAGTGTGCCTGATGATGGTGGTTAGGGCATCTCATTCTTAACATGTTTAACATTTTAGGCTATATAATTATTTGTTTGGCGCTTGGGGGAAGGGGGTGCTATCCTATGTATGCATTGTAGGAGTTTTAGCAGCATCTCTGGACTCTGCTTTCGAGATGCCAGTAGGGTTTGTCTCTCCAATGAGGATTTTCCTCATTGCCAATTCGTGACAACCAAAAGTGTCTCCAGACATTGCCAAATGACACTTGGTGAGCAAAATCACCCCAGTTTGAGAACTTCAGTGTTGTATTAAGTAGACAGAAGAATGGAAATTCAGCACTGAAATTAATAACACAGAAGTCATTGATGACCTTGAAAACAGCAGTTTCAGTGGAGTAGCAGGGAATGAAAGCTGAAATAAAGTGGGTTTAAGAGAATGGGAGGAGATAAATTGGAAACAGCAGTGTACAAACAACTCTTCAAATAGTTCTACTGAAAAGGAGAGCAAATAAATGAACCATTAATTAGTGGGGGAGATGAGGACTAAAATTTTGTTTGTTTGTTTGTTTGTTTTAATGATGGGAGGAATAAAGGCATGTGTGTTTACTGATAGCCTAATCCAGGAGAGAGGAAACAATTAGTGATGTGAAAGAAACTGTTGGAAAGATGCCGTTGAGTAATGGAGAGGGGTTAGGGTCTGCTACACAAAAGGAAGGATGAGCTTTAGATAGCAACATGGATATTTTATCTGAGGCAGCAAGTAGGAAGGTAAAGAATGTGGTTGTAGATATCACTAGGTGGACAGATATGGTTTTGGTGATGTAGCTAGCCACTTCCTGGCTTGTAGATAGCCACTCTGTCCTCATGTGGCCTTTCCTCTGAGTGGGATTTCTCTCTCTCTCTCTCTCTCTCTCTCTCTTTCTCTTCTAATAAGGCCACCAGTTTTACTGAATTAAGACCCTACCTTTATGACCTCATTTTAACCTTAATTAATTCCAAAGACCCTATCTCCAAATAAAGTCAAATTGGGGTTAGGGCTTTAATATATGAATTTTGGAAGAAACACAATTTAGTCCATAGCAGTTGAATATAGGTAGAGTTATACTTTGCCAAAAGAGGATAAGGGTATGAGATGGGACAGGAAGTATTACCCTATATTATGTGCAAGTCAATGATTATATTGATTAATCAGGGAATTAAGTTAGGTAAGGGGAGAGGAATTCAAGGAAGTGGGGAATAAAACAAATATAGTAGGATCAATGGATTGGCAATACTCAGTTCAAAGATTACTGAAGCCCTGGTATTTTAGGGCTTGAGATTTGAAAACTAGAATATGATTGTTGGAAAAATAGGAAGGTGAAACCGAGGTTTTGGAGGCATGGCAGTCTGTGGCAGCGACAAGTTTTGGGTTATCACCTTGCAGTGGATCCCATAAGGTATTGCCCCAGACTATCATTTAGGATGAGGGCCTTCATTTTCCTAGCTTCTGGGGGTATTTTCTGCTGAAAGTTCAAACAACTGAGCCTCTTCCTGGGCACTGCCCTCCACTGAAGAAAGCTGCTTTGGCCAACTTTATGCCTCTACATCAAAGCAGCCCACATCCAATGATTGGTCATTTTAGAAGTCTGAGGATTCATCTCAGTTCCAATGATCCTTGTGAGATTAGATGAGGCCTTTGTTGCTACTTCTTTGCTGTGGAAATTATTCCTTTGCCCAATCCTGCTTCTTTCACTCCTTCATAGATATCGTTTCAGAGAGAGATCAATAAATTTGTATATGCAAATATCCTTTTTAGGGTGTGTTTCACAGAGACCCTGACCTAAAATAGTTGGTGCTAGGTATGCTCTGAGGAGGGGACCTTTAAAATGAAATATTAGAGTTGGATCACTCATCAGCTGTCTGGAAATGAGAACACTGTCACTGAATGTAGGTGGAAGATGAATAGCCTTCGGTATGTTATAGAAATGCAATTGTTAAAATTCTCAGGGTGGAAGGGAATGCACTGGCAATGGCTATATCTCAGGAATTTGAGAGGTTCAGGACAAGTAGTAATGATAAGTAGTGATAAGGAAAATGGACAATGGCTGGCTATTGCTGAGTATGTAGATGCATTGGAGAAACAATGAAAAGCTGAGGGTGATTAATCACCAATTTAAGGTGAAGTGTGAAAGTAAGAGGACCTTGGATGCATTTAAAAATACTTTTATTTTCTGCAACCAGAAGATCAGGCCCAGGAATTAATTATAAGGGCAGTGCAGGCCCAGAGAAGGATTATGTTCACACTTCTGTCATTTTTATTACACCAAGGAAAAGGCCCCGGTTGAGAAGGAGAGAAGGTCTGAAATGTGAATAGGGATATTTGGTTGATACCCTTGAATTCTACAACCCATAAATGAACCTTGAAAACATTATACTAAGTGGAAGAAGCCAGACACACACAAAAACACATATAATATGGTCCAGTCTCTATTCACAGAAATAGGGAGTTGATAGCTAAAGGGTGTGAATTTTTTAATAATTGATGAAGATATTCAAAATTAGACTTTGGTATTGGTTGCACACATCTGCGAGTAGGCATACTAAGAAATTGAGGTTTGCAATTTAAATGGGTAAATTGTGTGGTATGTGAATTATATCATAATAAGGATGGTTTTAAAAATTTTGAATTCTCTGATTTTTCTGAATACTCTGGGCTGGGAGATATAATCTACAATATACTCCTCCCTGTTAAAGGCTACTACTCTCATCTTGCTTGAAAATAATGTAGATGCCTCTCTTGCAAGAAAACCTGTGCCTCCTCACGTTTTATCCTCAGCTCCCCTCCTGGCTGCTAAGCCAATACTTACAGCCATGCCCCACATAACCTGGATGGGAAAGTGTTTGATATGGTAAGGTAGGAAAAGGAGTAGGCCAAAGAGATTAAGAACTGAGCAAATATGTACCAGCAGCATCTGAGACAGTGTATATGAGACTGGATTCTGCAGGTGATAGATCAGGTGGGATTGGGGTAAGAAAACATATAGTTAAATAAGTGAGAATTTATCAGTATGTATGTACTCTTTTGCAATACATATTTTAAACACCCTGGCAATGTCCCTAGACAATAGTGCTGATATGCTGCTAGGATGACACTTGGAAATTTGAACGAGGTGATGGCCCAAAGTAAATAAAGTAGAAACTTCAGAACTGCCATGGAAGACAGTGTAAGAAGGGCTCAAAATGCTTATTGAAATGGACATGGTAGAATGGGTTTATTATGTGTGACCAGAAAATGTACCAGTGTCTATGTTCCTCTAGTAAGGTCTGGAAGACAGCCCATTTACAAAAGTGATAAGGAATGTGTTGGTGAGAAAGGTGCTATAATCATCGAGAACTACAGTGGTGGCCGTCCTCCGGAGACAAGGGCTTATGGTAAGAGTGTGACTATAGAACTCAGTTCCCTAAAAACAATGGGGGATTATTGGATCCTGAAATAATAGAGGCGAGGTTGTTGTGCTTAGTCATTAGAAGCAAAGTGGGCACAATTATAATAAGAGGAAGGGTTGAGGTGGTAGCCGGGGGACCTAATACAGAGAGTTCTACAGAGATGGTTAATGGAACACTATGTGCCTAGAGGTGTGGTAGGTGCACAGCCAAAGATGAGAGCAGCAGTTTATTCTCTTTGTCATTGTCTTACATTGGGTTCCCTAGAATCAGAATCTATAGCAAGAATTAAGTGCTTCGTTGAGGCTCTCAATAAAGAAGAGAGTTGCAATATCTCAGGACTATGAATTATATTCACTACAGACTTCTTCTCAGAAGGAGTCTATAGGGAAGTGAGTGAATCAGGCTAGGGCAGGGAAAGTTACTAGGAAAAAATAATGTGGTTTCAGTTGGAACCTAGCTTTACATTGCTCCCACAGGAAGCTCTGGAGTGAAGTGAGCAGTGTTCTGGGACAGGCTTGTAAGAGGAGATGTACACATTTCTTCCCAACTCTGTGTTTAGTCGTGTCAGACTGGCAGAATGACATGAGCCTGAATGGGAGAGTTTACACCACAGAAATCAAGAAAAACTACTGAGATATTGTGATATTATAAGATATACATTTTGGTGTCAGCCCCGCACCCAACCCTGTCCTGGTACAGAGCTCCTAGGACTTTTTACAATTTGCTGAGTCATAGCAGCATCTGACACAGAGCTCCTAAATCTCTTGGAACTTTTAAGGTTATAAGACCATCTTTTGTTCTAATGACGCAACTTTTTATGGGCTTCTGGATACCCTCAGGGTGGGAGCCAGTTGCCAGGGGAACCATACATGTGATTAGAGGGTCAGAACTTCAGCCCCACTTCCCTGACTTCTAGGGAGGAGAGAGGGCTGAAAATTGAGTTGATCACCAGTGGCCAATGACGTAATCAATTATGTAAAGAAGCCTCTATAAACCCCAAAATGACAGGGTTTGGGAAATTCTAGATGGCTCAACGTGGAGGTTCCTGGAGAGTAGCATGCCTGGAGAGGGCATGGAAGTGCTAAGTCCCTTCTCCTGTAGCTCACCTATGCATCTCTTCCATATGACTGTTCATTTGCATCCTTTGGATCAATCCTTATAATAAGTGATTAAACATAAAGTATTTATCTAAGCCCTGTGAGGCACTCTAACAAATTAATCAAACCCCAGAAAGGTGTCATGGGAACCCCAATTTAAAGCCAGTTGGTGAGAGGTACAGGTTACAACCTGGGATTTGTGATTGGTGCCTTAGGTGAAGGGCAGTCTTATGGGACTGAGACCTTAAATTGTGGTATCTGACATTATCTCCAGGTCGACAGTGTCAGAATTGAATTGGATTAGAGGACACTGGGCTAATGTCTGCTACAGAACTGCCTGATGTGTGGGAACCCCCCCCACCCCCGGCACATCTGGTGTTAGAAGTGCTGTGTTGAATGAACAGTGTGAGAGTAGGAAAACAAAGAACTACAAATCAGGACTTTTTAAGTGTCAGTTTATCAGAACACTACTGCAGGAATTTCACCATAGAAAAAGTATGGCCTTGAAGAGAGCTATGAATCAGTTGGTTAGTCAGTCATTGGCTGCAGGATGTCATCTGGGTTGGTGGTGGGGGATGCACATCTTCTTGGGTGATGAAACTCATTTCCTAGCATAATTCTTCAGAAAATGGAGCTGCTCTGAGCTGTTAGTAGCCAGTAATCAAAGGAATGAGAGAATGGCAAAGGGAATCTGAGGGCAACTATTACAGTGACTACTACGGTCATCTTCCATTTGGAAGGACAGGAAGGTTGAATAAGCTCACAAAAGTCCTATAAGTGAAGTCAGAAAAAGTGATCCACATAGTGGTGGGGAAAAATTATAAGGTCAGTGTCCCTTCCCACAAAGATAGGAAGGTGAGAACCCAATCCAGCAAGTCATACACAGACACACACCTCTTGCACATCACTTCAAATCCTCTCAGCTCCACCCCTCATGCCAGCAACCTACCAGAGTGACCATTTCACACATGAATAGGTGCTCTCAGTTTCTTACAGGTGTAGCCTGACAGTGCCTTGCCTTGGGCCAGCGCCTTGAGTCCTGTGCTTTCTACTCCAGAGCTTCTCTGATGCTGAAGCATGAAGTACCCATTGAAACCTCTTCACACTTAAGCTTGCACAACCCAAGTGTATGAAAGAATTGATGCCTCGTACACCAACTCCTGAATCAAGAAGGGTGTTTATCCCTTTCTCTTTTTTGTTAGATGATTCTGAGATGCATTTTTCATACGGTTCCTTGGAGGATTTTTTCAAGATCAAACACTTGCCATGTAATGCTAGGAAACACTGTCAAATTTTCAAAAATTTTTCAACACTCAAACTACAAGGTAATGGGTACTCTATTCAAGGAGTTGAAAAAGGGAAACAAAGGAAATCCTTCCCTGAACATGGGGAATGAAGAGGTTTTCAGGGAAAACACACAAAAGCAGAACACAGCTAAGTTGTTTCTCTTTGTGATGTTGCCCATTTCAGGCCATTTAGTCCTAGTCTCTGAAGTGTTGACTGAATGAAGGGACTGAGAGAGAGTGAGTTAGTCTCTCTGGAGCAGAGCACAGGGATCAGCTAATAATCAGAGCAGAGATTTTTCTATTTCTCTGCATCACTTTACATGGGCTCTCTCTCCTTCCCTGTTTTCCTTTCTTTGTCCTTTAGTCCTGCCTCTGAGAATAAACTACCTCCACAAGCCTTTGTCTCAATCTCAGCCTCTGCTTATAGGGAAAATTCATGCTAAGGCAAGGGGTGATAGTAATCCATTTCTACTATATGTTGAAAGAATTCAGATACAACAGTCTTATATCCTCCCTCAGATATCCAGCAATCAACCAAGATGGTCACATTTTAAATGGCCTATGTATTAAATAAATAATTCTAATTAATTAATTCACTATCAGAGTTAAAATACAGTGTAGTTTGATGTGTCATTAAAATAGAAACTGTCATTCATGAAACTACATCTTAATTACTGCATGAATTCTGTTTTAATATGATAGATATTTAGCTTTCATTTTTCTGCTTTTATAGGGGTTGTATGGATGAATTCAATTTTTAAATCCTTTCAGCTTATAGGTTGAAAAGAGAAAGATGCGAAATATTTTTATTACTACTTTTAATGGATTCAGGAAGAAATAAAACAAATAAGTTAAAACAAACAAACATACCCTCCCAGATACTACCAGCTAAGAATATCTAACAGCAAGAAGATATCTGTTGTCTCTTGCTACTGAAATATGCATTTACTTCTTTCTTCTTTATACTTATTTGGTTCTTTAGTTGATGTGGGAGAGAGGCTGTAGAAGATATTGAAAAAAAAAAACCCACAGCATTAGTTAAAACAACAGTCTTACAAATATCTTGATGATAAAGATTACTGTTTCACTTTATCAACTTGTAGTTGTCATCACTTAATCAAATTCCATCAGTATAACGTCTTACTTGGCAGTCCTAAAAGCAAGCACAGGGTAAATGTCTTTTGGAAGTATAAGGAGGAGATGGATTAAGGAAATGGGTTTAGGGCTTTGCTTACATGTAGAAAACAATATCGTTTCCAGCTTGCTTGGTGTTCCTGAGCCTGCATATGAATAAAAGCTAGTGATGGTAATGGTTGAATTAGCAGCACAATTAGCAAATACCCTTAGACCAAATCCACAGTTGTTAAAAGCTTTTTCTACAAAAAAAGTGTCATTTGTGTCATTTTCAATTTTCACCTGATTTTATTTTTGCCCTTTAAAAACCTTTTTAACTATTTAATGAATGAAACAGGGCTTGTGATTGTTTCTGCAGCATTGGCAGTAATAATTTTCCTGCCAGAAAAACTGTCCAAATATCTTTTGTTTAATAAATCGTGCTTACCTATTAATAAAAAGTAGATTTTTTTTCCTTTTATTCGTTCTTTTGATGTTTTGTTTTAATTAAAATGGTGCTATTTGCCAGCAGAGGTTTAGTTTTCTGTGGCAGCCCGGCAAAAACTGCTTAGTTCTTTTCATCACTGTATAGTATAGGACAATGCCTCTAGAGTCAGACAGACCTGGGTTCCAAACCTAACTCTGTCACTTCTGAGTGAACAGTTATGACCCAACAGCCTCTCAAGGCTTCATTTTTCTCATCCATAAATGCTAATTATATTAGTAATTCTTTGAGAAAGTACTAATATCACTAATCATAGTGTTAAATGCTAATAGTGTCAGGGATATACTAAGAGCTTACAACAGTCATACCTACTTTTATTAACACATGATTCGGTCTCCTGCTTTTTCAATGAAAGGATAATTCTACAACAATTTCTTTACACTATCTATACTCAACTGTGGAATGATACGCTATTATTTTAAAATAACATTATGTTAACGACAAATATGGAACATCTACAGTGAGCTAGGTGCTGGGATTACAGCAAGGAAATTCGAAATGAACTATTAAAAACATATAAAACTTGATAATACAATAAATGTATACATCTATTCATATTTACTTAGAAAGTTGGTAAAATCCATAAAATTGCAAAAATAAACATGTAAATCACCTCTAGTTTTTCTATTCATATATAGATATATAGATACATATATACATATATACAATATATGTGTATATAATATGTGCAATTAATATTTTGGTGTACATCTTTCTAGTCTTTCCTACTTTACATATATTTAATGTTTATTTTTGTTAATTGTGAGTGTATCATGCATGCTGTTTGGGAAACTATTATTTTTATTTAAAATATATAATGAGGGCCGGGGGCAGTGGCTCATGCCTATAATTCTAGCACTTTGGGAGGCTGAGGTAGGAGGATTGCTTAAGCCCAGGAGTTCAAGACCAGCCTGGGCAGCAAAGCAAGTCTCCCTCTACACAGGCACATGCCTATAGTCCCAATACCCGGGAGACTGAGGCAGAAGGACCACTTGAGCCCAGGAGATTGAGGACACAGTGAGCTGTTATTATGCTACTGCACTCCAATGTTAGAGTGAAACCCTGTCTCCAAGAAACAAACTTCTCTCTCTATATATATATGTATGTGTGTATGTTTGTGTGTATGTATGTATATATGTGTATATATGTACAATGAATAGTTTCCCTTGATCTAAATATTCTATAACTATCCTTATTATAGGATAATTTTTGAATCCTACATACTAGAACAGTATGGATATATATCATAATTTATTTTACCAATTCCCTATAGTAAACACTTTTATTGTTTTTTAACATTTCATTAATATACATACTGCCATGACAAACTTCAACACTGTCATATGCCATTTAGCAAAGGAGTACACAGAAAAAATATCAGCCATCAGAAGGTTATATCCTCATCATCCTGTCATCAGCTCTGTAACTTACCTGTATCTCAACTTGTCCTTTCCTTCTTTTCTAAATGATCTAGAGTCTACCTCCTTCTGCATTTTCAGAGAACATGTATTTTGATTAGTCTTCTTTCCTGTATGCAAACTTTTCTTCCCTTTCTCTAGGTCCCTCCCATCAATATTTCATCATATTTAAATCTGTACAGTCTGAAAAAAAATAAGTAGAAAAAAACTTCATTAACTCACGTCTACCCCCTCTTCTCTCCTTGCTATGATTTGAATGTCCTTTCTAAAACTCATGTTGAAATTTGCTATGGCGATGGCATTAATAGGTGAGGTCCTTAGGAGGTGATTCGGAGAGCTGTGCTCTCGTGAATGGAGTAATGCCATTATCCATGAGTTAGTTAGTGTGGGATATTTACTATGGCTGTTTGATACCCTGTTTCTTTCTGGATCACACACCATCTTGCCACATAGTGCCTTCTGCCATGGAATGGCTCTCACTGGATTCTGGTGCCATGCTCTTTGATGTCCCAGCCTCCAAAAAAGTGAGCCAAACAAACTTCTATTATTTTTGAATTGCTCAGTCAGTGGTATTCTGCTATAGCAACAGAAAACAGACTAAGACACTCCCCAATTTCTCGGCCCCAAATTTTAGGAGGTATGATACAGTTGTCTTAACTGTGCTAAACAGAACCTTGGGAAATTTGCTGTTTGTTTTTGATACCTCTTTCTGCCTCATGCCCATATTTAATCAATGAGAATGAATCATCAATTTTATCATCTAAATAAATCTTTAGTCATTTTACTTCTTTCCTTTTCTACTGTTTTAGTTCAAACGGTTGTTATTTCTTGCCTGGACCACTGTAGTCCTGGATCCTAACAAGTCTGCTTTCTCCAACTCCACCTCTCTTTGAATTGTTCCTACCAACAGAAGAACCTTTTCAATTGCAAGCCTGATTATATTAGCCCTTCTTTCTCCCCTCTCCCAAGACAGATGCACACATTTAAGCCCTTTCAATGGCTTCCCACTACTTTTAAGATAATAACCAAATCTTTAGCTTAATAAACAAGACCCTGACTGAGTTGACCCTGTCCCACTTCTCTTAGACCTGTTTCTTACCAAGCTCTCCCTTATTCCCTATGCCCCAGACACACTGCCATTCTTTTAATTCCATGGACAAGCAGTTTTTTTTTTTCTGTCTCAGGTCTTTGTAGATGCTCTCTCTTCCACCCAGAGCCCTATTTAGCCCAGTATCTTCACTCTCTGATATCTTGTTTATTTCTACATATGCTACATTAATTTCATATGTCATTGCCACAAAAAAATCCTTCCAGATCACAGCCCCTTACTACGTATGTACTCATACATGACAATTTCCCTTGTCAGAGCTGCAAGTTAATAATTATTAACAGGACGGTTTTATTGATATCTGTCTTGATCATTCGATTGCAAGTTTCAAGAAAATGAGGATAATGTTTGTACTTAACATTGCATCTGTAGCATCTAACACAATGCCAGGCCACAGACTGAATCTCCATAAATGTATCTGTTGCATAAAGGAATGAATGAACACAAATCAGTCTCATACTCCATTGTATCACTAAAATGACTCTTCTTAAATAGACTAATAACCTGTTGCTAAATCAGACAGATACTTTAAAATTTTTATTTCACTTGGTTGCTCAGCATCATATGGGATTTATTTTTTGACCAGTGCTTCCTGAAAAATGTTCTTTCTTTGCTTTCCAAGACAATGAATGTCTTAAACTTCTGTTTATTCATTCTCAGAGCCTTTACCTGTATCCTCTCTCTGTTCATTGCTTGAATGTTAATGGTCTATTATTTTCTTGATTATTTGTCTTGTGAGAGAATATAAATTAGTAGTAAAATCATCTTCTTTCATTGCTGCAATTAATATGCATGTTCTAATGACTCTCAAGTCTACATCTCCAACCTAAATTGCTTTCCTGACCTTTGAACATGTATATCTGATGACCTGTTGTACAGCTTTACATGGGTATTTTCAAAGCACCTTTAGCATATCATGTGTAATATTGATTTCTTTGTATTCCACAGTCAAAGCTGCTCTTCTTCATTCCCTGTCTCAGTGAATGACATCATTATCCATCCAGTTTATTAATCTTGAAAGCTGGTGGTCATACACAGTTTCTCCACTTCTTCTTTCAACACATCGAAACAGTATCCAAGCCCTGTTAGATCTATCAGTTGAAACTACTGTTGACCTCATCCGTTTGTCACTATGTCCACTACCACTACCTTAGTTCATGTCACCAGCATTCTTGCCCAGATTACTGCACAAGTGTCTTAACTACTCTCCCTGACTCCAGTCTTACCCTCTTGAATCCATTCTTATTTTTTATAGTTAGAGTCCTCTTATTTAACCAGACATTTATCATGCGACTCCCCTGTTTGAAAAATGTCTTCATTGGTCTTAGGATAAAACCATAGCTCCTTTGTGAAATTTATCAGATCAGTTGTATTTCTTGAGCCATGTCTCTTGCCTTATTCTACTGGCACTCTATTTTTCAGCCATTCTGAGCTTCCTTTCCATCTGTTAACATGTCATGCACTGTCTCACCTCAAAGCCTTCACTCATGACCTTCTCTTCTGCTGCGTGCAGTAGCCTCCACACACATTTTACCCAGCTAACTCCTACTCATTGTTCATATCTCAATTTAAAATTACTTCCTCTAGAGAGCTCTTGCTGACCCTCATTGCCATCGCACTCAAGGTTATGCACTGCTCTTCTGTGTTTCCATAGCTTGCTATATTTCTCCTATATTACCACTTATTATACCTTACTGTAATTATATTTGCTTACCCATTTGTTTATCCCAGTATATTGGAAGCTCTGGTGATGGCAGAGATTATGTCTCTTTTGATAATTTTCATATCCCCAGCACCGCAGTACAGTCCTCAGCACAATGTAAACGCATAATACATAGTGACTGGCTGAATGAAGTTTCCTAATTGAAGATTTTTATAAGTATATTTTAGAACAGCAAACTAAATTAGAATTATGAAGATAAATGTTACACGTCTTTTTATCTTTTGGTATCAACACATGCAATTTTTAGATCACAGGGGTCAGGAACCAGGTTTGCACAGGCTTTAATGTAAGCTATATTCATGTAGGTAGTTAAATGCTTTGTGATCTTGCACAAAAACTTATCTTTTGGGGACACTAATTTACTTGTCTGAAAAAAAGATTGAAATGAATAATCTCTAATGTTCCACATAAAGTATGATTATATGAAACCAGAAGTATGTTGATACACCTCAGAAATAGTTATAACTACAAAATGACAACACTGAGTATTTCATAGTGGTGTAATAGATTTTTGTGGTGGTAGTGGTGGTGGCAGGGGTTTGGTCATTTTGAGAAGCTAAGTGTGCTCTGTTTAAAATTTTTTCTAGTAGTCTGACTTGAGAGCAGATAGAATGGCAAAAGAAGCCTAGTCATGTGATACTGTAAGTCAGATTTCTGCACCATAAACCACAGTTGCTGAGAGGCAACTTTAATAAAGAGAATGTAGGAGGACACAAATTTAGCAGCCGTGGGGCTAAATAATGCAAAGATAGCTAAATTGGAGAAAGATGAATGATGTCAAAGTGGTAAAAACCAAGAGACCAGGTATTGCTACACAGCTATGGTTTTTGTTTAAAAATGCCTGGCTGCTTTCAGTAGCTGTTGAGCCATAGGACGTATAAAATCTCCCTCACTGAGGCAATATATCAGCTGCCCAAACCTCTTCCTCATCAGTCAAGCTTGTTGGCCTTTGACTCTGCACAATCTTTGTGACACTGTTATCAACGATACTTCAGAAACATCTGCTCCAGAGCTGTCTGCAATGGCAGACAGCAAATCTAATGGCACCAAAAAAGAATGACAAGAGACCCACTAATGTGTAGTGGTGATAGGAAACAACACAATAACTCCCATCAGAGCTAGCTGAATCTATCAGCATTTCAATGCCTAGCTAACTTAGTAGCACACGTTTGGAAAGACTTTAGCGTTCATGATGTCATTGACAAAGAAGAAGTCAAAGAAAGAATTAAATTATTGCCTTACACAAAATATATGATGCTACCTATAGGTCAAAGTAGAATGAATCAGAGGTTGATAGTGGCTCATTTGTGGAAAAATCTGATCCTTTTTATTGGTACAGGGTACTTAGAGTAGCAGGTTAGTGCTCTTTATGCCCAATATTCACTTATTCATTCACCTACTGGTTCACTGATGCACTGCTTTATTTATTTGACAAATATTTGATTTTTACTCTTCTAGGTATGTGTATATGCCAATAAATAAAAATAATCTAGTGGCCCAAGAAAAATAAAAACAAAGAAATACAATATATAATGATAAGTGCTATGAAGAAAAATAAGCTAGGAAACAAGAGTTAGGACTAAGGGAGGGAGATGTCTGCAATTTCAACAGGGAGGCCAGAGAAGCCTTCTTTAATAAATAGACACTTGAGAAGAGGCAAGAGAAGAACAAGAGAAGGAACAAGTGGGGAAGAACTTCTGAGGCATCAGAATAGTAATGCAAAGGCCCTGGGGCATGAGTGTGTCTCCAGGTTAGAACAAGTGCAGAGGCTAATGTGGCTAAGAGTGAGAGGGAAAATAAAAACTGATTCCATTCTAACTGCCATGAAAACACTTCCATTCTCTACTTTGAGATCTTCCTAGCTGAGAATGATGTTTAAAATGCAGTACTCCCTAAAATAACATTCTAATGTATCCTCTTCCACATGCTTGTTGGCAAAGGCAAGTATGTTTTAGGATCCTATTAGGATCAACTCTCTGAAGATGAGAATTTCTGTATGTAGATGCAAGTCAAGTTCACTATTGGTGAGACAATGTGTGAGCAAATTTCCTGTTTGGTGAAATCACATTAGCAAATGTAAAACTATCCCAGTTTCTTTCTTGTCTCTTTCTCCCTGTTTCTGTTGAAGAGATTTGAAAGAATCCATCTGAGGACTATGAGAATTGAAAGAAGCACCAGGCTGGTGCAGTAGGCCTTTTGTTGGAAGAAATGTGCAGGCTACCAACCTTTTACATGGGAAGGAGCTGTATTTTGTTTCCCCAGAGACCTGTGGCATAGACCCTATGTGTAGGAGATGAGAAAGTAGGACCTGAAGGGGGCAAAGGCAGGGTAATTATGGAAAGAGGATGATGTTCCTATGGTGATCAAAGGACTGGAAGCATTCATATCTTCCTTTCCTCAAATGTGTTGACGATTGTGGGAATCCAAGTCAGTGTTAATTAGTTCCGCCCTCTCCTTTTCTTTGGATTTTTATTGGGAAATAAAAATAATACAGCTAGTCTTCATAACAATATTTCTTACCTATGCTTTTTTAATTAGAAAAATATATATCAAATGAGCCTTCTAACATAATATACAAAAGAATGATCTGAGGGTGAACAGCAACGCAAAATATCAGCTATTTAAAGTTATACTGACAAAATTGATATTCCATTCAAGCATTTTAAGGTTAACATTTTCTATTCAAATGTTCTCTTTTTATTATAAAAAATGATCTTAGAAACAAGAACCATTTGGGAAGCAAAACTTAATTCTACCTCATGCTAAGTGGTATCCCCAGCCTTCCAGAATCTCGGCAACCCTCTGCCTCCACCCGCTTCAGCTCCTCTTAATGCTACTTCTTGGAAATGGAAAAACATAACACCAAGTGTTCATTTTTTTTCTGAAAATATATCTTCCTCATTTTAACTGCAAATCGTTTTTTGAAGGCCTGGAGGATGCTGCATCAGCAATCAAAGAATCAAGAGTGTTAGAAAAACATTTTGTGAAGTACAGTACCAAGTAAAGTGAACACTCAGCAAGCACGTTCTTGCTTTTGTGTGTCACAGTTTGCCAGCTTGTTATGCACACATGTGATTCATGTGACTTTCCCACAGTCTGTGTGTGTTTGCAGCACTACTGCTGGCATTCTAAGATAGGCTATGCTACCTATTTTAGGCATATGAAAGAAGTAACATATTTGCCTTTGAAAATGTATGGAAAAGCTACATATTCTCTCATCAACATCTGTAAAATTTGTTTTGTTCAACAGGGCTTTCGTTTCTACTCAATGATTATGAGTCCAGAGACTGATTAGCTTCAAAAATATGTGTCCATGAGTGGGACGCTTCTCTCTTAATTCATTTTCTTCAAATAAGATGAATGTTAAAGTGCTTTGACTGTGGAGAAGGATATTTTTAGATCTTGTGGTCCTCTCAAAATTTAGCAGCTGGTAAAGGGACAAACCAGAAATGAAAAAAATATATATTGGCAAGTCAGCAGTAGATAAGGCGATATATGAACGCTTACTCTCTTGCCTTTTAGTTTTTAGCCTGTTAATTCTTAGGTGACTGTTTTCTATGTATAACTTGTTAATTCAAGAAGTTTGGATTCACAAGAATGTTATAAGCATATTCTTGTGGCAATCTTTGCAAGTTACTGGTTAAAAAGATCTTTAAAAACAATTGGAGATACAGTGACATACTATTTGTTTAAGGGTAACAACATTTCTCGCTTGCATAATTTAACTGAAAATTGAATACATTTAAACATAGGCCACGATAAAAATTCACATTAAAACTTCAGGCTTATATATACTCTTTTTAGCATTTTCACTTGTATATATTATAAACCATTCAAATTTGATATGGGCAAAACTGAACAAATCAATAGCTTTGTCAAACTGCCCTCTCTCAAAGGTTTATATAAAAGAATATTCAATAATATAAGCAAGAAACCTGGAAATCATCCTTAAGTTTTCTCTTTTCACTCACACCCCAGAGCTGATTAATCATAAAAGTCGTGACAACTTTACATCTAAAATATTTCTTAAATATCTCAAATGTCTGCCTTTTTCAACCCCACCTCTTAGACCTAGCTACCATGATTACTTACCTAAACTGCTGAAATACTCTAGTTATTTCTTTCTATGCAAAATGGTCTTGTAAAACTACATTTTGATCCTGCTGTTATCTTTCTTAGAAAACTATATTTGCTCCCCTTTCCTCTTAGAATGAAGACTAAAACCCTTAGTAGGGCTCTTATACCTGTTTTACACTACTCTCCTTTCACTCTTTGAATTATAACCATATAGACTTTGAGTTCCTGCAATGAATTCTGTTCCTCCCCACCTCTGGAGCTTCCCACATGTTATTCCCTCTGTTGGAAATTTTTTGTCTCTCTTTCCCTTTTTCAAATCCCAATCTAAGGTAGGTTTTCCTGCCATAAAATCTGTAAATATCTTGTACTCCTCTAGAGTATTGGTTAAATTGTAATTAATTTTGGAAGTAGTTTTAATAGTCTTTCTCAAGAGAATATAAGTTCCAGAAAGGTCAATACCACTTCTCTCTTTCATGACACAAATTCTCAAGTGCCTGGGAAACATCATGTATAATTGTTTAATATGTATTGTTTAATATATATTTGTGTTGAATGAATGTCAAGTTCTTAACAGTGAGGTGACATCATTGAATTTACTTCAAATGTTGTATTTTGACAAATTTTACATTTTTCTTTAATTACAGTGTCTCAATAGTCAACCAAGTACAGCTGACAAAAACTCTATGACTCAAGGGTATCCATTTAAAAGACTCAAGATACATGTATTTTCTAGAAAATTTTCAAGATTGTGCCTTCATGGGATTTGTACAAATGACAGATACAGTACTTAGATTAGGATGCAACTACTTTATTTTCTCTTCCTCTTAGGACACAGGATATGTACATGCAAAAGAACCAAGAAAGACATAAAAGGTAGTTTTTATTTTGGTCACCCATCAAGAGTATGCTTTTTTTATCCTCAGGTCACTCAGATAATATTTAGAATATATTGAATTATATTAATTAGTGTTGTCGTATCAATTTTCTCTTATTTCTACTGAAAATTCCGTGTAGGACCCACATATTATTGCAGAGCCATAATTTTAATACATTTTAAGCGGTATCCTTGAGACCTTGGACACAGATGGGAAATCTGTCTTTGCTGATCGTTTCTTCTCTCATGTCAGAAACTAATTCTTTTGCCACTCCCATATCCAATTTTTGTCAATGTAGCATTCATGAGCTACAGTGCTATATATGTACTAATGCTAAATATTTTTTAAGAAGTAACTTTCTCCAATATAATTTCTACTTGAAAAGTAGAAATTTTGATGGTTGTAAAGACTTCAAAGAGGAAGAAATGAAGTTATAGGCCAGCTGCAGTGGCTTACTTTGGAAGGCCAGCACTTCGGAAGACCAAGACAAGTCAATTGCTTAGGTCAGGAGTTTGAGACCAGCCTGGCCAACATGGTGAAAACCCATCTCTATAAAAATACAAAAAAAAAAAGTTAGCTGGATATGGTGGTGCACACCTTTAATTCCAGCTACTTGGGAGGCTGAGGCAGGAGAATTGCTTGAGCTCAGGAGACAGAGGTTGCAGTGAGCCAAGATCACACCACTGCACTCCAGCCTGGGCAACAGAGCAAGACTCTGTCTGAAAAAAGAAGAAGATATAACAGTAAATGACTGCCACTGAAGTTCATATTTTTGAGCTAGGAATCTAGTTCAATGAAACTTACTTAGAAAATCCTCTAAATATTAAGAAATAAAGCAGAAGGTAATATGTCAATTGATGCTGGAACTCTAAGGGAGACTCATTTGAAGATAATATTTTATTGGGCTTCTGTGTGTTGTACAAATCTATTTCCTTAGACCTTTTTTTCTCCTTATGTCTTCCAAAATATTTTAAATGTAATATTTGTTTTAAGACTATTTATAATAATATCAAAATTAATTACTTTGTAATATCAAAATTTATTATATTCATTTAGACTTACACTTACATCTGTATAACTTCTTTTTTTTTCTTTTTTTGTGGAGACAGAGTTGCACTCTATTGCTCAGGCCTGAGTACAGTGGCACAATCTCGGCTCACTGCAACCTCCACCTCCCAGGTGCAAGTGATCCTCCTGCCTCAGCCTTCCAACTAGCTGGGATTGCAGGAGTGTGCCACCATACCTGGCTAATTTTTATATTTTTAGTAGAGACAGTGTTTCACCATGTTGGCCACGCTGGTTTCAAACTCCTGACCTCAAGTGATCTGCCCACCTTGGACTCCCAAAGTGCTGAGATTATAGGACTGAGCTACTGTGCTCGGCCAACTTCTTTTAATGTTTATTATTAGCCTTATTTTAACTTCTTATAATTATTTGACATTGATTGCTTTCTTTGTAGATAAAATAACAGAATAAATGACTTTTCCAAGAAGAATACTTAGTGAATATCTACTTAAAATCATTGCATATCTGAAAATATCTTTATGCACATGATAAAGAACATATAATTGGAAGTCTAGAAATATACTTATATACACATGTATATATACATAGTCATCAATTTGAGAATTTCAGTAGATGGGATGGCCTTTAGCTTGTAAAGAACTGAGGAAATAAAATAATAAATTGCCAATTAGCACTAAGGAATTCACCAAGAACACAACACAAATTAAGAGACTTTTTAAAACAAATGTGAGTTTAGAAAAAAAATGGAGAATAGATGGAAAGCCTCCATCCATACATGCTGAATGAGAATACCAGAGGGAGAAAACTGAGGGAGCGGTGAAAGGAAGGAAATATGCCAAAATTTCTACAACTTTCTATGACACATGCCTCTTCACATTAAGAGTATACAACATATTGGCTGGGCACAGTGGCTTGTGCCTGTAATCCCAGAACTTTGAGACGCTGAGGTGGGAGGATCCCTTGAGGTTAGGAGTTCGAGAACAGCTTGGCCAACATGGCGAAATCCCGTCATTATTAAAGATACAAAAATTGACTGGGTGTGTTGGCACGCACCTGTAGTCTCAGCTACTTTGGAGGCTGACCAGGAGAATCGCTTGAACCCAAGAGGCAGAGGTTGCTGTGAACCACGATTGTGCCATTGTACTCCAGACTGGGTGACAGGGCGACCCCATCTCAAAAAAAAAAAAAGTATACAGCATACTGAACATGTTAAATGGAAATAAATAATACCTAGAAACATAGCAGAAAAACTTAAATACATCAAGGATTTTAAAAAAAAACCTTAATCTGGTAGTTCTATCAATGATGTTAAAGTTCCCACCTATAACTGTGGATTTGTTCTTTTCTCCTTTTAGCTCTATCAGGTTTTGCTTCATGTGTTTTCAGGCTCTGTTGCTTGGTGCACACATATTTAGGATATTAAGTTTCTTGATTAATTGACCCTTTTATCATTCAGTCCCTATTTTCTCTAGTAATTCTCTTTGTTCCAAAGTCTACTTTATTAAATTTAATGATGTTATGGTTAATGACAGACCACATATGCTATGGTGATTTCATGAGATTATAAAGAAACAGAAAAATTCCTATCACCTAGTATTTAGTATGCTATACTTTTTGTATTTGGAGTATACTCCCTCTATTTATAAAAAGAAGTTAACATAAAACAGCCTCAGCCAGGCCCTACAGGTGGTTTTCCTGAAGAAGGCATTGTTATCATAGAAGATGACATTTCCATGCCTGAAGATCTTGCAGCAGGACAAGATATGGAGGTAGAAGATGGTGATATTGATGACCTGACCCCACACAGCCCTAGGCTAATGTGTTTGTGCCTTAGTTTTTAACAAAAATGACTTAAAAATAAAATATAAAAATAAAAATTTTAGAAGTGGAAAAAAGGTTATAGAACAAGGATATAAAGAAGAAAATACTTTTGTTCTGCTGTACAATGTGCTGGTGTTTTAAGCTAATTGTTATTACAAAAGAGTTTAAAGATTTAAAAATTTATAAAATAAAAATGTATAGTGAACTAAAGTTAATTTATTATTGAAGAAAAAATTTAAAAAATATATTCAGTGTGGTCTAAGTACACAGTGATGATAAACTCTACAGGAATGTATGGTAATGTCCTAGGCCTTTATGTTCACTCACCACTCACTCACTGACTCACCCGGAGCAGCTTCCAGTCCTGCAAACTCCATTCATGATAAGTACCCCTATATAGGAGGACCATTTTTTAAATCTTTTATATCATAATTATACTGTACCTTTTCTATATTCAGATATGTCTAGATACACTAATACTGTTGTATTATGATTGCCTATGGCATTCAGTACAGCAACATGCTACAGGTTTGCGGCCTAGGAGCAATAGACTATACCATGTAGCCTACGTGTGCCGTAAGCTATACCATCTAGGTTTGCGTAAATACCTTCTATGAGGTATCCACAACAATGCAATTGAGAAATGAAGCATGTCTCAGAATGCATCCCTGTTGTTAAGCAATACATGACTGCAGTTTTCTTAAGTATTTCCCTTACATGTATTGAGCAGCATGTCAGATGGTGTTAAAATGTTAGCTATAACCATCAAATATGATGTAAGGAACTCATAAAAAAGGTTAATCTCTTCTATTTATCCTTGTTTTTAGCCAATCCAATGCTTTTATTTCTCTTCTGAAAGTCTTTTGTTTCCACTTATTTTCTGTTTAGAGAACTTCCTTTTGCCATTCTTTATGAGCAAATCTGCCAGCAACAAATTCTCTTTGTTTTCCTTAATCTGGCAATGTTGTAATTGTCCCTTCCTTCCTGTATCATAGTTTTACTAACTATAGGATCTGCAATTGAAAGGTCTTTTCATTCAATACTTGAAAAATAGTGTTATTTCATGATAGCTTTCATGGTTTCAGACAAAATATCTCCTCTCATTCAAATTCATGTTCCCCTATAGGTATGCATTATTTCTCTCTAGCTGCTTTCGACATTTTTCTTTGCCTTTATTTTTCAGAAATATATGATTATGATGTGTGTTGACAGTGATTTCTTTGGATTTATCCGTTAGTGTTTTGCTTAACTTCTTGAATCTCTAGGTGTATGTCTTTTGCCAAATTTTGAAAGTTTTCCGCCATTATTTAAAAAAATATTTGTTCAGTTCTGCTCTTTCTCTTCTCTCATTAGACTATGATGACATGAATGTTACTTCATTTTATTTTATTTTTTGAGATACAGTCTCTGTCACCCAGGCTGGAGTGCAGTGGCATGATCTCGGCTCACTGCAACCTCCACCTCCTGGGTTCAAGCAATTCTCCTTCCTCAGCCTCCTGAATAGCTGGGATTACAGACACCTGCTACCATGCCTGGCTAATTTTTGTATTTTAATAGAGATGGGGTTTCACTATGTTAGTCAGTCTGGTCTCAAACTCCTGACCTCAAATGACCCACCCGCCTTGGCCTCCCAAAATGCTGGGATTACAGGCATGAGCTACCACACCCAGCCACTTCTTTTGTTTATGTCCCAACTGAGGCACTGTTCATTTATTTTATTCTTTATTCTTTCTGTCGTTCAGATTGGGTAAATTCTAATGATTTTTTTCTTTAAGACAACTACTTCTATCCAGTGTCATTTTTACTGTACTATTGAACCCATTCGTTGACATTTTATTTCAATATTCCCTTTTTCAGTTGTTTAGCTTAAATTTGTTGTTTTATAGCTTAGATTTCTTTACTGAGAGTACTGTTTCATTTGTTTTAAGAAAATTTATAATTGCTTGTTGAAGCAGTTCCACAATGGCTACTTTAAAATACTCCTAGGATAATTTCAATATCTGATTTATGTTTTTGTTTATTGCCTTTTATAGGTTATATTGTAAATTTTTCTGGTTCTTGGTATGACAAATAATTTTAGCTATAATCTTAGACTTACAGTATATAATCTTAGAATTATATTATATAATATAATTCTGTGTATTGTGTTAAAAATCTCTGTTTCCTTTACTTAATTCCTCCCCTCCTCCTCCTCCTCCTCCTCCTCCTTCTCCTCCTCCTCCTCCTCCTCCTCCTTCTTCTTCCTTTTTTTCAGACAGTCCTCCTGTTGAGGTCTAGTGTAAAACATGATTGGATGTGTATGTTCACCTTTATTTTTGGACCAGTGGGCAAAAGTGGGGCACTGACTCACACTTCTCATTGTAGATAGGTGGGATAAAAATTCAACTCTCACCTAGACTTTGATAACAGCTTGTCAGAAAAGTGGGGCTTTGACTCACACCACCTTATTGCCTCCAAGTTGATATAGCAAGTAAGTTCTCCACTGGGTTACACTGACATTAGGGAGTGGGGAAGAAGAGAGCTAGTTCACACTACCTTGCTGCTGCAGAATGGCTAGCAGAATCTCAGCTCCCTGCTGGACCCTGATGACACCACTGGAGGAGAGTTGAGGAAAACAGAACGCCAAGTAGCTGCACCTCTCACAACCTCCGATGACTTGATGCTAGTTGGAGTGGAGGCTTAGATCCCCATTGATTCCCTCCCCAACACCAGGGAAAGGGAAGAGCAGAGAATCGTCAAGCCAATCTACTATGATTGTTCCATCTTGTTGATGCAGGGTAGAGGTAGAAGTTCATTTTGGAATTGGATCCCACTGAAGACTGGGGAACAGTTGGAGTGTCAAGTAGCTCTGCTTTACACTTCCTTGTTCAATCTTGTTGCTGCTAGGTGGGTGTGAAGGCTCAGCTCTCCAGTGGATTTCACTGACCTATGGGGAGGGAGAAAGAGTGAAGTATTACTTGCATTGACTTTTACTACTTTGATGAGTCTCTGTGCTGGATAGCACTGGAGCCATAGCTCACCATTAGACCACATAGACACTGAGGAGGATTGGGAGCACTATCTTGCTCCCCGGACAAGGTCATAAAAGATCACTTCCCTGTTTAACCTACCAATACAACCTGTGAAGGGAATTGATGAACCACCTGTTTCTATCAGGCACAGTAGGGAAGATTAGTGCCTTGCTAGGCTCCACCTACACCACCCTGCTGGGGAATGGAAGCATACTGCCTGCTTCAGCAGGTTTAGGGGATGAAGATCAACTCACCATAAGGCCTGCTGAGACTACAGTGGTACTGGGAGATGGAAGTGGTGGCTATTGGTGTTTGACTTGATTAGGGTAGGTACAGCCAAAACATTTTTCTATTAGGCCATCATTTCCTGTTTCTTTTACCTGGAGGGAAAAGATTTTCTTGAAACTTTTCTTTGTGTCTGTTGGTAGATGCAGATGGGGGCTTCTGCAGAACTCCATCTGGGATATATGAGAAGTACTATGGATACCCAGGGAACTCACCACAATGTACTTCCTTACATTTTGATGACCCTAGGCAGCCCACCTTCTTTACATCTTTCAGAGATTTCCTCTTCTTGTTTGCTATTTATGTTCAGCATTATTTTAGTTGGAAGAGAGAGGACCTGCGAGGCATATGGCTACTCCATTTTGCTGGCCAACCTAGAACATTTTACTTATGTTATCAAAATCTAAAGTTAATTGATATATTTGTCTTCCTCCCAAACAGTGCAAGTACATAGAACACTTAAATTGTGACCATTTTACTTTCAGTTATTTATTTTATTTGATTAAAAATATTAAACTTATTTATTATCTCTGATTATAATTCTAATATCTAAACATTTTTGAGGTTATAAAATCATTGTTATTGGCTATTGCTTGCCTGTCACTCATCACTGCTTCCATGTGTGTGCATATGTACCTGTGTGTGTATTCAGAGAATAAGAGCTCTTTCTTTATTTAGAGAAAAATGTTAACAGCACTCATTTCTGAGTAATGAAATTACAGAGAGTTTTATGCTACCTTCCTATACATTTTGGTATTTCCAAATTTCTCACAATAAGCATGGAATATTTTCATAGTCCTATAAAATCATATTTTTTTTCCTTCTCTTTTCAAAGCTTACAGTTCTCGCTAGAAAACTAGGCTTACTGAATATACCTGATATCTACTTAATGAATGAAAAATCATTGTAATTAAATAAATAATTAACTTTGAGAACAAATCTGTCTGTGAAAGTTTGATTAATTAATTTTCTAATTTTTAACCTGTTGTGATCATTACCCTGTGCTTTCCTTGGTGAAGATGCCTATAATGAGCAAGCATGTAAATTTTTTTTGCTGACATAATTTCAGCCAAATCAGGAAAGCTAATATTAACAAAAGAAGTGCTAGCCTGGCCAACATGGTGAAACCCCATCGCTACTAAAAATGCAAAAATTAGCTGAGTATGGTGGCAGGTGCCTATAATCCCAAATATTCAGGAGGCTGAGGTGGGAGAATCATTTGAACCTGGGAGGCAGAGGCTGCAGTGAGCCAAGATTGTGCCACTGCACTCCATCCAGCCTGGCCAACAGAGCAAGACCCCATCTCAAAAAAAAAGTGCTTAATTTACACTGTATTTGAAAAAGGAAACTGGGTCTGGCTGGATTTGTTAGTACTGTTTCAGAAGATGAAGAGGCCTATAAATAGAAATTCAGAAGAGGTTTGGCAGGGAAACAACACAGGGCATTGATGGGAAGGTAATGAGAATCCTATGGTAGTTACTGGTAGGAAATGTTAGAAATACTGTGGTGGCACTATATAGCCAGGTAGACAAGTACTGTTTAGAAATCCCCAGGAGTGAGATTCTTCTACATCCTTCAATATTATCTTTTGAAGTCTAACACCCTAATTAGTTGTCATCAAATTTCTGTAGAGTAAATATGGATTGCATAGTAGTCATATCCACAAATGCCCCTGCTTTTGTTGGTCAGTCAACAGCATGTGAACCTAAGGCAGCTTTTTTGATCTTTGCTTTTCTGCCCCTCTAGTAGTCAGCCCTAAGGCTGGCATGTTGAGTGATTGGCTCTCTTGCTTTTTTCTTATCTGTCTATAGCATGATATAAAATCGTGTTTCTGATGTATTTATTTTCCTTGACTCTGTTGGAAGATGGATGGTGCCATTCCTTTTCTTTCTATGTTTCCTCTCAATATCGTGTATTTTAGTGTTATTGCTAGTCTGTCACTCATCATTGAAAATTAATTAGAATTCCTTCAAAGTAGCTAGACAGGGCAACGTAATCGGAGAATATGTGTGAAATACCTTACATTTAGTAAGGGCCTGGCATTTAGTAGATGCTCAATAAATGCCCCAAATTTGTCTCCTGGTTAAGTTTCTAGAGAGCTAAAATGTCCTCTATGTTAATTTTCATTTTCAACAAATATTTATTAAGCACCTGTATTGTCTGCACAGCTTACATTGTGTTCATCACCTTTTCTCTCTAAAATAGCAGACTAAACATGTATCATTGTCCACCATAAACATGTATGATGATCTCACACATATATCTATTGTGCATAAAATCAAACAGAGTTGGCCGGGGGTGGTAGCTCACGCCTAAAATCCCAGCACTTTGGGAGGCTGAGGCGGGGGGATCAAGAGGTTAAGAGATCGAGACCATCCTTGCCAACATGGTGAAACCCCATCTCTACTGAAAATACAGAAGTTAGCTGGGCGTGGTGGTGTGCGCCTGTAGTCCCAGCTACTCAGGAGGCCAAGGCAGGAGAATTGCTTGAACCCGGGAGGCAGAGGTTGCAGTGAGCCGAGATTGCACCACTGCACTCCAGCCTGGTGCCTGGCAACAGAGCGAGACTGTCTCAAAAAAGAAAAAAAGAAACAGAGTGGTATAGGATAATTAGCACTTGTCTTGGAGGATGCATGTATTATCCAGCTGTCTCCACTTTCTGGCTGAATTACCATAAACCAATCACTTATTCCCTTTTAATCTCAGTCATCTCATGTACAAAAAAAAATGGAGTCCATACAGATGCTGACTATCTTACAGGATTGTTACACATAACAATCTATCTATCAAACATTTAAAATATAAGTGTCAAGACTTTAAACTGCTATACAAATGTTTTATATATCCAAATATTAGCTACCTGCTTATTTGTGAAGGTATTTTATTCTGAGATCAATGTTCTTTGTAAACATTCCACAAACTATTTATATATGTACAATAAGGGTAAATGATTACTTTCTTTTTTATAGGTGAACTTTAGTGAAATAAATGAGGCAGGTGGAGAAACAGAATAGCATTGCAGTCTTCTCAATCTGATAATTTTATGCAGTAGACAATATCATTCTTTCTACTTGTTTTTGAAAACTGTAAATATCAATGAAAATGTCTTAATAAATAGTGGAATGAAAAGAAAAAGTTATATAATGTTGTACAGTTTACAAAACTAAACAAATCTCTAACAGTATACATATCAGTTTGGAGTTCAGCAGTGAAAATGCTTAATTTAAAATGCGATCAAATACAGTGCAGTATAGAATCTTGTACCCTTCTTAGATACTAGGATACAGATGATGAAAAAATAAAGGGTTCTTTTCCATCTTAAAATCAATCAGTAAACAGTTTACATAAACTCACTTTAACTTGGAAGTCTCGAAAATGTAACTCGGCTGAATAATCTATCAAACAGTTTAAGACATCTATTATCTTAAGTGGTATCTATGTAATGAAGTGGTCAGAATCATTCTGTGGTAGTTATTTCTCTGAGACCAGATTCACATAAAACAAAGCTGATTGGTAAAGTAAAAGCCAAGAAAATGTTTGTGGTTCATGGATGTTCTATCCACAATATTCCCTTTTAGATTTAATCTCATTGTCAAACCACAATATGGTAGCTGCTTTGGTTACAATGAATTTTGGTTATGCCACTTTGAATCACACTCTAATTGTCACAGGAAATGAAGACAATGAAAAAAATGCCTGTATTCATTTCAAATACATTCATGAGCCATGGAGCCAGTAGATTATTTTCCTGAGCATATTCCAAAAGATGTCAGGCCTTTTCAAATCTAGCCATCTCTTTTGTCAATAAGGCTCCTTAAGAAATGAGATTTTGATTCAAATTCAGTATCAAAATATCAAGCCCAAAACAATAATCTCAAACATTACCTCTGCATTACCTCTAACTCAATATGCAGAAAGCACTTACCCTCTGACATTTCAAAGTAATAAATCAGCACCATCTGTCCCCAGGCTCTGCTGCTGCTTCTCTTCCTTACACTGCTCAAGGGCATTCATCATGTTTCTTCCATTAGCACACATCATAAAGATGTGTTGTTCTGACACCTGTATATCAGCCAAAGTTACACTCTAGGGATGCCAGAATACCTTATCATATTGTCATGAACACCATCCCTCCCTTTTTTTTCTCATTGAAAAGCTCTTTGGCTCTCTGGAGAATAATGGCTCTACATAAATTTATCATTATTGGTTGCATTTTGTTTGAGAAGAATCCAATGCCAGTTACATTACAGCTTGATTTTAGAGTGATTTCTAACACCGGATAGTGAGAGTGAGGATGGGGTAATACAATCCTGTCTTCAAATATGACAGTAACTGAAATTATAATTAATTTGAGATCATGTGGACATACAGTATATATGGCACAGATTAGTTTTGTACTCCACAGCAAAGTCTGTTATGATACACAGACTTCACAATTGTGATTCTGCTAATCGCAAATGACCTTGAAAATCCATGCTATGTGGTGATTTATATTTTATAATCATATTCCCTACCGCTGCATTAGCAGAGGGAGTTAACTTAGCACGCAGCCTTGTTTTTCTAAACATTATTCTGCCTGCTGCAACAATCCAGAGGTTAGACAAACCTTACTTCTCCTAGAAAGTTCTTCCTTCCTAAACGTGATATAACTGAAAATAAAAAGTGACAATATACACCATTTTCTGTTTTCCTAGACATATATTATGTTCCTACAGTACTTCTTTGCAGGAAGACTAGAGATGGTTTTATGGAATGGAAGAATGCAAATTGGGAACACTTAATACTTATGAATCTTCATTTGTTATCCCATATGTAATCTTCCCAATAGTTTTGTTTTATGAGAAGAACCAGCCTCAGTGATGTTGAACAGTTAAGTAACTTTTCTGAGCCTCATATTCTCCCTTTGGAAAAAAAGGTTAGATACCTTTAAAACAACTAATAATCATGGCTGTCTATAATTCTTACTTATTCCTGCCTTACTGTTTTTTAGGATCTGCCACACCTCAGACTCCAGACTGTACAGAGGTTTGTGTGTGTGTGTGTGTGTGTGTGTGTGTGTGTGTGTGTGTAAGTGGGGTGTTTAAATTGAGAAGGGAAAGGGAATAATGAGACTCATGAATCTTACTCCTTGTCTTCTTTTGACTTTGATGCTTTAGTTCATACACTGTATGTACTTTAGTAATCCCAAACATTGGCTTTACTGCCTGGAATATGAGTTCTCCAGTGATTAAATCTCCTGTCAATGAATTTGTTGTCCACAGGTGCTTCCAAAATACTTAAAGAAAAAAAAACAATGCTGTTGTCTGCCTAAATTCCCACTATTTATTTATTTGTTTTGTGCTTTTCATGCTGGCCCAATTTTCAGATCTCAAATCTTCCTTTGAATTAATGATCCCATGTAGTCCTGAAAGTCACCAAACCCTAATATTATTTTGTAGTTTGAATCTTATTTTCGATATGCTACACTTTTACCTCAATTTCTCCTAGTTTGGCCTCTCTTAACCACAGTCAGACTTCCAACTGTCACAGAATTAGTGATCAAAATGTACATTTTTCTGATCTTAATATTGATTGATACCTATATAAGTATGTTGTTAAAAGAAAAATAAGACCCTCCTTAATGTTTACCCTACTTTATCTTCTTTATTACATTATCTTAAGAGATCTGGTCATTAGGAATTATATCCGTTTGAGTTGTTGGAACTGTAGGAACCTATGAACCAACCCATTTATACCTGGTAGATTTCACATTAGAAACACGAAAGATAAAGTAAAATAAAAAAGAAAATGTATTGCGCCAATTTTTTAAAATAAAAAGCACAAGCAGAAAATCAACTATTTTCCCTTTTTTCAGTATATTTTTAAGATACTTTCAAGACTAAAACACAGTTATCATTAGGTTTGAATGTTTTGATTTGGTTAAAAATGGAATAGTATAGAAAGATGAGCTATTTCTAATAGATCATTTTACTCTTAAAAGTTTAACGTTAAATATTTACATTTTAAAAATAGAAATTTGTCAGGCAACTTAGAGAAATATAAGGAACCTATATTGTAAATTGGGTAATGTGATCATTTAATTTATATGACCATCTGTAGTGCTTATTCAATGGGATGGAAAATTTTGAGAAGGTATAATAAAAATGTTTTTTGGAAGAAAATGAATTACATAGACATAAAAATATATCAATAAAAGTAACAGCATTAAGTCTACCTAAGAGCATTATCTTTACCTGTGATTGCATTCTTTTCTAAAAAATAAATGTTAAACTGTTATGAGAATTATGGACGAAATAACAAAATAAAAAGTGTTTTAAATAATATGTGCATTTTTTTCTTCAGGGTTTTATACAACCTTTTTGTCTCATTAAGCCTTATTGTTGTGAACCCCTGAAGCAAAACTGCATGTATTGTTGAAAATGGCTACCAAAAATCCCTGACAGATCAACATCCTTCTTGAAATTTCTGCCTCACTCTTATTTAACTAACAGCGACAGTAGTATTTATCTTTTCCTAATCTGTATAAATGCAAATATTATTATCCACAATGTTTTTCTTTAAACTATTATTTAAAAAATATTTGTTATAGTAAATGCCTTTGTGCTCCCAGTGAGAAAGACTATTTTCTTTTAGATCAAAGGGTATTTATAGTAATCTATAAAAATGGAAAGGCAAAATCAATTATATAATGTTAGAACATATTTTTCTGTATATTTCAACTTTTAAAATTGATCAACATTGTAGCAAGAAATCATTCTTTCAGGTTTGAATAGATTTATTGGAAACATATACATGCACACATATATACATCCTATGATTTATTTTTAAAGTGAATTTAAATCTTCTCATATACACTGTGTGGGTTTAGGCAGTTGCTCATATCAAATACATGAAATGTATTGTTTTTTTAATGAAATTATGAGTATTGGCACCCTAAATTTTCTACTACTTTTTCTATAACCAAATAAAGTGTGTTTGTTTTAAAAAGTACTCTTAGTTTATCAGTACTGTTGTCAAAAAGAAAACATATTCTCAGGAAGAATATGGATGTTGACATTTTTGGATTCCATTTTCTCTAAATAGGCTCTTTTTGAAAAAGATTGCATTCAAAGGCTGTCTTTCAAAACAGTTTTATTTCTCTTTGAAGTGAGAATATTCTGCTCGTTTATTTGAATTTCTAAAAGTAGTCTAGAAGCAAAAGATGGCACCCCAAATCAGTGACGCAACACTTACTTACTTGAAAATTTCGAGTCAACCATAGAACTCTATAATTAAAATACTTCGAAACTTTTCTTCAAATAATGTAGAGAGTGGCATTCTGAAAAACAGCTTTTAAAACTCACAGTTGAAATTAAGAGCAGAAAATTATTTGGTTCTTTTGAGCAGAATTGGAGAAGAGGAAAAACACTTCTATATAATTGTTTTTCTAAAAATAATATATTCTGATCAAATAGGCCTGACCTTTTGTTCATAACGACAAAGGGCATGACATTCTTGATATCCATTCAATTTCACAACTCTAGTACAATGTTTACTTTTAAATTTTCTTGCTCAATTGTTTCCAAAATAGTGGTCACAAATATTCTGCTTCTGTTTCGCTGTTTGTTCAATGTTTTTTTTTTTTTTTTTTTTGGTGAATCTGCCTGGGAAATTAATGTTTACACATGTGTATTTCAAGAGGAAATTAAGAGCAATTTAATGACTTTCTAAGGTAATTGAGAAAAAAATGCAGATGACAAGTCTATTACTGCTTTCACAATCCCTTTGGTGTTTTCTTTTTGCCTACATTAGAATGTAAGCCAAAGAAAAAAACAGTAATTATTAAATTAAATATAGTCAAAACATGTTAGAGGAAAATAAATGCGAAAAAGAAAGACTTCTCAATTTTTTTTTTTTTTTTTTAGTTTTTCTGTTTGGTGTCTCTACTGTATACCAGATAATAATGAAAGTCAGGTCTTTTGAAAAGTAGTTCTTTCAGGGCCTCTAAGGCAAGTACCTGTAACTGCGAACAAAGTTGCTGCTTAAGAAGTTCAGTATCGCCTTGAGTGGCGGTGTTTATGATTTTGCCTCTCCTACTAACTCCTTGTGCAGCTTTACGGCCATTTTTTCTCTCGTCCTGTTTGTTTATACCTTTATAAAATCTAGTACCTTCCTCTCAGATATTTTAACAAGTGTAATGCTTGTGAAATGCTTGGAAAGTTGTGAAAGCTACTATCTATTTAGAACACATAATAATCAGCATCTTTCTGCTTTAAGAAAACAAAATACTTAGTCAAAATTGTAGCAACTAAGTTATTAGATTGTGGCAGTATTACCTGAAGCAGGGGTTAGCAAACTCTGGCCCACAGGACAAATCCAACCAGCTACCAGTTCTTGTGAATGAAATTTTATTAGAACACAGTTATGCTTATTTGTTTATATATATTGTCTATGAGTGCTTTCATATTATAGCAATACAGCTGCGTATAGATGCTCCTCACCTTACAATGAGGTTACATTTCAAATAAACCTATAGTAAATTGAAAATATCATAAGGCAAAAATGCATTAAATGTATCTAACATTACAAACATGATAGCTTAGTCTAGCCTAACTTAACGTGTTCAGAATACTTACGTTCATCTAGAACAAAGGGTATTTTGTAATAAGGTGTTGAATATCTTATGTAATTTATTGAATACTGTGCTGTAATTAAAAAACAGAATGGCTGCATGGCTACCAGAAGTGTAGTTTCTACTGAGCGTGTATCTGTGTCGCACCATTGTAAAGTCGAAACATTGCAAGTTGAGCCACTATAAGCTGGTCACCATTTGTAGTTGCAACAGAGACTGTAAGAAATACAGGTATGACATTACCAGAAAACCAGAATTTGAAGCAAAAGGTGTCAAAAAGCCACAGAGAATATTTCATACTGAAAAAGAATAATCCATCACAAATATAAAAGTCATGAAAGTTTATTACCTAATTATGTAGTTTCAAAAATCATAAACAAAAACTGATAGAATTTCAAGGAGAAATGGATAAATCTGCAATCATAGTGATAATGTATTTCACTAAGTTTATAGACAAAGTGTATTAGAAAAGTAAGAAAGAATATAGAGGATTTGATTTTATAATTAACAAACCAAGTTTAATATACATATATTACAAACACAGGTATTTGTACTGCAAAAGAAGAATACAGATTATTCTCAAATATTTTCAAAAAAATGACCATATGCTATGCTACAAGAAAAAAAACTCAAAACAAATTAAAAAATCAAAATCCTGTAGGACACAGTATGCTTACTACTATGAAATAAAATTAGAAAGCAATAATCAAAATGTAGTAAGACAAAACAAACATAAACCCTATACACTTAAAAATTTAAAAGCACACAGTGGAATACATCTTGGGTTAAAAAAGGAAATAGAAATTAATATTATAATTTATTTAGAACTTAACGACACCTCATATCAAACTGCTGGGATGTGACCAAAAGGAGACTTAGAGGAATATATATACATAGATATACTTTAAATGAATGTATTAGATAAGAAAAACACAAAATAAATTTTAAAAACCCTTTTTGATTCAGAAAGCTAAAAGGATTACAAAGTAAATTTTGTTAAGGAAAGAAATTAATTAAAGACAAGAGCAGAAATTATAAAAAACAAAATATAGATTTGATCAATAAAACATTTACTAGCTGAATTGCAAGGACCAAAAAAAGTAAGCTACATGTCGTTACATGTAATTTAAAAAAAGGAAGAGAAATTCAAATAAATATCTGAGGCATTAAGAACAGACATAATAAATAAAGAGATTAAAACTATTAATTCATGCTATGGAAATGCTATATCATTTCACTGATATAGTAAAATCTCTGGGATATTTGTTGAATAAAATAAATCACAGAGACTATGCAAAATATGATCCTCTACAGATTAAAACACAAAACATAGCAACATTATATATGTAAATGTATTAAACATCTGGAAGGACATATACCTAATTGATACAGTGATTACCACTGGGGGACAGGATAGACCATTTGAGATAATGTTCAGACTGTGTTTTAGCCATACTTGTAATATTTGTAATTATAAAATACTCGTAATTATTTTACCAAGAGAGCATGTTTATTTCTTGTTTGTTTAATTAAAAACTAACATAAAAGTAACAATCAGAACAAGATAACAGTGTTGATCAATTAATTTGTTATTATGATTGGATTATAGAGATGATGGAGAGGGATTAATAAAAAAATGAGATTGGAGGGGCAGGCAGGAGTCAGGTAAAGGGTCTTGCAAAAAAGTATTCATTTTTGCCATGAAGGTAAAATCAAGCAATTGAAGAGTGTCAAGTAATACTTGTGTTTGAAGCCAATTGGGTGCTAGAGATTATGTCTGTACATGAATGTATTTGTAGTGAAGAAGTAATCTGTGAGCATACCTTATTTTCCTGACTAAACTATATGTCTTTGAGAACTGAGAATGTGTTTTGTTCATTATGGCATCCTACTGTAGCACTTAGTCAAATGTTTATTTGTAAGTAAGCATATAGCAAAGTATGTTAAATCGAATTTGAATTGTGGTATTGTGTGTGATATATGTAAGAAAATTCACCAAGTATATAACTTTCCTTAATTCATAGTGTATTGTCAGAGTGGTCCATATTCTGTAAATTCTTGGAGAAAAAATATTTAAAGTACATACAGCAATGATCAACTATGAATTATAAACAATGCTAAATATTATGGTAAAATTTTCCAGTATTAAACATTGTAATTTAGCAATGCAACATTGATTAATAGAAAATGAAGATATGGTTAAAACTCTATGGGATCTATATACCACATTTCAAGTTATATGAGAAAAAAAACTTCAAAAAATGTGTGTCAAAAATGCTAATTGTTTTCTCTATGATATTTGTTCGCCTCTGGGATGGGACAATGCATAATTAACTATTCGAAGTAATGTGTGTACAGATTGAAATTATTCCTATGCTATAAGTCCCCATGGCTAATTTAAAGTTCAGTCAGATTTAAAAGACCAATGCATCCTTGATGCATAACAGCAGTGATCTTTGTCTTTTAAAACATTTTGAATTAAAGACGAGGTTGCCTATCAGAGTAAACTGCTAATGATGAGCCAAGTTATTTCTGTGGTGAATTGTTAATGTTCGTCAGGAGTAACATGACAAGAGGTTTCTTACTGTTAGGCTGTCTGTCATCTACCAGGCTCTCATTTAGGCATTTTTGCATTTCTATTACAGTAATGATCAAAAAGTGTAAGAATCATTCTACTAAATTTTATGTAACCTTGATGTTTCTGTGTTAAGTTCCTTTACTTTTACTCATAGTCATGTTCTTTGCTTGAGACTTAAAACAATTCATCCAAGTTAGCTAGAGCTGCAGAGGAACTTCTGCTTGGAGGCCCTGCCATCCTCCTTTGAGATTTTCTGAGCATGTTATAGATAGTACCAGTATCCACTTCACACTACCGAAAGAGAAATCATTTTTGTCAAACCCTGTCTTTTGAGAGATTTTGCTAACACTTGTGATCAAACAGTTGCCTTATACTAGCAAGGTTCTCACAGGATTTTATTGGAGTCACAATGTTATTAATATTTTCCACTTACTTAGCAATATGTGTCCACATCACACCAACTCTTTCAACTATTCAACTATTGAACAAAATTCTCTTTCTTGTGTTGACATAATTTGTGGACCCAGGAGAAAACAAAACAAATAGGCGCATATGGCACACCTCCGAAACAAAAAAATAATAACCCTTTTCCTCGGATGTCCTCTTAGTATCTTCATTTGAACCCTGGTTTGTGAACAGTACTCAAAGTGAATTGCTAGCAGATGTTCAGCTTGCTAAGCCTCCAAACCAACTGAATGTGTTCCCAGACGAAACCAAGGGGCGAGCTGCTTATTTATTTGGCCTGATAATGAGATGCAGATCAACTGGGAAAGACAAGAGTTTTTATTTCTGTAACAGGGTACAGGAAGAAGGATTGGAAATTATAGCCAGACCAACTCAAAATTGCAAAGTTTTCCAGAACTTATATACCTTCTAAACTATATGTCTTTGTGTAAGTGTGCATCCATCTAAAGACATAAGTGATTAACTTATTCTAATCTATAACTAAGGCCTGAGTTCTGAAGACCTTCCTCTAGAGCCTCAGTACATTTACTTAATCTAAATGAGTGCAGGTGCTGGGGTGATTACCCTTATCTTGTCTCCTACTAAATCATGGAGGTTTGGGGAGTTCCTTCAGAGCCCCAATAAACTTGTTCATGGAGGCCTGAGGAGTTTCTTCAGACACCCAATAAAGCTTGTTTAATTCTAAACGGGTCCTGTTAAGAATTCCTTCATTATCTTGTCATGCTTCACGGCCCAGGAAAGGCATAAGTAAAACTCTTGGTGGGCTTTTGTTACATCCCAGCCTCTGTACAGGGAACTGGCTCTTTCAGCTTTTAGTATCTAACCTAACCACTCAGTGCTGAGACACTTATGATGGAGGTCTGCCTATTCAGCCATTAGGGAGACCTGGCCTACCCAAATGAATATCCTCTTGGCCAAGGAGACCCCAGAGAAACCTGAAAACCTGAATTCTCAGCCATGACAGGCAGGGAGATCAGACACACCTCATTACCCTCCCTTTGTTTTGGAGCTTAGGCACAACAGACTGGTATTAAGGGTAAAATAGAGAACACAAAGCTGACAAAACAGACTCTTTGGGGCAGTAAGATACCAAATTATAACCAAGACCTGAGGCCTTGCAAGGTAAGGGTTAAGTCACATCCTATAAACCATAAAATCTTGTTAAATTTGTTTTTTAATCAACCTGGTATAATGTGGCTTTCCAACCTGACACTGGTATAGCATCGCAGATAGATAGTAGACCTGGAAGGAAATAAAAATATGTTATCTCAAAATGTTTGACGTATTTGAGTTGGCCCTGCAAAGCTGTCTTTTGTGGGGGAAATTTGTATCTGTAGAGAACCTTCAATAATGTAGCCAGGCCCTCCATTTCTAAGCCTTTCCTGGATCTATAGAGATTAAGAGTTTGACACCTTTTAAAGTCTAAAATGAGACATTTAACATTTATTCTTTCTGAACGTTGCTACCTATGAGGCTTCATCTATGTCACGAGAATCTTGGCCTTCAAGATCCCCCCTTATCTTAAGTATTTCTTTCTACTGACTTCAAATCTTTAGACAAAGATTTGAAGTCAGTAGAAAGAAATACTTCCAACCAATTGCTAATCAGAAAAATCTTTAAATTCACCGGTGACCTGAAAACCCCCACTTCAAGATAGCCCACCTTTTTTGGGGCTGTGCCAACATATACCTTCCATGTATTGATTTATGTCTTTGCCTGTAATTCCTGCCTTCCTAAAATATATAAAAAGAAACTGTAACCTGACCACCTCAGGCACACATTCTCTGGACCTCCTGAGACTCTTCCCCAGGCCATGGTTAGTCGTACTGGCTCAGAATAAACCTCTTTAAAATATTTTATAGGGTTTAGTTTTTTTTTTTCCATTAATACTTTATTATCTAGCAAACTCTGATAAGCATTCCTGAAAGAAACAAAGAGGGGATAGTTACTATGCTCTATACAGCAATTCTTCTTCAGACTATGACAGACCACAAGACATAAAATTCGCTGATTACTCAAAAGCTAATGATATTGTGGAATACCTAAAAGTAAATGAACTATATTTAAGTCTTTGTTCACTTCGGATTGTCTCTTCTCCACTAGAATAACAACTCAAACAGAAACCAAGGATATGGAAACAGATTCCTTCTTCACTGTGCCCTCTGGAGTTTATATTCATTCTTCCAATTTATGTTGTAATTAAATTTAGGATAATATAACTCTACAGATAATCATACCAGCTTTTCCTTTTTCATTAACACAGTGCTATCGTTACAGGTAAAGGTAGGGTATTTATATACATAGATGCACCTTGATATTTAATTCAGAAGCAACCTCACCAATAATGCATGCATTCTATTTTCTTTATTGGTAGTTTGCCAAGCAAAGGTATACTTTGGTATAAGCTATTGAGAAAGAGTTAAGTGGGGAAACAGAACAATTAGCACATTTCCATACCCCGAATAGATTCTAGTAAGGTAAGTCAAGGTAGATTGCCTGCTTTGTAGCACTCATTATAAATGCTTTCCTCTGGATTCCTTAACTTATTAGGCTATAAATAATTATGATGATTTTAAATATCATATAAAATGTTACCCACAAAAGAAGTTTCATTGTTATAGTTTAATTGTCCAGATTTTTTGTCTACTACTGTTAAAAGTAATTTGCTGCACAATTTATTTTTTGTTTTGACCCTACTTAGTACAGAATTCTATAAAAATGCCATCTGTTAACCCTGATGAAATCATTTTAATAGCAAAGCTTGTCTTTTCATAATGTGACTTAGTTATATTTGAATAAGCAATTGGTCTATGCTTAAGAAAAAGGGAAATTATAATCAAAATGGTTGACTTTTTATTTTTTTCAAGAGTGGAGAAAAAAGGTAAAGGGGGACAAGACCCTCAGGTACTGAAGGCAATTGTCAGGACTACAGTTTAGGAATGGAATATGGTTATAGCTTAGGGTTGTGGATAGGGCACAACTTAGATTTTTCTCTTCTACTACCCTCTTACCAGTCAGTACTTCTGGACACCAAAATGTGTGGGGTTTTTCCCAACACTGACCAATTGTCCAGCACTAGCTGGGTGTCCTACAATTAAGCTCAATTCTGACACTATGTAGCTAGAGAGAATATCAGATCCCACAGGTTAAGGGCTCAGTCCCACAAACACCACGTTGGTTGAAGGTGGAGTAAGATAGCAGAAAATAAAGTTCCACTGATCATCACCCCCACAAGAATACCAGGTGAACAACTGTCTACCAAAAAAAAAAAAAAAACTTGACCAAAAATCAGGTAAGTACTCACAGTACCTGGTTTTAACTTCATATTAGTGAAAGAGGCATTGAATAGATAGAAATAAAAACAATCTTGAATCACAGCCCTCCCCTACTCCTACCACTGGCGGCCTGGTGTGGAGAGTATCTCTGGGTGCTGGGGGAGAAAGAACACAGCAATCGTAAGGCCTTCAACTCATTGCTGTTGCATTAGAGCAGAAAGACAAATCAGACCAGCCTCAGCTGATGCCCAGCCACATAGGGAGGATTTAAACCAACTCTAGACAGAGGGGAATTACTGATCCCAGCAGTTTAAACTTAAGGGCCCACAAACCTTGCCACTGAGAGACAAAGTAGTCTCCATGTCTAACTAAATTTGAAAAGCAGTTTAGGCCATAAGGGCTGCTACTTTTAGGTGAGTTCTAGGGCTGAACTAGGCCAAGAAGCAGTGAACTAGGAGGGCATGTATCATACTGAGACACCAGCTGGGGCAGCCGAAGAAGTACTGCCATCACCCCTCCCGTAAACTTGGGCTGTACAGGTCACAGCTACAGAAGACACCTCTTCCTTCCACTTGAAGAGAGAGAAAAGAGTGAGGAGGACTTTTTGTCCTGAATCTTGGATACCAGCTCGGCCATAGCAGGATAGGCTATCAATCAGTCTTGAGACACCTGTTTGAGGACCTAGCTCCCAGGTGACATTCCTGGACACACCCTGGGCCAGAAGAGAAACTATTGCCTTGAAGGAGAGGACTCAGTCCTTCCAGCATTCATCACCTGCTAACTGAAGAGCTCTTGAGCCCCAAATAATCAGTAGCGATACCCAGGAACTACATAAAAGGCTTTGGTGAGCCTGTGAGAGTTGCTGGCTTCAGGTACCAATGCCACCACAGGAGAGTAGAGCACCAAACAGGCTCTTGAGATCCCCAGTTTCAAGGATGTGACTCTTGAATGGCATTTATTGACCTATGATGGGCCAGATTGGAGCCCACTGACATTAAGGGAAAATCCCAGGCAAGGCAACATTCACCATAAGCTGACTTAAAAGCCCTTGGGTCCTAAGGGCTTATCAGTGGTAGTCTGACAGTACTTTTTATGGCCAGCTGTGGTGATAGCTACAGTGTGATGCTCTTCTGCCCTTGGAAAGAGGAAGAAAGAGTGGAAAGAATTGTGTGTTGTGATTTGAGTGCCAGTTCAGCCACAATAGAATAGAATATCAGGTAGACCCCTAAGGTTTTTAATTCTAGTATTTGACTCTCGACACTTCTGGAAATACCCAGGACCTAAGGGACCTAGATGCCCTAAAGGGAAGGATATAGGCCTGGCTACCTTTGTTTCCAACTGGTTGTAGAGTCCAAGGGCCTTGAGTGCACATAGACAGAAGCCGGGGAGTAGTTACAGCAGGCCTTGGATATGACCCAACATTGTGCTGGCTTCAGGTCTGACTCAGTGCAGTCATAGTTGTGGTGGTTACAGGAAAGCTTCTGTTACTCTATCTAGAGCTTTGGGTAGCTCAGAACAGAGATAGAGACTCTGTATATTTGAAAGAAAGTAGGAGAAGAGAGCAAGACTCTCTACCTGATAATCCAAAGAATTCTGCCAGATCTTGCCAAAGATATCAAGGCAGTATATGTGTTTGCAAGAATCACAGCGTTATTGGGATTGGGGTTTCCCCCAAAGCAGAAATAGCTCAGATCAAAACATCCAAATCCTTTAAAATATCTGGAAACCTTCTCAAGAAGTATGGGACAAATAAGCCCAGACAGTGAAGACTGCAATAAACACCTAAATCTTCAACACCCAGACACTGAAAAACATCAACAGGCATCAAAATAAACATGACCTCAGCAAATGAACTACGTAAGAAACTGGGTACCAATTCTGGAGAAATGGATATATGTGACTTTTCAGACAATAAATTCAAAATAGCTGTGCTGAGAAAACTCAAAGAAATTAAAGATGACAGAGAGAAGGAATGCAGAATTTTATCAGATGAAATTAACCAAGAGATTGAAATAATTAAAAATAAGCAGAAATATGAAAACATAATTGGCATACTGAAGAATGCATTAGAATCTTTTAATGGCAGCATTGATTAAGCAAAAGAAAATGCACAGTCAGAGCAGACAAAAGAAAATAAATAAAAAACGATGGAGCACACATACAAGATCTAGAAAACAGCCTCCAAGAGTTTTCTTGATCTTGTATGAAAATCTAAGAGTTATTAGCCTTAAATAGGAGGTAGAGAAAAAGATAACGGTAGAAAGTTTATTCAAAGGGATAATAACAGAGAACTTTCCAAACCTAGAGAAATATATCACAATTCAAGTACGAGAAGGTTCCCAAACACTAAGCATATTTTAACCAAAAAGACTACTTCAAAGCATTTAATGATCAAATGCCCAAAGATCAAAAATAAAGAATGAATTCTAAAAGCAGCCAAAAAAAAAAAAAAAAAAAAAAAAAACCACACAAGGGAGCACCAATAAGTTTGGCAGCAGACATTTTAGTGGAAACCCTACAAGTCATGAGAGTTTGTAGGGTTTCCACTATATATATATGGCGTGAAGAAAAAAACCTTTTACCCTAGAATAGTATATCCAGCAAAAAATATCCTTCAAACATGAAGGAGAAATAAATACTTTCCCAGACAAACAAAAATTGAGAGACTTCATCAATCCCAGCCCTGTCCTACAGTAAATGCTAAAGGGAGTATTTCAATCACAAATAAAAGGGTATTAATGAGTAGTAAGTAATCACTTGAAATTACAAAACTTACTGGTAATAGTAAACTCACAGAGAAACAGAGAATAGCAGTGTAACTGTGGTGTGTAAACTACTGTTATCCTAAGTAGAAAGACTAAATGATAACCCAATAAAAAATAATAACTAAAACATTTTTTCAAGACATAGTTAATTCAATAAGATATAAATATAAACAACAGAAAGTTAAAAAGTGAGAGGAGTAAGTGAAAATGTAGGGTTTTTATTAGTGTTCTTTGTGCTTGTTTGTATATTTATGCAAACAGTTTTAAGTGGTTATCAGGGTAAAACAACTGATTATGTGATAGGCTTTTCAAGCATCATGGTAACCTCAAACCAAAGACATACAATGGATACACAAAAAATAAAAAGCAAGAATCTGAATCATATCTCCAGAAAAAAATTATCTTAACTAGAGGAAGACAGGAAGGAGAGAAAGAAGGAAGAAGAGACCACAAAACAACCAGAAAACATAAAAAAATCCAGGGGTACTTATCAATAATAATATTGAATGTAAATTGACCAAACTCTCTAATAAAAAGGCATAGAGTGGCTGAATAGATGAAATAAAAAGACCCATTGATCTGTTGCTTACAAGAAACACACTTCTCCTATAAAACACACATGCACTAAAAATAAAGGGATGAAAAAAGATATTCTATGCCAATGGAAATTAAAAAAGCAGGATTTACTGTACTTATATGAAACAAAATAGATTTAAAGATAAAAGCTATAAGGAGAAACAAAATATTTCACTATATAATGATAGTTCATTCAGTAAAAGAATATAACATTTTAAAATATGTATGAACCCAACACTGGACCATCCAGATCAATAAAGCAAATATTATTAGAGTTGAAGAGTGAGAATAACTCTAATAAAATAGTAGCTGGGAACTTCAACACTCCAGTTTCAGAACTAAACAAACCTTTCAGACAGAAATTCAACAAAGAATCATTAGACTTAATCTGCACTATAGATCAAATGTATCTAATAGATAATCACATAACATTTCATCCACGAGCTGCAGAATACACATTCTTTTTTTGCAGAACATGAATCATTCTCAAGGATAGACCATATGTCATATCACAAAACAAATCTTAAAATATTCAAAAAATTGAAACAATATCAAGCATCTTCTCTGACCACAATGGAATAAAACTAGAAACTAATGAGAGGAATTTTATAAAGTATACAAATGCTTAGAAATTAAAAAATATGACCACTGAATCAGTGAGGAAATTAAGAAAAAATTGGAAAAATTACCAGGAATAAATGACAGTGGAAATACAACATATCCAAACCTACAGAATATAGTAAAAGCAGTACTAAGAGACTAATCTATAGCTACATTGACAAAGAAGACAAACTTCAAGTAAATAATGTAATAATGCATCTTAAAGAACTAGAAAAGGAAGAGCAAATCAAACCTAAATTTGGTAGGAGAAAAGAAATAGTAAAGATCAGAACAGAAATAAATAAAATGAAAAAGATCAATAATACAAAGAATTGTGTTTTTTTTTAAGTTAAACAAATTTGACAAAATTTTAGCCAGACTAACTAAGAAAAGAGAGCAGACCCATATGAACAAAATTAGAGATGAAAAAGGAGGCATTAGAACTGCTACTGCAGAAATCCAAAGGATTATTAGGGGTTATGATGAGAAAACTATATGCCAATAAACTGGAAAGATCAAAGTTGTAATGAAGAGTGTCTCAGTAAATAAAAGCCTTGGACATGATGGCTTCATTGCTGAATTCTACCAAACATTTACAGCAGAACTAGTATCAATCCTCCTCAAGCTATTCTGAAAAACAGAGGAGGAAGAAATACTTCCAAACCAATTATATGAGGCCAGTGTTACCCTGACACCAAAAACCAGACAAAGATATATTAATATAAGAAAACTACAGGCCAACATATCTAGTGAATATTGATGCAAAAATTCTCAACAAAATACTATCAAACTAAATTCAACAAAACATTAGAAAGAACATTCATCATGACCAACTGGGATTTATCACTGTGATGCCAGGATGATTCAACATATACAAATTAATCAATATGATACATCATATAAACAGAATGAAAGATTATAACCATATGATTATTTCAATTGATACTGAAAAAGCATTTGATAAAATTCAACATCCTTCATGATAAAAATGCTGAAAAAACTGGGTGTAGAAGGAACATAGCTCAACATAATAAGAGCCATACATGACAGAGACACAGCTAGTATCATACTGAATGGGAGAAAACTGAAAGCATTTCCTCTAAGATCTGAAACACCACAAAGACAACCACTTTCACCACCATCACTCTCACCACTGTAATTCAACATAGTATTGGAAGTCTTAGCTACAGCAATCATATAAGACAAAGATATAAAGGGCATCTATGATTACTATTGAATGTCAACCTGATTGGATTAAAAGATGTAAAGTGTTGCTCTTGTGTTTGTGAGGGTGTTGCCGAAGGAGATTAACATTTGAGTCAGTGCACTGGGAAAGCAGACCCACCCTCAATCTGGGTTGGCAAAATCTAATTAGCTGCCCGTAGGTCAGAATAAAAGCAGATAGAACGTGAAAAGACTATAGTGTTTTAGTCTCCCAGTGTACATCTTTCTACCATGCTGGATGCTTCCTGCCCTTGAACATCAAACTCAAAGTTCTTCAGCTTTGGGACTTAGACTGGCTTCCTTGCTCCTCAGCTTGAAGATGGCCTATTGTAGTACCTCACCTTGTGATCCTTTGAGTCAATACTCCTTAATAAACTTCCCTTTATATATACATCTATCCTATTAGTTCTGTCCCTCTAGAGAACCCTGACTAATACAACATTCAAACTAGAAAGGAAGAAGTCAAAATATCTCTGTTTGCAGAATATATGATCTTATATTGAAAAACCTAAAGATTCCACAAGAAACTATTGAAATTTATTTTTAAAATTCAGTAAAGTTGCCAGATACAAAACTGATGTACAAAAATCAGTAGCATTTATATATATATGAACAATGAACAATGTCAAAAAGTAATAAAAAGTAATTCCATTTATAATAGCCACACATAAAATTAAATACCTAGGAATTAACCAGAGAAGTAAAATATCTCTGTAATGAAAACTATAAAACACTGGTGAAAAATTAAACAGTACACCAAAAAATGGATATGCATTCCATGTTCATATATTTTCAAAATCCATGTTGTTAAAATGTCCATTCTACCCAAAGTAATCTACAGATTCAATGCAGTTCCTATCAGAATGCCAATAATATTCTTCACAGAATTAAAAAAAAATACCAAAATTTATATGGAACACTAAAGACCCAGAATAGCCAAAGCTATCCTAAGCAAAAAGAAAAAGACTAGAGGGATCACATTACCTGACTTCAAATTATACTACAAAGCTATAGTAAACAAACAAACAAAACAAAACAAAAAACAAGGTACTGACATAAAAGCAGTTTCATGGACCAATGGGACAGAATAGAGAACTCAGAAATGAATCCACACACCTGCAGCAAACTCATGTTCCACAAATTTGCCAAGAACATACCCTTGGGAACACACAGTATCTTCATTAAATGGTGGTGAGAAAACTGGATATCCGCAAGTAGAATAATAAAGCTAGAATGAAACTAGACCACTACCTCTCACCATAGGCAAAACTCAAATCAAAATGGATTAAATACTTAAATCTAAGACCTCAAATCATGAAACTACATTGGGGAAACTCTCAGAACATTGGTTTGGGCAAAAATTTCTTGAGCAATACCCCCACAAACACAGAAAACCAAAGCAAAAATGGACAAATGAAATCATGTCAAGTTACAAAGCTTCTGTACAGTCAAGGATACAACCCACAAAGTGAAGAGACAACCCATAGAATGGGAGAAAATATTTGCAAGCTACCCCTGTGTCAAGTGATTAATAACCATAATGTATAAGGAACTTAAGCCTCTATCCAGGAAAATAATCTAATAATCTGATCAAATAGGCCAAATGTTTGAAGAGACATTTCTCAAAAGAAGATATGAAAATAGAAACCATGTATATGGTAAGATGCTTGACATTATTGATCATCACAGAAATTCAAATCAAAACTACTATGAGGTATCATCTTACCACAGTTAAAATAGCTTATATCCAAAAGACAGGAAATAACAAATGCTGGCAAGGTTGTGGAGAAAAGGGAACCCTTGTATACTGTTAGTGGGAATGTAAATTAGTAAAGCCATTATAGAGAACATTTTGGAACTTCCTTAAAAAAGCTAAAAATTGAGCTACCATATGATTCAACAATCCCATCACTGGGTATATAACCAAAAGAAAGGAAATCAGTATATCAGCAAGATATTTGCATTCCCATGTTTATAGTAGCACTACTCACAATAGCCAAGATTTGGAAGCAACAGAGGAATGGATAAAAAAAATGTGGTACATATACACAATGGAGTATTATTCAGTCATAAGAAAGAATGAGATCTAGTCATTTGAAACAACATGGATGGAACTGCAGATGATTATTTTAAGTGAAATAAGCCAGGCACCAAAAAGTAAACATCACTTGGTTTCACTTATTTTGGGGATCTAAAAATCCAAACAATTGAATTAATGGACATAGAGAGTAGAAAAATGGTTACTGGAGGCTGGGAAGTATAGTAGGCAGGTGGCTAGGAGAGGTGAGTATATTTAATGGGTACAAAAAAAGTAGAAAGAATAAGATCTACTATATAATAATATAACAGGGTGACTAGATTAAATAATAACTGTATATTTTAAAATAACTTAAACAGTATAATTGGATTGTTTGCAACTCAATGAAAAAAATGCTTGAGGTATGGATACCCCGTTGTTCATGATGTGCTTATTTCACTTTCCATGCTTGTATAAATACATCTCATGTACTCCATAAATGTATACACCTACTATGTACCCACAAAGATAAAAAAAAATAAAATAAAACCACCCCTACTTCAAAAGCCAATTATGGCTGGACGTGGTGGCTCATGCCTGTAATCCCAGCACTTTGGGAGGCTGAAGGGGTGGATTACCTAAGGTCAGGAGTTTGAGACCAGCCTGACCAACATGGAGAAACCCCATATCTACTAAAAATACAAAAATTAGCTGGGTGTGGTTGTGGGCACCTGTAAACCCGGCTACTCGGCAGGCTGAGGCAGGAGAATCTCTTGAACCTGGAAGGTAGAGGTCGCAATGAGCCAAGATTGTGCCATTGCACTCCAGCCTGGGCAAGAAGAGTTAAATTCTGTCTCCAAAAAAAAGAAAAAAAGTGCACCAGTCACAAGTCCAGGTTGTCACCTGTGCTTTTGACCATCTGGCTATAAATTAGAGTTTCCTCCTGGCACCCCTCAGGTTTGATTATTTGCTACAGAGACTCTCAGAACTCAGGAAAGCACTTGATTATTACTCATTTATTATAAAAATAATACAACTCAGGAACAGCCACTTGGAAGAGATGCATGAGACAAGTATCAACAAAAAGTCAAACTCTGTAGAATCTTTGAAAATATTTATTCTGAGCCAAATGTAAGTGACCAGTGGCCCATGACACAGCCGTCAGGTGATCCTGAGAAAATGTGCTCAAGGTGGCTAGACTACAACCTGGTTTTACACATTTTAGGGAGACATAAAACATTAATAAATGTAAGATATACATTGGTTTGTTCTGGAAAGGTGGGGCAACTGGTAGCAGGGACTTCCAGATCATAGGAGGATTCAAAAGTTTTCTAACTGGCAACTGGTTGAAAGAGTTATGATATAAAGAGCTAGAATCAATAGAAAAAGAAAAGGAATGTTTGGGATACAGTAAAGCCTCTAGGTAGCTGACTTCACAGATAATAGATTGTAAATGTTTCTTATAAGACTTAGTGTGTTTTATCAGTTTGTTTATTTATCTGTTAGGACTGTGTTGATATTAATGCTGGCCAGCTGAGCCTGAATTTTAAAAGGGAGGAGGGTATAATGAGTCATATCAGACTTCCCCTTTCCATTATAGGCTGAACTAGATTTTCAGGTTAACTTTGGAATGCCCTTCACAGAGAGGAGGTGTGTCTGTTCGGATGGGTTCTGGGATTAGAATTTTATCTTTGGTTTATACAAGGTATGTGGGAGGGGCACAGAGCTCCCATACCCTCTCTGGGGTGGTCACACTCCCAGAACCTACATGTGTTCATCAGTTGGGAAGGTCTCTGAGCTCTGTCCATTTGAGTTTTTATAGAAGCTTCATTAGGTAGAAATGATTGATTAAATCATTGGCAACTGGTGATCAACTTAACCTCAGCCTCTCTCTCCTCCCTGGAAATCAGGGGTTGGGGCTAAAAGTTTTAACCCTCAAATCACCTATTTGTTTCCCCTGGCAACCAACCCCCCATCTTGAGTTTATGCAGGAGCTCCAGCCATTAGTCATTTCACTAGCATACTAAAAGTCACATCACTTCAGAGATTCCAAGCGTTTTAGAAAATGCATACTTGGAACTAGGACAAGACTAAAATACATATATTTTTATTGTAGCACAATATCACAGGGTGGGGAAATAGGGCTGACAGGCAAGTGGCTTCCTTTCTACTCTTCCCTCTCTGCCCTCTGTATCTCATTAATTAATTCTGTCTCAGGGAGCAGAAATGAAGACAGACTGGGGGAATGAAAAGTTGGCTGGAAGCCTGCTGTAACATCAACTAAGAGGTGATAATCCTGACCCTGACTGTTGGAGCTTGTGTAAGTCTCCCTTTCCAGTTTTTCCTGGTCTGGCTGGGAGAAGAAAGGAAGTAGGAGACACTAAACTTGGGGAAAGTGAGAGATGTGGTGCTTGCCTCAGGGGATCAGAAAAAGTGTATCTGCAAGAATGTGAGGATACTGGAGCACCATTTCCTGAGACACCACTGTCTTCCATATGCCCTACCCTCCTTTTCCCAGAGTCACTCCCAGAACCACTCCTAGGTGTTGTTCCCCCTAAAATAGTTGACTTATATTCCTCTTGAAAAAATACCTTATCATATATAGCAAAAAATTACATGCTAAAAAATTTTAAACATTAAATCCTAAATTTATCCTTTGGCCTTCCAGTGCATTTTCAGAACATCCTGTGACAGTAGTTGCTCTAGGGTTAGCTGTCATAATAAGACCTATCCTTTAAAGTTGAAAAGAATAATAGTTGATTGAGCACTCACTGCTATGTGATATTTGATAAACACCAATTTAAAAGGGCTTATGTCTAAAGAGAATGTTTTCCAGAATTACTTTTTAAAAAATCTTCTCTGTTATCACCTGCAGAGGAACAGCATTTTCTCCAATGTCAATGGAGGGAACACATTTTATGTACACATAGTAGGGGTATACATTTATGGAGTACATGAGATGTATTTATACAAGCATGGAAAGTGAAATAAGCACATCATGAACAACGGGGTATCCATACCTCAAGCATTTTTTTCATTGAGTTGCAAACAATCCAATTATACTGTTTAAGTTATTTTAAAATGTACAGTTATTATTGAATCTAGTCACCCTGTTATACTATTATATAGTAGATCTTATTCTTTCTTTTTTTGTACCCATTAAATATACTCACCTCTCCTAGCCACCTGCCTACTATACTCCCCAGCCTCCAGTAACCATTTTTCTACTCTCTATGTCCATTAATTCAATTGTTTTGATTTTTAGATCCCCAAATAAAATTGTATACCTTGTACTGACAATGTAGTATTCCACATTATAGATTTTTATGTGGCCCTGTATGCATGAAAATGGACTTTCCTTCCATGGAATGCAATGTTTTTTAAAAAGGCCTGTTTGAGGTAAAACAAACAAACAAACAACAACAACAACAAGAAAACAGTATTTGACAGTTAGGAATATCCTTATGAGACACCTGTGGACATTACTGAGGCTCCAGGATTTTTTTTTTCACACAAAAAGGACAATCTGGGTGTAAAAATCAAACATCAACTCTCTTGTCAAAACTGGGCAGAATGATAACCTGAAGTCAACTAAAAGTAGATGTGATAAAATAATTTAAAAATATTAAGTATAGTGCAGAATATGGGTTTGAATGCCACCTATGCTGTGTACTCATTATATAACCTTACACATGTTATCTAATTACTCTGAAGTTCTGTTTCCTCATCTAAGAAGTAAAGAACATGATTTAATATATTTGACAGAGCTCAGGTGGAGTTCAAATAAGATAACGTATATAAATGGTTTGTCATGAAGTGGAGAATTCTTGTTTGCAAATGACAGACTCTTAAACCAAAGTAAGGAAAAACAAAGTATTATATTGATTCAAGTGACTCAAATGGGAAGCAAAGGGCAAAATTACTGCAGGATCAACTGGATCTAATATTTTAAATAATGTTATTAGGCTCCCTCTCTCTCTTTTCTTTTTTTTTTTTTTTATATTATTTCTAGTCAGATTCATGCCATATTGTGAAATATGTGGCCTGTGACAGCTTTAGGAAGTCGCCCATATTTTCAGAACAACAAAAAGAAAACCATGGCCTATCCCTCTGTGAATCCATATCTATCCCTATAAAATACTCTGATCACTTAGACTATAGACCAACATTGTTTCCCAGGGTGTTGAATACTATAATTGGCCAGGCTGGATCAGGTAGATATGATTTTGGAAGAATAGAGGGGGCCTCGTAATTGTTGCATCTGTGATAATTGTGTGGCAAAATGATTCTAAACTCTGTCTAAATCTTAGAAATACCTGGGAAACTTGCTATTATAAAAAACAGCGACTCCTGTTTGTAGCCAAGAAATGAAGTGAAAAGAAGGTGCAACAGAAGTTGAAGATCACAAAAATAGTATGAATATGAGAGAACTAGCTCCCAAAAGAAAAAAAGAAAGAAAAAGTCTTTTTTTTTTTTCTCTCTCTCTCTCTCGTTTTTTTGCCAGAAGAAAAAAAGTATAGTAGTAAGCAACAAAAAACAAATTTTCACTACAAGTATTCACTGCAGTGTGTGGTATATCCCAAAACCTGAAATGTTAACTATTATTATTAACATGTTATTACAAAATAGAAAAATACAGCATTATTATCTCTAATGCTAGTGTGTGCCATGTGCCTTCCATATGTGAACAGTAACTGTATGGTTAATAGAAAAGAAAAAAATAGTAATTTTGAGCAAAGAGGGTGGGTTGAAAATACTGTAGATGACGAATGCAAGACATGCATATTTATGACTGATTGCATTTACTTTTTAAAACATAAGAATCTAGGAAATTGCATATGTCAAACAAATATTTATTGATGATTTACTATGTGTATAAAACAGGAATAAAAAAAATCCCTATCCTGTGGAATTTATTTTCTAGTGAATATAAACAGGGAATAAACTAACAAGAAAATAGACAATATAATATGTTGTGATAAATGCTATAAAGAACAAAGGAGAACAGGGAGGTGCTGGGTGGGAGGTGGTGATATTGTTGCAATTTTACATAGATTGGCCTGGAAGGTTGTCATTGAGGTGAACGTTGAGCAAAACTGGAGAGAAGTTAAGAGAGCACCTATGTTCATAGCTAGCGAATGAGTGTTCTAGGCCAAAAGAACAAAAACAAGGAATCCAGATCTGTTAGAGTAACGTAAGTGAGGGAGAGAGTACCTACAGATGAGCTCATGGAGGTAGAGAGATATCAGAATATTTAAAACCTTCCAGACAAGATATTGGAAAACTTTTTCTATAAAAGAGGACAGGCAGCAAATAATTTAGGCTTTGTGCCCCAAAAGGCAAAATTTAGGATATTATATAGGTACTCACATAACAAAAGAGAAAACAAATAAATTTCCACAATTTTTTATTGATAAAGCTCAGTTGTTAGTTGTCATCAAAAAGGTTACCACAGCATAACTTTTTTTTTTTTTTTTTTTTGAAACAGAGTTTTATTCTGTAGCTCAGGCTGGAGTACAGTGGCATGATCTCAGCATAGTGCAACCTCTGATTTCCAGGTTCAAGTAATTCTCCTGCCACAGCCTCTTGAGTAGTTGGGATTATAGGCACCTGCTACCATGCCTGGCTAATTTTTGTATTATTAGTAGAGACAGGATTTCACCATGCTGGCCAGGCTGGTCTGAAACTCCTGATCTCAGGTGATACACCTGCCTCAGCCTCCCAAAGTTCTAGGATTATAGGCATAAGCCACCTCACCCAGTCTACACAGTGTAACTTTCAAATGTAAGTGGTTCTTTGCCTTGTAATTATAGGTTGAATACATTAAGAAACAGTATCAAGTGTGTAGCAAAAGCTAACTCCCAAAACTTTTCAGTGTTATAAACTAGTGGTTGAAATGATGGTTTTCTCATTTGGACAAATTTCCCTGTTAACCCAGAGCTCAAAAAACTCATAAGTATATGACTGCCAAATCATCTAACCATTTGCTGTCAAGTAGAACTAGTCAGGGTATTCAGCTTTTAATTCTGACAATGGTTCAGTACATAAAAGTGATTGGAATTTACCACTGACACTGATTCAATAACACATGATAGATTTAAATGATTTTCACAATGTACCTTCTGTTGAATAACACAATGAAGCTTTAAACACTTTGTGATTTCATGAGTTTTAAAAATTTGTTCAGCTAATTCTTTGTCTGCTCAATGCATGTTTTTACCACCATCGATTGTATCACATCTTAGTGGATTCCACTTCAGGTCATACTAAATGATTACTTTCTCAACTTCTTGCCTGTTCCATGCACACTATTTATATGGGTTAATCTTTCAGCCACTTTAAACTCTGTATTTCTTTCTAAAATAAATAACTGAGAAATGTTAGTAACATTTGTTGGTGCCTCAAAGCGCAGGGAAAAAACACACTAAATTTTTTTGCTTTCTTTTTCATTGATTATTGATAGTAACCAATTTCCAAAACCTTTAAAGCAACTCTTTTTATTGAAAAGCTGTAATCAAGTATAGTTTATTTACTATCAGTAAATGGCTTTCCTTGCTTTGAGTACCACATGAGCCACTCAGAAACTTACTTTGGTAGCAGTCTCATTTTCATTTTTTATTTTTGTGACAAAAACTGTGAAAAAATATTTCCCTTTAATTTTTTTTATCATTGTTGCTTTGCTTTGAGTTGGGAATAATTGGATAAAAACTTAATCAGTTATGTCAATATATACTGTGTTCTTTTAGCACATCTATATTGTCATTGGCAAATAAAAATGACACTGTCATCTAACGCAACAAAATCCATTCTTTATTGTGGCTTAAAAGAATGATATTCAAAATTTTTTAAAAAATATTTTTTTACTTCAACATAATGGACGTTCAGTGGTAATAAACAGAAATACAAAATGTATGTGTGCTAGAGCATGTGACATCAGAAATACACCCAAGTTACCGCTGCATCACTGTGATTTGTAATGTACTGAGTAGGAGTATAAAACAATGAAGCACTACATGTGATTTCTGTTACAATCACTGAAAACTGCAACGGTAGTACAAAAGCAGCCATAGGAAATGCACAAATAAATGAGGGTGGCAATAAAACTTTACTTATGGACATTCGAATTTGATTTAATTTTAAAAAAATTTTTTGAGACAGAGTCTCACTCTGTCACCCCGACTGGAGTGCAGTGGTGCCATCCGGGCTTACTGCAACATGGCTTCCCAGACTCAGGTGATCCTCCAGCCTCAGCCTCCTGAGTAGCTGTGACTACAACTGCATGCCACCAGGCCCAGCTAACTTTTGTATTTTTTTTGTATAAATGGGATTTTGTCATGCTGCTCCATCTGGTCTCAAACTACTGAGTTCCAATGATCCAACCTCCTTGGCCTCCCAAAGTGCTGAGATTATAGGCATGAGCCACCATATCTAGCCCTGAAATTTGATTTTTATGTAATTTTTACATGTCACAAGATATTCTTCTTTTGTTTTTGTTTCTAACCTTTTCAAAAAAAAAAAAAAATTGAGCTTGTGGGCCATGCTAAAACAAAGTACAGTTCAGATTTGTCCCATGACCATAGTTTGCCATCTCTTGTTATCGACTATGATAATGACCTTAATTGTGATTGAAATGAGAAGTCATTGAATGGATTGAGAGAGCAGTGACAGAGTTAGACCTATATTTTAAAACAACTACTCTGAAGCATAGGGAGAAAAAAACCTGAGAGTGATTGTTTTAAGATTATTGTTCAGTTCTTCTACCCACACTGACAATCTACTAATGGTAGACAGTGGTGGAATTAGTAAGAATAGTTGGGAAGGTATTGTAACAACCCAAGGGAGAGACGATGGTATCTTAGAAAAGAATGGTAGCAGAAGAGCTGGTGATTAGTGGTAGGTTCTGGAGATACACAGAAAAAAACATTTGGTATCAGATGATGTCAAGCAACTCTCATTGCTGTTGGCACTCTGATCTAGGTCTACTTTCTGCTATTTCTTTCTTCAGCTCTCACTTAAATGAAATGAAAAAACATTATCAAGATTGGCTCTAAGCAAATTTATGAATACAGCACAATTTCCATTCAGCACTGACCTCTCCCTTTCCAAATGAATGAGAGGCGCAGCATTTAAGTGATCCATTTGTACTCTGAAGGCTGTGTTCCCCTACCCACCACTATGTCTACCTTGTACTTGTCATTTCTGTGCTCTCTCTCCCCGAAACTTTTTAATACTGTACTTCATTCACTCAAAAGGAAATTCCGTAAGCTTTCCAAGATGGAAGTTGGCTAATTTAGTTAACTATCATATGCTAATGAATTCCCCGAAGGGAATTAGGCACATCAGATGCATTTTAACAGTGATCTTTGGAAGCATATGCTCTGGCTTGTGTTGTCTAACTGTAAGTATTTAGAAAACTAAGAATTTCAAAGCAAGAAGGAAGAAAAGACAAAGTTTAAAAGCAAAGATATTTGTAAGCAGGAGCTAAAGGCATTGCCCTTAAATCTCACCAACCTGGTAGCTTCCCATTTAACTTACTTAGAGGGGTGGCCTTGAAGAAAGTAGACATCAATGAAATAGTCCGTGTATTCCTTATTGAAAGGAAAGCCAGCTCGAGAAGAATAGAATTTCAGAGAATTGAGTGAGGCTAAGACTCTAATCACTGAGAAACATATGTCTGACTGACTCTGAGAGATGAAAAGACCAAGAGATATTCCTTAATGGAAAGACCAAATCAACACACACTATCCCCTTCATTCATAGCCTGGGAGAATAGCTTGACTACAATAGTTAAAAGTTATAGTTGAAACTTTTAATTAAAAATTTTTTATTTTATGTTTATAGGCTTATTGAGATATATAAAATAAACTTCAAGTATTAAAATTGTACATTTGATAAGCTTTGACTTATGTATACCACCCATGAAACCATTATTACAATCAAGATGATATACAAATATATCACACCCAAGAGTGATAGGGAGAAAAAATGCCTCTTGCCTCATGCCTCTTTGTAATCTTTCTCTCCTTGCTCCCCTTAACTGATCTGCCTTTTGTCATGATAGATTAGTAGAAATTCTCTGGAATTTCGAATGAATGACTCTATATATTTTATGTACTCTTTCTTCTCTGACTTTTGTTAACATAATTAAAGTTGTTGCTTTAGCTGCTGAGTAATATTCAACTATATGAACGTACCACAAGTTGTTTATCCATTCACATATTGATGGACAGTTGGGTTATTTCCTTTTTCTTGTTTGTTTTGCTACTATGAGTGAGGCTGCTATGAATACTCATATATAAGGGTTTATGCAGATATGTGTTTTCTCTTTAGAATATCTAGGAGTAGAATGGATGGATTATTTGATAAGTATATGTTTAACTTTTTAGAGAAACTGCCAATCTATGTGTAGTGAGTTGCTTGGTAGCTCCCAAAAAAATGTATTCACATCCTAACCTCTGTAATCTGTGAATGTGACTGTATTTTGTAAAAAAAAAAAAAAAAAGAAAAAAAGCCCCTATGAAATAAATATTTTTAAATTAAAGGCAATTGGGAAGAAGCAGTTATAGAAAGGGCAGTCTGAGTTGCTGTTTTTTACATAGGGCAGGCTACAAAAACTCCTATGAAAAAGATGAAGGGGGGGCTTCTGCCCCTCCTTCCTGCCTATATATATACCATGGTATATTACCCAGTCATTAAAAGGAATGAAATAATAGCATTCACAGCAACCTGGATGGAATTGGGTACTATTTTTCTAAATGAAGTAACTCAGGAATTGAAAACTAAACATCATATGTTCTCACTCATATGTGGGAGCTGAGCTATGAGGTGGCAAAGGCGGGATATAAATTCTATCTTTACTAGAGCAGTCACTGGGCTTGTATCAGCTCAGAAATAGTGCCAGCTGGCCAGAGGAATCTGGGAGCAAAGTCTACTACCTTCCTATAGTTCTCTCACCTTTGTAAGCCTGAAGCTTTGTCTTGTCACTATGCCAAGATGTATTGTCCTTTGTTAAAATACTGTTTAAGCAAGACCCCTAACCCACCACTATGAAAGAGTTACTTTCCAGAGATGCTTTTGAATTGAGATTTCTCCTGCCTGATGTGCACTGCGTGTGTATATAAAATTGCGTGTTTTTCTATTCATGTGCCATTTGTTAATAGGAAATCTGTCCAACTATGAGCTTATGAGGGTTGCAAAAAAAACAAAACAAAACATATTTTCTCCCCTTCAGGATCATCTTAGATTATACAGATAAGCCCTAAATCCAATGACAAGTATTTTTGTAAGAGATAGAAGAGGAGAAGACAGACACAGAGGAGAAGATCATGTGAACACAGAGGCAAAAGTTTGGGTTATGCTGCTACAAGCCAATAATGCTTGTAGCCACCAGAATCCAGATGAGATAAGTAAAGGTTTTCCCCTGCAGCCATTACATCGAGAACTGTGGTTGCTGGCATCTTGATTTCAGACTTCTGGTCTCCAGAATTGTGAAAGAATAAGTTTCTGTATGTGCATTTCCTTTTTAAACTACCAAATTTGTGTCAATTTGTTATGGCAGGCCTAGGAAACTAATACATTTTGTTTTATAAAGTGGTGGTAGTATTGTACATTACCATCATCAATATATGGGAGGCCCAGTTGCTACATATCCCCACCAATACTTGGTATGGCTAGACATCTAATTTTTTTACATTCTAGTGGTTGTGTAGTAGTATCACCCTGTGATTTTAATTTCCTTAACGACAAAAGATGTCGAACATTTACTAATGTGTATTTGTCATATGAATATTTTCTATGGTTAAGTGTCTATTCATATCTTTTTAATTGGATTGCTTATCGCCTTATTGTTGAATTGCAGGAGTTTTCTGTTTTGTTTTGTTTTTCGTGATTCACCTATCTATCACTTTAAACATTTATTATTTCTTTGTGCTGTGAACATTCAAAATCCTCTGTAACTTTTTGAAAATACAAGTAAATTATAGACAACCACATTCGCCATACAGTGCTGTGGAACACCAGAACTCATTTCGCCTATCTAGCTGTAAACCAAGCTGTTAACCTACCTGTTAACCAAACGCTCCCCATCTCCCCTCCCCTCTCTTCCCAGCCTCTAATGATCACAATTCTATTTTCTACTTTGGTGATATATCAACATTTTAATTAATTTTTATTTCTATATATATGTATACATATATATATATATAGTTTTTATTTCAGTAGATTTTTGGGGAATAGGTGGTATTTGGTTACATGAATAAGTTCTTTAGTGGTGATTTCTGAGTTTTTGGTGCTCCTATCATGTGAGTTATATTTTAATGTCCTTTTCTACTAAGTATCTGTGTCTTTTTTGAGGTTTTTTTCTTTTACTTTTTTTTAAGGGTAATATATTTCTGTTTCTTTGCATACTTGCTAATTTTTGATTAGATCCTTGACATTGTGTATTAGTTTTACAACATTGGTGCTCAACTTTTTATTTCTTTACATTTTAGAGCTTTATTCTAGGATACAGGTAAGTGGTTTGGAAACACTTTTATCCTTTCATGTCTTCCTTTTATGTTTTATTAAGCGAGTCCATAATAGCCTTCAGCTTAGACCTACTTTGGCCCCACTGAGAAAAGAACTCTTCTGAGTACTCCATTATATTCTCTAGGTTTTACTTTTTGCTTTTTTTTCAAAATAGAGATGGGGGCTTTATATGTTACTTAGGCTGGTCTCAAAGTCCTGGCTTCAAGTGACCTCACTTCAGCCTCCAAAAGTGGAATTACAGGCATGAGCCACCATGCCCAGCCAATTCTCTAGGTTTTAAATAGTCTTGCCACTTGGATTCAATGGAACATGAATTATTCCCTGCCTTATATAAGCTCCAGGGGTTTTTTTGGTTGATCCTCAATTTGGTTTGGCTCTGTGTCCCCACCCAAATCTAGTCTCAAATTACAATCCCCATGTGCTAAGGGAGGGACCTGTAATCCCCATGTTAGGAGGAAGGGAGGTGATTGGATCATGGGGGCAGTTTTTCCTATGCTGTTCTGGGGTTAGTGAGTGAGTCCTCACGAGATCTGATGGTTTTATAATCATCTGGCATTTTCTTCTGCTTGCAGTTCTCTCTCCTGCCACAATGTGAAGAATGTCCTTGCTTCAACTTTGCCTTCCACCATGATTGTAAGTTTCCTGAGGCCTCCCCAGCCATGTGGAACTGTGAGTCAATTAAACCTCTATCTTTTATAAATTACCCAGTCTCGGGTAGTATCTTTATAGCAGTATGAGAATGGATTAATAGAATCACTTTGGGTGACTCTTTCTGTGCGCATACTGTAGATCAATATATGGCCAAAAACTTAGGAGAAAACATATGTAGATATTTATGAAATTCTCTTTCTGGAGACTTCTCTCCTCTATTATACTCTAATTTATGATTTCTACCTTCCCTATTTTCTGTGAATGCTAAACTTCAGCTCACTTCATAGAGAACTTTAAGTTCTGTTTGAGTTCTCCCATCCTGCACTACAGCTTAGAAACTTTCTCCAGGTATTTAGTTGGGACAGTCATAAAATCTACCACATTTAAAAATTTTTTTACATCAATAACTGTTCTGCACTGTTTCTTGTGCAATGTCTGAGAACAACCGTTTAAATTTTTTTCTTGAGTTTTAGATGTTTAAGGCAACAGTGTAAATCTGTCCCCTCTTACGCCCTTAAAGATAGATGCATAAGACTAGTTGAACACTTTGACATAAAAAAATGAAATTCACATATTGTCTCTTAGATTTTTATTTGAGCTACCATTTATTAAATCATATACATGTAGATTTAATAAGAAATCCAAATATCTGTAATTCTAATTATAGATAACTTTGTATTCCTATTGGGGAAAGAATAAAATCTTACAGCAAACTCTTATTTCTTGAATCTCAAAGCTAAATTTATTCCCCTTGTTTATACATAGGACTGGTAATATGTGCATCTGTTTTTTTCTTTACTGTTCAATGTAGTCAGTTCTCAGGATCTTTCCCCAGATTCTACCTTTTGTAAATGTTCCATAATAAATTGTAGGTGCTATATTAATTTACTTTTTCTTGACTTGTGTCACTCCCTACTATCACAGACGTAAATATGTGTTTTCTTCAAGTATTCATATTAGAAATTTTTTTGATTTTGTTCTCTCTGTACACATACACATTGAGGGAGAGACAGACAGACACACACACACACACACACAAATGTAGACAGCAAACTAAACAATGTTAGGATATCTGTGTGAAGAATGCAATATATTTGAATCACAAAAGATTAAGGTTGGGTTTCTTTTTTCCTTTTCTTTTTTCACTTTTATTTTAAATTCAAGGGTACATGTGCAGATTTGTTGTATAGGTAAACTTGTGTCATGGCAGTTTGTTGAACAGATTATTTTATCACCCAGGTATTAGGCATAGTACCATTAGTTTATTTTTCCTGATTGTCTCCCTCCTTTAAACATCCACCCTCTGAAAGGCCCAACTATATGCTGTTCCCTTTTATGTGTCCATGTGTTCTCCTCATTTAGTTCACAATTATAAGTGAGAACATGTGGTATTTAATTTTCTGTTTCTGCATTAGTTTGCTAAGGATAATGGCCTTCAGCTCCATCTATGTCCCTGCAAAGCACATGATGTTATTATTTTTTTATGACTGCATAGTATTCTATGGTATATATGTACCACATTTACCTTATTTAGTCTACCATTGATGGGCATTCAGGTTGATTCCATGTATTTATTATTGTGAGTAGTACTGCAATTAACATACCTGTATGTGTCTTTATAAGACAATGATGTATATTTCTTTGTGTATATGCCCAGTAGTGAAATAGCTGGATTAAATGATATTTCTGTCTTAGGTTTCTCAGGAATTGTGCACTGTCTTCCACAATGGTTGAACTAATTTACACTGCCATCAACAGTGTGTAAGTGCTCCCTTTTTTTCACTACTTTGCTAGCATCTGCTACTTTTTGACTTTTTAATAATAACCATTATGACTGGTGTGAGACGGTATCTCATTGTGGTTTTGATTTGCATTTCTTTTATGATCAGTGATGTTGGGCTTTTATTTATATGATTATTGGCCACACGTATGTCTTCTTTTAAAAATATGTCTTTTTTAAAAGAATATCTATTGATATCCTTTGACCACTTTTTAATGGAGTCTTCTTTTTTTAATTTTCTTATAGATGCTGGATATCAGACCTTTGTCACATGCTTAGTTTGAAAAAAATGTCTCCCATTTTCTAGGTTGTCTGTTGACTCTCATAAAAGTTTCTTTTGCTGTGCAGAAGCTCTGTAGTTTAATTAGATCCCGCTTGTCAATTTTTGCACTTGTTGCAATTGCTTTTCATGTCTTCATCATGAAATCTTTGCACATTCATATGTCCTGAATGGTAATTGCCTAGGTTGTCTTCCAGGGTTTTTATATTTTTGGGTTTTACATTTAAGTCGTTAATCCATCTTAAGTTAATTTACGTATGTGGTGTAAGGAAGGCGTTCAGTTTCAGTCTTCTGCATATGGCTAGCCAGTTGTCCCATCACCATGTATTGAATAGGGAACTCTTTCCCCATTGCATGTTTTTGTCTGGTTTGTCAAAGATTAGATAGTTATAGGTGTGCAGTCTTATTTTTGGGTTGTCTGTTCTGTTCCATTGGTTTATGTGTCTGTTTATACACCTGTAACCATGCTGTTTTGGTTACTGTAGCCCTGTTGTATAGTTTTGAAGTTGTGTACTGAGATGTCTTCAGCTTTGTTCTTTTTCCTCAGGATTGCCTTGGCTATTTGGACTTTTTTTGGTTCCATGTGAAATTTAAAATATTTTTTCTAGCTCTGTGAAGAATCTCAATGGTAGTTTAATATGAATAGCATTGAATCTTAAATTGCTTTCAGTAATATAGCCATTTTTATGATATTGATTCTTTCTATCCATGAGCATGGAATGTTTTTCCATTTGTTTGTGTCACCTCTGATTTCTTAGAGCCATGGTTTGTAGATCTTCTTGTAGCCATTTTTCACCTCCCTGGTTAGCTGTATTCCTAGGTATTTTATTCTTTTTGTGGCAACTGTGAATGAGATATATTCTTATTTGAGATTTGGCTCTCAGCTTGACTGTTGTTTGTGTACAGGAATGCTAGTGATTTTTGCCACTGATTTTGTATCCTGAGACTTTGCTGAAGTTGCTTATCAGCTTAGGAAGCTTTTAGGCTAAGACTATGAGGTTTTCTAGATATAGGATCATGTTTTCATACAGGAATTTTGACTTCCTATCTTTCCATTTGGATGCCCTTTATTTTTTTATTCTTGTTTTATTGCCCTGGCCAGGACTTCCAGTGCTATGTTGAATAGGAATGTTAAGAGATGACATCCTTGTCTTATTCTGGTTTTCAAGGGGAAGGTTTCACGCTTTTCCCAATTAAGTATGATGTTGGCTGTGGGTCAGGATTAGTCAGGGTTCTCTAAAGGGACAGGACTAATAGGATATATGTATGTATGAAGGGAAGTTTATTAGGATAATTGACTGACATGATCAAAAGGTGAAGTCCCACAATAGGTAATCTGTGAGCTGAGGGGCAAGAAAGCCATTCCAAGTTCCAAAACCTCAAAAATAGGGAAGCCAAACTTTCAGCCTTCAGTCTGTGGCCAAAGGTGTGAGAGCCCCTGGCTAACTACTGGGGTAAATCCAAGAGTCCAAAAGTTGAAGAACTTGTCTGATATTGGAGGGCAGGAAGCATCCTAGCAAGGGAGAAAGATGAAGGCTACAAGACTCAGCAAGTCAGCTTCTCCCACCTTCTACCTGCTTTACTCTAGCCACACTGGCAGTTGATTGGATGATGCCAACCCACATTGAGGGTGAGTCTGTTTCTCCCAGTGCACTGACTCAAATGTTAATCTCCTTTGGCAACACTCTCACAGATACACTCAGGATCAATACTTTGCATCCTTCAATCCAATGAAGTTGACATTTAATATTAACCATCACACCCTCCCTCAGGGGTGGTGGTGAGTGGGTTCTTTATTAGTTTCCAGGAGAGCCAGTTGTTAAAAAGAGCCTGGAACCTCCTATTTCTCCTGCTTCCTCTCTTATCATGTGATCTCTGTAGCTGCTGTCTCCTCTTGCTTTCTACCATGGGTGCTAGTATCCTGAGGCCCTCACCAGACGCCCAATCTTGAACCTTTCAGTCAGCAGAACTCTGAGCTGAATAAATGTCTTTTCTTTATGAATTACTCAAACTTTGTTGTTCCTTTATAGCAACACTAAATAGACTAAGACAGCAAGTAAGACTGGTTGACTGATTAGAGTGAAGACAAGGGAGACAGAAGAAAATTAGCAAATGGAATATAAATTATGTACTGAGAAAAGTATTAAATTCAGAGTTGAAAATCATGAGTTGTCTTAAAAGTTCTATGTGACTCTTGATAATTCATTTCAACTTTGAGAAGCTCTTTTCCCATGTAACACTCATGTAACATAAGGACAATGGGTGAGATAGCATCCTATGTTCCTTCCAGTTCCAAAGTTCTATGATTCCAATCATGTGAATAATGTGAATAATTGTAGGTATAATTGAAAATGGAAAATACATACTTTGAAAAGCACAAACAGTTGATATTTCAGAAGACAGAGACATTGGTTTTGTCTGAGGGTATCTGAAAGTCTTTATAGAGAAGATGGCATTCTGAATAAATTAGTGAAAGAGTGCAGGATACGTAGGAGTTAGATGAAAGGGAATTCTAGGAGAATAATGTTGTACATAATTAATCTGCTGTTATTATCAAACAATAATCAGTAAAAATTTAATATAACACATTTAATGATGCAAATTATTCATAAATATTAAAATTGTTCTTTTTGAGTATCAGTTATGGGACTGTGTGTTACACACTTTGCTCATCTATAAACTCAAGATAATTACGCCTACTTTTTGAGGATTCAAATATAAAAACATAAGACTTATAAAGAGATTAAATAACTTACCCGAGATTATTTAATTAGTAAGAGACAGAAATGATATTTACAACCAGCATTATGTGACTACCAAGTATATTCTGTTTCTGCTTTAGTATGGCTTCTTATATTGTGCTTCATAGTAATTAGAACTAAAATATTTAGCAGTTTATGTACATGTCTAAAATTTATTTAATTGTCACACAGGTTAACCACCTTTTAACTTTTTCTTTTTTAACTTAGAAATACATAAAATCTTATCATAAGTCAGCATTAACAAAAAAAATTGTGATCAACTTTAATGCTAGGGAATACTAACTTTGAACCACAAGTAAGTGACTATTATCTCCCCTTCCTCAAAACAATTCCGTTCTTCTCATCGAATTTCCCATATAATTACAGGGTCACAGAGTGGTAATTTGCCTATTGGACAGCAATAGCATGTTCATTATACTGCAGAATGGTAAATATAGCCAGTCTGGGGATTACAGAATAAGAGACGGAGAATGGGAATTTGGGAACAGAAGTATAAAAATAGGGCAGTTAAGAGAGGGTCCAGTAAAAAGGACCAGCCTAGATCCCCGTTTTATCCCTTTTACCTTTTCTCATCCCTCAACACTCTGCCACCAACCCCACCAAGTGGACTGTAATCATGACTGTAATACAAGGGCATACTATAGAGCTGGGGAGAGCAAACCACAGGCTGTGGACCAAATCCAGCCTTCCACAAGTTTATGTTTAATCCATGGACTAAGAATAGCTCATACATTGTTTTAAATTGTTGAAAAAATTAAAGGAAGTGTATTTTGTGACGTGAAAATTCTGTGAAATTCAAATTTGAGTACCATAAATAAAGTTTTATTGGAACATAGCCATACTCGTTCATTCATTTTCAATGGATGATTTTGTGCTACAACAGCAGAGTTCAGTAGTTGTGACAGATTGTATATGACACACTTATCATTTCTCACTGCTACTATAAGTCACAGTAATGCAGTTATCAGCATTTTGAATATCATACATATCATCTATCTGTGTGAAAAGACATTTCAAAGATGAAATATGTAAAGTCTCATTACAGATTAGCATTAACAAATAAAATTTGCAATTACTTTTAATAATAGGGAACTTGGAAACTCAATTAAGTGAGTTGTTGCCTCTACCCCCAAAAAAGAATTTCATTCTTTTTATTAGTAGGCTTGTATGACAAAAAAGTTCTTGATTATTATTTTACTTTTAATTTTTTCAATAAAAATTATAGGGAAGTATATTTTTCCTTTTTTATAAAAATATATTCATAATATCCTCGATATCACCTTTTGGCCTACAAAGCCAACACTTTTTACTATCTGCCCCTTTAAAGAAAAATGTTAGCTGACTTCTGCCTTAGAATGTTAGGGAACTTGCTGAGGACAAGAATCCAGAAATGTTGGAAATAATTCTGTAGTCAGCAAGTCATTATTAAAGATTTTTATTTGTTTTGTGTTTTCCTTTTTCTTTCACTAAAATAGTAGGAATAATGTGCTATGAATTTTAAATAACTCAAGCTATTTTTTCTATTGTCAAGAAAGAGAAAAAGAATGTAAGGAATTCAAATATATATCATTAAAAGTTGGGAGGAAATGGCGTATACTGGAAACCTTCTTGAAGAATATTTAAAACAACAACAGCAACAAGAAAATAAAAACAACTTCTATCTCCATGCTCAGCTTTTTATGTGGATTTTGTCAGTTCAAATAAGGTCAGCTTTCATTTTACATGAGTGACTTGATACTTATATTCTGTTTTAAATACAAAATTATGTTGTATTTAAATAATGCTATAAATAGGAATGTCTGAGGCACATTTATGATATTACCTGGAGTGCCCAAGCAAGCAGAGAGTTAGGAATGAAATGGGTCTACATGAAAGTAACATAGAGATCACATAGACAGCAACAAGTCAGAATAGAAATAACATAGGGCTGTCCCCATTTGCCACATATCTATAAACTAAAGCAAGCTTGGCTAGAATGGTAGATTCATGGCTTCATTCTATTTTTTTTTTTTTTTTTTTTTTTTGAGATGGATTCTTGCTCTGTCACCCAAGCTGGAGTGCAGTGGTGCAATCTTGGCTCACTAAAACCTCCACTTCCTGGATTCAAGCAATTCTCCTGCCTCAGTCTCCCGAGTAGCTGGGATTACAGGAACACACCACCATGCCTGGCTAATTTTTGCATTTCTAGTAGAGACAGAGGTCTCACCATGTTGGCCAAGTTGATCTCGAATGCCTGACTTCAAATGATCCACTTGCCTCAGCCTCCCAAGTTCTGGGATTACAGGCATGAGCTACTGCACCTGGCCTCATTCACTTTTAAAGTTATGTGGCTGGAACTTCCCTGGGTACAGACAGTGGAAGGAAAACATGATCAATACCTTTAATGACCTCACATTCTAGAGTGAGATTACAGAAAATGGAATAACTGATGGTATATCTATTTCTTAGTTATTTGTAAAAAAAAAAAAATTAGCACACAATATAATGAAAAAAGAAAGAAGGTTCTACTAGCTCTGTTTGGGTGTTAGAAAAGGCATCATAGAAAAAAATAGCCTTTTGGCTAGTTTTTACAGATCAGTAGAAATCATTCAGAAAAAATAGAGGTAAAAAGGAATTACAGTCAGGGAATAAAGCATACAAAAATATAGAATCACAAAAGAACATGATTTTTCTATGTTCTGGAAGAAAGTTCTGTATGTCTAGAGCATTTGTTGCTTTCTGATTATGAATGATTATGGAAGAAAGGATAAAGGTGAAAATAGAAGTGCTTCTTTCACTTAGGGAAAGATTAAAAATACTTTTTAAAATTCTATAACCATGAGTAAAATGTATTCTTTCTGTCATTGGGAGAATAGATAGTAAAAGAGGACTTTAAATGGAAAGACATCGTTATTGTTATTTAAAGATCAACATATACTTCTAAGAGTGATGGCGGTTTCTAGAAACACTCAACTTTATAATGCTTCTTTATTCTGGTGATTATTATTTTGAAACATTAAAAAATTCCATATATATAACATACTCTCCAGCATATTTTTCTAATTTAAAACTCTGTGATATTTGTTGGAAGTATTTATGGCCCTACTTTATTAGATGAGAAAGCAGAGGCCCATAGAGTTTAACTGAATTACTTCAAAGGGTTTAATGTAATTCAAAAGAGAGAGTGTTATCAACTCAGTGGTACTGTGTTCTATTTGAAGCTTTTTCTTGCTAATGAATCTTTCCAAACCCTCAGCTAAAATTACATGCAAGTTTTTATTTGTAGATGTCATTTTGTTAGATTTTGACAGCAGAGGATAGAGAAGTTAGTAGAGCACTGTGTTCATGACTATAACTGAATCTGAAAAAGACTTTAGCTGTGGAGAGAAGAGAGTGACACTGACAAACAGACCCAGGTGACAATGAGAGACATTCATGGCCTCAGGTTATCAGGAAGTTCTACAGAACCTTCACCATTTTGGACTCTGGTGAGGCTGATGGCTTGCTTGTATCTGTAATCCCTCTGCCTCCAGTTAATCTTCTGTTAGAAGTAATTCTCCCAGTCTCAAGAAAATAATGAAAAGTAAAAAGGAAGAAACTAAAATGGAAGCAATATTGCATCCTGAAATCTAGATCTGAAAGGCTACAATGGATATAGACATGAACACAAAACCGTTTGAAAATATTCACAGCTGTTCACTTGTGGCTAATTAGGCAAAACAAGTATTACTGACTTCCAATGAATTGAAAGATTTAGTGAATTTATTGTTTGTTTGAACCCCAAATAAGAGTCATGGTGGGGAGAATTTCTCCAACCATTTGTCTTAACTTACTGTACAGTTCAAATTCATACAACCCTTTTTTTTTTCCTCAACTAACTCATTCCCATTAGTATGTAAGCTCTATCAGGATAAGGATAAATATTAGCTACATATTTTTTGGAGATTTCTGTTTTGTAGACTAATATATCCTTAGTGGTTAGTATAATTCCTAGAATGTAAGCACTCAATAAATCTTAGCTCTTGGAAAGTTCCCCAAATCTTAATTGTTGTAGAACTGGTATGCCCCCTATTTTACCATTATTGTTTTCTGTCTCAGAGATTCACAAAGTGTGTTGAATTAGTCCATTCTCATACTGCTAATAAAGACATACCTGAGACTGGGTAATTTATAAAGGAAAGAGGTTTATTTGCCTTACAGTTCAGCATGGCTTGGGAAGCCTTAGGAAAGTTACAATCATGGCAGAAGGGGAAGCAGTCATGTCCTTCATCTGGCAGGAGCAAGGAGAAGTGCAGAGTGAAGGTAGAGAAGAGCCCCTTATACAACTATCAGATCTGGTGAGAAGTAACTTACTATCACAAGGACAGGATGGGGAAAACTGCCCCCATGATTCAGTTATCTCCATCTTGTCCCTCCCACAACATGTGAAGATTATAAGAACTACAATACAAGATGAGATTTGGATGGAGACACAGCCAAACTGTATCATGTGGTATGCAAGTTTCCTTCAGGGACTTTGTCAAGTTAACACTCTTTTTGTAATAACCCTAAAATATTGACCTTTTTCACTGTGTTGGACTTCACATTGACGTTGCAAGAGCGAAGATGGGGAAAACTACAGAGACTTTGACAAGAAACAAAGTGGTACAATTAGTGGTTGTATTCTTCAATGCAATGCCCTTTTAGTTAAAAAAAAAAGTCAGTTTCACTTAAGAATGCTCTCTATAAAACAGAAATTTTTACATTGTATGAAAGCTTGGCACTTGTGTACATGTTTTCTCAATAGTCTCTTTGATAAAGTGGAAGTGCACATAAAGTACTTGTACTTAGGGAAGTATTAAGGCTGTCTCAAGGAAAAGCACTTGTGCAGTCAGTTAAGGTATGAGATCAATGAGCCACTTTTTCATGGAGCATCATTTTTACTTGAAAGGATGACTAATAGATAAACTATTGCTATTCAGACTTGAATATTTGGCAGATATTTTCTCAAAAATGAATGAAGTGAACCTGTTACCTCAAGGAAAATATTTGTTGTCAAAAATAATGTTGAATATTTCAAGCTAATATTAGAATTTTGGAAAACTTGTTATACCACCATGAGATTGACAGCTTCCTAATACTTAAAGAGTTTTCTGATGATGTCAGTGGTGATAATAATAAAAGCGAATTTTGGTATAATATAATGAAATGTGTCAATATTTGTCAGGTATGTATAACTTTGTAAATAAATATTTTGTAATAATTATCTGATGATAAAAATTATGCAAGAGTAAAAGATTCATTGAAAAAATAAGATATATCAATAGTGTTAATGTAACAGAGTACAAACAATTCGTTCATATAGTTACAGATTTTACGTTACAACTAAACTTTAAGAAACTACTACCTGTCAACTTCCGGTGAAAAAAGTTCTTGAAAATGGCTAGTTTTCACCATAGAGCTAAAAAAGGAAAGCAAGAGAGCAACTCAGATGGAGCTGGAGGTCATTATTTTAAGTGAGGCAATACAGGAATGGAAAACCAAAAACTGTTTGTTCTCACTTACAACTGGGACTAAGCTATGAGTATGCAAAGATATGCAGAGTGATACAATGGACTTTAGAGACACAGAAGGGGGAGGTTTGGAGGGGAGCTAGGGATAAAAACTACACATTAGGTACAATGTAGACTACTTGGGTGATGGGTACACTAAAATCTCAGAATTCGTCGTCATAAAATTCATTCATGCAACAAAAAAAACACTTATACCACAAAAGCTATTGAAATTTAAAAAAAGAAAGCAAGAGAAAAGCATATGCAACTGCATAGAGATATGCCAGAGCACGGTGTTTAAGGAATTATATCTGGTTTCATATTGCTATAATGTAGAATGAGAAATGAGGAGGGACAGAGGTAAGGCAGATCACCAACAGTCATGCATAGAATGATAAGAAGTTAGATTTTATCATGTGGTTAATATGGAGGAACTGGAATTTGTACAATATTTCCTCTTGGAAAGTGTAGACTATAGATTTTATTCTGGAAAGCAACTACCAGTCTGTTGCAATATCTCAAGCAGAAGATATTTAGTTTCTGGAATAAAGCAGTGGTAATGGGTGATGAAAAATAGAAGACTACTTCAAGATTTATTTCAGAGTTGAAATCAAGATAAATGACTTCGGGATTAAATATTAGTAATGTGAAAGAAGAACGGATCTAAAATGACTCCTAGCTTTTGTAATTAGTGGCTAGAGGGGTTTAGAATTAGTTTCACTCACTCTGAAAGCTTTTAAGTACAAACTCTATTTCTTTAATAGATATAGTGCTATTTAGGGCATCTATTTTTGAGTAAGCTTTGTTAATTCAGGTCTTTCAATTATGTTTTCATTTCATCAAAGTTGTCAAATTTATTGGCATAAAGTTGTTATGTTTATTTAGTTAATTATTTTTGAGACATGGCCTTGTTATGTCACTCAGGCTGGAGTGCAGTGGTGCAACATGGCTCAGCGTAGCCTTAAACTCTTTGGCTCAAGTGATCTTCTTGCCTAGCCTCCTGAGTAGCTGGAACTAAAGGCGTGCAATAACATACCCAGTTAATTTTTAAATTTTTTGTAGAGATGGGGTCTCCCTATGTTGCCCAGGCTGAGCTTGAACTCCTGGGCTCAAGCAGTCTTCCTGCCTCAGCTTCCCAAAGTGCCGAGATTACAGTTGTGAGTCACACTGCACCAGGCCAAGTTGTTCTTTTAGTATCTTTAGAGTCAGTGGCAACGTCACCACTTTTATTCCTAATATTAGTAATGTGTGTGTTCCCTCTTTCTACTCCCATCTTTCTTTCTGGGACTCCAATTACACATATATTAAGTCACTTAAAATTGTTTAATAGCTCAGCAATGCTCTTTTCTCTTCCTTATTTCCTTCCTTGCATCCTCCCTTTTTTAAGAATAGCTAACATATATTGAACTTTTACAATATAACAAGCACAACGTTATGTACTAAACATATAATAAATCATTTTATACTCAAACAAATCTTTAAATACTATTATTATCCTTATTTTATATAGTTAAAACGGAGGCACAGATAGTTGAAGGTTATTCACTCAGTACAGAGATGAATTTGGACCCAGTCAATTTGCTCTATAGTCCACACTTTTAACCACGATGCTATGTAGCTTCTCTAGGAGGAATTAAGTGTTTCTCTCTATGGAAAAACATGCACAAAAAAAGCATGCTTCAAGAAAATAATATGTTGTACAAATTTTTTCACAACTTTCAATTATGCCCCTCATTTCTATTCATGAACTACTTCTAATGATACTTTCCATTTTCTTTCTAATGGACACATGCAACACATCTTTCTTAAGTTCTCAGTAGCATTTGACCACTCTCCCCTTCTTGAAAGACCTCACTTCCCCTGGTATCTGAGTAACTAGTCCCTTGGCCAATCTCTACCTCTCTGACAATTCATGCAGTCAGTAAATATTTACTAAGCAATTTAATTTGTGTCATTCTTCAAGATACTAAAAGTAAGATATTCAAACTCCCTGCCTTTAGGAGAGTGCATTCTTGTGTAGTAGAAAGACAATAAGAAAGAAATACATAATTGCAAAACTTCAAATAATGTGAAAAGTAGAGAAAGAACCAAAAAACATTGCTTTTCTCCATCACTATTATACTGTGATTAGGTATGCTTTTTTTTTTCGTATTTGTGTATAAGGACATATACACACAGTATACACACATATAAATATATATGTACTCACATTTACTTAAAATGTATCTATATAAATACACTCAAAAATACATTAGGACATATTTTTCTATAAAAATTAGGTTATATATACAACATATTTTTCTGCAATGAACTTGAATCATTTAATCATAAATCATGACTACCTTTCATACTTGGTGCATATTTTTCTTATCCTTTAACCATACTTATCGATGGGCAGGTAGTTAATGTCCACATTTTTGAACACAAATAATGCTGCAACAAGCATCTTTGTTCGTGAATCTTTGGATGTTTATGCTAACATTTCCTTTAGGATAGATCCTGGGAGTTGGAACTCAGTTTTTGAAGAGTATGAACAAATATCAACTGGGTTCATCTTGCTTTTTATATCTAGATAAGTAGATAAGATTTATTCCACCTCTAATCATTGGGAATTTGTAAGAATCTCACTCTCTCCTGGACATCACTGCTTCTCAGCTCTTGTTTCTTATGAGTTAGTTTGTAAATAATCTTGCCATCCATCAAATGGGGATTCTTACCCTGTACCACATTGTACCAAATGTAGAACTCTGCTTTTCTCTGTCAGTTTTATATTTAAAAAAACACTCAAATAAGACACTTCCTCTTTTAAATTCTGCTTATTGGATTTTTGGTTTGTTATTTATAGAACTGTTGAGGATTGGTAAACCTTCATGTATAATGTTGGCTATAGCCAATGTTTGGTCTTTCCCTGTCATATATAATTAACAAATAAGAGAAGTATGTCCTTTTAAGAACAGTGTGTGCACATGTGTGTGTGTGTGTGTGTGTGTGTGTGTGTGAGAGAGAGAGAGAGATTGAGAGAGAGAGAGAGAAAGATAACTTTATTCAAGATTTGAGGAGTTATAATAGGTCTGGCATTTAAGAAACACAAAATTCCCAAAACTTACTATAATAATTCCTACTTTAAAAAAATTTATTTATTTTACTTTAGGTGCATACTATATCTGGCATTTCTCCGCATGTTATCCCTCCCCATGCTCCCCTCCCTCCCCACCCTTCATTGTCTCTCCCCTACCCCCCCAACTGTCCCCTGTGTGTGATGCCTTTCCCTGAGTTCACGTGTTCTTGTTCAACACCCACCTATGAGTGAGAACATATGGTCCTTGGGTTCTGTTCTTGGGTCAGTTTGCTGAGAATGATGGTTTCCAGATTCATCCAAGACCCTACAAAGGACATGACTCATTGTTGTTTATGGCTGTGTATTATTCCATGGTGTATATGTACCACATTTTCTTTGTGCAGTCTATCATTGATTGGCATTTGGGTTGGTTCCAGGTCTTTGCTATTGTACACAGGGCTGCAATGAACATGCGTTTGGTTGTGTCTTTATAGTAGAATGATTTATAGTTCTTTGGGTATATACCCAATAGTGGGACTGCTGGGTCAAATGGAATTTCTATTTCTAGATCCTTGAGAAATCAACACATTGTCTTCCCACTTTTAAAAGTCCTTTCATCACTGTGCCAAGAAGCAAGGGTTTTCTTCCCCTTCCCCATCTTTTCTGTAGCGGATTTCTCGTTCCGCAATCCTGTTTCTCAGAAGCAAGAAAAATTTAATTCTTCCTGTTTTTTGTTTAGAGATATTTTAATTTCTTCAGCCTTACCTTCCAAACTCTGTTTTGTTTTCCAACATTTTAAAGATCTCTCCCATTACTTTAAAAGTAAACTTTCAAAAAGTCCTGCGTGCTTAAGTTTATTAACAATACCCTTCCTTCTTCATACTATTTGTCTAGGGAGAAAATGATGAATTTTTATTCTTCCAGGAGCACGTATTTACAATTTTGATACACACTGTCAAATTGCCCTATAAATAATGGGCAGTACTATTTTGCACTGTCAAGGGTGTATAAGAATGTTGATTCTTCAAAACCCTTACTAATTAGATGTATTGGTATCACCCTTTTTTTGTTGTTTTTTCCCAATTTGTTGAAAGAGAAATGGTATTTTATTTTTTTCTTAATTTGCATTTTGACAACTGGTGAAGTTGAATAAATTTTTTCAGGTAGTTATTGAATTTTCCCATTTCTACTCCGTGCATTGTCAGTAATACATACTTCGGTCACATTTCTAATTGGATATTTGATTTTTTAAAATATGAATGTGGAGTTCTTTATATATTTTGAATTCTAATACTTTACTTCTGTAAATGATCTCTATCAATCCCCTAGGGTGGTCTCTCTTCTGTCTCTTATTTTGCATTTCTGTCATGTTGTCTTTTGTAAACAGACATTTTACCTTCTTATGTAATTATTTCTGTTAGTCTTTCATTATTGGGTTTCTGGATTTTGTTTCTTTCTTAGTAAGATCTTTGCCATCCCAACATTATTTTTATTTTTTAATTGCCCAGTAAATATTATATAAATTTATGTGTGCAACATGATGTTTTGAAAAATGTATGCATTGTGGAATGGCTAAATCACACTATTTAACACATGTATCACATCTCATTCTTATAATTTTATTTTATTTTCTTGAGACAGTGTCTTACTGTCACATAGGCTGGAGTGCAGTGGTACAGTCACAGCTCACTGTAGTCTTGACCTCCGTAGCTCAAGTGATCCTCACATCTCAGTCTCCTGAGTAGCTGGGACTATAGGTTCTCTCTCTGTTGTCAGGGTTGGTCTCAAACTTCTGGCCTCCAGTGATCCTTCCACCTCAGCCTCTCAAGGGCTGGGATATCAGGCATGAGCCATGACACTTAGCCTTATCTTTTTTTTTATTGTGGCGAGAACTCTTAAATTCTACTCTCAGCAATCTTCAAGTAAACATTATGTTGTTATTAACTATAGTCAAGATAATGTACCATAGAGCTCTTGAAGTTATTCCTCCTGAGTTTTATTTTCTTTTTAATTTTCTGATCACCAATTCATCTAGATTCTACTTTTAGGTATGATGTGATACAGGGGTGCGATGCACATTTACCGGTTTATAAATAAATTTCCAATTTTGTCAACACAATTTATTGAATTGTCTGTTTTCAACAGTTATTTTATATACTGCCTTATTTTCTGTAAGAATACAAACACAGAGACACATGCATATATACAGATGGGCCTGTCTGGAGTCTAAATTCTTTTCTTTAAGACTATATGTCTTGACGTGAACTGATATTACATTATTTCAATCACTAAAATTTTATAGTGGATTTGAAAACTGGCAGAAGAGTGCCTCTGTAATAGTTTTTTTTTTTTTATAAAGTTCACAGTTAGTATGCATTTGATCATCTAGATAAACTTTAGAATCACCTAAATCTCATTAAGATGTTCATTCAATTTTTGCATTAAATCCATAGAGTACCTTGGGGAGAATTGACTCAAAGATACTGTTTTTTTTTTTTTTGTTTTGTTTTCTAGAAGATGGTACTTCTATCCATTTATTCAGACTTCTTATGTCTCTCAGTAAAGTTTGTATTATCTTCTTATAGGTCTCAGATCTTATGTTTATTTTTACTTTTTAAAAAGTTGTTATGGGGGTGGCATCATTTTCCTTTTTTTTTTTTAATTGGCTAAAGTTGTTATATAAAAACAATAATGGTTCTTATGCATTAATCTTTTTACACAGACACTTTGTAAATTTTCTCATTTGTTCTAAAGACTTAAATTTTTATTCTATTGCATATTGTAAGTAGAAAACCAAATAAGCCATAGTTAATAATAGTTCTTTTCTTCCTATATTTACTCTTTTTCTTATTTGTGCTGTATTGGTGTATTTGTGCTTATTTGTCAGGAATTTTACATCCACATTGAATAATACTTGTGTTATCAGGCATCCTCGTGTTGTTTCTGCCTTTACGTGGATTGTCTTCAGTGTTTCACAAGAAAATAAAATGTTGATTCCTATTTTTGATAGCTATCTATTACATTGAAAACATATCCTTTTTTTCTAGGCTACATATACTTTTGAATGATTTTCTTTTTTCTGTTAGAAATTGTTTTTGTGTTCCATTTTATTATTTTGTTAGCATTAGTTTAGATGGTCATATAAATTCTTCTTTAACCTATAAATTGTATTTTTCCTGCAGTTAAACCACCATTGCAATATTAGCATTTTTCTTAGCTTGTTCAGAATATATTCTTGATGACTTTTCTGAAACTATTTTGCTAATATTTTAGTTATTTTGGCATCTATGGTCATATGTGAAATCAGTATATACTCTTTAATTTTTAAAAATATATTTGATTTAATATCAATGTTATTCCAGCTTTTATGCACTAGAGAAGTTTTTCTTTTAAAGGCTCCATTAGGTTCCTACTGGGTGACATTAGTTATGTTGCTTAACCTCTCCTGCTTCTAGTTTATCCTCTTATCTTTTTCCCTCAAGTACAGTAAATTTCAGTTTCCAAAATTTTACCTGTGGCCTTTGGGGGAATATAGATTTCACTCACTTTTAAACTTTTTCTTTGGTCATTAAGTTCTTAAAATTATCTCCTCTACTGAGACAATTTTTTCCAATTTTAATTTCCTAGAAGATGGCTTATTTCATTATGATGTACAAATTTATTTGCAAAACTTATTTATGTCTTGAAAATAGTTTCTCTTTTATATGTATAGCTATGACATATAAATTTTTTGTATTTTTTTCTTGGTGAGAATTTCCAAATATCTGTTCATTGTATTCTTATTTCTAAAAAACTGTTATGCATTTATAAAGTATTCTATTTTTTTCTGTCATAATTTTTGTATTTTTATATTTATTTCAGATTATTTTATTGTTTTCTTGTCACAAGATAAATTTACAATTAATATATTTTTATGTGACTTGTTTTCAATAAAAGCAATTAAGTTTATACATATTCCCCCTGCAACCACCTTTTTTTAAGACTAAGACTTTGAAAGGCAATGATTCCATGCTTTCTTTATATCTAAGTTTTCTGTATATCAGGTTTGATTTATTCTTAAAGCAAGTTAATTAGAACAGTGTTTAAAAAATTTTTTAAATCATCTCCTGTGTTTTAGTGTAGTATTTTGATTATTTTCTAGTTGATTCCTTGAAGTTGAAAAAAGTAAAATAATCTGTTTTTTGCTTTTGCATTTTATTGAGCTTTCCTTTGTGACTTAGTACATTATAAATACTGCAAGTATTCTAAGAGTGCTTTGTGGAATTTTTAACCAATGATAGTCTCACATACTAGAATTAATTTAAAGAGAAATATATGTTATGGGCTTTGATACAGTAGCTTGCAGCAAACCAGTGCTCCTGATGATAACAAAGGGAAATATCTGGATAAAATTCAAGATCTATTTTGAAGGTCTCAGGATAGTTTCAAAGACAAATAGAATTTGAAGGTCCAGATCCAAAAGAGAAGGAAAGGTAATTGAACTAAACCCAAGTTTTTATCTATTGTTTTTTCCCTTGGTCCATTTGCTGACTGTTAGTCCCAAGAAAGAGGCAGAGAAGCCAGGATAGCTTTAGTTAATCTCATGGAATGGCAGGACAGATATTGCACTTCTGGTATTCCAAGGAATTATAACATGAGGGGAATAAGATCCCAAAGAGAAGGAAAGCACAAATACTTCAGTTAAATACGTGGTGCCATTTTTCTCCTCAAGGCCTTTTCTCACTAAGCTGCACAGAGCAAGATGGTCAGAAACTGAGCCGAAAACAGCTGAAGAGCAAAGTGAAGTTAGTTCTTTTGCAGTTTCATAACCAGGGAGCAAAAATTTGGAGTTCAGAATCTCTTATGAAGTAGCATAGCTGGGAGACTCTACAGGCTCTTATTTAAACCATGAAGTTTTAAAGTCTAAGACTAGAGGCAATATAGGAGAAGGAATTTATAGAGACTGCAAACAAGTCTTGGATCATTTCACTCCAGGATTAGAAACAGGTGACTTGCCTCTTTGCAGCCTGGATAAGAGATAGAGTTAATTTTCTCTCGAGAAAGATAATTGAATTGAGAGCTTCCATAATTTTTCATAGAAAATACGTGGCACTCAATAAAAAAATTAACCAGCATAACAAAAATAAACATCAGTAGAAGAATCTGGACAACAGAAAAAGACCCACTTGGAATCCAGCTGTTTAGCTATGAGACTTTGACTTTAAAATTATTATCATGAATATCTCCAAGAAAATAGACAGCAAAAGCGTAGCTTTAAATTTTCCCAAGTGAACAAAATGCATTAAACCCAATTCAGGAATTGTGATGCACCTCAGGCAGAATAATGTGAAAAGAAGCCACACATAGACATGTTACAGTAAAACTGATTAAAACTAATGTGAAAGAGAAAATCTTTTTTAAAAATCTAAAAAATAAGACTCATCACATTCAAAACACCATCAATTAAACAGAAAACTGAAAAGCACCTCTGAGTAATTAAGGAAAACCTAAATAATATAAAATAAAAGGACAAACCAGGCTAATGACTTGGAAAACTCAGTATTATAAATATGTCAGTTATCCTCAAATTTATCTGTAGGATTATGCAACCCCCCCCAAAAATCAGCCAGTTTATGTGTATGTATGTTTGCATGTAATTTGACTAGCTCATTTTGAAATTTGTAAGGAATTATAATAAAATACACAAGAATAGCCAAGACAATCTTTTTTTTTTTTTTTTTTTTTTTAAATTTTTTATTAGATTATAGGTTTTGGGGTACATGAGCAGAGCATGCAAGACAGTTGCGTAGGTACACACATGGCAGTGTGCTTTGCTTTTCTTCTCCCCTTCACCCACATTTGGCATTTCTCCCCAGGCTATCCCTCCCCACCTCCCCCTCCCACTGGCCCTCCCCTTTTCCCCCCAATAGACCCCAGTGTTTAGTACTCCCCTTTCTGTGTCCATGTGTTCTCATTTTTCATCACCCACCTATGAGTGAGAATATGCGGTGTTTCATTTTCTGTTCTTGTGTCAGTTTGCTGAGGATGATGTTTTCCAGATTCATCCATGTCCCTACAAACGACACGAACTCATCATTTCTGATTGCTGCATAATATTCCATGGTGTATATGTGCCACATTTTCCCAATCCAGTCTATTATCAATGGGCATTTGGGTTGATTCCAGGTCTTTGCTATTGTAAACAGTGCTGCAATGAACATTCGTGTACATGTGTCCTTATAGTAGGACGATTTATAGTCTTTTGGATATATACCCAGTAATGGGATTGCTGGGTCAAATGGAATTTCTATTTCTAAGGCCTTGAGGAATCGCCACACCGTCTTCCACAATGGTTGAACTAATTTACACTCCCACCAACAGTGTAAAAGTGTTCCTTTTTCTCCACATCCTCTCCAGCATCTGTTGTCTCCAGATTTTTTAATGATCGCCATTCTAACTGGCGTGAGATGGTATCTCAATGTGGTTTTGATTTGCATCTCTCTGATGACCAGTGACGATGAGCATTTTTTCATATGATTGTTGGCCTCATATATGTCTTCTTTCGTAAAGTATCTGTTCATATCCTTTGCCCACTTTTGAATGGGCTTGTTTGTTTTTTTCCTGTAAATCTGCTTGAGTTGTTTGTAAATTCTGGATATCAGCCCTTTGTCAGATGGGTAGACTGCGAAAATTTTTTCCCATTCTGTTGGTTGCCGATCCACTCTAGTGACTGTTTCTTTTGCCGTGCAGAAGCTGTGGAGTTTCATTAGGTCCCATTTGTCTATTTTGGCTTTTGTTGCCAATGCTCTTGGTGTTTTGTTCATGAAGTCCTTGCCTACTCCTATGTCCTGGATAGTTTTGCCTAGATTTCCTTCTAGGGTTTTTATGGTGCCAGGTCTTATGTTTAAGTCTTTAATCCATCTGGAGTTGATTTTAGTGTAAGGTGTCAGGAAGGGGTCCAGTTTCTGCTTTCTGCACATGGCTAGCCAGTTTTCCCAACACCATTTGTTAAACATGGAATCCTTGCCCCATTGCTTGTTTTTGTCAGGTTTATCAAAGATTGTATAGTTGTATGTATGTTGTGTTGCCTCCGGTGCCTCTGTTTTGTTCCATTGGTCTATATCTCTGTTTTGGTACCAGTACCATGCTGTTTTGATTACTGTAGCCTTGTAGTATAGTTTGAAATCCGGTAGTGTGATGCCCCCCGCTGTGTTCTTTTTGCTTAGAATTGACTTGGCTATGCGGGCTCTCTTTTGGTTCCATATGAAGTTCATGGTGGTTTTTTCCAGATCTGTGAAGAAAGTCAATGGTAGCTTGATGGGGATAGCGTTGATTCTGTAAATTACTTTGGGCAGTATAGCCATTTTCACGATATTAATTCTTCCTAACCATGAACATGGAATGTTTCTCCATCTGTTTGTGTCCTCTCTGATTTCGTTGAGCAGTGGTTTGTAGTTCTCCTTGAAGAGGTCCCTTACGTTCCTTGTGAGTTGTATTCCAAGGTATTTTATTCTTTTTGTAGCAATTGCAAATGGCAGTTCGCTCTTGATTTGGCTTTCTTTAAGTCTGTTATTGGTGTAGACGAATGCTTGTGATTTTTGCACATTGATTTTATATCCTGAGACTTTGCTGAAGTTGTTTATCAGTTTCAGGAGTTTTTGGGCTGAGGCGATGGGGTCTTCTAGGTATACTATCATGTCGTCTGCAAATAGAGACAATTTGGCTTCCACCTTTCCTATTTGAATACCCTTTATTTCTTTTTCTTGCCTGATTGCTCTGGCTAGAACTTCCAGTACTATATTGAATAGGAGTGGTGAGAGAGGGCATCCTTGTCTAGTACCAGATTTCAAAGGGAATGCTTCCAGTTTTTGCCCATTCAGTATGATATTGGCTGTTGGTTTGTCATAAATAGCTTTTATTACTTTGAGATACGTTCCATCGATACCGAGTTTCTTGAGGGTTTTTAGCATAAAGGGCTGTTGAATTTTGTCAAATGCCTTCTCTGTGTCAATTGAGATAATCATGTGGTTTTTGTTTTTGGTTCTGTTTATGTGGTGAATTACGTTGATAGACTTGCGTATGTTGAACCAGCCTTGCATCCCTGGGATGAATCCTACTTGATCATGATGAATAAGTTTTTTGATTTGCTGTTGCAATCGGCTTGCCAATATTTTATTGAAGATTTTTGCATCTATGTTCATCATGGATATTGGCCTGAAGTTTTCTTTTCTCATTGGGTCTCTGCCGGGTTTTGGTATCAGGATGATGTTGGTCTCATAAAATGATTTGGGAAGGATTCCCTCTTTTTGGATTGTTTGAAATAGTTTTAGAAGGAATGGTACCAGCTCCTCCTTGTGTGTCTGGTAGAATTCGGCTGTGAACCCATCTGGACCTGGGCTTTTTTTGTGAGGTAGGCTCTTAATTGCTGCCTCAACTTCAGACCTTGTTATTGGTCTATTCATAGTTTCAGCTTCCTCCTGGTTTAGGCTTGGGAGGACACAGGAGTCCAGGAATTTATCCATTTCTTCCAGGTTTACTAGTTTATGTGCATAGAGTTGTTTGTAATATTCTCTGATGATGGTTTGAATTTCTGTGGAATCTGTGGTGATTTCCCCTTTATCATTTTTTATTGCATCTATTTGGTTGTTCTCTCTTTTATTTTTAATCAATCTGGCTAGTGGTCTGTCTATTTTGTTGATCTTTTCAAAAAACCAGCTCTTGGATTTATTGATTTTTTGAAGGGTTTTTCGTGTCTCAATCTCCTTCAGCTCAGCTCTGATCTTAGTAATTTCTTGTCTTCTGCTGGGTTTTGAGTTTTTTTGATCTTGCTCCTCTAGCTCTTTCAATTTTGACGATAGGGTGTCAATTTTGGATCTCTCCATTCTCCTCATATGGGCACTTATTGCTATATACTTTCCTCTAGAGACTGCTTTAAATGTGTCCCAGAGGTTCTGGCACGTTGTGTCTTCGTTCTCATTGGTTTCGAAGAACTTCTTTATTTCTGCCTTCATTTCGTTGTTTACCCAGTCAACATTCAAGAGCCAGTTGTTCAGTTTCCATGAAGCTGTGCGGTTCTGGGTCGGTTTCTGAATTCTGAGTTCTAACTTGATTGCACTATGGTCTGAGAGGCTGTTTGTTATGATTTCAGTTGTTTTGCATTTGTTGAGCAGTGCTTTACTTCCAATTATGTGGTCAATTTTAGAGTAGGTGTGATGTGGTGCTGAGAAGAATGTGTATTCTGTGGATTTGGGGTGGAGAGTTCTGTAAATGTCCACCAGGTTTGCTTGCTCCAGGTCTGAGTTCAAGCCCTGGGTATCCTTGTTGATTTTCTGTCTGGTTGATCTGTCTAGTATTGACAGTGGAGTGTTAAAGTCTCCCACTATTATTGTGTGGGAGTCTAAGTCCTTCTGTAAGTCATTAAGAACTTGCCTTATGTATCTGGGTGCTCCTGTGTTGGGTCCATATATGTTTAGGATCGTTAGCTCTTCTTGTTGTATCGATCCTTTTACCATTATGTAATGGCCTTCTTTGTCTCTTTTGATCTTTGTTGCTTTAAAGTCTATTTTATCAGAGATGAGAATTGCAACTCCTGCTTTTTTTTGCTTTCCATTAGCTTGGTAAATCTTCCTCCATCCCTTTATTTTGAGCCTTTGTGTATCCTTGCATGTGAGATGGGTTTCCTGGATACAGCACACTGATGGGTTTTGGATTTTTATCCAATTTGCCAGTCTGTGTCTTTTGATTGGTGCATTTAGTCCATTTACATTTAGGGTTAATATTGTTATGTGTGAATTTGATACTGCCATTTTGATGCTAGCTGGCTGTTTTGCCTGTTAGTTGTTGTAGATTCTTCATTATGTTGAAGCTCTTTAGCATTCAGTGTGATTTTGGAATGGCTGGTACTGATTGATCCTTTCTATGTGTAGTGCCTCGTTTAGGAGCTCTTGTAAAGCAGGCCTGGTGGTGACAAAATCTCTGAGTACTTGCTTGTTCGCAAAGGATTTTATTCTTTCTTCACTTCTGAAGCTCAGTTTGGCTGGATATGAAATTCTGGGTTGAAAGTTCTTTTCTTTAAGAATGTTGAATATTGGCCCCCACTCTCTTCTGGCTTGTAGTGTTTCTGCCGAGAGATCTGCTGTGAGTCTGATGGGCTTCCCTTTGTGGGTGACCCGACCTTTCTCTCTGGCTGCCCTTAGTATTCTCTCCTTTATTTCAACCCTGTTGAATCTGACGATTATGTGCCTTGGGGTTGCTCTTCTTGCGGAATATCTTTGTGGTGTTCTCTGTATTTCCTGCAATTGAGTGTTGGCCTGTCTTGCTAGGTGGGGGAAATTTTCCTGGATGATGTCCTGAAGAGTATTTTCCAGCTGGGATTCATTCTCTTTGTCCCCTTCTGGTACACCTATCAAACGTAGGTTAGGTCTTTTCACATAGTCCCACATTTCTTGGAGACTTTGTTCATTCCTTTTTGCGCTTTTTTCTCTGATCTTGGTTTCTCGTTTTATTTCATTGAGTTGGTCTTCGACTTCAGATATTCTTTCTTCTGCTTGGTCAATTCGGCTATTGAAACTTGCGTTTGCTTCGCGAAGTTCTCGTATTGTGTTTTTCAGCTCCTTTAATTCATTCATATTCCTCTCTAAGGTATCCATTCTTGTTATCATTTCCTCGAATCTTTTTTCAAATCTTTTTTCAAGGTTCTTAGTTTCTTTGCATTGATTTAATACATGATCTTTTAGCTCACAAAAGTTTCTCATTATCCATCTTCTGAAGTCTAATTCCGTCATTTCGTCACAGTCATTCTCCGTCCAGCTTTGTTCCCTTGCTGGTGAGGAGTTTTGGTCCTTTCTAGGAGGCGATGTGTTCTGGTTTCGGGTGTTTTCCTCCTTTTTGCGCTGGTTTCTTCCCATCTTTGTGGATTTGTCCGCTGGTCGTCTGCGTAGTTGCTGACTTTTCGTTTGGGTCTCTGAGTGGACACCCAGAATGTTGATGATGAAGTATTTCTGTTGCTTGGTTTTCCTTCTACCAATCTAGCCCCTTCGCTGTACGACTGTTGAGGTCCGCTCCAGACCCTGCTTGTCTGGGGTGCACCTCTAGTAGCCGTGGCACAGCGAGGGATGCTACCAGTTTCTTTTTCTGCTCTCTTTGTCCCAGGATGATGCCTGCCTAATGACAGTCTTTTGGATATAGAGGGGTCAGGGAGCTGCTTGAGGAGACAGTTTGTACTTTATAGGGATTTAATTGCTGAGCTGTGCACTCTGTTGTTCATTCAGGGCTGTTAGGCTGCTATGTTTGATTCTGCTGCAACACAGCTCCTTAAACAACCCTTTTTTTTTTCTCAAATGCTCTGTGTTGAGGGGTTTGGGCTTTATTTTTGGATGTCCGATCAGGTGTCCTGCCCAGCTCAAAGGCAGACTAGCCACTGTTTGGCTGCCGAGGCTCCGCCCTGCTGTTGTGTGATTCGCGCTGTTCCTGCCGGCTCTGCTGTGGTCTCCGCCACGCCCTGCGGCGGAGTCTCTTTGTTGTAGCGTGTTGCCTCAGCAACGGCAGGCTGCGTCAGCAGTGGACGTGTATCTCAGTAGGGACGGGTTGCCTCGGCAACGGCTGGCTGCGTCAGCAGTGGGCGTGTATCTCAGTTGGGGCGGGTTGCCTCGGCAACGGCTGGCTGCCTCAGCAGTGGGCGTGTATATCAGTTGGGGCAGGTTGCCTCCATAGTGGTGGACGCCCCTCCCCCACAGAGCGTCTCGGACCGTCTGCCCGGGATAGTTTGAAATCACGGTTTTGTTCGTCCCACTGGGTTTCCCAAACGATCTGTCCCTGCAATCCCCTGGGCTGGGCTACTGTGCAAGTCTCGTTCAGTTTCAAGTCCAGCCCTCTCAAGTCTCAGGTTGCCGGTTCAACAAGGCACCCGGACAAGCGCGCCCTGTGGGGATTGCTGGGTAGGGCCGGCAGCCGCCGCCCCGGCTGCCGGCTTCGCCAGGCAGACCTACTGCCTGGCGTCCCGTGTCTTTTTATACTTGGGAGTTTCCCCGTTCTGTGGGCAACAAAGATCAGTCTGGAAATGCAGCACTGACTCACCGTTTGCGGATTCAACGCGGGCTCCAATCCTGGGTTGTTCTCACAGCGCCATCTTGAGTCCCCTCTCCTCCAAGACAATCTTAAAGAACAAGAACAAAGCCAGAGGATTTATATTACCAGATTTATACCAACAAACATTCAGATATTTATTTTAAAGCTACAGTAATTATGATACTATAAATTGTGCATAAGTAGACTAATTGTCAATGGAGCATAACAGAGAGTTCAGAAATAGAGTGACATGATCAAATTTCCACTAAATTCAGTGGCAGAAAGAAAATATATTTTAATAAAGAGTGCAGGATTAATTGGATATCTAAATGAAACCTTGAGCGCTCCCTCTCACTATATAAATATATCAATTCAAAACGTATTGTGACATAAACATAGAATGTTTTAAGACTAAAGTTTAAGAAAGAAACCTTTGAAAGCTTGGAGTCAGATAACGTTTACTAAACCAGTATACAAAGAGTAATGTCCATGAAGAAAATAAATTAGACCACATTAAAATTAAAAATGTCTTTTCATCTGAAGACATAAAAGACTGAAAGGAAAGCAATAGAGTGAGAAAAGAAATTGTAAGTTGTTTGTACAACAAAGGACATGCATCCAGAGAAATAAGTAAAGTAGAAAGGGACTCAAGAGAAATAGAATAGGCCAAAGACTTAAATTGGTTCTTCCTCCCCAACCGAAAAAAAGGATATTCAAGTGGACAATACACATACAAAAGATCAACAGGACAATGCAAATGAAAACCACAGTGAGTTACTACTACACATTCACTACAATGAATACTTTTAAATAACTAAAAACACTATGTGCTGGAAAGAATATGGAGCAATTGCAACTTTCATACACTGTTGATGAAAGTTTAAATAGGCATTAACATTTTGGAAAAAAATTTGTAATATTGGTTAAAGCTGAGTATATGTTGATCATATAATTCAACAATTTCTATTCCTAGGTACATTGCCAAGAAAAAAATGAGTGCATATATTCACCAGAATACACATAGAAGTATGTTGTTTAGTCACTTTGCACAGAATAGTCCCAAACTAAAAACAATCCACATATAACAGTAAAATGGATGGTGTGTTCATATAAGGTATTATTACATAGTAATACAAAATGGAAAAAATCATTACTACCTGAAACACTAAGGATGAATGGCAGAAATCATATCTACCAAAAGATGCTGAACACAAGGAATAAATACTGCAAGATTATGTTTCTATAAAATTTAACAAACATGTAACAGAAGTATTTTATGGCATTAAAAGTCGGGTAATGGTTGTCTTTGGTGGGGGGTAATAACTGGAAAGACACAAGAAGTAGGCTACTGTTGAGTTAATGATGTTCTGTGAAGTAGGTTAAAGAATCAAATAGCACCTACATTAGAAGAACATTTTATTTTTGAAGGTGAAGGTCTTATTCATCTGAGTGTTAGACCCTTAACATGATGAGCTGGTAGGAGCATGTTTGAAAATTTATGAAAAGCATTCAAATATATCCAAGATTAGAAAAATCCAGTTCCAAAAAATACATAGTCTAACTGAATCAATTTTTGAGAATTCAAATTATTTTGAAAGGTTTTGGTTCATTGCCAATGAATTCTATCAAATTATATGTACAAGTATTAGGCCGGGCGTGGTGGCTCAAGCCTGTAATCCCAGCACTTTGGGAGGCAGAGGCGGGTGGATCACGAGGTCAAGAGATTGAGACCATCCTGGTCAACACGGTGAAACCCCGTCTCTACTAAAAATACAAAAAATTAGCTGGTATGGTGGCATGTGCCTGTAGTCCCAGCTGCTTGGGAGGCTGAGGCAGGAGAATTGCTTGAACCCAGGAGGTAGAGGTTGCAGTGAGCCAAGATCATGCCATTGCACTCCAGCCTGGGTAACAAGAGTGAGACTCTGTCTCAAAAAAAAAAAAAAAAAAAAGAAATATTAAATATTCTTTATATAATATATGGAAATAAACACTTTAATATCTCTTAGGCACCTATGCTGCATGTCTGAGGCATGTTTTTAATGGTGAATATCAATGCATAGATTTTTTCAAAATTCTGTTAAGACAATATAAGTTATAGGTTATAATGCCATTTTTTGACATAATATATTTGAACTCATGGAGCATTAATTTGAACTTCATGTTATTCATTTATTCATAGAGAAAATATTTATTAAGCAGCTATTATGTATTATCCAGTGAGTGAAATTGAAATCTTTTACTCCAAAATATATCTGACATATCTTGGAATGACTTCTGCTTGGCCATCCTGACAGATGTAGTCTTGCAAAGCTGTCTTGAGTGTGGAAAATTTGCATCTGCAGAGAATCTCCATTAATTCAGCCATTTCCCTCTCCCTTTTAGAAGACATTTTCCAAAATCCAGAAGAGATTGAGCCCAACACCTCTAAATGTCTGGAAAGAAATATTTACCATCTATTCTCTTTGAGAGAGGCTTCACCTACATATTAAGGTCACCTTTGTTAGCCAAGCTTCTTCCTTTATTTCTCTCTCAACTTATCTTGCCATTAAACCTGATTTACCAATGTAAGTTGTTCCTGGCCATGCTCTAAACCTGCATTCTCTACTGTGGCTTTGCGATACTAGGTAAGTTTCTGTATGTCATTGGGAAGCTGAGTCTTTAGTCTGAAGCTATTGTGTGAATGCATTACATACTTCTGTATGCCTTTTCTCCTATCAATCAATCTGCACAATATCAGTGACTTTAACAAACCTTTGAGGGACCAAGAGCTTACGGTACCTACAATAACATGCTTGGCAATAGGAAGAAGATACAATATCTTTCTCTGATAATTTTCTTTTTGGTTGGTGTTAGAGAGAGAAGCAAACACGAGAGAAGAATAGTATACTGGTTAATAGAATGACGTCTGGAGTCAAATTGCCTGTGTTAAAAGCTTCTGTGTGTGCTAACTCTGTTACTTTGAACAATATGCTTAACCTCTTTGTGCCCATTTCATAATCTTAAAATGGGGAAAATAATATACTAACTTACAGGATCATTATCTTACCAGGAAGTATGAGGGTCCTTTTTTCTTGTTTTACTTAGGAGAAAGAATTCAGTCAAGAGACGAATTAATAAGCAAAAGTTCTATTAAGGAAATAAGAATATACTCCAAGAGAGGACTGGGCTGACCTGGCTGGGAGCAGACCCAAGAGTTCTGCATTGCGTTATGGTTTTTGTTATGTTGGTCTGTTTCTTAAAGTTCCCTCCTCTTTCTTAAGTCACTGTCTTCATATATTTTCCCACTTCTCTGTCTTAAGTCTCTGCCTTTGTCTCCATGCAGTAGTTCCTGCTCAGGTTTGTGAGATCCTTGCTTACTGTTGATATGTGTATATGGGCCCAGTGATCAATACAAAACCTACCTAATGGTAGTGTTCCTCATGACCACTACCCCTGGAGGGTCATATAGCGGTTAAATCTGTACTCATTGTGCCTGTGTAACTCTTAGGAACTTCCCCTTTGAACTTTTTCCCTTCTCATCAGCATGTGGCTAGCGACATTCTGTCAGTCTAACTGTAGAGTGAGCAACTACTGAGCATTGTAAGGGGCATTTCTGGGTGTTTCTTTCTGCATGAGTATTTCCTATCTGTTTATATTTAGCATGTACATTTTAGGTGGTCTCTAGGGCATGAGATTTTCTAGAGGGTTCTCCTTCTGGGGCTCCCTTTCCTGCTTATGCCTATCTGCCTACTCCAACATTCCTCCCTTAAAAGTTTGAGACCCTAAAAAATTTTTGGGTCTAGGAGTATCATGGGTCTTCTGCAACTACTTCCTGCTGATATGGAATTAAGAACCTATCAGGGTCTCTTTCTCCTGCTCTCTGGGTGCTCTCTGTCAGGAGCTCCTCCATGTTTTCCTGGAACCTCTTCTTGCATTCAAGGGTAAGGTGTGTACATAGGTGTTGGGGCCTCCAAGTATAATACCTTGATATCCTTGCTGTAATCTTATTTGAAGACTGGTAGCCTGAATGCAGGAAGAAATAAATTTAGTTAACAAGTTGATGAAGCAAAGGCCTAAGAGGAGAAGAAGGAGAACTATGGAGAGTGGACCTAGAGGAGGTCAGAATCAACTGAGGATGTTCCATGCCTCTGAGAATGGGCCTGAAGCTGCCTATAGATGTTTAGCTTTTCTTGTAGCTGTTGAATGCTGTCTTGTATGATTTCTGACTGGCTAACATTCTTCTTTGAGCATAGCACAGGTTCTTGCCTGGGCTGAGGTGCTGATGTCTAAGGTGTGTTGGTTTTGGAGGCCCATCCCTGCTAGGGAGTTAAGTTGCTGGTCAAGCTATTGCACAACCAATGGCTTTGGTTGCCTCTTCGAATGCCTGCCCTAGCTCATGGGATAAGGTCATGTGCATTTGCTGAAAGATTAAAATTCCTGCATTTTCAGTTCCCACTTTAGTTATTCCAGTTCTTAATCCTAGAGCTGTAAGTGAGGGAAGGAAAGCTATGACCACCCTTTGAGATGTAGACTTGGAGGTCAGGGGGATAGGTACTGACTGGTGTTGGTCCAGGAAGGCCACATCAGGGGAAAGATAAATTAATGAGCGAGTTCCCCTCCAATTGTTAGAGAGGAATAGGTAAGTCTGACTTTTTATAGAATGGCTGAGGGCATAGCTAACTCCACATGTCCCCAGGGCTTGCCAAGAATTTAATGACTCTAAAGCAGACAAGTTGAATAATTATCAAAAGTCACAGAAACAGTTTAGGACCTAGGTAACACTATCTGTTTGATGTTTTGGGCCCTGAAAACTCTGAGATGAGGAGGGAGAAGCCAGTTTCTTATCTTTTTGTTTGAAGAGAAACTTCAGGTCCTTCAGTGGCTCACAAAAATAACTGGATGTTGGTTCTGTTTCCTGTTCTTTGGAGCCTCCCAGGGTTTTATTTGGGAATAATGTATGCAACTAGAGATGTCAGGAACTCTGATAGCTGTTGGGGTGAAAAGTAAGACAATTAAAGGGCCCTTCCATAAGGGGGTTAGTTGAGATCCAAGTGAACAGTCTCTCCAGGTTTTAATGAGGAGTTGTGACCCTGGCTGGTATACGAGTTGTTGGTTGTTGAAGGGGTCACAAGCCAGCAGTACTCTTTGTATATATATTCAGTTAGTTCTGGGTGTGAAATTCTCTGTCTCAGCTTTGGAAATTTTGTACCCTCTTTTGCTAGAAAGTTTAAGGTTTATACTGCATGTTGTTGTACAAGCTCTGTGGTGGGCGGGACAAAAAAGTAGGTTATGTATGTATTGTAGAAGTTGCTCTTCCTCAAGAATAGCTTGGTTAGATTTCTTGCTGGGGCTTTATGGATGTGTGGGGTGGCTAGATTGAAGTCATTGGTTATAGGTTTAGGCAGCTTTCCCTGGGAGAAATAAGGACATTAGGGGGAAAGATGAATCCAGAGATTGGGTAAATATTAAGCAGGCACCCACCTTGGAAAGTACATTCTTTCCCAAAAGGGGAGTGGGGTATTTAGACATTGTAAGTGTCTGGTGGGAGAATAGTAATTGATCCCATATGCAATATAAAGTGGGTATCAATCTATATTGGGTGGTACTGTTTTCCCCCATCACCTAAGTAGAGTTGGAGGAAAGTTGCCCAAAGAAGGTTAGTACAAACTTGGTGGCTCTTGTATTAAAAAAATATATATATATGTAGTCCTACCTGACACTTCCAGAGTTGCCCTTGGCTCTATTCCTTCAATGATTATGTCTGATCTGGGAGCTGGCTGTAGTGGAGGGCCCCTTCAACTCAAGGCCATCATTAGATGGGGGATCCAACCAGGGAGTCTTTTGGCTCCTAGGGCAGTCCTTCCTCCAGTGGCTGAGCTTATGGCAAAGGGGGCAGGTCATGTGGGGCTTTCTCCCAGTTGGACAGCTCCTTCTTCAGTGGCCCACTCTTCTGTACTGATGGCATTTACTTGGGAGGGTATTTTTAGGGCAGCCTGGTGGGGTTGGGAAGACTTGTAAATTAGCCAGTAGTTGAGCCTGCCTCCCGTCTCTTTGTTTTTCCTCTCTTCTTGACCCTGTTTTCCTCATCCTTATCTCAGTTATAAAACACCAATGAAGCTAATTTGAGGATTTCTGGCATAGAGACACTGATTCTTAAGGCTGACTTTTGCAATTTTATCCTATTGTCTGGGGTGACTTGGGTGAAGAGATGGTCCTTTAGGACAGTTGTCCCTCTGAGGATTCTGGGTTTGAGTTGGTATGCTTAACAAGGGCTTCCTGTAGCCTTCTCAGAAACGCTATAGGTTTTTCATTTTTCCCCTAGTTTATGGTAGCTAAGCATAGTTAGGACAGTGGGGTCTGCCTTACAAGCTTCACAAAGGTTAGAGTCTTCCAAAGACTCTAATGAAGGCTTGTAAATAGGGGACCTCTGAGTATTTGCCCTGATGGCAGCAGAAAAGGTCCAGCTGAAGGATGATATTAAAATGTGTACTTTTGTTCTCTGGCCAGATTTCCTCTGGTTTTGTAAAGGAAAATTCGTTTTTTCACTTTAGAGTTTGAGGGTTGAATTTACTTCAGTTTTTAAGGATATATCTGAGAAGGGATGAATCCTGGGGTATAGAAATCTGGTTATCTATTTTAAAGAGAAGACAAAGGAGAACTGTAGGATGAAAGAGGTGTCTTCCTATCCATGCCTACAATGATTATGGTGAGGCATCCCTCACCAGACCAAGGATGGCGAGATGCCCCTCACCTTGCACTTAGGGAGCTCTGGATTTGGTTGATTCTTACTGCGCTCTGTTCTTTCTGTCTCTGCTTTCTCTCTTTTAATCAGAAAGATTTCCCCAGTCTGCTTTTGGTTAATATTTTACTGGTGACATCTTCCTTGCCTCTATTTCAGGCAAGGGGGTGGAGTAGTATCTGGTACAGGAATAATTTTGTTGCCTTTTATATTCTCAATGATCCTGGCCCTTTAAGAAGCCCAATAGTTGTACCTCTGCCAAAGCTTGAAGAGAAGAAGCCTAGGGTTATTTTAGTCTATAATGGCATTTAGATAAAAGGTGTAGATGGTTAGCAGAGTCAGGAAATACTTGAAACCCTGTTTTGAGGAGGTTCCTTAGGGTTTATGCAGAAAAGATGCTTGAGAAGACATAGTAATTCCTAGGTCCCAGGGTAAGTGGACTGGAGTCTTGACTCCAGTCTTTGATATAATTACATAAATGGCAAGGGGAGCCTAGGGACATTTTCTGTTGTTGCGTTTAATAAAAAGCAAAAAATGCTTAATGGTTTCAGAGTTTGACAATATTGGTCTTGAGAGACAGAGGAAGAACATCCCATTGACTCATAGGGAACTCCAGTTGTAAAGAGAGACAGAGGGAAGAGAAGGTGGGGACCACAGATGGCTACCTGGAGGAGCCAGACAGCCCACTTGAGAAGCTAAAGAATAATGTGTTCATTAAGGGTGGCCAGGCTAGTAATGAGGCCTGGTAATAAAATTACTTTCGGCCTGGTAATAAATGAGGGATGCCTTTAAGTGGTTGCAGCAGGAACCAGAGGAGCAGATCCTGCCATGAGACTAAGTGCGAAGAAGGAATTCAAAGAAACCTTATGGAGAACAAAGACACCGCAGGGAGTAAGGTAACTCATTTTTGGAATTAACTGTCCATGGGTGCGTGCCTCCTTTCTAGTGTCACTAGCACCCACTCAGGGGAGAGAAGAGGGTAAAATCCAATGACAGGAAAGTGTAACAGTGAAATTATTGGGAGATAACCATTTTATACTCTTATTTATTTTGATTTCAATAGTTTTTGGGGAACAGGTGGTGTTTGGTTGCATGGAAAAATTTGTTAGCAATAATTTCTGGAATTCTGATGAATCCATCAACCAAGCAGTGTACACTGTACCCAATGTATACTATTTTATTCCTCACTCACCTCCCATTCTTACCCCCAAAACTCCAAAGTCCATTAGATAATTCTTAAGCCTTTGCATCCTCATAGCTTAGCTCTCACTTATAAATTAGAACATATTATGTTTGGTTTCACATTCCTGAGTTACTTCACTTAGAATAATGGTCTCCAACTCCATCCAGGTTGCTGCAAATGCCATTATTTTGTTCCCCTATGTGGCTGAGTAGTATTCCATAGTGCATATGTATATGTACACTATATATTTCCCCAATAGTTAGTGATGTGTTGAGAATTTTTTCATGTTTCTTGGCCTTTTGTATATTTTTTGTGAATTGTTTATTCATGTCTTTGGCCCACTTTTTCATAAGATTATTTTATTTCTTGCTTATTTGTTTGCATTCCTTGTAAAGTTTGGATATTAGTTCTTTGTCAGGTGTGTAGCTTGCAAATATTATTTCTCACTTTGTGGGTTGTCTGTTTACTCTGCTGATTATTACTTTTGCTGTGCAGAAGCTTTTTAGTTTAATTAGGTCCCATGTGTATCTTTGTTTTTTTGCATTTACTTTTGTGTTCTTGGTTATGAACTCTTTGCCTAAGTCAATATCTAGAATAATTTTGCCAATGTTATCTTCTAGAATTTTAATGGCTTCAGGCCTTAGATTTATGTCTTTGATCAATCTTGTGTTAATTTTTGTATACGGTGAGAGATGAGGATCCAGTAAATTCTTCTAGGTGAGGCTTGCCAATTATCCCAGAACCATTTGTTGAACAGGGTTCTCTTTCACCATTTTACATGTTTGATTCCTTTGCTGAAGATCAGTTGGCTGTAAGTATTTGGCTTTATTTCTGGGTTCTCTATTCTCTTCCATTTGTTCAGATGCCTATTTTTATACCAGTACCATGCTGTTTTGGTATCTATAGCCTTGTAATGTAGCTTGAAGTCAGGTAATGTGATGTTTCCAGATTTATTCTTTTTGCTTAGCCTTGCTTTGGCTATGTGGGCTCTCCTTTGGTTCCATATGAATTTTACAATTTTCTTTTCTAGTTCTATGAAGAACGATGATTGCATTTTGATGGGAATTGCAATGCATTTTTAGATTGTTATTGGAAGTATGGTTATTTTCAAAATATTGATTCTATTTATCCATGAGCATGGGATATGTTTCCATTTGTTTGTGTTGTGGATAATTTAATTCCACAGCGGTGGAATTTGTAGTTTTCCATGTAGAGATTTTTCACCTCCTTCGTTAGGTATATTCCTAAGTATTTTATTTTATTTTTTTTTCTGAGACAAAGTTTTGCTCTTGTTACCCAGGCTGGAGTGCAATGGCATGATCTCGGCTCACCGCAACCTCTGCTACCTGGGTTCAAGCAATTCTCCTGCCTCAGCCTCCCAAGTAGCTGGGACTACAGGCGCACGCCACCATGCCCAGCTAATTTTTGTATTTTTAGTAGAGAATGGGTTTCACCATGTTGACCAGGATGGTCTCGATCTCTTGACCTCATGATCCACCCGCCACTGCCTCCCAAAGTGCTGGGATTATAGGTGTGAGCCACCGCACCTGGCCAAGTATTTTATTTTTTAAGAGCTGTTATAAGAGGGACTGAGTTCTTGATTTGCTTCTCAGCCTAGCCATTGTTGGTGTATAGCAGTGCTACTGATTTGTGTACATTGATTTTGTATTCTGAAACTCTCTGAATGCATTCAGCAGATCTATGAGCTTTCTGGATGAGTCTTTAGGGTTTCCTAGGCATACAATCATATCATTGGTAAACAGCCACAGTTTGACCTCCTCTTTACCAATTTGGATGCCCTTTACATCTTTCTCTTGTCTAATTGCTCTGGCTAGGACTTCCAGTGCAATATTGAGTAGAAGTGGTAAAAGCGGGCAGAGGATAATCTTTTCAGTAAAAATATATAAATATCCTCAGTTATTGTATGGCCTAGTCTTAATCCCTGCCACCTTCACCAGCCTTCTGTCAGGGAGGCTCACAGTGATTTAGATCTATGTGGTGTGGACCTTGAAATCCTCTCACCTCCACTTGTCACCCTATCAGGGTGAACTGAGAAATAAGCTACAGGTAGCAAAGTCACAGTGGCTAAAGGGAATTGTACTGGAGTTTTGTAAGAAAGTGTGTGAGCAAAGGAAGGCCTGATATTAAATTGGCAAGGACAGCATTAGAAGTGGGAGATTTTTCTTCAAACTTTAGTAAAACAGCTCAGCAAGAAGCAGAGGTAGTTGACCAGGTAGTCTGAGATGACCATGGCCCTTATCTTGAAGAATCGTCTGCAGGTTAGGCTAAGTCACAGCACCACAATATGTTACTGGGAAGTGTGGAGATCATCAGTTCTTATCTTACTTGGGAGAAATAATTTAGTCAAGAAACCAATTAATAAAGTAAGCAAACGTTTTATTAAAGAAATAAGAGTACACTCAAAGTGAGGAACAGGCTGACCTATCTGGGAGCAGCCCTGAGAGTTCTGAGTTGTGGCTTTTTTTTTTTTTTTTTTTTTGCCACATTGCCAGGTCTTTATTGCCGGCGGCCACAGAGGACTCGCGTCTCTGCAACCCGTGGCCCCGAAAGGAGGGTGTCAAGACCTTTTATACCTGTAAAACCACATCGGGAGTGAGGGTGAGGGGCAGGGGTGGGGGTGAGGGGCTTCAAACGTTCTGAGGGCTAGTGAATTCTATAAATTACCTCCTGGGTGGAGACAAGGGTGAGGGGCTCCTGACTTTCCGAGGGCCAGGGGAATTTTGACATTCTGATTGTTACTTAAGTGGTCCACAAAAGTCAAGATAAGCATTTGTTTACACATTGTCTGGGTAAGGTGGAAATTACAGTCCTTAATTACTTATTCACATTTGGTTGCAGAGAGCAGTTTCAACAGAAAGCCTAGGTATGGTTGCGGTATGCAATTTTATGGGGCTTTTACCATGTCACATTCCCCCCTTGTTTTATTTACAGGAATGAAATCATTGATTCCTCCAACAGGTTAGTATTGTTTGTTGGTTCTAAGGGCTCATATCGAGACCTTAATATCATTAGTCTATGTTTTTGGTGTACCCTGCTATAGTGGAGAGAGTTTCACAACCCCAATGGGGGCAAAAGAATTCATTTAAGTCTCCACAGTTCCATCTTTTTTTCTTTTTTTTTTTTTGGTGGGGGTGGATCCTGGGCACAGATAATTGTTGCTCTGCCCCTGAACTGCCGCACCCGACTACACCTCCACTTGTTCTGAAATTTAGTTGGGGCCCAGGAGGGCACAGAGGTCTAGGGAGAAGGTAATGGGGTTCTTTGGAATATACTCCAGGGTTAAGTTGACTAGGGTGGATTCCTTCCCAGTTAGGGAACTAACATATCCTCCAGTGGGGCCCTTGGTGAGGACCCATTGATAGTAGGTGGGTTCTAGGGGGGTTTACTATAGGGATTTACAGCACGGATTATTATGTTGGACATTTTCTTTAAGTTACCGCCTCTGTCTTAAGTCTCTGCCTTTGTCTTTGTATAGTTTCCTGCTGCTTTCTTAACTCTTGGCCTTTTCCTTGCCTTGTGAAATTCTCCCTTACTTTCAGTTGGTACACATGTACAGGCCTGGTGATCAATACAGATCCTACCTATGGCAGAATTACTCATGATCACCATACCTGCAAGGTCATATAGTAGTTAAATCTGTACTTATTGTGCCTGTTTATATCTTAAGAATTTTCCCTTTGTTCTTTTTCCCGTCTTATCTGCATGAAGCTAGCTACATTCTGACAGGTTAAGTGCAGAGTGAGCAATTACTTGGTGTTTTTTAAGATGCTCAATTACTGGGCATCTTAAAGGGTGTTCCAGGGCATTCCTCTTTCATAGGTATTTTTCCCTCCTCTCTGCTCATATTTGGCATACATGTTTTGGGTGGTCTCTGCAGTGTGAGATTTCCTACTGCTTCCTTCCTTTCCCACTCATGTCTAACTGTCTAACAATTATGAGTACTAAAATAAAAGTTATAATAGAAAGAAATTGCTTAGCACATGTCTAACACATGGTAAATGCCTAATAAATCCTAATTACTGTTACTGTCAAATCACTATACATTGTGATGATTTATGATACAGGTAAGTACAAGATATTATGTGAACCCAGATAGAGGAAACAAACAAATCCTTAGTGGTTCAAAGAGGTATATAACTGACATATTCTAATGTTACAATTTACCAAATTTTTATTGATTGCCTACTAATGTTAGGTACCATGATATGCTTTGATAATATAATATGAACAAGTTATAATTTGTTCCTTCAAGTTGCTCACTGGTGTAAAAGGAAGATTATTGTAAAGCAGATCATCATAAAGATCATTACATATGCTGTGATCATGTAAGCTCAAGGTGTTCTAGGTGCCTATAGGCAAGGTATATATTTCAATAATATGAGACCAAGAAAAATTTCATAAGGGAAATAGTATTGAAGCTTAGATGTGAATAATGAATAGTACTAGTCTAGCAGAAGCAAAAGGGGCTCTGTATTCCAAAGGGAAGCAACATGTACAACAGGCTTGCTATGGATTGAATGTTTGTGTTTCTCCCAATTTCGTATGCTGAAATCATATGGAATCTAATACCAAGATATTAGTGACCTTACAAAAAAGAACCCAGAAAGCTAGCTCACTCCTTCCACCATAGGGGAAACATCATTAAGGAGGCAAATATTAATTAGAAAATGGTTCCTCATTAGACATTGAATCTGTCAGTGCCTTGATCTTAGCCTTGATGAGAAATAAATTTTTGTTATTTTAAGCCACGAAGTTTATAATAATTTGTTACAATAGCCAGAGAAAACTAACATATACCTGAATACTATTAATACAATAAAAGTATTTCCACATGTGCAGGAGTTTAGAAAAGGTCTTACTCCTGCACCCATTCTGAAAAGTTACTTTAAGATGTGTTAGATGTTACGACAAGTGAGAGGGAAATAAAAATCTCAAGAATGTAAGCATTGTAGTAAACAAGCACTAGACATGCATTTTGAAATTAAGTATATGGAGTTAAAAAGAAATACTCACTGGTAGCTATAAAATTGAAGATAAAAACAAAATTCTTTAAGTTTTATGTTTAAAAATATTAATGGTATGACAAATTAGTCAAGGTTCTTCAGAGAGACAGAACCAATTAGATAGATAGACAGATAGATGAAAAGTAATTTAGTAGAAGGTTTGGCTCATGAGATTATGAAGGATGAGAAGTCCCAGGACAGGGTGTCCACAAGCTGGAGACTTTCAGATACCGCTACTGTGGCTTAGCCAAAGTTCAAAGCCTGAGAACCTGGGGCAGGTAGAGGTGGGGATTGAGGGGTTGACAGTGCACTTTCCTGGTGTCTAAAGGCGGGAGAGCTTGGAGTTCTAAAGTACAAGGGCAGAAGAAGAGTGTATCCCAGGTCTGAGAGACAGAGGCCATTTGCCTTTGCTCTGTTTTTGTTCCATCTGGGCTGCACCTTGGTTGGATGGTGCCCATCCACATTGAGAGCAGATCTTCCCAACAGTCCACTTAGACTCACAGGTAAATCTCTGGAAACACTCATATAAACACGTGTTAAAATCATGTTTTACCATTTTCTATTTCATTACTTTCTGCGCTTATCTTTATTATTTCCTTCCTTCTGTCTGCTTTAGGTTTAGTTTGTTTTTGTTTGTCCAGTGCCCCAAGGTAGAAAGTTAGGTTGTTAATTTGAAATCTTTCTCCTTTCTTAATATAGAAACTAAGTACAGGTTTCTCAGTAGGCACTACTTTAGGTACATCCTACAATTGTTTATGCTTTGTCTTCATTTTTATTCATCTTAAAGTAGTTTCTGATTTTCCCTCTGATTTCTTGTTTGACCCATTGATTATTTAGGAATGTATTGTTTAATTTGTGAATTTTATGATTTTTTTCTATTATGAATTTCTAATTTTATTCCATTAGAGTCAAAGAGCATATCTGATATTATTCCCTTTAATATTATTGAAGTTTGTTTTATAGCCAAGCATATGGTCTATCCTTTAGAATGTTCTGTGTGAAATTGATAAGTCTGTATATTCTGTTGTTTTTGGGTGGAGTCATCTAGACATGTATGGTTAAGTCTAGTTGGTTTTATAGTGTCATTTAATTCTTCTACTTTTCTATTTTTGATCTTCTGTCTAGTTGTCCAATCTATTATGGAAAGTATTCTTTTTGAACTGTCTATCCATTTATTTCTGTAACATTTTGCTTCATATATTTTGGTATTTTATTAGGTGCATATATGTTTACAATTATAAATTCCTGACAGATTAGCTTAAATGGTATGTCTTTTTCTATCTTTTTTTACTTTAAATTGAGTTGTGTGTTTGACTCTAAAGTTTGTCTTCTATTGACAACATACAGCTGAATTTTGTTTTAAAAATTCAGTCTAATAATCTTTGCATTTGGTTGAATTATTGAATACATTAACATTAATTGTTATCATTGACGTAGTTATATCTATGTTTTCCATTTTACTTTTGCTTTATGTATATCTCATATATTTTTTATTTCTTTATTCCTATTTTGCTTCTTTCTTTTGCATTAAGTGAATATTTTCTAATGTCTTATTTTAATTACTTTAACAATTTTTTTACTACATTTTTGTGTTTGGTCTAGGGTTTAACATATACATCCCTCTTGCATGGAAAAACAGTTATACAACCAGAAAACATGCACTGAAAATGATAATTGAATGAAATACCTCTATAAATGTTTAAATGGCCATCAGGTAGCTAACTATATTAGTAATTTAGAAATCACCACACCAGTGAATATATATTTAATTTGGATCATTTATCTTTTTCATGATGAGTCATAAAATGCAGAACTTTTAATGACAAAAGCATTAATGACTTAGGAAGGACAAGGCAGCCATCCTGGTTCTCCATGAGTCCATGCTTAGCATTGGACTTATGTCCTCTTAAATACCAGTTGTTTCTCCAACTTAGGTGCCTTGCACTGACAGCTGATGGGTTATCATTGATCATTTAACTTAGACAGTGTTAAGATATACATTCAAATTGTATATCTCAACAATTCCACTGTTGGCTGATTTAGCATGAAAACATGGCCAAATATTTTCTTGGTATTCAATTAGCTTTTGTTCTGCTTGGGTTAACAGTTTTATAAACCCATCAGTCTTTCCACTAAAGTTCCAGGAATTCTTACACAGTTCAATTGATATGACTTTAACATTACCAGAAACCTATATTCAAGAGTGCTTTCCAGGGTCCCTTTCATCCTTTCAGGAATCCTTAAAAGACATTATCTTCTAGAATTTTGCATGCTTGTGAAGTTTTCAGAAACTGCATCAGTATTAAACATTAACTGTGGAAATGGCTTTGAATAGTCATAGTTAAAGACACTACTGACAAGGAAATTTGATTATTTCTGTGTTCTACAGTAACTTGATGTAATAATCATAATTATGATTGATAGCATATACACAGACATTAGAATTTTAGAAATCTCACACAATTTTGGAACATATATTAATATCGTTCACTTAAATATAACCTGAAGAAGGTTAAACATTAACAATTATTTCTTATTTTGACAATGCTTCCATGTAATTAAACATGTCAAATCATCGTGTTTATTCTGTTTTGGATGCTTCAGGGGCCCTCTGTAGCGTCCCAAAGTTAGAGGTCAGAAAAGACAATTTTGAAGCTGAAATTTCATTTTGGGAAGGCTGTCAAATATGTTAAAATTTTAAAACACTTGCTATTATAAAATAGAATTCCAGGTCACCATAAGTCATTCATTTAGCCAAAATGATGACTTGAAAATTTTGAAAGGGCAAATATCTTTACTCATTGATGAAGGGATGATTTTACTTTCCGAACACTCTATCTCTTGTCTTCCCTTTCTTTTTCTTGTAGTTTATTCAAAAGACAAACAAAAATATTTCATTATCCCTTAATATTACATGAAAATCTCATTCAAGACAGAAAGCCATTGTTTCACTCTTGCATTAGTGTACTATTAATATCAACCTCAATTTTTAATAAAACCTGATAGACAAATCTATCTAATCTTAATCAGTTTGACCATAAGGTCAAACCTTTAATAACCCTTTGCAAATTTTTGTTTAAGAGCAAATCAATGCTCTAAGAAAACCCTGTTGTGCTTTTATTTCAATGTTCCATTTACAGACAACAAACAAATATATCATACCCCTTTAAATTTAGCTAATATGTTAACACACACAATTTTTTACAAGATTAATTTTTCACAAATCTTCTACAACTTGCTCAAATCTTCAGCTTCATCCTGTCTAATTTTAAACAATACTTTAATCCTCCAAACTAGGCAAAAATTTACATTCCCGTTCCTTCTTATAATCTTTTACTAAAAGCACATTTCACTTTCTTTACACACCTTGCATGTAAAATTATTTTTTCAATAGTCTCACTTACATGTTACATGTTAACTTTTAGCAATTTTTATTTTTGGTGAAAAACCTGTTAAGTAAGTGATTTGAATTATGTGCTAGGTGTGGAGCCTAGAGCACCAGACAAAAGCATACATATAGTTTGACTATTTCTAGCAGAGTTAAGGGGCTTGGCTAACTCCATGTGTCCCCAGGCCTTACCTAGAATCTAATGACTCCAAAGCAGGTAAGTTGAAAAATGTTCAGTCAAAGAAGCAGATTATAACATTACATCATTTAGGAAACCTAATATTTGACCTGTCTAAATTAGACCAAATGTTTTTATTTTAGTAATCTTTAAAAATTTTTGTTTCTAAAAAAGTTTTAGTCACATAAACTAAAAGGTATTACATTTTTTATTTTTTCTGACAAAATATTTGATATAAGCACTTATCATTTTTAAACATATTAATCAGAGCTGTTTTATGTAAACATCACACACACAACACATATAAATACATAGACAGACAAATAGAAGATCCAGTAGTTGTAAGCTATTTTTATTTGCCAGTTTTAAAAAGTTTTTTTTTGTTTGTTTGTTTTTGTTTTTTGAGACGGAGTTTCGCTCTTGTTACCCAGGCTGGAGTGCAATGGCACGATCCCGGCTCACCGCAACCTCCGCCTCCTGGTTCAGGCAATTCTCCTGCCTCAGCCTCCCAATTAGCTGGGATTACAGGCGTGCGCCACCATGCTCAGCTAATTTTTTGTATTTTCAGTAGAGACGGGGTTTCACCATGTTGATCAGGTTGGTCTGGATCTCTTGACCTCGTAATCCACCCGCCTCGGCCTCCCAAAGTGCTGGGATTACAGGTGTGAGCCACCGCGCCTGGCAAAAAGTTTTTTAATTGTATAACTGGCTTTAGTGTGGAGCTCTTCAAGGAACAGGGGCAGGAAAGCATGCAGTTTCCAGGTCCTAATAAAAAGGCACAACTGGAAGGCAAAAAGAGATCCCCAAAATTAAGGGCCCCATTTTTATATCACATCCTGGATCCCCCCAAAAAGAGAAATTCTATGGAAGAAGACAGTGCAATGCTTTCACCGTGCATTTCATTGCAAAGCACCCTAGTGGATCAGTCCATTCAGTGGTGAGCCCATCCCTCATGGGAGTCTTATCTCTCAGTGGGGGTGGGGGAATTTCCATACTTTCTAGGTGACCAAGAGAATGCTTCTATGATCCAAACATGCAAAGAGCTGAGTATTCCCCATGACTGACATTATTCCCCCATAAAGCCATTAGCTATCCCCAAAGGTGTATTTCCTACCTAGTTATTACATGCTGAAGTTCTCTCATAATGTGAAGTAATTTCTGATATACCCCCAAAAGTAAAAAATGTCAGATAACCCAATGCAAAGCAGAACAGAGCCTTAGATTTTGAGAGAGATCTATCCACTTTCAATTCCCGGGGTTCCATGTGGAAAACAGAGTTTTTTTTCCCAAAAATAGCATGTATGGCACCTCCTGTGATTTTCCCAAGGAGTCCCAGGATGTTAGAGCTTGAATATCCACTTTTTTTTTTTTGAGACGGAGTTTTGCTCTTGTTACCCAGGCTGGAGTGCAATAGCATGATTTCGGCTCACAGCAACCTCTGCCTCCTGGGTTCAGGCAATTCTCCTTCCTCAGCCTCCTGAGTAGCTGGGATTACAGGCATGCACCACCATGCCCAGCTAATTTTTTGTATTTTTAGTAGAGACGGGGTTTCACCATGTTGACCAGGATGATCTTGATCTCTTGAACTCGTGATCCACCCGCCTCAGCCTCTGAAAGTGCTGGGATTACAGGCTTGAGCCACCGCGCCCGGCCTGAATATCCACTTTTAATTAAGCTGACTTTTAGCCACAGCACTTTTAAATAAAAATTCTTTTAAATCTCTTACTGTCTGAGTTTAGCCAAGCCAAACAGCCAATATTTCTGGCTTTTGAACTTTACCAAAGGTTACCTCCCAGGTTCTCAGCTAAAGGAAAATTCAAGAAGGGAAGCCAGAAATTGTACATGGAGGAGAATAAAATCAATAAATGGTAAAGGTCACGCAGATACCAACTAGAAAGCACTCATCCTCTAAGCCAAGATTGAACCTGGGTTGCAACTGTGAAAAGACAAAGCCTTAGCAGTAGCTAAGCTTTGGCAGCTAAGCCACAGTACTAAGCAGTTTCCATTGCTCTTCCCAGAAGGAATCTAGAGCAGCCATTTTTGAGCTTTCAAAGGCTTTTAGCAGCTCAAGATAATTTTTAAAGCTAACTATGACGTGAGCCCCCGAATTTCTGTTTCCTTGATGGCAGAGGCCAAAAGAAAGTACTGCCACATGGTTACAAGGTCAAGCTCCCAGGGACATAAAAAAAGACAAGATGGAAACCTCATCCCATTTTGTTTATTTATTTATTTATTTATTTATTTTTTATTCTTTTTTTTTTTTAATTTTTTATTGGATTATAGGTTTTGGGGTACATGAGCAGAGCATGCAAGACAGTTGCGTAGGTACACACATGGCAGTGTGCTTTGCTTTTCTTCTCCCCTTCACCCACATTTGGCATCTCTCCCCAGGCTATCCCTCCCCACCTCCCCCTCCCACTGGCCCTCCCCTTTTCCCCCCCATAGACCCCAGTGTTTAGTACTCCCCTTTCTGTGTCCATGTGTTCTCATTTTTCATCACCCACCTATGAGTGAGAATATGCGGTGTTTCATTTTCTGTTCTTGTGTCAGTTTGCTGAGGATGATGTTCTCCAGATTCATCCATGTCCCTACAAACGACACGAACTCATCATTTCTGATTGCTGCATAATATTCCATGGTGTATATGTGCCACATTTTCCCAATCCAGTCTATTATCAATGGGCATTTGGGTTGATTCCAGGTCTTTGCTATTGTAAACAGTGCTGCAATGAACATTCGTGTACATGTGTCCTTATAGTAGAACGATTTATAGTCTTTTGGATATATACCCAGTAATGGGATTGCTGGGTCAAATGGAATTTCTATTTCTAAGGCCTTGAGGAATCGCCACACTGTCTTCCACAATGGTTGAACCAATTTACACTCCCACCAACAGTGTAAAAGTGTTCCCTTTTCTCCACATCCTCTCCAGCATCTGTTGTCTCCAGATTTTTTAATGATCGCCATTCTAACTGGCGTGAGATGGTATCTCAATGTGGTTTTGATTTGCATCTCTCTGATGACCAGTGACGATGAGCATTTTTTCATATGATTGTTGGCCTCATATATGTCTTCTTTCGTAAAGTATCTGTTCATATCCTTTGCCCACTTTTGAATGGGCTTGTTTGTTTTTTTCCTGTAAATCTGCTTGAGTTGTTTGTAAATTCTGGATATCAGCCCTTTGTCAGATGGGTAGACTGCGAAAATTTTTTCCCATTCTGTTGGTTGCCGATCCACTCTAGTGACTGTTTCTTTTGCCGTGCAGAAGCTGTGGAGTTTCATTAGGTCCCATTTGTCTATTTTGGCTTTTGTTGCCAATGCTCTTGGTGTTTTGTTCATGAAGTCCTTGCCTACTCCTATGTCCTGGATAGTTTTGCCTAGATTTCCTTCTAGGGTTTTTATGGTGCCAGGTCTTATGTTTAAGTCTTTAATCCATCTGGAGTTAATTTTAGTGTAAGGTGTCAGGAAGGGGTCCAGTTTCTGCTTTCTGCACATGGCTAGCCAGTTTTCCCAACACCATTTGTTAAACATGGAATCCTTGCCCCACTGCTTGTTTTTGTCAGGTTTATCAAAGATTGTATAGTTGTATGTATGTTGTGTTGCCTCCGGTGCCTCTGTTTTGTTCCATTGGTCTATATCTCTGTTTTGGTACCAGTACCATGCTGTTTTGATTACTGTAGCCTTGTAGTATAGTTTGAAATCCGGTAGTGTGATGCCCCCCGCTGTGTTCTTTTTGCTTAGAATTGACTTGGCTATGCGGGCTCTCTTTTGGTTCCATATGAAGTTCATGGTGGTTTTTTCCAGTTCTGTGAAGAAAGTCAATGGTAGCTTGATGGGGATAGCGTTGATTCTGTAAATTACTTTGGGCAGTATAGCCATTTTCACAATATTAATTCTTCCTAACCATGAACATGGAATGTTTCTCCATCTGTTTGTGTCCTCTCTGATTTCGTTGAGCAGTGGTTTGTAGTTCTCCTTGAAGAGGTCCCTTACGTTCCTTGTGAGTTGTATTCCAAGGTATTTTATTCTTTTTGTAGCAATTGCGAATGGCAGTTCGCTCTTGATTTGGCTTTCTTTAAGTCTGTTATTGGTGTAGACGAATGCTTGTGATTTTTGCACATTGATTTTATATCCTGAGACTTTGCTGAAGTTGTTTATCAGTTTCAGGAGTTTTTGGGCTGAGGCGATGGGGTCTTCTAGGTATACTATCATGTCGTCTGCAAATAGAGACAATTTGGCTTCCACCTTTCCTATTTGAATACCCTTTATTTCTTTTTCTTGCCTGATTGCTCTGGCTAGAACTTCCAGTACTATATTGAATAGGAGTGGTGAGAGAGGGCATCCTTGTCTAGTACCAGATTTCAAAGGGAATGCTTCCAGTTTTTGCCCATTCAGTATGATATTGGCTGTTGGTTTGTCATAAATAGCTTTTATTACTTTGAGATACGTTCCATCGATACCGAGTTTATTGAGGGTTTTTAGCATAAAGGGCTGTTGAATTTTGTCAAATGCCTTCTCTGCGTCAATTGAGATAATCATGTGGTTTTTGTTTTTGGCTCTGTTTATGTGGTGAATTACGTTGATAGACTTGCGTATGTTGAACCAGCCTTGCATCCCTGGGATGAATCCTACTTGATCATGATGAATAAGTTTTTTGATTTGCTGTTGCAATCGGCTTGCCAATATTTTATTGAAGATTTTTGCATCTATGTTCATCATGGATATTGGCCTGAAGTTTTCTTTTCTTGTTGGGTCTCTGCCGGGTTTTGGTATCAGGATGATGTTGGTCTCATAAAATGATTTGGGAAGGATTCCCTCTTTTTGGATTGTTTGAAATAGTTTTAGAAGGAATGGTACCAGCTCCTCCTTGTGTGTCTGGTAGAATTCGGCTGTGAACCCATCTGGACCTGGGCTTTTTTTGTGAGGTAGGCTCTTAATTGCTGCCTCAACTTCAGACCTTGTTATTGGTCTATTCATAGTTTCAGCTTCCTCCTGGTTTAGGCTTGGGAGGACACAGGAGTCCAGGAATTTATCCATTTCTTCCAGGTTTAGTAGTTTATGTGCATAGAGTTGTTTGTAATATTCTCTGATGATGGTTTGAATTTCTGTGGAATCTGTGGTGATTTCCCCTTTATCATTTTTTATTGCATCTATTTGGTTGTTCTCTCTTTTATTTTTAATCAATCTGGCTAGTGGTCTGTCTATTTTGTTGATCTTTTCAAAAAACCAGCTCTTGGATTTATTGATTTTTTGAAGGGTTTTTCGTGTCTCAATCTCCTTCAGCTCAGCTCTGATCTTAGTAATTTCTTGTCTTCTGCTGGGTTTTGAGTTTTTTTGATCTTGCTCCTCTAGCTCTTTCAATTTTGACGATAGGGTGTCAATTTTGGATCTCTCCATTCTCCTCATATGGGCACTTATTGCTATATACTTTCCTCTAGAGACTGCTTTAAATGTGTCCCAGAGGTTCTGGCACGTTGTGTCTTCATTCTCATTGGTTTCGAAGAACTTCTTTATTTCTGCCTTCATTTCGTTGTTTACCCAGTCAACATTCAAGAGCCAGTTGTTCAGTTTCCATGAAGCTGTGCGGTTCTGGGTCGGTTTCTGAATTCTGAGTTCTAACTTGATTGCACTATGGTCTGAGAGGCTGTTTGTTATGATTTCAGTTGTTTTGCATTTGTTGAGCAGTGCTTTACTTCCAATTATGTGGTCAATTTTAGAGTAGGTGTGATGTGGTGCTGAGAAGAATGTGTATTCTGTGGATTTGGGGTGGAGAGTTCTGTAAATGTCCACCAGGTTTGCTTGCTCCAGGTCTGAGTTCAAGCCCTGGGTATCCTTGTTGATTTTCTGTCTGGTTGATCTGTCTAGTATTGACAGTGGAGTGTTAAAGTCTCCCACTATTATTGTGTGGGAGTCTAAGTCCTTCTGTAAGTCATTAAGAACTTGCCTTATGTATCTGGGTGCTCCTGTGTTGGGTCCATATATGTTTAGGATCGTTAGCTCTTCTTGTTGTATCGATCCTTTTACCATTATGTAATGGCCTTCTTTGTCTCTTTTGATCTTTGTTGCTTTAAAGTCTATTTTATCAGAGATGAGAATTGCAACTCCTGCTTTTTTTTGCTTTCCATTAGCTTGGTAAATCTTCCTCCATCCCTTTATTTTGAGCCTTTGTGTATCCTTGCATGTGAGATGGGTTTCCTGGATACAGCACACTGATGGGTTTTGGATTTTTATCCAATTTGCCAGTCTGTGTCTTTTGATTGGTGCATTTAGTCCATTTACATTTAGGGTTAATATTGTTATGTGTGAATTTGATACTGCCATTTTGATTCTAAGTGGCTGTTTTGCCTGTTAGTTGTTGTAGATTCTTCATTATGTTGAAGCTCTTTAGCATTCAGTGTGATTTTGGAATGGCTGGTACTGATTGATCCTTTCTATGTGTAGTGCCTCTTTTAGGAGCTCTTGTAAAGCAGGCCTGGTGGTGACAAACTCTCTGAGTACTTGCTTGTTCGCAAAGGATTTTATTCTTCCTTCACTTCTGAAGCTCAGTTTGGCTGGATATGAAATTCTGGGTTGAAAGTTCTTTTCTTTAAGAATGTTGAATATTGGCCCCCACTCTCTTCTGGCTTGTAGTGTTTCTGCCGAGAGATCTGCTGTGAGTCTGATGGGCTTCCCTTTGTGGGTGACCCGACCTTTCTCTCTGGCTGCCCTTAGTATTCTCTCCTTTATTTCAACCCTGTTGAATCTGACGATTATGTGCCTTGGGGTTGCTCTTCTTGCGGAATATCTTTGTGGTGTTCTCTGTATTTCCTGCAATTGAGTGTTGACCTGTCTTGCTAGGTGAGGGAAATTTTCCTGGATGATGTCCTGAAGAGTATTTTCCAGCTGGGATTCATTCTCTTTGTCCCCTTCTGGTACACCTATCAAACGTAGGTTAGGTCTTTTCACATAGTCCCACATTTCTTGGAGACTTTGTTCATTCCTTTTTGCACTTTTTTCTCTGATCTTGGTTTCTCGTTTTATTTCATTGAGTTGGTCTTCGACTTCAGATATTCTTTCTTCTGCTTGGTCAATTCGGCTATTGAAACTTGCGTTTGCTTCGCGAAGTTCTCGTATTGTGTTTTTCAGCTCCTTTAATTCATTCATATTCCTCTCTAAGGTATCCATTCTTGTTATCATTTCCTCGAATCTTTTTTCAAATCTTTTTTCAAGGTTCTTAGTTTCTTTGCATTGATTTAATACATGATCTTTTAGCTCACAAAAGTTTCTCATTATCCATCTTCTGAAGTCTAATTCCGTCATTTCGTCACAGTCATTCTCCGTCCAGCTTTGTTCCCTTGCTGGTGAGGAGTCTTGGTCCTTTCTAGGAGGCGATGTGTTCTGGTTTCGGGTGTTTTCCTCCTTTTTGCGCTGGTTTCTTCCCATCTTTGTGGATTTGTCCGCTGGTCGTCTGCGTAGTTGCTGACTTTTCGTTTGGGTCTCTGAGTGGACACCCAAAATGTTGATGATGAAGTATTTCTGTTGCTTGGTTTTCCTTCTACCAGTCTAGCCCCTTCGCTGTACGACTGTTGAGGTCCGCTCCAGACCCTGCTTGTCTGGGGTGCACCTCTAGTAGCCGTGGCACAGCGAGGGATGCTACCAGTTTCTTTTTCTGCTCTCTTTGTCCCAGGATGATGCCTGCCTAATGACAGTCTTTTGGATATAGAGGGGTCAGGGAGCTGCTTGAGGAGACAGTTTGTACTTTATAGGGGTTTAATTGCTGAGCTATGCACTCTGTTGTTCATTCAGGGCTGTTAGGCTACTATGTTTGATTCAGCGGCAACACAGCTCATTAAACAACCCTTTTTTTTTTCTCAAATGCTCTGTGTTGAGGGGTTTGGGCTTTATTTTTGGATGTCCGATCAGGTGTCCTGCCCAGCTCAAAGGCAGACTAGCCACTGTTTGGCTGCCGAGGCTCCGCCCTGCTGTTGTGTGATTCGCGCTGTTCCTGCCGGCTCTGCTGTGGTCTCCGCCACGCCCTGCGGCGGAGTCTCTTCGTTGTAGCGTGTTGCCTCAGCAACGGCAGGCTGCGTCAGCAGTGGGCGTGTATCTCAGTAGGGACGGGTTGCCTCGGCAACGGCTGGCTGCGTCAGCAGTGGGCGTGTATCTCAGTTGGAGCGGGTTGCCTCGGCAACGGCTGGCTGCGTCAGTAGTGGGCGTGTATCTCAGTTGGGGCGGGTTGCCTCGGCAACGGCTGGCTGCCTCAGCAGTGGGCGTGTATATCAGTTGGGGCAGGTTGCCTCCGTAGTGGTGGACGCCCCTCCCCCACAGAGCGTCTCGGACCGTCTGCCCGGGATAGTTTGAAATCGCGGTTTTGTTCGTCCCACTGGGTATCCCAAGCGATCTGTCCCTGCAATCCCCTGGGCTGGGCTACTGTGCAAGTCTCGTTCAGTCTCAAGTCCAGCCCTCTCAAGTCTCAGGTTGCCGGCTCAACAAGGCACCCGGACAAGCGCGCCCTGTGGGGATTGCTGGGTAGGGCCGGCCGCCGCCGCCCCGGCTGCCGGCTTCGCCAGGCAGACCTACTGCCTGGCGTCCCGTGTCTTTTTATACTTGGGAGTTTCCCCGTTCTGTGGGCAACAAAGATCAGTCTGGAAATGCAGCACTGACTCACCGTTTGCGAATTCAACGCGGGCTCCAATCCTGGGTTGTTCTCACAGCGCCATCTTGAGTCCCCTCTCCCTTTTTTATTCTTAATAGAGATGAGGTCCTGCTATGCTGCCCAGGCTGGTCTCAAACTCCTGAGGTCAGGCGATTCTCCCACCCCAGCCTCCCAAAGTGCTGGGATTACAGCCACCACACCTAACCTTCAAAATATTTAATAACCAGCATGGCACATGCCACATCAATCAGACTCCAGCTGGACAGGCTGGGGGCTAGCCCTGTCTTTATGCCTTTTCATGAGTCCCATTTTGTTTATTACTGCTCAGCTTGCTGGGTCATCTTGAACAAGCAAGCTATGGGGACCTAGGCCTGCATTCTATCTTATGGTATTTTTTTATGACAGAACAATGCAGAAAGACAAATTCATGGGACAAATTCCAGCAGATTTGCTACAGCTTAGTATTAGCCTCATGAATCCTTTTTCTCATTAATTAAAACTTTTGAAGAGATGGTAATTTTTATAATTCCTACAACTGGTTTGCACAGAAAGAGAAGAAAGGGAAGGGAGAAATGCATTACCTGCAATAGGGTGGGGAAGGCAAGGAGCTCAGGGAGGCCAGAGAAAGACCGACCCATTGCAGCAACACTGAATCCATAGTTCAGGCAGCCACTTGTCAGTCACAACAATTCATCCTTTCTAGTAGTCCCATCAGCTTTCAAGTATCTGCTGTAGGGAGAAAAAGGTATCCCATGTCCAGTGATTGAGTACCTGCATAATCCTATTACCCATAGCCATCAGCAAGGAGTGCAAGGCAGATTAATCCAAACAGAATAGCAGCTAACATCCTGTAGTGAAATATACATTTTTAAGAAAGAGGGACTTTATCAAGGGGAGGGCCTCTAATCCAATTCTATCCTTTACACAGGTAAAATGTACCCCACTACTTACTCAAAGTTGGCCAATTGGTGCTGCAGTCTATTTCCTTTGGATTAGATTCACAACTAAGCCAAAGCTTAGCAGATTTATTTTAATCAATTAGCCACTTAAACTTTTTACTTGCCTTTCATAAAGTCTTTAAAATATTAAAATATTTAGAAGCTTTGCTTATCAATAGGCATTCCTAGATGAGACTAATTTGGGAACCCTCATTTTTAAATGCACTTCAGTACAGTGTTGTTCATTTGGAATATTCCACTATAAGTTATCTTGAGCAAAATTTCACCATTTCCTTAAGACTTTGCTGCCTCCAGGGTCCAACATTTAGGCTTGTATAAGCCGGAAGAAATTTAGTTCTTCAGAAATTAAGAATTTCATTTTTAGCCCAAATATTGGCTCTGTTCTCAGGTCCCCTCAATGATTTTTTTTCCTACAGAACACACAAGAAAAATTAAACAAAATGGTAGAACACAAAAATCCCTGCAAATTTTTAATAGGGAAAATTTACACCCCCTGCAATATTGCCATTTAATATCCATTTGTTTTAGACCCAGTCAGATGTAAAAGGCCTCTCACTTGATCAAAGACAGTTAATTACCAGATACAGTCCAATCCTGAACCCAATCCAGTTTCTGTTGTAACTTCCAAACCCAGTTTGGATCAGAAATTTGCTCAAAGAAACTTGGAGAGCTCAAAACACAAATCTATGGAGTTTCAGAAACTAAGAGATATCTTACCATGATCCCCAGCTGCTTCAAGAGATCAATGGACACAGTGGGTCTGGGTGGGTTCCTCAGTTGGTCATTCAGCACTCCTGGGGGTCACTAGAAACTCTACTTTGGATCCCACTTCTGACACCATCTGATAAAAGAAAATCGTCAGCCAAATTAAATTTAAAATAGTTTAATTGAGCAATGAGTTATGCATTAATCAGACCACCTCCTGGAGCTCTGTGACTCCAGCACCACCACATGTTGGAAGATTTATGGACAGAAGAAGGAAAGTGACATACAGAAGATGGAAGTGAGATACAGAAATACTTGGATTGATTACAGGTTAGTGTTTGCCTTATTTGAACACAGTTTGAACAGTTGACTACACTTCATTGGATAAAATTCAGTGAATGGCAAAATGTAGGGTACAGTATGTTTATACTTTTTCTTGTTATAGTTCATGATGCACAGCAAAAACTTTAGGCAGAACTTAAATAGGTAAGGAGGCAGCTTTAAGCTAAAGTTGATTTAACATATCTTTACACTAAGGGAAAGCTAGACAAAGATTTTCTTGCTCATATCACAGAACTGAGGTCACAGGGCAAATCACAACCCCCAAATATGGAGAGATGGGTGAACTTTGAAAATTAGAGCCAAGATCCGTTTACCTAGAACAAAAGCCACTGGAACCATAAACTTATAGAATCACCTAAATGGTAATTTTTATGAATTGCTAGAAGATGATTGTGTACTAGTATGAGAGTGATAAATTTCTTGCACATTTTTGAGTTTGACTTCTAGGAACCCCACCAGGTTCTCATGGTAAATAAGTGAGAAATAATACATTTTGGCTCTGGCAGTGGCAGGGAAAAAGTTTTTCCTTTGAGATACACCCAGATCTCTTTCATAACAGAGGATTAACCTCCAGGGGAAATGGTTTGATCAGAATGTTATCTAAGAGCCATAAAGAAAAGGTATACTTCTTATCACAGTCTCCTCAGTTCTTCCTGTCTTACCTACTGAGAAGGCAAAAAAAAAAAAAGCTGTAGAAGAAACAACTGTGAAGATCACAGCCTGAGACACAGGACCACTAAAAAACTTAAATTTAATTAAAAGAAAATAGAATGCTTTTTCTCTCCCACCCCTACTCATCTCTGCAACAGGTCTCCAATATATTAGTGGATTATATCTGAAAGAGTTGCAAGACACAGACTCATTCTGAGGAGGAGTAATTAAAAAAATTTAATACCGAGAGATGTATTAGTCCATTTTCATGCTGCGGATAAAGACAGGCTTGAGACTGGAAAGAAAAAGAGGTTCAAATGAACTTATAGTTCCACATGCTGGGGAGGCCTCAGAATCATGGCAGGAGGCAAAAGGCACTTCTTATATGGCAATGGCAAGAGAAAATGAAAAAAGAAGCAAAAGCAGAAACCCCTGATAAATGCATTAGAACCCATGAGACTTAATCACTATCAGGAGAATAGTGCAGGAAAGACTGGCCCCCGTGATTCAATTACCTCCCTTGAGTTCCTTCCACAACATGTGGGAATCCTAGGAGATAAAATTCAAGTTGAGATTTGGGTGAGGACACAGCCAAACCATATCATTTCACCCTGGCCCCTCCAAATCTCATGTGCTCACATTTCAAAACCAATTATGCCTTCCCAACAGTTCTCAAAAGTCTTAACTCATTTCAGCATTACCCCAGAAGTCCACATTCCAAAGTCTCATCTTAGACAAAGCAAGACCCTTCTACTTATGAGCCTGTAAAATCAAAAGCAAGATAGTTACTTCTTAGATACAGTGGGGGTACAGGTAAATACAACTATTCCAAATGGGAAAAATTGACGAAAACGATAGGGTTACAGGGCCCATGCAAGTTCAAAATCCAGCAGGGCAGTCAAATTTTAAGGCTCCAAAATGTTGTCCTTTTGACTCCAGATCTCACATCCAGGTCACACTGATGCAAAATGTGGGTTCCCATGGTCTTGTGCAGCTTTGCACCTGTGGCTTTGCAGGGTACAACCTCCCATTCAGCTGCTTTCATGGGCTGGCATTTAGTGTCTGTGACTTTTCCAAGTGCAAAGTGCAAGCTGTTGGTAGATCTACCATTCTAGGATCTGGAGGACAGTGACCCTCTTCTCACAACTCCACTAGGCAGTACCCCAGTAGGGACTCTGTGTGGGGGCTTCCAATGCACATTTCCCTTCTGCACTTCCCTAGCTGAGGTTCTCCATGAGGGCCCTGCCCCTGTAGCAAACTTTTGCCTGTGCATCAAGGCATTTCCATACGTCTTCTGAAATCTAGGCAAAGGTTCCTATGACTTCTGTGTATCTGCAGGCTCAACACCACGTGAAATCTGCCAAGGCTTGGGGCTTTCAACCTCTGAAGCCACAGTCCAAGCTACACATTGGCCCCCTTCAGCCTTGACTGGAGCAGCTGGAACACAGGGCACCAAGTCTGTAAGCTGCACACAGCATAGGAACCATGGGCCTGGCCTACAAAACCACTTTTTCCTCCTGGGCCTCTGGGCCTGTGATGGCAGGGGCTGCTGTAAAGGCCCCTGATATGGCCTTGAGATATTTTTTCTCATGGTCTTTGGACTTAACATTAGGATCCTTGCTACTTATGCAAATTTCTATACTTGGCTTGAATTTCTTTCCAGAAAATGGGTTTTTATTTTCTATCACATAGGCTGCAAATTTTCCAAACTTTAATGCTCTGCTTCCCTTTGAATGCCTTTAACAACACCCAAATCACTTCTTGAATGCTTTACTGCTTAGAAATTTTTTCTGCCAGAGACCCTAAATCATCTCTCTCAAGTTCAGTTCTACAAATGTCTGGGGCAGAGGCAATATGCTGCCAGTCTCTTTGCTAAAATATTACAAGAGTCATCTTTCCTCCAGTATCCAACAACTTCCTCATCTCCATCTGAGACCCCCTCAGACTGGATTTATTGTCCATATTGCTATCAGCATTTTGGGCAAAGTGATTCACCAAGTCTTTAGGTAATTCCAAACTTTCCCACTTTTTTGTCTTCTTCTGAACCCTTAAAACTGTTCCAGTCTCTGCCAGGTACCCAGCTCCAAAGTCACTTCCACATTTTTAGGTATCTTTTCAGCAACACCCCATTCTACTGATACCAATTTACCGTATCAGTCCATTTTCATGCTGCTGATAATGACATGCCTAAGGCTGGGAGAAAAAGAGGTTTAATTGGACTTACAGTTCCAGATGGCTGGGGAGGCCTCAGTATCATGACAGAAGGTGAAAGGTGCTTCTTACATGGTGGTGGCAAGAGAAAATGAGGATGAAGCAAAGTAGAAACCCCTGATAAACCAATTTGATCTCATGAGAACTATTCACTATCATGAGACTAGCATGGGAAAGACTGGCCCCCATGATTCAATTACCTCCCCCTGGGTTTCTCCCACAACACGTGGGAATTCTGTGAGATGTAATTTAATTTGAGATTTGGGTAGGGACACATCCAAACTATATCAAGAGGGAAGACAAAAGTAAGGATGCTAGAGGAATTTGAAGCCTCTGCAACCTATAGCCTACGACAAATGTTTAAGAAAGGTCATATATCCTCACACTAGATACCTAATTATTTTAGCTTCTATTATCTAACATAATTTGTCTGACTTTGAACAAAAAATTATTAGGAACATCAAAATATGAGAAAAAAAAGCACAGTCTGAAAAGACAATGAAATCATTAGACCAAGATCCAGTTATGACATAGATGTTGGAAATACCAGATAAAATTTAAATTGGCTATGATCAATAAGTTAAGGACTTCTAATAAAAAATAGACAATGTGTAGGAACAGATAGGTAATGTAAGCAGAGACAGAAATTCTAACAAAAAATAAATAGGAAATTCTAAAAAATTAAATACCACAAAAATAAAGAATATTTTTGATGCACTTATCAGTATTGGAGAGTATTGCAAATAAAAGCTCAGAGTTGCAAAAAAATCAAGCACTCAAGTAAAGGATTTCTCAGCAAGGCAAATTTCTTCAGAAGGGTGCTGCTTTTAGGGCTGGTTGCCATGAGAGCACACTGGACAAAGAAGACTTGCAGAGCAAGGGGTGTACATACTATCAGTGCAAATTATCACTGTTTTTTTTAGTTTTATTTTTTATTGATGCATAATAGATATACACATTTTGGTGGTAAATGTAAGAATTTAACACAGTCATATCATCTGTAAGATCACCGCTGTTGTAGTCGGAGGGGTAACTTACAGAATGAGTACTAGGTGTGGGCCTGGCAGGAAAGTTGTTTACTGAAACTAGGGCAGGAAGGCACAAAGGATATGGAAGTCTAGCCTTGAAAGCAGGGAACAAATAATAAGGGAACCAAATAAACTGAACCCTTTGAAGAGGAACTTCTTCTTATATCTAACAAATGGACAAACATCAAAACCATATCACCATCAGACAAGTGATTAATAGCCAGAATATATAAGGAGCTCAACCAACTCAGTAGCAAAACAAAACAAACAAAACAAAACAAAACAAAAAATCTGGTTAAAGTTTGGGTAAAATATGTAAGTAGACATTTTCCCAAAAAAAAGACATACAAATGGCCAACAGGTATGCTAAAAAATGGTTGACATCACTAATAATCAGAGAGATGCAAATCATATAATAATTCTTATTTAAAAAGTTGAGATAACAAATGCTGGCAAGGATGTGGAGAAAGGGAAGCCTTCATACACAGTTGGTGGGGATGTTAAGTTAGTTTGGATGCTATGGAAAACTGTATGCAGGTTCCTCAAAAACTAAACGTAGAATTACCATATGATCCAGCAATTCTATTACTGAACATATATATATATAAAATAAAATTAATATATTAAAGAGATATATAGCTACACTCCCATGTTTATTGTAGTGCTGTTCACTATATACAAAATATGGAATCAACATAAATGTCGACTGATGGATGAATGGATACAAAAAAACTTGGTATATATGCACAATGGAGTATTCAGCTCTTGAAAGAATGAAATCCTGTAATTTGCAGCTACTGGAATGAAACTGGAGGTCATTATGTTAAGTGAAATAAGCCAAGCACAGAAAGACAAATACTGCATATTCTCACTCTATGTGGGAGCTACAAAAGTAGATCTCATGAAAATAGAGGGGAGATTGGTAGTTACCAGAGCCTGGGAAGGTCTCAGGGATGATGAAGAGAGATTTATAATGGGTACAAAAATACAGTTTGATAGAAGATACAAGACTTAATGTTTGATATATTAGTAGGGTGACTATAGTTTACAATTACCTATTGTGTATTTCAAAATAATTAGAGAAAAGATAATTTGAACATTTGTAGCATGAAGAAAATACAAATATTTAAGGTGTGGCATATACCAGTTATATGATCTTACAGATTATATGGATGTGTTAAATTATTGCATGTACCCCCAAAATGTGTATATCTATTTTGCATCAATAAAAAAAACTATAAAATCAGTGATAATTCACATTGATAGTATGTATCTCTGATGTGATATAATGGTCATTGTAGTTTTCCTACCAAAAACACATAACCCCATTCTAATAAAAAAAGTAGATAAATCACAGTTGATGAATAGTCTCCAGAATTTCCATCTATTCCTCAAAACTGTGAGGGTCCTGAAAACAAGGACAATCTGAGAAACTATTGCAGCCAAGGGGAGCTCAAGGTGACATGATAACTAAATATAATGTGATATCTTGATGGGATCCTTGAGCAGAAAAAGGACATTAGATGAAAACTAAGGGAATCTGAATAAAGTTGGGTTTCAGTTAATAAACATATTCAATTGATTCATTAATTGTAAGAAATGTACCATTCTAATGTAAGATGTTAGTTATAGGAAAATCTGGGTGTGGGAGATACAGTAACTCTCTGAACTAACTTTCCCATAATTCAGTAAATCTACAAATGTTATAACATAAAGTTTATTAAAAAAAAATCTGTCCCCAGGAACTAAGAAAGAATCTCTATGGATATCAGAACAGACAGATTTAGAAACTCAGAATGACAACAATCAGGTCACTAAATGCATTTTACAATGGTTTGCCATAGATTTGAGGAAGTTTGGAGTAATGTCTTAGGACAAGCGATAGCAATCACAGATGTTCATAAAGTTGTTAATATTTCCCCAATTCACTAACCACTATTGGCAGGTGCTGACATAATCTGGCAGTTGCCAACACCAGAAGGTGCTATATCCCATGAGTAAAAATAATAAGTTCTTATTCTCTAACAAATAAAACTAGATTATTTTTATTAAATGAGTTGGTAATTTTCTTATTTGTTTTATATTAGGAGCAATAGATATTATCATGTGGAAAGTGATTTTTAGTCTGCTTTTCTTTGTCTGGAACCTCAGTCAACAATGCAAGGCTTTGTGGAACAGGAAACAAGGGTAGATATTTATTTATATAATTCATTTATATAACCATTTTCTTGTTTTATGTAGGATACTTTCAGGGACTTTTGTCAGGTTTGTGTGGCTAAGAGGATAATGAATCTCTTTTCCCCCTTATGTGTATACTTTGCTACAGAAAGAGAACATGGTATAAGAGATAAAAGTTCCAGGCCAAATAATGATTTGAGGAAATTCTTACAGTTACCTGCCTTTTCTTTTTAAAAAGAAAACTTCTAGGGAAGGGCTAATACTGATAATATTTGTTTGTATTGTCCTTTTCCTTTCATAGAATTGAAAGTAATCTTTCACTTGTGGTACAGTTATGCAGCTTTAAGTATAATAAAATCATTGTCTTCCAGAAAGCCTTTGGTGTTCTCTTATTGTATTTTCAGGGTCTAAGTGTATGACTTTTATGGTACACTGCAGCCCATTATTAAATATTATTATATGCTAAAGCCAGTATAGCATTATTACTCTTGCTATGGTATGAATGGATCCCCCCAAAATTCATGTGTTGGAAACTGGATAGCCAATGTAACACTGTTAGGAGTGTGAGTATTTAGGAGGTGATTGAGCCATGACAGTGAAGCCCTCATGAATACATTAATACCATCACGAAGGCAGTGAGTTAATTTTCACAAGAGCAGGTTGTTACGAAAGCAAGCTCAGCTCCCTCTTGCAGTCTCTTTCACATGCCCTTACTTGCCCCTCTGTTTTTCAGTTATGTTATGATGCAATTTAAAAGCCTCATGAAAAGCTACTGCCATTTCCATAGAAGTTCCAGCCTCCAGAAAACCATAAGCCAAGGAAACTTCTATTGTTTATAATTTACCAAGTCTGGGATATTCTGTTATGTAACAGATAATTGACTAAGATAACTCTAAATTATTATTATTTTTATTTTTAGAGTGAGCAATATATTTAATAGCTACTTTTTTTACCTTATGTATATATTTTTATATATTTAGGTGGTTCAAGTGCAGGTTTCTTACATGCATATATTGCATAGTGGTGAAGTCTGGGCCTTAAGTGGACCCATCCCTTGAATACTGAACATTGTGCCCAATGGGTAATTTTTCAACATTTACCCTCCTCCCACCCTCCAATCTTTTGTACTTTCCAATGTCTATTCCATTCTGTATAGCCATGTGTACCCATTGTTTAGCTCTCACTTACAAGGGAGAACATGCAGCCTTAGCCTTTGTGTTTCTGAGTTAATTCGCTGAGGATAATGGCCTCCAGTTCCATCCATGTTGCTGCAAAATACATGATTTCATTCTCTTTTATGGCTGAGTAACATTCCTTAGTGTATGTATATATATATGCAACATTTTCTTTAATCCTCTTTTGATGGACATTTAAGTTGGTTCTATGCCTTTGCTGTTGTGAGTACTACTGTAATAAACATACGACTACAGGTGTCTTTTTTATGTAATGATTTATTTCCCTTTGGGTATATACCCGATAGTTGGATTGCTGGGTTGAAAGTCATAAACTATGTGACTTTGCAAAATTTGCTTGACACCCTCATTTTCTCAGTTGTTAAATGCAACTTTCTATTTATTTGGGTATTGTGAACGTTAAATAAGGTAAATCATGAAAAGTGTGGCATAAGTATGCTTACTGTTAGATATTATTTTAAATTCTTTAATCAACTTAATATTTTCTAAATCCTATCATTGTTTCTCTGACTCATGGAGAAGTGTCTATTCTGTCTCCAGTTCTCGTTTGCTTTCCCCCACAGATATAACACGAATGTACCCTAAGAATCACCAATCAGCAATTTACATATTTCAAGTAGGTATGTAATGCAATGTCACTGCTTTTGAACTGAACAGTATTAGGTGTTTCAAAATGAAAATTTCATAGCTAATCAAAATACACCATATGTATGTGATCACTCTCTCCCTTTCTCTCTCTCTCTCTCTCTCTCTCTCCTTTGTTTCTAGTGCCTGAAATTGTGGTTTTTGTTGTTCTATCCATTTTTAACTTTCCTCATATCCTTCTAAACTGTATGAGCTAAGCATATTCTTGATTTTGATTTAACCTAGTTTGAATTTGATTCTTGTTACTTGCAATGAAATGGGTCCTGATAAGTCACTTCTGTCATATACAAATAAAGCAGGTCATCTAGTCAACTGATGTGTGGTGTTTTTACTTTGGGACTCATAATTTTAAAATATATTGTTTTCTGTGGCTCTGTGGCACTTTTATCACATGACCAACCCACATAAGCCCACTTTTTTTTTTAGTATGAGAACAATTACACTGCTTCAAGGGAGTATGACAGAGGTCACTGGCTATATACTCTCTAGAATTATTGTAATAATTTCTCTAGATCAGCAATGGTACTCCTGATGTAGTTTCATGGCTGAGATTGTTCAAGTTTATATATGTGTGTGTATATTTGGATGGGTGAGAGAGGTTCCAGAGGAAAAAAGCTGAAGAATTTTTAGTTAGCCACCCAATGAAATAACAGTGCTTATCAAAAGCAGTAAAAATATTTCTACTTTTCTTTCATAAATTTGTTTCTAACATATTTTAGGAACTATTTTGACCAATTCTTTTCAGCAAACCTTGATAACCCACCTTGAGAGTCATACTTCTGGTATAAATGGATGTGGGAGAGGTGCCAAAACTATTAAATTACAGCATGAGTATATACAAAGCATATATCACTAAGTTTTATATGGTTGGAAAAATGATATTGATCTAACTTTCCCCCAAATCATCTGAAAATGTAATTTTTTACCCTTCTGTATACACTCATTTGCAATAAAATATATCTATTCTGGAATCCTATAAAGTTTGTCTTTCTAAGGGCAAATACATTCCTTCATGCCAGAGAAGTGCATACACTATCATGCTTATAAAAAGAAAACTTTTCAGAGATTAGAACAAAAGCTAAACCCCACTACATTCATCTCCATATGAATTGCAGATATAAATCATTTGATTTCATAAATGCTGTATATTGTTGATAAAATACTTGTTAGTGCTTAGTTATCAAAATACGCCTTCACTTTACTCCTAAGGAGTTTATATGACCCTGATGTTTCATATTATGGTTCAGACTCTGTCCAAATTGTGCCAATGCAATATAGTCACTTCACCAAAGGGGTAAGTCAAATAAATACTTGGAAAATTTCTGACTTGATTATTTGTGATCATGTAGAATGAGCAATTAGCTGAAGTTCTTATTTTTCAACCCATCGTTTTAGAATCACACAAAATTGAATTAAGGTATGAAAGAGATTTCTTTTTCATGTTGTTGTGGTGGTAGTTGTTGTCATAACTTCTATTTCTATTTTAGATAAAAGAAAATAGATCCCTCTGGAGTCCCTATAACACTACTTTCAAATGTGCTGTTCTCAAAATGCTGGTTTGGTTTACTAGAGATACTGAATGACTGCTGTGGTATTTCAAAGATATATTATTCCATAAGATGTCCAATTTAGCATGGTAAAGCATAAGTAAGACTAGTTTTTGAACAGTTATGCAGCAGGCATGAACTCTGGTGTATTGAGAGTACTTCCCTAAAATTTAAACTGAGAAATATATTTTTGGCTGTGTTATTATGGAAAGAATTAATGGACTCCTGTAAAGATCATATTTCCTCATCTATCAATCAAGTTTTTGTTCTTACGGTAACAAAAGAGTAATTTGTTTAATATTCATGAAATGAGAATAGGAGGGAAAGAATAGTGAGTTAAATGTTTATATCACTTGAGGCCTGGTATTTTCCTTTCAATCATCTTTAAAGTAAGACACTTTTCCTCTTTCATGAATGAGACTCTAAATCTTTATCCATTATTCTAGAAAACTGTCTTCCTGAATCTCAGATTATGTTATCAATGATCTCCTTCTTTTTCAAAGAGATATTATGTTATCACATGACAGGATACCTATTTAATTTCTGGGCCACCTAACTTTTTCATGTGTGCAGAGTACATTTAATACAGTATGTGGTGCAAGTAAATGATAATAAAGAAATGTGTATTTAGATAAAATAAATTCTATGAGAGGTTTCATATAAAATAGAGGTTAATGGATTTCAAAAAAGAAATGGACTACAGTGTTTTGTCATTCAGTTGTAGTGAGGTTTGATTTCTTTTATTGGATTGACTAATGATTTCTGGTGCTTGCCCTTTTTTTACCAAAATAATTTGGAATAAATGGAAACACGAGAGACATTTCTCATTAGCTGAGAAATAGCAGGTTGGCCAATGACTTGACCTGTCCCTCCACAACTTATTTTAAAACCAAATTAATGTGATCTGAAAGATAGTCCTTTTCTTAAGAAACAAGTTTGATTAGGAATTTATCTTTAGTTTTGACTGGTAACTGTGTATATACATAAGGTATTTTTAAGAATAGTTTTGGAATTATAAAGTCATTTTATAAGTGATGTGAGTAGTACAAAGTTTTTATTCAATACCTTGGGGGAGATAAGTTTTTCTGAAGAACACTTAACACATCAGTACTTGGCGTCACATCACACAGTAACCATTGAATAAGGCAGTCTCTCTGAGCAGGTCAAGTTTACCAGAAAAGTTAATAACTTTGTGAATAAGAAATAGTTTAACAAAGGGATTAAAAGATGACAAACCAACCCATGGTATTAGGACAAGATTTTAAAGGGACTCCTCCTAAACCAAAGAAACTTTCCCTTTGCAATTAATTATAAGCTGGAGAGTTTTCGACTTAATTCAGCTCCCACACAGCATCATGTTTCTCTCCTTTTCTGTGTTTATTAGGGAACTTGTGACTTTTCCCTGTTTTATCATTCTCCAGTAGAAAGGAAGCTCTTTTAGGGTCCTGGCTTTTTCATGTTTGTATCTCCACAGACCTTATATGTAGGAGGGGGGTAGATAAATAGTTGCTGAGCAAATAAATAACTTGGGTGAACACAGATGCATTCATAAAATTCCAGAGTGACAAGAGGTAGCCTCTGAAATAATAAAGACACAAGTTTTAGGATGAATTAAAGGAAATACTATTATAAAGTTAATCATATAAATTGTTATATTTCAAGAAATGGTAAAGACTAAAAAAGAAAAACACATTAAGTTTTTCATTCAGCAGTTTTTAATTGAGCTCTTGTAGTGCACTACTCTACAAAGAGTAGTGGTTACCAAGATGAATAAGGCATGGTCTCTTTACTAAAAGAGCATAAACATGCTAATCTCATGCAAGACATAATTTTTAAAATGGGTTTTAAATCTACAAAGGATTATTAAGAGAACTAGGGACTTTTGTGACTATAGTGTTAATCTTAAAAGAATGAGTCACAGAGGGGAACTGTTTACCCACAGTGCTGTCTCAGTCCAGTAGATTCAGAGGATAGATGATTAGACTTACTAAATTTTGAATGACTCTCCTCTCTGAGTATCTTATGTACTTACTGTAATAATGTGACTTAAAAAGAGATAACACGGATTGCACTAATGTGCAACTTGCTTGCTAGAAGTTGTTTCAACCTCAACAACTATCAAAACAGCTGATAGGACCAGCACAATTTCTATACACAAAGTAACTCACACGTCTCATATTTATAGACTCAGATTTTCTATATGCAGACATATAATACTATATATAAAATCCTAAATTTTTGGAATGTATATGTGACCATTAAAATTTGAGTTATAACAAATAGATTAGTGCCTATTTATGGTTTAAAATTTTGGTCTCTAATTAAATGTGGCTTTTTGCACTTGAATTTTTGGGGTGAAGAAATCTACTTAGTATGTCTAATAGCTGACATCTTCTGAAAGGGTTTATTTTCATGATTGAGGAGACATGGGTAGCTCACAAAAGAAATTCCCACATTACCTTTTATGCTCATCACTAGTGCATATTTTGTCCTATAGAGTACTCAAGATTTTGAAGATTATTTCTAATGTTTTTCAAAATAGGCTTCAGCTTACTTTTTCCTCTTCCCCTTGGCCTCACTCACACTTGGACAAAATCTCAAATCGGGTTAAGTTTAAAATTCTTTTCTGCTAACACATATGCACTTAGTAAGAACTTGGGAAGTATTAAAGTAACGCAAGTAGTTTTTAAGGCAAAAATTCATCTAACAAAATTTCCTGAGGTTTATAATTGTGTCATTTGCCTCCAAATTACCAGCGCAATGCTGCTGTGAAAAAAGTTATCACTGATAATAATAATAAACAATAACAGAACCATTTACACGGTTCCTTTCATCTTGAACGTTCTGAAAAATCCTATAAAGGATGCATTTCTGATGTGTAACCATCTCTAGAGAAAACTTGGAAGCTATTTAACAGCTGGCCATCAGTTAGAGACAGGAAGTAAAGAACGTGTTTCCCAGCAGAAATTGCAGGGTATACAATGTAATTAACTAATTTAAAATTAGTTTAAGACACTGCAGCTAATTGATGTCCATATCATTGAAAAAGTCGCACTAGATAATTAGTGAGTACAAAGTAGTCAGGACTTTAATTGTACATTTTAGCTCAAGGACAAAGCTTTCAGTAACAGCGTCTTCTCGAATGCTGATTCGGTGCTGCCTAAACACTGAGTCACGGTGTGAAGCAACCAGGAGATGTGATAGTTTCTTAGCTGGGTATATAATGTACACATACAAGCAAACAAAAGGAAATATTAAAAGTCTGTAGATTATTGAGTGAATTTGTAAATGTGGTAACATGTCCTGACACCAAATGCCAACTGTTAATTTTATTGTGCAGCTTCACAGCTTCTTGATTCAACAGTGCAGGTGTAACCCATTACATGGGGTTTCACCAACTAGACATTTACCATAACAGAAAAGTAGGGAATAAATTCAATATATGCGTCCAGAAATCTCACATGAACCGAAATTTGCCAGCAGACAAACAGTTTCCGAGAGCATATACAAAATGAGTTCTCCAGTTGTCTGTACCTTGCCACAGAAACAGCAGGATGTGACCAGCTGCTGCTCGTATCTCCCACAGCTTGATCCTGGATGTGACATCAAATCTAGGCTGTGGCAATGGGGGATGAGAAGTTGTCTGCATGAGGCAAACATTTGAAACTAAAGCAAGGTGGAAAGAGCAGGACTTCCTGCATTCCATGCTTGAATTGAGCCATGGCTTCAGGCAGGTGGCAGATGTTTTGAGTTAGTGGTGTACCTGTACCCCTCTTGTGCTATAATCACCTTTAGGCAGGAACAGGAAAGAAAAACTGCAAAAGTTCAGGGACACTTTTCTTCATTTCTCAAATTATTATGAAGGTTGATAGAAAAAGATAACTTGTTTTACACAAATTTGCTTTACAAGTCATTTTTCTGGGTGGTAATGATCACTTCAATCAAGTAATGCCCTAATATGGTGTAATTGACTAGTAATTAAATGATTAAATATTGAAAAGACAACAATATTTATTTTTTTGACAACAATATTTTTTTTAAAAAAACCTGTGAGCATTAAATAACACTGTTCAGGAAGAAGTAAAAATTCCTTGAATAGTTTACTTATAGAATAAACATTTTGTTTACTTTGTATTTGGTTCTAATGTCTCATGTCCAAGAATATTTTGATGTTATTATTGATGTGTGAGGTTATTCCTATCTTACCAACCCTTATCCCATATGATTAATTAGTAACAATTGTGAATCCCTAGGGTAGAAAGTGGAATAATGCCAAATTCCTAGAAACAACTAATGTTGTTAATTATATAAGCCCAAAGGAAACAAGGTTGGAAAGTGAAATACAGGATCAAGTATAGCGAAGCTTATCTGACATCTGTAGGCATGGGTGCACTTTAAATACATGACTATATAACTGATGTTAATCTCTCTATTGGTTTGACTCTTAAAATATAAACTATGTTTTTAAAAAATTTCTAGAACAAATAAAACATTTCTCTAACTCCTTAAGGAAAATATCCATTAGATAATTTAATCAGACTATTATCTTTGATATTACCGATTATTATACATAATGATCATTTTGTTGTTGTTGTTGAAAAAAAGTGATGCTTGGAGATGCTTCTGAGACTGTGGGGTTGTTTGCCCAAAAGTTAAGCAAGGCCATTGTCTTTATGCTCCAGCTCACTATTGATGGTTATCTTGTCTCTCAGGATTGTGAGCTATTACATCAGGTTTCACTGAGATCAACGTGCCTATAATGCACCCATACTTTTACACTTCTCATATAGTATTTCTGTTGCATTTCAGATAAGACAATAAGTAAATAAGACTGTGATAATTTGACACAAGTAGATAAAGGGCATTATGTCATGGGTTTTGTGGGAAATAATTCTGTTTCTTGCTATCAACTTCTTGTTCTCTGCCTAGCTTAAAATTGCAGAATCTTAATCTCCAAACAAAAACCAAGTTACGGTTCATAGGACTTTATTTTTATAAAAGAAGCAGGGAAATAACACAGTCATAGCAGCCATTATGGGCGGAGAGAATTTGCAGAGAGAAAGATGTTAATACTAAGCCTAAGATAGAAACTTAAAGTCTCAACTCTTAGTAGAATATTCCTAAATTGTAGTCCTATAGTTTATTTATAAATAACCTTGATGATACATTCAACATGTAAACAATTACCTGCAAAACAGTCTTAATAATGTAATTCCAACGTAACCATTACAAATTTTTTAAACTATAACTGGCCAAGCCTTTCATCATATCTTTAGCCCAGATCTGCATCTTTGTACCAACAATTTTATTAATTTTAGGTAGGATTCCTGTAGCCAACAGAGTAAGTAGAATAAACACTTTTAATCATTTAAAGTCAAATATTGTGTCCAACATGAGTCTTCTTTTTTCTCTACGCAAATAATCTGAAGTTGCCTCATGTCTTCCTAAAATGACATGATTTCAAGCCTTCCAGTCATACTTGTTTCTGCTCTGTCAACATGTTGCATTTTCTCAGTGGGCGTTCAGAACTGAATACAGGTGCTACTTGACTTACCAGAGCATTACAACCTGATAAACTCATCATGAACTGAAAATACCATTAAGTCAAACCCCATTATAAGTCAAGGAGCATAATGAATGCGTATCGCTTTCCCACTATTGTAAAATTGATAAATTGTAAATTGAACCATGGTGAGTCGGGAACCATATGTACAATAGTCTTCTTTTAGCCACAATTTCAGTTTCTATGGTTTTCTTTACTTGTGGTATGGGACAATAAGATTTTTTGAGAGAGAGAGAAAGGGAGAGAGAGAAAGAGAGAGATTACATTCACATAAGTTTCATTACAGTATATTGTTTTAATTGTTCTAATTTGTTTTTCGTTATTGTTAATCTCTTACTGTGCTTAATTTGTAAATTAAACTTTATAATTGGTATGTATGTATAGAAATATATATTATATATTTCTATATGTATATTATATACTAAATATATATTATATATAATATATGTATATAATATATATGTTATATATTATATATATGTAGTTAAAAATTATCCATAATTTCAGGCATCTAATATGGATGTTGGAACGTATTGCCCATGGTTAAGGGTGAATTAGCGTAGAATGGTCCAGCTGTAATTGTGTCAATGTAGACTAAGTTTAAAGTTATTTGCAACTTTAATCTGAACTGCAACGCTTTTCTAAGTGCTTTTGCACTCATATCATGTTGCATTTGCTTTTATCTGGAATTTTAGGTATTCTAAATTTAATATGTAAAGGTGTATTTCAGACACAATTTTATGTTTTTTATGGTAGTTCTGAAGTGTGGTACATATTATGAATGATGAGATGATTTGTTTTTCTAATGGGTGCCTTTTCCTCTTTTGTCTACTTAGGACATTTTTGGCTGGTTTGTCTCAAGCCCCTATCTCTTAATTTTAATATAATTTTATTTTTAGGATCTCTAAATGGATGCCAAAGCACTTCAAAGCAAGTTCCATTTTAGTCAAACTGGAATTGGATATTGGATCATTAGTAAAACAGATTTTAGCGAATGTGGATGTTCTGCTGGAAACTGGACTAGGAGTTCAATTCCCTAGCTCAGCACCCTAATTCTTTAGTGCAGTTTAAGATAATAGTAGCTTAATTGGCAGTTCTGTCATGCTCTTATAACATTTTGATCTGGCTTTATCTGAGAGTTTTTAAAAAAATACATTAAACACAGTCTGCTCTTAAACCACACTTCCCCTTTGTTATATCTGAGGAATTGTGATGTGTCTGTAGCCAAGTTCTTAGTAGATCTGGTTCATTGCTAAGGTCATCAATAATATGTTGAGATTGCTTTTTCGATTTCCTATTCTATGGACTTGATCAGGATATTATCGATATGCTCATCCTGGTCATTGATTCTTAAAAAAACATTTTTTGACTTCCTAATTTATGCCAAACACTGATTGAAAGTCTAGCGCTTCATAGTGTTCCTAGTCTAGAAGGCTATTTGCAAATATAAAAAAACAGAATGACTAAGGACAGATTCCTCTGGTGTTCCACTAGCGATCTCTAAGTTGACATTTGCTTGTTTAATTGAAACTCAGAGTATTATTGTTCAGCCAGCTGTGAATCGTCCTGTGTCCTAACATCAAGCCCACAGTTTGGTCCATCTTGTTTACATTCCTTGGAAAAATCCACATACACCATTTGTGTCATTCTTTTGATTTAGTAAATATTGAGAAGGATGGAGATGGAAAGAATGGTAAAAAGGATTCGAGGCCTGAATTTTTTGTTTTCAATTAAGAGCTTGCATGGGGTGAAGTAATAGAATAGGTAGTTTGGAAAATATGAGTAGAATGTAGCAAGGAGAAAATAAAGTGGGGAAAAACAAAAGAAAGAAGGACAGTTACACAAATAGCAAAACGATTGGTCATAAAATCTTTTTGCCTCTGGATAAATGCTGCCGAATATAAAACATTTTCCATGTGCCTGACCAGAAGACCCATCTACATGCTCTTTTTTATTTTAGGTATATTCCTAAAAACTGGTTTGTTTTTCAGAAAAGCTGTCCGTTTATATTTTCTTCATGATGCAGTGAATTGCAATGTTCATGTCAGAGAGAATTAATCTGAGAAGAAAAGAGGACGGTGCAACTTTACATCACAGAATCATTTGCTTTTGTGTGTTTTCCTTTTCCATTCACTGGAATAAGTAAGCATGCATCTCTGTGAGTGGAGTTAAGCATTTTGATTGAATGCTGTCTTCTTTACAAATAAAAGCAAACAAATCAATGCAAATTCAAAAATAAAAGTGGGATTGCCTTTGAAATCACAGTCCTGAGTTGCTGTTAGCAAAGAAAAAGCCAGATAATTTACAAATGACAAATGTATATTGAGTATAGCTTTAATGAGTCTCAGAACATTTAAAATTTGTGGTTTGATGGAAAGAGCACTGCATGTGAGCAGGATGCTTGGATTCCAATTCTGGTTCCTCTATGAGTGTTCTGTCTATCATGAATCCTCTATGAGCTTTCTGGATATCAAACCTCATTTCTGTGAGTTTTTTATAACTCACATATCTTCTCTAAGTAGTCTCCCTTCTGACAAATAAAGGGGTTAGACATTGTTTGAAAGGTACTTTTTAGCTCTGATGCTATTCCTTACATAGCAAGCAAAATGTCAACAAAGCTTATAATCAAGCTCTCCTTTGTGTTCCTGCAAGGGGATGATAGAAATTTGAACCCATTCTGGAACAAGTACTTTTTTTTAAAGCCCTTTACCTAAACTTTCTTGAATGGAATTTAGACCTGCCTTGCACTGAATTTCAAGTACACTGAGGCTCTGGTACTTACTCTGGCTTTCTGATACTTCAGGTCTGTCTGTTGAGACCATGGAGAAGCCTGGCTGGCTCTACCTTATCTTTCAATAGTTCCCTCATCTACAGTGGAAGAAAAACACAATCCCTTTCCTGTGCAGGCCATAATCAAAATTCTTTATTATATTGGCTGGGGAGTAAGTACAGAGGCAAGAACTGTTAAGCCTGAAGGAAAGACCTTCTCAGAGAAGGTTCGAGCTAGGCTGACTTTTGAGTTGTTCACTTTTGGATGGCCACTAGAAAAAAGGCTGAGTCTAAGATCTTTTTTTTTTTTTTTTTTTTTTAGCTTTCATTTTAAGTTCAGGGTGACAAGTGCAAATTTGTGTAAACTTGTGTCATGGGGCTTTATTATACAAATTATTTCATCACCTGGGTATTAAGCCTAGTACCCATTAGTTGTGTTTCCTAATCTCTCTCTGACACTCCACTCTGTGAAAGTCCCCAGTGTGTGTTGCTCCCTTCTATGTGTCTCTATGTTCTCATCATTTAGCTCCCACTTGTAAGTGAGAACATGCAGTATTTGGTTTTATGTTCCTGTGCTAGTTTGCTAGGGATGATGGCCTCCCATTCCATCTATGACCCCACAAAAGACATAATCTAATTATTTTTTATGGCTGCATAGTATTCTCTGGTGTATATAAACCGTAAGTTTTATCTAATCTATCATTGATGGACATTTAGGTTGATTCCATGTCTTTGCTATTGTGAGTAGTGCTGCAATGAACATATGTGTGCATATGTATTTATAATAGAATGACTTATATTCCTTTGGGTATATACCCAGTAATGGAATTGCTGGGTCAAATGGTATTTCTGTCTTTAGGTCTTTGAGGAATTGCCACACTTTCTTCCACAATGGCTGAAATAATTTACAGTTCCACCAACAGTGTATAAGGATTACAGTTTTCTCCACAACCTCACCAACATCTGTTATTTTTTGACTTTTTAATAATAGCCATTCTGATTGCTATTAAATGGTATCTCATTGTGTTTTCATTTCCATTCCTCTAATGAATTAGTGATCTTGAGCTTTTTTTTATATGATTGTTGGCCACATATATGTCTTCTTTTGAAAAGTGTCTATTCATGTCCATGCCCACTTTTTTATGGAGTTGTTTGTTTTTCTCTTGTAAACATGTTTAAGTTGTTATAGATGCTGTTTATTAGACCTTTGTCACATGCATAGTTTGCAAAAATTTTCTTGCATTCTGTAGGTTGTCTGTTCACTGTGTTGTGATAGTCTCCTTCGCTTTGCAGAAACTCTTTAATTAGATCCCATTTGTCAATTTTTTTCTTATGTTGCAATTGCTTTTGATATTTTCATCATAAAATATTTTTTCATGCCTGTGTCCTAAATGTTATTGCCTAGGTTGTCTTCCAGGGTTTTCATAGTTTTGAGTTTTACATTTAAGTCTTTGATCCATCTTGAGTTAATTTTTATGTGTGTTGTAAGGAAGGGGTCCAGTTTCAATTTTCTGCATATAGCTAGCCAGTTATCCCAGCACCATTCACTGAATAGAGAATCCTTTCCCCATTGCTTGTTTTTGTCAGGCTTGTGAAAAATCAGATAGTTGTAGGTGTAGAGTTTTACTTCTGGATTTTTTATTCTGTTCCTTTGGTTTATGTGTCAGGTTTTGTACTGGTGCCATACTTTTTTGGTTATTGTAGCCCTGTAGTATAGTTTTAAAGTTGGGTACCGTAATAGCTCCAGCTTTGTTCTTCTTGCTTAGGATTGCCTTGGCTATTTGGGCTCTTTTTTGGTTCCATATGAATTTTAAATAGTTTTTCCTAGTTCTGTGAAGAAGGTCAATGGTAGTTTAATGGAGATAGCATTGAATCTATAAATTGCTTTGGTCAGTATGGCCATTTTAATGATGTTGATTCTTCCTATCCATGAGTATGGAATGTTTTTCCATTTGTTTGTGTTATCTCTAATTTCTTTGAGCAGTAGTTTGTAGTTCTCCTTATAGAGATCTTTCACCTCCCAAGTTGGCTGTATTCTTAGGTATTTATTCTTTCTGTGTCAATTGTCAGTGGAATTGCCTTTTTGATTTGGCATTCAGCTTGACTGTTGTTGGTGTATAGGAATGCTAAGAGATATTTGCACATCGATTTTGTATGCTGAGACTTTACTGAATTGTTTTATCAGCTTAAGAAGTTTTTGGCTGAGATGATGAGGTTTTCTAGATATAAGACCATGTCTTCTGCAAACAGGGATAGTTTGACTTTTTCTCTATTTGAGTGCCCTTTATTTCTTTCTCTTGCATGGTTGTATTGCTAGAATTTCCAATACCTTTATGTTTCTGATTTTTTGGCTCTTTACATAATGATGACAGGCAAAAGTTCTAGATTAGCCTGCCTACTGTCAGTGACATTTGGCAGACCTAGGATTATTGCATTGTAGCCTCAGGTAGCTCACTATTTTTTCTTATAAACATTGACACTATATTTTACAGAACAAATTCACGCCTTTCCGAAAACTAAAAAAAAAAAAAAAAAAGAATATAAAATAATTAAATGTTAGGATTAAGCATGCAGATTTTAGAAATTACACACTTTTCAGAAATGGATATGAATACTAATGTTAAAAGAGAAGCTAAAGCAATATAAATTATTTTATTTAAAACTGAGTAGAAACATTGACTTTTAAAATCATTTCTAACACATAAACTGCTATTGATGACACCTTCCATATAAATTGGCTTTCTGTTATGGAGAACAAAACTGAAAATTTACTCAAATCAAAACAGAGATCCAAATTGTCCCCAAAGCAGTTGATTTGCAAAGAAAAGGCAACCTCTAAAATTTCAAGGAGAAAAATATACCTCATAAGGAGTAATTCCAGAAACTTTTAACACTTTATTCAGAGTAAAAAGATAGTCTTAGATGCTATCTGGTGTGATTCCAGGTGGCACATTTATTTACGAGGTATTAAAATAAAGCCACTATGTCTTCAAAAAAGGCCCAAGAAAAGTAACTTATGCAAGGATATAGTTCTGCAGAATTGGGCAAGCTACTTGGACCTCATATTGTATTTCTCAAACCCACAGTATTTGCAGTTTCGGACCCCCATTCTCTTTCTATATTATAACTTCAGGGACTGCCTCAAGAGCTACTTAGTCTCTTGTTCACCTGCTAAATTACCCTTAAATTCTGCAAATGTCTTTCTGATAGCTTCCCAATTACAGATGCTTGATACTAACTCAATACACTCTTGGTTTCTATCTGGCCCCAAGTCCCAGGAGATGCCAAGCAATGCATTAGAAAATATATGAAAAAGAGTCCTCCTTAAGATTAGTTAATATATGCATGTCATTAATTATTTTTTTCTTTTTACAACTTCATGACTGGCATTTTTGTCCTCATCAAAAGAACATGACTGACAAAAGTCATATGAATAACATTTATATCCACTTGATAGAAAAAGTCCTTCTAAGAAAAACACTATATTGAAATCTTTCCAAGTAGCTTATTTCTCCTTGAGACATTCAATGAATGGAACAACCATTTAGAAACTACTCTCTTATTGGTCATAATGCTCCTTCTCCATTGAACATCACATAAGTCAAGATGAAAGCTTGGAAGAAATATTTAAGTATTTTAATCTGATTTTACGTTAATAATACTAAGTGAGATGGAAAAAAAATCAGTAACAATTGGCTAGATACTTCAATTACTGGGACCTTAAAGTGCCTAGAGACAGAAGAAGAAAAATTAGGCACCACAGATAATTTTATGGTATATAGGACTATCCTAGATTCTTCTACTTTTAGAGTAAGCATATAAATCATACTCTAAACAAAAATGCTTTTGAGAATGAGAATTTTTATAATTAAAAATTATATCCAGATGAAATGAGTTATCAGGAAACTTCCCCAATAAATAAGGGCATACAGTAACCCTTGGGTTGTTTGTTTTACCATATGCCCAAAACAGATGAAGACAGTACATACAGGATAGGGATTAAACATAAAAATTTAAGTGATTTTTAAGAGCTATGATATAGATGCTTCTGATACTATTAATAAGGCAACATCTTACTAGTTGAATGGGGTATTCAAATATCAGGATTGTGCTGTAACTATATTGGAGAAAGGCAATTTAAAACTCCTAGAAGAATGCGCTATCAATTGAAATTAGTAGTTAGTTAGAAGGCCCACATGTATTTTTAAGTGGGAAAAAAATGTATGTTTTTATAAAAATAATATACAAACTAAAATGTGGTATCTCTCTACAATTGGATATAACCTAATGATGAGCATTAATAACATCCTTAAGAAATATGGTTTCTTTCTCTCCTTCCTTCCTTTCCTTTTTCTCTTTTTCTTTCTTTTTATTTCCTTTTCTTTCTCTTCTCTTTTCTCTCTCTTTCTTTCTTTCTTCCCTCCCTCCCACCTTCCTTCCTTCCTCCATTTCCTCTTTCCTTTCTTTTTTAGTTTTGTTTTTTTGAGATGGAGTTTCACGCTTGTTACCCAGGCTGGAGTGCAATGGTGCGATCTCGGCTCACCGCAACCTCTGCCTCCTGGATTCAGGCAATTCTCCTGCCTCAGCCTCCTGAGTAGCACGGATTACAGGCACGCACCACCACACCCAGCTAATTTTTTGTACTTTTAGTAAAGACAGGGTTTCACCATGTTGACCAGGATGGTCTCGATCTCTTGACCTCGTGATCCACCCACCTTGGCCTCCCAAAGTGCTGGGATTACAAGCTTGAGCCACCGTGCCTGGCCCATAGAGTAACTTTTAAGAAGAGCCTAGCTGGAATAGAAATCTGTACTCTCTAAAATACTTTGAAACATTCTGCTTCACTATAAAAGACATTTAACTCTATAATGAAAATTACAAAGGAAAAGAACATCTCATTTAATCAGAATTATTTCAAATAAAATAGATACTGAGACACTAAGCCAGAAAATCTAGAGTATGTCTGTTGTCTCAAAATTCTAATTTACATCCAAATAGAATTTTTTAGTCCCAAATTTGGCCTATCATGATGCTTCACTGAAATGTTTGTTAGACCCATTGTGCAGATGGCTGGACTTAATGCATTGCCAGGGTAGAGGTAGTTAAATAGCCATGAATCCAAATCACTGGGTGGCATTAAAAGACTTGTTTAAATCAGAGAAGAAAAAAGTAATATTATCCTGTCAGATAGAAAAGAGGAGGCAATCAAGACAAATAACTAGATGACAGAAGCTGGTCATACTAGCTGATGTGACAAGGGCCACAGTCTCAGACTCTGTGGCCTAAAGAACATTGTCAAGTTTTGTGATTAAGAATTGTCCACTGTTAGCATCTTTAGAGTACAGAGAGAGGTGACTGGAAGTTAGAAGAGAGCACAAGGCTTTTTTCAATTAATGAGAAGGTAGGGATAAAATAATGAAACCAAGAGAATTGCAAATGGTTAGACTCAAACCAGCACTACATGGCTAATGTCTAGAATTTGAGAGAGGGAGTATGAACCATTAATTTTTGTCTGATTGATGTGTGTCACATTATCTGGTATATATCAGACACCTAATATGTATTTATAAAATGAATCAATGAAATGCCGATTTAAAGTATGTGGTGACCTGACCTAATTGACAATCCCTCTCCACATCTGCAAACATAATAGAAATTAAGTATAATTATAATGAAAACATTGTACATACACACACGAGTTTAAATGAAATGGGAATCTTTGTACACTGCTGGATTTATTTTAGCATTCACACGGAAGATTTGATTGCTGGTTAGGATAAGGCAGGAAATTGTACGTGAGATGTGTACAATTCACCGTCCTGAAACGGCAGCCTCATTCATGAAAGAGGGGCTGTAAAGACTTCAGCAACATGCATTTTTGTCTTGACTCCAGGATATTAACAAGCATTTTTGTCTCTGCTTTGGACCATGAGTGGTAAACATATATCTGTGTTGTGGTTTGAACTGTGTTCCTCTCAAATTTATATGTTGCAGTTATAACTCCCAGCATGTCAGAATATGACCTTATTTGAAGATAGGGTATTTATAGAGGTAATCAAGTTAACATGACGTCATTAGGGTAGGTTCTTATCCAATACAACTGGTGTCCTCATAAAAAGAGAAATTCGGGCAGAGACACATATAGAGTAAAAATGATGTGGAGAAATAGGTAGAAGATAGCCATCTATAAGCTGAGAAGAAAGACCTGAAACAGATCCCATACAGCCCACAGAAAAAACCAGCTCTGCTGAGATCTTGATTTTGGATTTCTAGCCTACAGAACTGAGACAGCAATTTCTTTTGCTTAAGCCACTCAGTTTTTGGTACTTTGCCACAGCAACTCGAGCAAACTAATATACGCCGATACTAATATGAAAGCTATAGACCTATGCTACCCTCAGGTGTGGAGAGTAAACTCATACTACCTGTATGTCATGGGAATTCTCTGAGAAAATAATGTAGTATCATATCAGACCACCAAAATCCTGAGATCTCTGTATAATCAAATGCAAAACTACTTTTCTTTTCTTTTTTTTCTTTTTTAGAGTTATGCTCTCATTACATTGCCCAGGCTAATCTCAAGCTCCTGGGCTTCAGTGATCTTTTCTCTTGCCTTCTGAGTACCTAGGCTTATAGGTGCATGCCACCATGCCTGGTCAAAACCACTTTATAGTAACATAAAACCAAGGGTAAATGAAATTGCCATAAAAAAATCACTGATAAAGATAATATCACAATAAGTAATGAAATACTACAAAGGGATATGACATGCCATAAGCAAGAAGCAGAAGATACAATAAACAAAATATTAGCAAACCTCAAACTTCAGATAATAGAATTTTCAGAAGTTAACTAACAAGTTTAAGCTATAATTAGACAGCTAATTATCTACTATACTATATCCAAGTCCTCACTGAAAGAATGACTGAAGAATCTCTTGTGTAATTAACCTAAACTAGGAAGGAGAAATGGAATGCAAGAGATTGGTAGAAATATAAACAAATCTTAATAAGCAATTGCCAAACAACACAAGTAATAGTCTGGAGCTTAAACAAAGTTGGAAATAAAATGCAAGACAATAATAAAATAGAACTTGTAAAGGATGAATAGTATAAAAGCACTCAAAAGTCCTTGTTTTATGAGTATAGTGGAGATATTAATTTTATAATTTGTTGAGTCACATATACCTTTGAAACATGTAGCATACCTACTAGAAAAAGTAATGACCTTCACACAAGTACAGGAGGGATACGGAAGCAAATAAAAACCAATGAGCACAACAGAATGTAGGAAGGGATTACAAAATATAAATCAAACAAAAGCATAATCTAAATACATTTAAAAATTAGTAGTAAAATTTAAAAGATCAAAATTGTTTGGTAAAGAAATACTTGCATTGAATTAAGAATTGAGTTTTATCTTTTTATAAGTGATATGGCTAAAATGTATGGCATAGAAAAAATGAATGTAAAAAGGTAGAAAAATTCACTGGTATTAAATTGCTACATCAGCTTTTTATCTGGATATTATTTCATTTCCAGATATTAATCAATATCCAAAGAAAACTAATGTAGCAATATGAATATCCAACATAATAGAGTTCACAAAAATATGCCTTCTTGGTGATAAATTATATCATTACATGGCAATAGAAGAAAAAATCAGGAATATATAATCAGTTCTGAATCATTTTCTACCTAAAAAAACAGCATCAAAATGAAAATGCTATAATCTAGGGGAGATTTTAAAACATTTTCTTAGTAATCGATAGATTTGTGGAAGCTGTTAATAAACATATAAAATTTTGAGCATTAACCACAATAAACTTGATCAAAATTATACTTATAAAATTCCCACTCAACAATGAAAGACTTTACACTTTTTTCAAGAAAACATAAAACATTTATAAAAATAGAATACCTATGAGGCTACAATGGAATTTTGAACAAATACCAAAGAATTAACATATAAACTATCTTCTCCAAAACAACACATAATAAAATTGTAAGTCAATGACAAAGATATGGCAACCCCTACGGATTTGTAAACTTTAGAACAAACATGTGTTCTAAATATCTAATAATTCTAAGTAATTCATTGGTGAAGAAATAAATTATAATGACAACACAAAACATTATACAAGAAAAACCTATGTGGGATAAAGGCAAAAAAATATATACATCAAACTATAGCTCTAAAGGTACTTATTGGAAAAGAGGAGAGATTGAGAATTAATAAGTTTGGTTTATAATGAAACTGGCTGGAACAAAAATAAAAATAGCAAACATGAAAAGAAAAATGATAGCAATTAAGGCAAACATTAAAATAATAGAAAAAAAAGAAAGAGGATCAGCATAACCAAAAGCTGACTCTATGTAAAGACTAATAGCCATACCTCTTGCTAGATTGAATTGGGGAAAAGTATGAAGTTACAAAGACTTGACACCATATTCATTAGACATTGACAAAATTATAAGAACAAGTTATAAGTAAATTTATCAAATAAATTTGAAAGTAATTTGTATCAAATCAGATTTACAAAACAGAAAATCTGAATAAACTTATAGTCATTAAGTAAACGAAATTTATTTTTTAGTTTTTATGTGTTTTTACAAAACAAAAACAAAATAACATTTACCAAAAAAAAAAAAAAAGACAGAGAGAGAGAGAGACAGAAACCCCAAATCAAAAATACGTGAGTAGACGACAACCAGGTAGACAGCTTTACAGGAAAATTCTGCCAAATGTTTAAAACATAGATTAGCCCTCACTAACAAAAAATCTTTAGAGTACAAAATAACCAAAGGTCCTCAAATAATTTTATATGGTATTGTGTTAACCTAAACTCAGGGCATTATTCATGCAAGAAAGAAAAACATGGTATAATCTCATGCAGATAAAAGAATCATAAACAATAAAATATTTGGAAGCAAATTTAGCAATGTGTAAGATAAATTTTGGTGCTGTGATCCACTACAGTGGAAGCCTAGGAAACACAGTTTTGCCTATGTTTCCTATAATGGTAAAATAGTAGAATTCTTATGATTTTCAGAGCTGTAAATGGAAAAATATTTTATTTGGTGTTTGAAATAGCAATAGTATTTCTTCTGTTAGCAAGAGACTTTCTATTGGGTTTGAACCTACTTTTCGATGTTTATAAATGTATTTTGTATCTTAGACTTACAAAATATTAAATAATGTATCAAATTCATCCCAAGGATGTCTTCCAGTTTCAGCTCCAACATGTAAAGAACTTGTAAGCTATCACTCATATCTTTATCCTAAGGGAAAACTAGGCAAGGACTGTTCTTGGAGACATCATAGAACAGAGGTCCCAGGGCAAACTGCAACTCCTAAATTTTGAGAGACAAGTAAATTTAGAGAATTAGAGCCAAGATCTCATTGCCTAGAACAGAAGCCACTGGATTCATTAACTAGTAGAATCACCTACATAGTAATTTTGATGAATTGCTGGAAGCTGAGTTTGGATTAGCATGAGGTCGAGAAATTTCTTGCACATTTTGGGGTTTGACTTCTAGGAACCCCACCAGATTCTCATGATAAATAAATGAGAAAGAATACCTTTTGGCTCTGGTAGTAGGAGAGAAGAGCATTCCTTGTGAGGTATACCTAGACCTTCTTCAAACAGAAGTATAACATATTTAAGGAGAAATTATACAACCTAATACATAAAATAAGACTTCAAGTGGCTCAGATTCATGAGTGAGAAGAGGCTTGCTTTTATAAAATTGATAAACTCAGTATCATCACCCTCTAAATAATTAGAAAACCTATAGTTTTGTTGGATTATGGGCTTTTTTTTTGCACAATTTGCTGAGCTTATTTGAAAATTCTTACATATAAGTATTTTAGTCCATTTTGTGCTTCTTTAACAGAATACTCCAGACTAGGCAATTGATAAAGAAAAAAACAATTCTTAGAGTTTTGGAGGCTAGGAAGTACGAAGTTGAGGGTCCTGCATCTGGTGAGGGCCTACTTGCAGCCTCATTCCATGATGGAAGACAAGAAAGTGAAAAAGAATAAGGGGAGTGGAAAGAGAAAAATGAGGCCAAACTCTTTTTCTTTTTAATCAGAAGCCTAACCCAGAGATAACTAACCCAATCTCATGATAATGGCCTTAATTCATTTATGAAAGTAGAGCCCTTATGACCTAATCACCTATTAAAGGTCTCACCTCTCAACACAGTTTCGTTGGGGATTAAGTTGCCAACATACAAACTTTGCAAAACACATTCAAATTACAGCAATGAATAAATGGCCAAAAACTCAGCCAAGTAAAATTTAAAACAGAAAGCTAATTAGATAGAACTATTCTTACCAAATATCAATAATTAATATAAAGACATAGTAATTAAAATAGTGTGATCTTAATTTAGGCATAGACAAATGGAGACTGATACATATTAAATGGCCCAAAACAGACCCACAGAGTTATGGTAAGTTATTATATGATAGATGTGAAACTACTATACAGTGGTGAGAGATTCAGCTATTCAATAAATGGTATTTATTGTTAAAGTTTGTGATCTATATGGAAAGTGATAACCTTTATCCCTGTTTCACATTACACATAAAAAATAATTTTCATTTTGTCATTAATGGACTAAATGTGAAAAAGAAAGCTTAAAATATTTAGAAGAAAATTTAAGTGCATACCTTTGTAATCTAAGGATAATAAATCATCTCTTAAAACTATACAAAATTACAAATTATAAAGAAAAGGATGGATACAGTTGATTATAGTAAAATCATAAATTTATATATGAGAAAATGGTTTAATAAACAATTAAAGAGATATTGCTTACTACTCATAATATTTGAAAAAGAATTAACTTGATAATATCAAGTGGTGATAAAAATATGAGGAAACACGTACATCACTGGTGTGAGTGTATATTAACACATCCACAGCCTTGAGAGGTAGAGCAAAATGGCTCCACCAACTGTCCCTCCAGACAAAGACAACAACTTAACAACCACCTACACAAAAAAAGCATCTGATTTTTGGTTCTTATGAAAGTGCTTTTGTTGTGTAGGTAGTTGGTAAGTAACTCTCATATGACCGAATGAGACACTGAAGAGGTAAGAAAAACAATTTTAAATTGACAATGCCACACCTTTTCTGTCTACCGACAGTAGTGACATGGTTCAGAAAGCATTTCTGTGCCCTGGAGAGAGGGAGAGCCTGTAATTTTGAGGCATTGAACTCAGTGTTGTCCCAAGTGGACCAAACTGAGCTGATACCTACGCATGGAGGAAGCATTTAAACCAGCCATAGTCAGAGGGAAGTCACCAGTTCTAGTGGTTGGAATTTGAGTTTCTGCAAGCCTTGTCACAGTGGGCTAAGCATTGTAGGGCCCCAAATAAACTTGAAAGGCAGTCTAGGCCACAAGGACTGCAAAACCTAGGTGAGTCAAACAGCTGAACTGGGCTCAGAGTGAACTGGGTAGGGCATGCAACCAAAATGGACACCAGCCAGGGCAGCTAAGGAAGTGCTGGCATCATGAATTCCCTAACCCCAGTCTGTACAGCTCATGGCTTCAACAGAAACTCCTGCCTTCTGCTTGAGAATAGGGGATGGAAGAGTGGTGGACTTAGTCCTGCATCTTGTAAACCAGCTCAGCCACAGCAGAATAGGGCACTAATCAGAGTCATGACACCCCCTCTCCAGGCTCTAGCTATCAAACATTTCTAGACATACTTTGAGCCAGAAGAGAACCCATTGCCCAGAAAGGAAGAAACTAGTCCTGGCAGCATTCATCACCCGCTAATTAAAGAGCCCTTGGACCCCGAATAACTAGCAGCAATACCCAGGTAGTGTAACAAGAACCTTGGATTAGATGCTAAGTCTTGCTGGCCACAGACAAGACTCAACACCTTCCAAGCTATGGTGGCTACAGCATGCGAGTCCTTCTACGTGAGAAAAGCAGAGGAAAAAGTAAAGGGAAATTTGTTTTGAATCTTATGTATCAGCTTGCACACAGGAATTTATAGCACCAAGTGTGATCTCGGGGTAACCATTTCCAGGACTTGGTTCTTGGATAGCATTCCTGCCCTGGGCCATAGGGGAGCCCACTGCCCTGAAGGGTGGCACCCAGGCTAGGAGACACTCACCATAAGCTGACCAATGAGCCTTTGGTCCTTAAGGGAACATTGGCAGTAGTCTGGCATTACTACCAATGGGCCTGAATGATGGTGGCCATGGAGTGAAGCTCCTCTATCTTTGGAAAGAGGAGAGAACAGTGACAAAAACTGCATCTTGTGGCTTGAGTGCCAGCTCAGCCACAGTACAATAGAACACTAGATGGATTTTCATGGTTTTTGATTGTCCCTAAAAATGCATCTTAAAAAAATGAGAAAAGCAAGAGCTAACTAATCCCCAAATTATTAGAAGATATATAATAAGTATCAGAATGGAAATATATAAAATTAAAATAGAAAATACAAAAGACCAATGAAACAAAAAGTTGATATTTGAAATGTTAAAAATAATTGACAATACTTTAGCTAGATTATCTAAGAAGCCAAGAGAGTGGATCCATATAAATGAAATCGGAGTTGAAAGAGGAGATATTGCAACTGATACTGCAGAAATTCAAAGGATCACAAAGGGCTGCTATGAGCAATTATATGCTAATACATTGGAAAATTTAGAAGAAATGGGCACATTTCTGAGAAATATACAACCTACCAATATCGAACCAGGGATATATCCAAAACGTGAACAGACCAATTATAAGAAATGTGATCAAAGTCATAATAAAAATTCTTCCAGTAAAGAAAAGGCTGGGAACCAACGGCTTCAGTGCTGAATTCTAGTAAAATGTTAAGAACTAATACCAATCCTACTCAAACCATTTGGAAAAATGGAGTAGGAGGAAAGACTTCCAAATTCACTGTATGAGGCTAATATTTTCCTAATTAAAAAAACAGACAAAGACATATCACAAACAAAAACAAACTATATGCCAAGATCCATGATGAATATTTATGCAAAAATTCTCAATAAAATATTAGCAAACCAAATTTATGAATACATTGTAAATATTGTTTATCACGACCAAGTGGGATTTATCCCAGAGAGGCAAGGATGGCTCAGCGTTTGCATATCAATCAATGTGAAACATCATATCAACAGAATAAAGTACAAAATCAATATGATCATTTCAATTGATGCTGAAAAAGAATGTGATGAAACTCAACATCTGTTCCTGATAAAAACCCTCAAAAAAGAGCCCATGAAGGGAAACATACCTCAACATAATAAAAACCATGTGTGACAGACCCACAGCAAGTTTTACACTGAATGAGGAAAAACTGAAAGCCTTTTTTTTTTAAGATCTGGAACTTGACAAGAATGCCCACTTGCACCATGGTTATTCAACACAGTACTGGAAGTCGTAGCTAGAGTGATCTAACAAGAAAAAAAAAACAAGGGGCATCCAAACTGGAAAGCAAGAAGTCAAATTATCCTTGTTTGCACATGATATAATCTGATCTGTGGAAAAATCTAAAGATGCCACGAGAACACTATTAGAACTGATAAATTCAGTAAAGTTGCAGGATACAAAATGAACACAGTAAAATAAATAGCATATCTATATGCCAACAACGGACAATGTGAGAAAGAAATTTTAAAAAGGAATTTCATTTACAGTAGCCACAAATAAAATTAAATACCTAGGAATTAACTTAGCCAAAGATTAGTAAAATCTCTATAATGGAAACTATAAAACACTGATGAATGAAATTGAGGAGGACATCACAAATGGGAAGTTATTTCATGTTCATGGATTGGAAGATTGTTGTTCAAATGTCCATAGTACACAAATCAGTCTACAGATTCAGTGCAATGTGTGTCAAAATACCAATGACATTCTTCACAGATTATAGAAATAGAAAATAACTATAATAAAATTTATTTTAAAAACCCACAAAAGACCCAGAATAGCCAAATTTATCCTGAGCAAAAAGTACAAAACTCAGAGGAATCACATTACCCAACTTCAAATTATGCTGCTGAGCTATAGTAATCAAAACAACATTGTGACAGCATAAAAACAAACACATGGTCCAACGAAACTGAGTAGAGAACTCAGGAACAAATTCACACACCCACAGAAAACTCATTTTCAATAAAGTTGCTAAGAACATACACTGGGGAAAAGACAGTCTCTTCCATAAGTGGTGATAGAATAACTGGATATCCATAGGCAGAGTGAAACTAGACCACTGTCTTTTGCCATATAAAAAGTCAAATCAAAATGGATTAAAGAACAAATACCAAAGAATTAACATATTAAGAAAAGTGATGGTCTAAGATCTCAAACTGTAAAACAACTACAGTTGTTTTACAACTGAAAGAAAACATTGGAGAAACTGTCCAGACATTTGTCTGTGCAAAGATTTCTTGAGTAATACCTCACAAGCACAGGCAACCAAAGCAAAAATATACATGGCATCACATTAGGTTAAAAGGCTTCTGCACAGCAAAGAATACAATTAATAAAGTAAAGAGAAAACCCTATAGACTGGGAGAAAATATTTGCAAACCACCCATCTGAACAAGGATTCATAATCAGAATATATAAGAAGCTCAAAAACTCAACATGAAAAAACCTAATAACTCTCTTTTTGAAAAGGGCAAAAATTCGAATATATGTTTGCAAAAGAAGACATACAAGTGACAAATGACATACAAAAAGTTGCTCAACATTATTGATCATCAGAGAAATGCAGATCAAAACTACAATGCGATATCATCTCACCCCAGTTAAAATGGTTTATATCTAAAACACAGGCAATAGGAAATCCTGGCAAGGATATAGAGAAAAGGGAACACTGGTACACTGTTGGTGGGAAAGTAGATTATTATAACCACTATGGAGAATAATTTGGAGATTCCTCAAAAAACTAACAATTGAGCTATGATATGATCCAGCAATTCCACTGCTGGGTATGTACCTAAAAGTAAGGAAGTCAATATATCAAAGATATATTTGCACTCTCATGTTTGTTGTAGCTCTGTTCACAACCACTAAGATTAGGAATCAACCTGTGTCCATCAACAGATGAATGGATAAAGAAAATGTGATACTTATACATAATGGAGTACTACTCAGCCATAAAAAAGAATAAAATTCAGTCACTTGCAACAACATGGATAGACCTGAAGGACATTCTATTAAGTGAAATGAGCTTAGCACAGAAAGACAACCATCATATATTCTTATTTATTTGTGGCATCTTTAGATGCCAAAAATCAAAACAATTGAATTGATGAACAAGGGGAATAGAAGATGGTTACTAGAGCCTGGGAAGGGTAGTGGGAGTTGGACATGAGTTGGGGATGGTTAATGGGTACAAGCAATAGAAAGAATGCATTAAACCTAATATTTAATAGTGTAATAGGTGATCTAATATTTAATGATGTAACAGGGTGACTAGAATATAATCCAATTCTTTTAGCTATTTTTAACTGTACAATTAATTTTTTAAAAGTTAAAAATTAATTATACATTTAAAATAGCTAAAAAATATAATTGGATTATTTATAACAAAAAGCATAAATGCTTGAGGGGATGGGCACTCCATTCTTCATGATGTGATTATTCTTCATTGCATGCCTGTATCAAAGCATCTCATACCTTGTAATTATATACATCTACTATCTACCCACAGAAACATAAAAAATAAAATGTCCTTCCTCAACAACAACAACAAAACAAACAAGTATTTTACAGACCAATTAAGCAATAGCTAGTGAAGTTGAAGGTGCAGTCATTTTAGGACTCGGAAATTCCACTCTTAATCAGAACAAAAGCTACTCAGAGTCACTGGTCTGAGGACTATTTGTTATCTGTCTTCAATGAGATAAAAAATTGTGTCCAAGTGTAAAATTAATTCAGTGCTTTCTTTATTGAGAAAGTCTTATTATGAAAATAATTATCAACTGAATTATGTAGTAAACTTAGTTACCATGTTGATTTGCATTCTGGGACCAGCTTCTTAACTAATTACAGACATGTAACTATCAGTTAATCATTTTGTGCTGATCTAAAGACCACATTTTGAGTAGCATGGACCTAGATAAAAATCTCGAAAATATTGACAAGGAGATAATTTTCTAATATCTTCAATTTGGAAACAACACGTATTCCCATCAATCAATCAATAAATGGATAAACAAATATTACAAGGTGATTAAAATGATATAGTGGATATTCAATTATTGCAATATACTACCGGACTTCATTTTTTTGTTTGACTGCTGACACTTTTCAAGACCCACTACTCTTTCCCTCATGCCCACTGCTGGCCAAGCTGATAAGAAAGCCCTGGGCTCCACTTTTAGTGCTGGCAGGAAGTTTAAAGCATGCAAACCTTGGCCCATGAACAGAAATCCCATTGCAGCCACATCCCCTAATCAGAGGAAAAGCCAAGACAGTCTTCTTTCTCAGCTCTCTGAAACAGTTTTCAGTTCAGGTTGGGAACTTTCACTGCTCTCCCCAGAAAGTCTCATTATAAGAGTATAATAAGCCTTTTACTACTCTCTTGGTGCATATGTGCTAGCATCACCACAGTTTTAATATGTGAGCCAAGTTTTGGATGAAGGAGTTCATCCTACTTATGCAGCATGACTACATCAACTATTAATATGAATAAATCTGGAACACAGAGGGTTATTAAGAACATCATTCAATCACTTAAAACAAGTGGGCGATATCAGCTCACACCAGTTAGAATGGCTATCAGTAAAAAATCTGGAGACAAGAGATGCTGGAGAGGATGTGGAGAAATAGGAACACTTTTACACTGTTGGTAGGAGTGTAAATTAGTTCAACCATTGTGGAAGACAGTGTGGCGATTCCTCAAGGACCTAGAAATAGAAATTCCATTTGACCCAGCAATCCTATTACTGGGTATATATTCCAAAGGATTATAAATCGTTTGGACACATGCATATGTGTCCATATGCATCCATATTCATTGCAGCACTGTTTACAGTAGCAAAGACTTGGAACCAACCCAAATGCCCATCGATGATAGACTAGACAGATAAAATGTGGTACAATTCCACCATGGAATACTATGCAGCCATAAAAAACGATGAGTTCATGTCCTTTGTAGGGACATGGATGAACTTGGAAACCATCATTCTCAGCAAACTGACACAAGAACAGAAAATCAAACACTGCATTTCTCACTCATAGGCAGGTGTTGAACAATAAGAACACATGGACACAGGGAGGGGAGCATCACACACTGGGGTCTGTTGGGGGGGAATAGGAGAGGGACAGCTGGGGGTATGTAGGTTAAGGAGGGATAACATGGGGAGAAATGCCCAGATGTAGATGAAGGGGGGATGGAGGCAGCAAACCACATTGCCATATATGTACCTATGCTATAATCCTTCATGTTCTGCACATGTACCCTATAACCTAAAGTGCAATAAAATATATTTTAAAAAAGAATTCACAAAAGAACCTGAGTCAAAACATTCAGCAAAGTTTCAGGATAAAAAGCAAACATTTGAGTGTCAATTGTATTTCTACACACCAATAATGAATAATGTACAAAAGGAATTAAAGCAATAATTTCATTTATGAAATTATCAAAAATACATACAAATAAACTTTCAAAGAAGTTTAAAATTTGTACACTGAAACCTATAAGACACTACTGACAGAAATTAAGGAAGACCTAAATAAATGGAGAGACATTCTATATTCATTGATTTGAAGATGTAATACCACTAAGATGACTATACTACCAAAACAATTCACAAATTCAGTGCAATCCCAACAAAATCTCCATGACATTTTTCTCTGGAAATGAGAAAACCTATTCTAAAATTCATATGGAATTTCAAGGGACCCACAATAGTCAAAAAAATATTAGAAGAAAACAAAATTGGAGGACACACACTTTTGATTTCAAAACTTACTACAAAGCGACAGTAATCAAAATAGTGTGGTACTGGAAAAGTAAACATATATACCAGTAGAATAGAATTGAGAGTCCAGAAATAAACCCATATATCTATGGGTCAATTGAATTTTTACAAGGAAGTCAAGACTACTCAGGGAAAGAACTGTCTATTTAACAAATGGTGCTAGGAGAACTGGATATACACATGTAGAGGAATGAAGTTGGACCCTTACCTTACATTTATACAAAAATTAACTCTAAAATATCAATTGAAGAGCTAAAACTGTAAAACTCTTAGAAGAAAACACAGGGGAATATATGTATGATCTTGGATTTGATAATGGCTTCTTAAATATAACACCAGAAGTGCAGTCAAAAAAAAAAAAAAGGATAAATTTGAGTTCATCAACATTAAAAACTTTTGTGCCTAAAAGGACACTATCAGGAGAGTGAACAGCAACTTAGAGTGTGGGAGAAAATACCGGCAAATGATACATCTGAGAGGAACTTAATATACACCATATATAAGGAACTCCTATGTCTCAATAACAAAATTACAAAAAAGAAATGGGCAAAGGGCTTGAATAGACATTTCTCCATAGAAGATACACAAATGGTCAATAGGCACATGAAAAAATGCTCAATATCATTAGTCATTAGGAAGATGCAAATAAAAACCAAACTGAACCACCACTTCAAATAAGTCTATGGCAGTTTTTACGGCAGCCTGAACTGATTAAGACAGCATATAATTGACTATTATTCAGCCATAAAAAGGAATAAAATTCTGATACATGCTACAACATGGACAAACATTGAAAACATGCTATGTGAAATAAACCAAACAAAAAATGACAAATACGTTATGACTTCCCATATAGCAAATGTCCAAGATAGGCAATTTCATTGAAACAGAAAGTAGATTAGAGGTTATAAGGGCTTGATGGAAAAGTGTATGTGGAGTTATGAATTAATGAGTATAGTTTCTGTGTGGAGTGATAAAAAATTTTCAGAAATAGGTCATGGTGACAGTTGCACAACATCGTGAATATAATTAATGTCACTGAATTCTACACTTAAAATGGTTGAATGGTAAATTTAATGTTATATATATTTTGTCACTGTAAAACAAAAGCATAGAAAACAAAGAGAGGGCAATGGGAAAACATTACTGGTTGTCATAGGAAGGGAATGTCTCCCTCAATTACTAACACTCCATATCCAATATTGGTGAAAAATTTTACAATAGGATGTATTGTTCTGTAAAGACTATGGTTACGCTTTAAATATGGTTCCAATCTTTTGGTGGACACCTGGAGGTAGAGAACTTGTTACAAATATAGTGCTAAAATTTGCTTCAAGATATTTAGGTTCAGTAGATATGAGCTGGAGCTCAGCATTTTGCAGTTTAATAAACACTGTAGATGATTTTGATGAAAATGATACACAGCCAATGCTTTGAGAAACAATGCTGTAAATGATGGTTAGGTCCTCAATTGAGACTATAGAAATGTATTTATCTCCAAATGTACATAAATATAGTAATATTTCAGTAATGCCTAAGCATCATTTCTAATTTTATTCAACAAAATGTCCTAATATTCTTTCTATAGTGTTGAAAAGGCAATAATAATTTCTAGCTCTATACATTTTCATATATAATGGTCACCTTTCCAAGTAAATTTCAAGTCAAGCACTCTAACAAACAGATAGCATATCCAGCTTAGGATATTACAGAGGACTTTCAGAATTCACTTGTATTATTATAGGTTACTTTTAGATTAAACTTTTATTTTAGATACAGGGGGCACATGTGCAGATCTGTTATGTGCCTATTAAATTGCATTCAGGGAGTGAGGATAGTACTCCACAGGTAGTTTTTCAACCCACACTTTTTTCCTTCCTTCTCCCCACTAGTAATTAGTGTCTCTTATTCCCATGTTTATGTCCACGTGTACTCAGTGTTTAGCTCCCACTTACAAGTGAGAAAATGCAGTATTTGATTTTCTGTTTCAGCATTATTTGCTTAAGATATAGGTCATTTCTAAAATGTTTTAAAATGAGGACTTTTTGTATTAGGGATTTTTACAAAGCAGAAAATTGCCTAAATTATAAGACTATGGATCAAATGTACTGGTTGTATATTGTAAAGCTCTTGAATATTAGTCAACTTTGATTTGTGCATGCTTGGCCTCCCTGACGGGATTGCATTCTTCTGGAGGACGGAAACTATGTATGCATATCATTGTGTCTCCCATAACACCTAATAATGTTATTGACCAGACTAATCAACTGGGATGTTAACAGGCTGATTGGCTTAGTGTGATATAGTTCACGATAGTAAACTAGGTCTCTTTGGAAAATAACAGTAGGGCATTAATATGATTAGGACTGCTGACCAGATTGTCTTACCTCATAGCATGGAACAGGGAGAGGCAACCATAACAAAACTAGCTGCTGGAATACCAGGAAGCAATGAAATCTTGAGCAATATATATGGCTTTAAAAAGCGTTTACTCTATTTTACAACCACTGTGCATCATTATACATTTTTTTTTGTTTTCCAGAACAACCTCAGGAATATCTAAAGATGAGTACAAAGTAACAGCCTGATTCTGTGTCTTCTGTTTCACAATAAACGTGGTCACCATTTGGTATACCTTAATAAATGTTATATATAGAATGGATTGGCACCAAGTTTCCAGCATCTTTGTGTTTGAAATGTTGCAATCTTCCTAAATGAGATTATCATTTGTTCAATCAAATTCAGATGTTGTTTCTCATAAGTCTTATCCTTGAACTAATGGAAAACACCAGAGGGTGAGAATAAGCAATAGTCATTTTTTACAGAATTTTATCATGCTAAAAACAGTCCAAATATTATAAATTTTTAGTGGCTTTTCACAGTGACTGTCTTGTACTTGTAAATTTTATTCATAAAATTCATGAATATTAAGAACAGATAGTTATTTCTTCAGAAACAAGTGGGCACCTTAAATTCAGGGCTTGATAATATTAAAATAATTAAATCAGGATACTGAGATCTATTTGTAACTGTGAAACTGATCTCTATTTCCCTGCTAAATCAGATCCTCTTTTGTCAATCACTTATGTTACCTGGTCAACAAGACAGAGATGCATTCTGTAAATAAAGCAACAATCTGGAGTCGTACTTTTAGCCCGATACTTGCTATATACTTTGCTGTGTACTGTGCCCAAGGACTTTACCTTCTGTGAGCCTGTCTCCTCAAAAGAAAGATACTAATGATTATATAACTTACGGGGGATTCTGTAAGGAGTAAACGAGTTCAGAGATGTGCAAATCACTTTGTAAAAGGCCAAATGATAAAGTCAGCCATTATTGCTATTATTATTATCATAAGTTTTTGCTTTGTGAGATCTTAAAAGAATTTACCAAATGAAATAAAGCATTATTTCAATAATCAAAACCCCTGGAGCTTAACAATAATAACAATAATAATAGCAAGCATTAGATGTAACCCACCATGATCTAGCTCTGCCTATCTATCTGATGTCATATCCTAATTCTCTTTTTCCCTTTACTCCATATTTTTCAGCCACAATGACGTCTTTGCATTTCCTACAGAACATTAACAACATTCTTCCCTTTTAAAGAACATTACACTTTTTGTTCTCTCTGCCTGAAATGTTCTTGCCTACCCACCCTCCCAGCCCACTGCAGTTATTTCACGGCTGTCTCTTTTTGTGTATTTCAGGTCTCTCATCAAGTTCCTCATCTTTAGAAAGAAGTTTTTCCAAACAACCCTAAATAAAATAGCATGTGTCCTACTTCTACAGTCAATCTGTAGTCCCTTATTCTGATGGCAATCATATCTGACATTATTTGTTATGTATTATATATCTTTCCAATTAGAATATGAGATCATTGAGAGAAAGGACTGTTCTCTGTCTTGGTTCACCATTGTATCCCAGCACGTAAAACAGTGACACACTCATGGTAAATGCTTGATAAGCGTCTGTTCAATGAAAGAATTACATTTATTGAAGTTTATATGCTAGGCCTTGTTTTATATGTATCATTGTATTTAAAGGTGACAATAACCCTATGAGCTAGATACTATCATGCCTATTCTGCAAAAGAGAAAATTTAAGTTTAGGAATGTTAAGTAAGTTGTTCAGTGGTCACACAGCAGTTAATTGGAAAGCCCAGGATTTGAACAGATATTCTGATTCTAGTGGACTTATTCATAATACTCCAAATGCCTCTAGAGTTTATGTATTGAGCACTTAATATGTAGCAAGCACTATGCTAAATGTTTTATGGGTATAATTTCATTTGGTTGATATTCCTGTCTTTATAGAGAGAAACTTACATCTTAGGTAGGTCACGCAACTTGCCGTAGTTACACACATAATGATGGGCTGTACTTTATGAAATATCTTTTAAAAAGATGATGAAATTGTCACCTCATTTAAAGAACGCTCTTTGAATTTTTTTGTATTCTGAAAGAAAAAAATAAGAGCGAAATAAGTTGTCTCAACATTCTGGCCAAGTGGTCTCTTATTTCCAAAATCATATTTTTGCTTTTCTTTTTGGCTACTGTTAGCATATTCCTAATCAAGGTTGCACAGCATTTTTACAAACATACACCCTTATTTGTGAGAGCAACAAGAGTGATCCCCTTGCTCAGATCTGCTCATGTCAAATAGTGACTTAATTGGTGCACTAAAACTAAAACTCAGATCTTCTGACTCTGGCTTAATTTCTAACTTCATTGTACTTTGTTCTCATCTTGCTTTAATCAACTGGGCTAATTGGAATATAATAATGATGTGCTTTAATCTGTTTAAATACTTTTCTGTAATTTTACATGAATCTCAATCATTGCTCTTACTGTCTGTCTATCTAGTTCAGGGGTCCCCAACCCCAGGCCACCAACCCCCATGTAATGCCTCACAGCAGGAGGTGAGCAGCAGGGAGTGGGCATTAGTCCTTGAGCTCTGCCTCCTGTCAGATCTATGATGGCTTTAGATTCTCATAGGAGCTCAACTCCTCTTGTGAACTGCATGTGCGGGGGATCTATGTTGCAGACTCCTTATGATAATCTAATACCTGATGATCTGAAGTAAAACAGTTTTATCCCAAAACTAAACCCCCACATCCATGGAAAAATTGTCTTCCACGAAATCAGTCCCTGGTACCAAAAAGGTTGAGGAACACTGATCTAGTTTTACATATTCTTTTCATTCACAACCATTTACTCAGATATATGATTGTATATCTATTTAAGGACAAGATTTTTTGAGGGCAGACACAATGAGTAGTCTTTATTATATATCTTTAACAATTCAAAAAAGAGCCAGTACTATCTGGAGGCTGAGTATATCCTAGTTCACTTATGTTAGTTCCTTTAATCTAAACTTGGAGCACTGCAAAAGAAAGATGCCACTGAAACATGAAACATGAGATATTAAGATTGAACAAAAATCACAGAAAGCTTTGGATACATGTCAACACATACACATACACATATACACAGAATTCCACAACATTTAAATTCATCCTTATTAACTTGGTTTGTACGGTTTTTCTTCTAACGAGGGATATCCCTAACAGTCATTCATGATAAACAACAAGTATTGTGGGCATTACCATGATGGCATTTGCCAAAAGGAAAATGAATACTCCAGTGTTTGTTTAGCTACAGGGACAGGCATGTTTTGCCATTAGCAGAGAGAATCTTGGCTGAATTAGTGAGGACCAACTCATTCCATTCCACTAAGCACAAGTGGGAATCTTCTCCATTGTCTAGTTGCCAAATAAATATCTGCATTTATGTAAGGCCATTTTCATATTCAAAAGGAAAGGTTATTATGTGGGATACTTGCCATTTTTCAGTAATAATGAAATAAACAATCTCTGCAGGGCCTGTATAATTAAATCCTTTGTTTATCAAAAAAGTCACAATTAATTTATACTTATTTCTAAGCTAAATTCTGTTGTTTTTTTGAACCAGTGATCTCATTTTCACAAACAAGAAGATGAGCCTCAACCTTTATAACAGTGGTATTACTTTCTGATTGTCAAAAATATTAACAGTCTGAATTTAAGCTTTTATCAGAGGAAAAAAATGAATTTTCTTTTTTTTAATCCATGAGGAGAAGAGAAAACAATTGTCCTTGTATTATTATTAGTGTTATTTTCCTATTTCTACCTATTATACATGGTTAACATGAAATGAATGGATATTGCATGCAGATACATTATTTTAATTACAAGTAGCTGATAATTCACTTAGTGAAAAAATATATGTTCAAGGTACATAGAGTCAATATTGCTTATCAAGTTAGGTACTAAGGGCAAAATAATCACCAATAGCCATTTAATATCTCCTGAGATAATAAATTTTGTGAGGCAAAAGAGTAATTTAGAATTGATATTCAATGGAAAAAGTCAGAGGGGGCTTCTTGGAGGCAATGGCTAGATTTATTGAGCTGAATTTTAAAATTTAGAGACATGGATCAGCAGAGAGAGGGCATTCTAATGAGTAGGAACTCATTAGATTATGTGTTAATAGAGGAGGGTCCATTTAGGGAGAGTGGTGAAAAATGGTGTTAATGATTAACAGGTGCAAGTTGATAGAGGTCCCTAAAGATCAGAAAGATCAAGGTATATTTGCTAAGAAGCATAAGAAGAAAGCACTTCAGTTTTTTTAAGAAAGGGAGTAACATAATAAAGCAAATCCAGGCTACAACGGAGTATAGCATACTGGTACAGATCATAGAGTCTGAACCTCAATTAATAGATTTGAATTCGGGTTCTTTCACTTCCTAGCAACCATCTGCCAGTTATTGAACTTCCTTGTGTTTCATATTCCTCAACAGCAAATTAGAACTAGTGATTGTGCCAACTTCATAGGGTTGGTATAATGATTAGATGATTTCGTACAAGTAAAATGATTAGGAGAGTACCTCACATAGTGTATCCAACTAATAAATGTTACTTCCTACATGAGTGGTGTGAGGGAAACATCCCTAAACCGTTTCTCAATGTAGCCATTCTTATTGTTCTTATATATTTTAATCTACGTCTTGTACTCCATCGAAACAAACCAGTTTGCTCATTCTAGTCACTTAGACTTTGAACATACTATTCCTGCTTATCGCAACCTGTCCTTTTCCACCAAACAACATTCCTACTCTAGTTAAAACCCTGACTTCAAATGACATTCCTTCACTAAGCCCACCCAGATTCCAGAAATCCTGCAGCATTTTATATGTGATGCAGGTGCTCCTGTCAGCTTTTCTGTGGTTATCTTGGTGATTCAATCCTCGCCCCTCTCAACTGAAATGATCCTCCCAAATGCGGCTAACTTGACCAAGAAGAGAAGCCAGAATTCATTAGTGTTATCCAAACAAATTATTTTTTTCATCATAGGCTATATATATTTTAATTATAACATGTTTCTCTACTGCCAATTAGTCTAAAGGGAAGGAGGTAGCTCCCTGGAGAAAATGGTTAAATACTGAGTGCTTGCGGTATGTAGGTATGGGAATTCGACTGTTTGGGTTTGTATCCTGACTCTATTGTCTACTGGGCAACCTTAGGCAAGTGTTCTTAATGCCTCTGTGTGTAGGATTCCTCATCTACAAAACAGAACAAATAAATGATGAATCACCTGATATTGCTTGGATATATGTCCTCACCCAAATCTCATGTTGAAATGTAATTCCCAGTACTAGAGGTGAGCCCTGATGGGAGGTGATTAGATAATGGAGGCAGTCTCTCATGCTTTAACATGATCCCTACTTGGTGCTGTCATCATAATAGCGAGTTCTCATGAGATCTGGTTGTTTAAGAAATCAGGACCCTCACTCTCGGTCCTGCTCCTGTCATGTAAGATGCCTGCTTCCAAGTTGCCTTCTGCCACGAGTAAAGGCTCCTTGAGGCCTCCTCAAAAGCAGATGCTTCCATGCTTCCTATACAGCCTGCAGAATCATGTGCCAATTAAACATCTTTTCTTTATTAATTATCAGATTTCACGTGTTTCTTTACAACAATGTGAGGATGGACTAAAATACCACATCACAGAAATGTTTAGAACATTAAATAAAATAATGAATTTAAAGCATTTAGCACAGTGTCTGACATGTAAAAATATCTTAGTAATGTTAACTGTTATTTAGTCCTAAACCCAAAACATAGGAAAAAAATTATTATCATCTTATAGAACAAGAAATAGGTTTAGAGTAAAGGACCTTATTCAATTGACAGAGTTAAGAAATGGCTGCTGCTATTCCACTGCATTAATATTATCCTGCTATTTTTCTGAGTTTCCACAATCTTTTAGATATTTAAAAGATTATTACTTTATGTCAGTTCAATTAGTAACACTTATTTCTTTTGTACTTATGGCCATAGAATTATCAGCCCTGTACTAAACCATCTGATTCTACCACTTTTGCCTCTAGGTGTATTGCTAATTTAGGTGTCTACTATGTAATACCTATGTAGGTGAAAGATGGTTTATTATGTGCAAATAAAACTGCCTCAGTGAGGAAGAGCCCTGACTTCTTGTTTTCCAGAGCAATCCTAAAACTGGGTGCCAAGGATTTATTTATTTGCATCTAACCATGTGTATCACCACTGAGTGTTCCTAATTCTAAGAACATATAACAATTAATGTAACCCCAAGAAACTGGGCTTAAAATTCAACATTCAATAAATGTCCTGTAGAAAAGTCACAGCAATGTTAAATTGATCATCTTAAACTAATGCTTCCCCAAATCGTGTGTGGCCAAATACTGGTTTAAAACGTAGCTCCTTGAATAAAAGCATTTAGTGGTCAAATTTTAGTGTTTCCCCAAAATTCACATGTTGAAACCAAATCCTCAATTTGATAGTATTACAAGGTGGGGGTTTTGGGGAGGTGATTAAGTCATGAGGGTGGAGATCTCATGATTGGGATTAGTGCCCTTATAAAAGAGGGCAGACGGAGCTTGTTAGCCTGTTGTTTTGCATGTGAGGACACCTAGTCTATGAAGAAAGAGCCCTTGCCAGACACTTAATCTTCTGGCATCCTGATCTTGGACTTCTCAGTCTCCAGAACTGTGAACAATAAATACATGTAACTTAAAAATTACTCAGTCTAAAAGAATTTGTTATAGCAGCCTGAACAAACAAAGACTGGGAAGTTCCCAGAGAAGAGAAAATTCCTGTGAACGGCGTAGCCATCCCAAGAAGTTTCTGCCTTTAGAAACATTCTAAGAAGTGCCTTTTAAAAGAAATCTGCTTAGTTTTGTTGATCCAGATTTTACCTAAACTTATTTTACCACAAGATCCTATTTTTACACATACGTAATAATATCACTGAGAGCAAGTAATCTGCACAACACACATTAGGAAATGTTGGGTTAGAAAACTATTGAGTTAAAACTATTATTTCCTCATCTTCACAGATTTATGCCTAACCTTGCTTTCAACTGATAGACAATTTCTTTCTCTATATGACACAGTGGATGGCTCAGCCTCAGAGCTCTAAAGAATCTTTTGTCTCTTGGCTCACTGCTTCATACAATGCCTGGTAACAAAAAAGACAGGGATTTTATATAATCAAATAAGTTTAGCAAACATTGCATACAAACTTTTAAAATTTCACCTTGTATTTAATCTTTAAAAGACTCTGAAAAGACTGGCAACAAAGACAATCCTTAACTTTGCTTAACCCAATATTTCTCAAACTTATTTCTTGAGAGGAGCTAACTCCTACCAATAAAGCCTACCTTACCCACACTCAGCAGCAGAATGGAAGCCTGAAAATTGCAAGTCATTTTTTCCCCCTTCATTTATTCCTTCTTTCCTCTTAAAATCTTTCTGGTCTAGAAAGAACAATCATTTTAGAAAGAATAGTCCCACAGAATTTCTGGTCTGAAATTGACCCTATTTAGCTATTACTTAAGGCATCTCTTTCTAACTTGCTTTGATTTTTCCTCTATTATAAGAATGGTGAAGATCATAGCACATTCTTCTGAACCAACTAAATATTGTGTCAAAAATACCTGATATAAAAGCCATGCTTAGAATTCTGGTTCCTTGCAGTTGTATAACAAACACAACTTTTGTTTTATTTTACAGCATTTAGAATTGATTTTGCTTAAATGCAAAACTGAGAAGCCACAAAAATTGGATTAACCACAAATCAAAGAATGCCTGGAGCTGGGCTTAGGTTATATACTTGTGCATCAGCTTCTTGAGTGTCTGCCTTAATGGATAATATTTCCTAAAGCATTTTTATGTATTTCAAACAATAAATAAAACAAGTTACAATAGGTGTGTTCACCTACTGAATTTACCTGCTGTTACATCTGCGTTTGACATGGCTGCCCTTGAGTTTCATACATTTATAGAGCCAGGCTACTGTGCTGATTAGTATGGGGGTGACTTGGATAAGTTTTGAGGATGAGCAGTCAATGTACTTAAAGGAAGAACTAACTGGGTCACCGTCAAACATTTTCCTTTACATTTTTCAAGGAAAGATCACATCTGTGAGAATCACAAGAAATGCTGAAGATAAAAATATCAAAGCAAAATTGAGACTTAGCTTCCTGACACAGCTCTCCCATTCACCAACACTTGGCAAAAAAAAAAAAAAAAAAAAGTGAAGCTGAAGCTTAATAGGCATTTATTACTGTTATTTAAAATAAGGTCAGAAACCAAACACAAAGAGCCCAGCTCAAGCTGTCTGCCACCTGTCTGGGTCTGGCTGCATGAAGCTGCCACATATTCCCTGGTGGCTGTCCTTCTTGACTACCTAACGGGTTAACCAGCCATCTGTGTCTCCTGCCATCACTAATCAGGGTGGTACACACATCTATTGTCCTTGGGCTTCAGGGCTCTTAGAGCATTGTGGTTCTTTCCTATGGCTTATTGCTTAAGGAAAGCTACTCTGGTTCACAGAGACTTTCTGAAACTCTCCTTTTCTCTCCTTCCGTGACCCTCCAACAGCTTCTCTGCTCTTTCCACCCTTCAGTGGTCCCTCATTCGATTTCCATTTAATCATTAAAATCATCATCACCAAGCTGTCTTTCTCTAGGACTCCATCTGCTTTGCTTTCAAATTCCACATCCTCTGGGACAAAGCACTCCTGAGAATTCCACTATTTTGCAATCTTAAAACTTGAGTTTAGCAGTTACTGACTCTTAATAGTGAGGGAAGCCCCAGCTGCTTGGCTTTAAAGAGGGAAACTGCACACACACACACAGTCATGATTGGGCAACACAATAAAGAGAGAAAATATACTGAAAATCTTGGAGTTCCTGGTTTATTCTGACAGCCACCTAAAATTCAGTTTAACCGATATTTGCTTAACATATAAGTAATAGAGTCTAAAGATAGAAAAATAAATTATAGACCCAGCCACATAAGGTATATGTTGTCTAATTTTATAGGATCTCAAAGTGCTTAAGTTATAATGTTAGATTTAAGAAATAATGAGTAAATTGGAGGGGTGTGTCTTTGTTCTAAATGATCATAGTTTTCTAAAAAAGAAATAATAGTGTGTTTTTCAGATTTCATTGTTTGTTTTTAGTATTTTCCTTGTTTTATCTCATTTACAGGATGTTAATCCCTTCTATCTAATTTTAAAATATTCACAGAAATATAACTGAAATACTGTGTTTGCCTCACCATGCAAACTTTCATTTATGTGAGAAAGTCTAGCCTAATTTCTTAAGTTCTTTTCTAACATTACAGAATACTTTTAATTATAAGAATTAGGCCAGAACTTTGGTTTTAATCACTATGGAAATTCAATTCTTATTTCTCTTATGCAAAGAGAAAGCCAGTACACTTATTGTATGTGAAAATCTTTTACTAGTTGAAAAGAAAATAATATTTTGATTATAGTAATTCAGTATTTCATTAGTACTATTCAGTTTTACTGCTATTCCTCATCCCAATATTCAGAAACTAATAAGGCAGTCTTAATTATTACCTGTCACATGCCTAGAATACATGTCAAACAGTCCATTAAGTGTCTTAAAAGCCCTTTCCCCTGCTGTTTTCTATCTCTTTATTTTTATAGTACTAATCACTGACACCTAGATAACTCAGACAGGAAAAGAGCCTAAACCAAACAGAAAATAACTGTGATTGTGGAACTTGAATAAATACCAGGTGACAGATTTTAGTAACATAAGGACAATAACACGTGTGAAAAGAATCCACAGACCTGTAAAATAATTTGGGTAAAATAAAAAGCATAGGCTTTATCTAAACCACTGATTTAATATTGGGAACAGTTACAATTATAATTAAATTATTCAGTCTTGTTTTTATTTTTTCTGTTTCTCTTTCAAGTCACTCACACGCACTCATTCCCCAGGTTCCTTTTAAGGATGCAATCACAAAGACTAAACCATTCCAAGGGACCTCTTTCTTACTTCGACAGTCTTTCCCTACTGAAATTTGCAGCTCAAATTTCCCATGTGGTTTTCAAGCACATGTTTAGTATCAGTGTTTTTTGATAGAAAAAGTAAACTATTCTGCTTTTTAAAGTGTAACCACCTAAGTTTAAATAAGCATTACTAAATGCATATATATCCTTGTTAAGTTCACTTAGTCACAAAAAAGAGAATGTAAATACTAAACATGAGCATATGTGAGATATCCCTGGGGACTTTCAGAAAAATTTAAACATGACAGCAATTTACAAGGGATCTCTAAACAAGTCTATGAAAAAACCTTTAGCTCAGCAGTAATATAAAGTGTGTACATTAAAACAAAAAAAATTATTCTCAGAGCAAATTAGCAATTATTTAAAACAATGAAAATGTGCAATACTAGCAAAGTCACATGGAAACAGGATTCCTAATCTCTTTTCAGTGGAAGTGAATTTGGCAAACACATTAGGAAACTAATTTGAAACTAAGTATTAGCATTCTTAAATATGATCGTAATATGATTCAATAAATTCACCTTTAGGATACAACGCTTTGGCAATTGTGATGACTAATACTGAGTGTCAACTTGATTGGATTGAAGGACACAAACTATTGATCCTGGGTGTGTCTATGAGGGTGTTGCCAAAGGAGATTAACATTGGAGTCAGTGGGCTGAGAAAGGCAGATCCACCTTTATTACAGGTGGGCACAATCTAATCAGCTGCCAGTATGGTTAGAATACAGAGCAGGAAGAAAAATGTAAAAAGAGAGACTGGCCTAGCCTCCCAGCCTACATGTTTTTCCTGTGCTGGATGCTTCTTGTCCTTGAACACTGGACTCCAAGTTCTTCAGTTTTGGATCTCGGACTGGCTCTCCTTGCTCCTCAGCCTGAAGATGGCCACTTGGGACCTTGTGATCTTGTAAGTTAATATTTAGAAAACTACCCATATATATGTATACATATATTCCATTGTTCTGTCCATCTAGGGAACCCTGACTAATACACATTTTGGTAACAGCAGTGGTTCTAGAGGAACAGAATATTAAGGATGGGGTTCTTTCATTGGCTTTGGGGTTTCTGGAGTTGACTGCTTAATATGATTAGACCCAAAAATGCTAAGGACTCTATTTATAATAGTATGAAGAAAACTGATGATGTTTGGCATGAACTGTTAAGAAACTTATGCAGAATAAATTAATTGGACACTCCTGATTCATTGCTCATAGGAGGCAGGGAGTTTAGCGACTCTGTATGTAATATCTTTGACCATATGTGGAGAACCGCGGAACATAATGAAGCTTGTTGGTTGTTCCTAAGTTCAGTGGACAAAGTGATGAAAGAAAATGATGAACTCAGGGATTCTATCTCCTGGCTTTAGAAGCAGATACTGAGCCTCAAATGTGCCAAGATTGTCCTGCATGAGAGTCTTATCTGCTGTAAAGAAAGAGTTCAACTTGTGGAAAAAAAGACACAAGCTCTTACCATCTGAGTGTCTGATCTGCAATGAAATGTTCATGCACAGCCTCTCCAAGTGTGTACTGTTAAAGTGAGAGCATTAATTAGAAAAGAATGGGACCCCACAACTTGGAATGGAGATGTGTGGGAGGACCCTGATGAAGCTGGGGACACTGACTTTGTAAACTCTGATGAACCATTTTTGCCAGAAGAAACAGCTTCTCCATCCTCAGTAGTGGCAACATCTCCTCCCATAACCATGCTGCCATCAGCCTGTCCACCTTACTCTGAGGAGATAAACCCTGTGCTGCCTGAGGCGACAGTGATGGCCTCCCCTGAGACAGTTGCTAGGCAAGATGTTGATTCTCCTCAGGAGCCACCCCCAACACCTCTGTTTGATTCTAGGCCTATAACTAGACTAAAGTCCTGGCGGGCCCCTAGAGGTGAGGTTGAGAGTGTGACTCATGAGAAGGTGCACTACACTAGGAAAAAACTGCTTGAGTTCTCTAATTTATATAAATAGAAATCTAGAAAACAGAAAGGGGAATGGATATTAAGGGTGTGGGATAATGGTAGAAGGAACACAAAGATGAATCAGACTGAATTTATTGATTTGGCCCACTAAGTAGGGTCTCTGCTTTTAACATTGCAGGTCAGGGAGTTAAAAAAGGTTCTGATAGTTTATTTGCTTGCTTAGCTAAAATATGGATTAAAAGATGGCCCACTGTAAGCAAGCTGGAAATGCCTGATCTCCCCTGGTTTAATGTAGAAGAAGGGATCCAAAAATTTAGGGGGATTGGGATGGAGTAGTGGATTAGTCACTGTACATCTACTCATCCCAGCTAGTGGGGTTCCAGAAGATATATACTTTACCAACACCTTGTGAGGTAGATTTATGAAGGCAGAACCTGCATCTTTGAAGAGCCCTGTAATTGCTTTTCTCTGTATGTCATATCTAACAATGGAAATGGCACTCACTCAACTACAAAATTTAAATACAATGGGAATAATTGGATCCCAGCATGGCAGGGGCCAAATGGTGGCACTCAACCATCAAAGGCAGGGTGAGCATAGCTACCGTAATGGACAGCAATCAGAATAGTCTAACTCGTGTAGATCTCTGGCATTGGCTATTTAATTACAGTGTTACCTAGAAGTGAAATTGATAGGAAGCTTACTCCATTTTTAATGTATATAAGCAAAAAACTTTCAAGTCAAATTGACAAAATACTAATTTGAAGTATAAAAACAGAGAATCATGGCCTCTCAATCAACTCCCAGACTTGAGCCAGTTTACGTCCTTGAATGAAGAGGAGGCTAGGTTCCCTTGAAGAAGGTCCCCACTACATTACCGACAACTTATGCAGTGAATCTTTCTCCCATCCCTCCCCAAGGAGACCTCAGGCCTTTTATCAGGGTAACTGTGAATTATGGAAAGGGAAATGATCATATATTTGGGGGACTAATGGACACTGGCTCTGAGCTGATGTTGATTCCAGGGGGTCCAAAATGTCATTGCAGTCTTTCAGTTAAAGTAGGGGCTTGTGGAGATCAGGTAGTTAATGGAGTTTCAGCTCAGGTCTGACTTACAGTGGGTCCATTGAGTCTCCGGGCTCAAACTGTATTCATTTCCCCAGTGCCAGAATGTATAGTTGGCATAGATACACTTAGCAAGTGGCAGAACCCTCACTTTGGCTCCCTGACTGGTAGGGTAAGGGCTACTATGGTGGTAAAGGCCAAATGGAAGCTGTTAGAGCTGCCTCGACTAGAAAAATAGTAAATCAAAAACAATATCACATCCCTGGAGGGTTTCTGGAGATTAGTGCCACCATCAAAGACTTTGAAGATGCAGGGGTGGTGATTCTCACCACATCCCCATTCAACTCTCCCATTTGGCCTGTACAGAAAACAGATGAATCTTAGAGAATGACTGTGGATTATCATAAGCGTAACCAAGTGGCGACTGTAATTGCAGCTGCTATACCAGATACGGTTTTATTGCTTGAGCAAATTGACACATCTTCTGGTACCTGGTATGTAGCTATTGACTTGGCAAATGCCTTTTTCTCCATTCCTGTCCATAAGGGCCACTGGAAACAATTTGCCTTCAGTTGGCAAGGCCAGCAAAATACTCTTACTGACCTACCTCAGGGATATATTAACTCTCCAGCTTTGTGTTACAATCTTATTCAGAGAGATCTTGGTTGCTTTTCACTTTTGCAAGATATTACACTGGTCCCTTACATTTATGACATTATACTGATTGGATCCAGTGAGCAAGAAGTAGCAAACATACTAGACTTACTGCTGAGCCATTTTTGTGCCAGAGGATGGGAAATAAATCTGACCAAAAGTTAAGGACCTTCTATCTCAGCAAAATTTCTAGGGATCCAGTGATGTGGGGCTAGTTGAAATATTTCTTCTAAGGTGAAGGATAAGTTGCTACATTTGGCTTCTCCTACAACAAAGAAAGAGGAACAATGCCTAGTGGGCCTATATGGATTTTGGAGTCAACACATTTCTCATTTGGATGTGTTACTTCAGCCCATTTATCAAGTGACCTGAAAGGATGCCAGTTTTGAGTGGGGTCCAGAACAGGAGAAGGCTCTGCAACAGATCCAGGCTGCTGTGCATGCTGCTCTGGCACTTGGGCCATATGACCCAGCAGATCCAATGGTCCTTGAGGTATCAGTGGCAGATAGAGATGCTGTTTAGAGCCTTTAGCAGACCCTCATAGGTTAATCACAGTGGAGGTCTCTAGGATTTTGGGGCAAGGCCCTGTGATCTTCTGCAGATAAATACTTTCCTTTTGAGAGAGCGCTTTTGGCCTGTTACTGGGCTTTGGTGGAAACTGAACGTTTGACTATGGGTCATTAAGTCACCAGGTGACCTGAACTGCCTATCATGAACTGGGTGTTTCTGACCCATCTAGCTATAAAGTAGGTCATGCACAGTAGCATTTCATAATTAAATGGAATTGGTATATATGTCATCAGGCCCAAACAGGTCCTGAAGGGGCAAGCAAGTTACATGAGGAAATGGCTCAAATATCCATGGTCTCTACTCTTGCCACCCTGCTTCTCTCCCCCAGCCTACACCAGTGGCCTCATGGGGAGTTCCCTAAGATCAGTTTACAGAGGAAGAGAAGACTAGGGCCTGGTTCACAGATGGTTCTGCACAATACTCAGGCACTACCCAAAAGTGGACAGCTGCAACATTCAGCTCCTTTCTAGGACATCCTTAAAGGACAGTGGTGAAGGAAAATCTTCCTAGTGGACAGAACTTCAAGTAGTGTGCCTGGTTGTGCACTTTGCATGGAAAGAGAAATGGACAGATGTCCAATTATGTATTGATAAATGGGATATAGTCAATAGTTTGGCTGGATGATCAGGGACTTGGAAGAAGCATGATTGGAAAATTGGTGACAAAGAAATTTGGGGAAGAAATATGTGCATGGACCTCTCTGAGTGGTCAGCAACTGTGAAGATATTCATACACCACGTGAGTGCTCACCAACAGATGACTTCATCAGAGGAGGATTTTAATAATCAAGTGGATAGAATGATCCATTCTGTGGACATCACTCAGCCTCTTTCCCCAGCCACCTCTGTTATCGCCCAATGGGCCCATGAACAAAGTGGCCATGGTGGCAGGGATGGGGTTATGCATGTGTCCAGCAATATGAACTTTCACTAACCTACACTGACCTGGTTATGTCCGCTGCTGAGTGCCAATTTGCCATCAGCAGAGAACAACACTGAGCCCTCAATATGGCACCATTCCTCGGGGTGATCAACCAGCTACATGGTGACAGACTGATTATATTGAACTTCCTCTATCATGAAAAAGGCAAATGTTTGTCCTCACTGGACAGATGTTTGTTCCTACTTGGGGTATGGGTTTGCCTATCCTGCACACAATGCTTTTGCCAAGACTACTAGCCATGGATTCAGGGAATGCCTCATTCACCAATATGATATTCCACGCAGCATTGCCTCTGACTAAGGCACTCACTTCATGACTAAAGAAGTGTGACAGTGAGCTCATGCTCATGGAATTCATTGGTCTTACCATGTTTCCCATCATCCTGAAGCAGCTGGATTGACAGAATGGTGGAATGGCCTTTTGAAGTCACAATTACAATGCCCACTAGGTGACAATACTTTGCAAGGCTGGGACACAGTTCTTCATAAGGCTGGTATGCTCGGAATCAGCTTTTAATATATGATACTCTTTTTCCCATAGTCAGAATTCATGAATTCAGGAATCAAGGGGTAGAAGTGGAAATGGCACCACTCGCCACCACCCTTATTATCCACTGGAAAAGTTTTTGCTTCCTGTTCCCAGGACATTATGTTCTGGTTACCTAGAGGTCTTAGTTCCAAATGGTCATTAAGCAGTCTAACAAATAACAGTAGAAATGATCAGACAGTATAACTTACAAAAGTCCTAAAACTTTTGTGACCTTATAAATACAAGTAATGGACAAAAAGAATTGTGACCTTATAAATACAAGTAATGGACAAAAAGAATTTTCTTCAAGGAGGTCCTTGAAACAGAATCCAATTACTCAGAATGCTGCCACTAGGAGACAACAAGGATTCCATTAAACTGAAAGTTAAGGTTGCCACGTGGGCACTTCAGGCTCCTCCTACCTTTAGTTCAACAGGGTAAGAAGGGACTTACAGTCTTGGCTGGGCTGATTGACCTGGACTCTCAAGATGAAATCAGTCTACTACTCCACTGAAGTAAGGAAGAGTACACATGGAATACAGGAGATCCACTTTAGGCGTCTGTTAATATTATCATGCCCTGTGATTAAGGTCGATGGGAAACTGCAATAGGCCAATCCAGGCAGGACTACAAATGACCCAGACCCTTCAGAAACGAAGAAAAACCCCATGACCTGCTGAGGTGCTTACTGAAGGCAAGCAGAATACTGAATGTGTAGTAGAGGAAGATAGTCATCAATACCAGCTATGACCATGTGACCAGCAATAAAAATGAGGATGGTAATTGACATGAATATTTCCTCCCTTTCTTTGATAAAAACATGTTCGTGCATGTATACACTTATACTAAGAAAGTATCTTCATTTTATTTCCTTTCTCCTGTATCATATGACATAAGATTTATTGACTTCACATCAGCATTTAAGTATTGTTAACTTTTTGTAGTAGTATCTGGGCTGGGGATTGGTGCATTTCTGATTGTACAAAGGATAGTTGTATTATGTTAGGCATAATTATGACCTTACTTTTTTAACTTTCAATTTGTTATTGAATGGAAAAGAAACATTTATTCTTTGGTCTCTACCATTTTTGCTGTTGATATTACTATTTAGCAATAGATGATATTAAATTCAAAATACATACCTAGTACATGTAACTTGTATAATGCACAAAAATTAAAATATGTACATTTTAACTACCTACAATGAAGCACAGAGTATAAGAAGACTGTATTTTTGAATGATTTCAATGCTTTTTAGAGGACAAAGGACATAAACCTATAACTCCCAAGTTTATAGGGTTTATAATCATAATATCACACACAAATATTTTTTATTATCCTACAAAATCAACAAGAATAAACTCTCCCAAATGACATATGATGGACAGAGCCAAGTGACAGTAAGCTTCTCATAGGCATATATCTCAGAGTCATTTTTTTCTTTCTGTTTTAAACATTTTTAATGTAATACTTAAATGCGTAGTGGGGGTGTCTGACACACTCCTTGTGTATAAAGAAGAAAATTGGGCTGGGCGTGGTGGCTCAAGCCTGTAATCCCAGCACTTTGGGAGGCTGAGGCGGTTGGATCAAGAGGTCAAGAGATTGAGACCATCCTGGTCAACGTGGTGAAACCCCGTGTCTACTAAAAATACAAAAAATTAGCTGGGCATGGTGGCGCGTGCCTGTAATTCCAGCTACTCAGGAGGCTGAGGCAGTAGAATTGCCTGAACCCAGGAGGTGGAGGTTGCAGTGAGCCGAAATCGCGCCATTGCACTCCAGCCTGGGTAACAAGAGCGAAACTCCATCTCAAAAAAAAAAAAAAAAAGAAAATCACCTGTTTATTTCATTTCTAAAACCCACTAAAATTATGATACCAAAGCAACAGGAAAGGAAATGGTCCAATCTGTTACCGTAGTCAGTTGGGCAACTGTTTTTGGAGGGTGGACATAGGATTGTAGATATAAAGAATGGTCTGGAATATAAAAACAATGAAGAGTTTTGTAGTCATTCTTAGAACAACCTGTACACCACTGCTACTTGACTCCTCACCGCCCAACATATGTTCCTTGCTTTAGTGGATATGCTAATCTACAGTTTACAAAACTTAGTTTAATAACAATTGTACAGTTATATACTGTATCATGTCTGGAGTAAAAACACACTTTTATGTTCCAATAATATGACTGTTGACTATATGGTGACTCATCTGTCTTGGCTTTCTAAGGAAAGCCAATCTTAAACCATGGCAACCTCACTGAGTAAGAAGGTTTAACAGAGAAGCTAGAAAACATAATCGTGAACCTTCATAAAACAATTTCTAATATGAGAAATTCTGTTGTTTTCTTGATATGAATGTCAATCTCAGTTGAGATTTATGAGTAATTGGATACTGTTTCAAGGACCTCCTTGAAGAAAATTCTTTTTGTCCATTACTTGCATTCATAAGTTCACAAAAGTCTGAGGGCTTTTGTAAGTTATACTGTCTGATCATTTCTTCTGGTTTTTGTTAGACCACTTAATGATTTCAAGGCAATAGCTCATAAGATTATGAATTAAATTATGTTGACATATCAACATCACTGATGGCTTTACTTAAAGTACACTAGGCAATTTTGAGTGAAGAAAACTCAAGGGATCCTCTGATCCCTCCACTGTATGTCACTCAGTAACATTTTCCACTAAATAATCTTTTCTCTCTAGGGCACCATTGGGGTTTGTCTAAAATTCCACACAATGCTGCCATATACTGAAAGTGACAGTACCTCATGCAGAACCAATTAAACCAGAATTTAGGAAGCAATCTTTTTTTTTTCAGACTTATGGAAAATGTCAAAATCAATATTTTAACTTTTGACATTTTACAAGAATTGTGTTCACAAGTGTAGTTGATTATTTTAGACAAACGTATGTGTATGTATGCATACCCATTAACCAGGTCTACCTAAAATAGGTTTGTCTTAGATGAAATTGAAATTGTTGGGGAGACATAGGGTAGAAATAGTATATTAATTTGTTTTTGGGTACACAAATCTTGTGTGAATTAAACTACTCATTAGTTAAAGCACATATCAGCTGGGGCACTATCAGTCTGGTCCTCTTGTGTGGCCCAGCCCTTACTAAAGCTGAGCTTTCTAACTCATATTTTCTCTCTCTCTCTCTATATATATACATTGTATGCACTGTTTTTCTTCATGTCCTATATACATTGATTACATGGGAAAAATAAGAAATTAAGAGTTTAATGCAAAGGCAGTGTTCATTTGCAGATGTGAGTAGGAGCAAAAGGCTAATTTGATAATTAGATGCATTCATTTTAATTTCAGAAGGGTTCTGATGAAGAGACAATTATATTCCTGCTATTGTGCAACAGTATGCTGTCTGCATGACAATTTTTGCTTTTATTCATTATAAACTTATTCATTCCACAAGTATGTTATTATGCACCTTCTATCTATTAGCCATTGTTTTAGTCTCAGAATACAAGAGTAAAGCCAGCAGACATAGCCTTTGTCTTTAAGGAGATAGTAGGAAGTAATGGCTAAAGTTCTACATTCTGAAGTTATATTCAGATTCTGTCTCTCATTGGCTGTTTAGCAATGGGCAAGATTCTTATACTTCTATGTACCTTACTTTGCTCATCTGTAAATTAGTAAGTTATCATTGCTCTGAGGAGTAAATATAAAATATATAAAGTCTTTAGAAAAGTGTCTTGCACATAGTATATACTTAAGTAATAGTAGTTATTTTTATAGTGGAGGGAGCTTACAATTAGGGGAAAAGATAAGCAAATAAGTAATTAAAATACAATGTGTTGTGTGATATAATAGAAGAATCAAAGTCACCATGGAAGCCACAAAAAAATTCCATATAACCTTAATTTGAAGTGCCATGGAAGGCTTCCTGGAAAAGGTGATGTGTAAATTGGGAATTTTTATAAGAAATTAGTTAGGTGAGGAGAAAACATTGAGAATGCAGGGGGGACTCTACTTCTCACAGGAGAAACAGCAAAAGACCACAGAACAAGAACACATTCAGAAATTTAACTTTTGAAAACACAAACCTTTTTTGTTATAAGTGAACCATGTGACTGGGTGCAGTGGCTCACACCTGTAATCCCAGCACTTTGGGAGGCCACGGTGGGCAGTTCACTTGAAATCAGGAGTTCAAAACCAGCCTGTCCAACATGAGTGAAACCCCGTTTCTACTAAAAGTACAAAAAGAAAAGTTAGCTGGCCATGGTGGCGCACACCTGTAATCGCAGCTATTCAGGAGGCTGAGGGAGGAGAATCACTTGAACCCAGGAAGCAGAGGTTGCAGTGAGAAAAGATCAAACCACTGCACTCGATCCTGGACAACAGAGTGAGTAAGACTCTGTTTAAAAAAAAAAACTGACCCATATTTATTTCTGATATCATGTCTAGGCTATTCTTTGTCCATTGCAGTGTTACGGAATTTAAAGGGAAACTTGCTGAAAGATTCAACCCAAATAAGAACAGGTATTCCTTTCTCTTCCCCACCCCTATTTCTTTTCTTTTCTTTTCAAACATCGAATACTGTTTAAAAGTCTTTTGTTGGCTCCATATAAAAAATTTCATTTACAAATGTGCCCAAACTATTTCTATAGTCACTACTTTATTCATCTATGAACTCACATCAACCCCCATATCTTCAGAGGGAATTTATACTTGGCTTGAGATATTCACAGACTTTAAATCTGGCTGCTGCTAGCCAAAATTCTAGGATTCAAGATGCACAATTTGCACAGAACAATTTTTACTGAAAAAAAGTAATTTCACAGATAAGGTTTCTCTATTAAGAAGATCTGATAAATAGTGAAAGTTGTAAAACACTTTTCTATGAAAGAAAATATACTTCTTTATATTTTCCATTTGCTGTATCCTAAAAAGGTCTAATTCTGATGCATTGTCCTTCACTCTGGATCTCCATTTAAAAGATAGAACAAAAATACTAGCACTTCCTGGCAGCTAAAGCAGGTCATGACTTAAATGAACTCTGAGCAAGGCTCCCATGGGAAAGTAATTGTGTCACACTTCCCCATTCCTAGTACATAAGATTCCAAATATTCTAGAAGTGAATGTTGTTCATTGGTAATGATACAGACAATAACACAGAAATTAAGAAAATATTATTATTAGGTACTTTTAGATGGAAGTTTGATGTATCCACGTCAGATATTTCTATCTAAATGTAGATTAAAAGCAGACTTAGTTTTTTTTTCAGCAGACCATTAACTTACTTTGTTCAAAAAACCAAGAGAAAGAGGCAGTCATTTCTCCCAAAATGTCACAATGTCATATCTTTCCTTGTCACAAGCAAGACAAATGCTTCTTGTTTCATATGCAGAAAGAATATACTGGGTTATGCTCTCATTGAATCATATTGGCCCACTACATCTTTGGAACAAATTTCGATTTGAATTCCAGCTAAAATCATCCTTTTTCTACAGAAGAATTTAAGGGCAAGTCATGGTATTTGACAGATTCATTTGGTACCCTTATGAAGTAAAAATTAAAAACAAGAAATATTCTTGCATATACCTTGAAAGATGTAAAGGAAAATATGAACACCTAAATTGAAAGATCAATTTCATCAGAAAACAATAGGTGTAAGTACGAAATAGTTTTAAGAGGCTGATTGTGGTCAAAATATGTGTACAGATCAAATTCTTATCCGATTTTTTGGATGAGAATCATGGTAAGGTAACTACTTTGGAGAACATGGGAGGAAAATCCTCAAATTGGGAAATGAAGCAAAAACAGCTGTCTTCCCAATGTAAAGAAAAAAAAGTTACAGACATTTATATATGTGGTTCAGAAAATTCTAATACTTAATTTGCCTATATTGCATATTTAAATAAATGCCTATATATAAAGACGGAAGAGTTAGAGAAAGTCATCTACATTAATGTAACTATAAAGAACATTCTTTGAAGGCTTTTGCAAGTAATATGTAGCTACAGATATTCAGTGAAAGTGACTGGTGAAGACACTGAATTTCTCAACAGACTGGAAATCTTCCAAAACTCTGTCTATATTGGAGAGAGACAGAAAAAAAGGAGCAAAACTATGCTCGGATGTGACATACCTAAAGTTAAATAATTATAATAAAAGAACATTTCAAAGCTACTATATTAGAATAGTTTCTAAAATGTGAAGCATCTTTTTGTTCCCCACTTTCAGAAATTAGTCTACAGCAGAATCAAGAATATATGAATGCCAGTAATGCTCATTCTATTCCCTGGATCTTTACACTTTTCTCTTTCTCAGGAACCAACATAGTTCTGATCACAGGGTGAGTACTTAATTTCTTCCTAATAATAAATAACTAAAATTGATTTTTAAAAATAATTATCGACAACCCTGACAGGATTTTCAATTAACTGCCAAAAAGGGTACTAAGAAAACCAATCAACACTTCCTACGTGTCAAGCATAAGTCAAAGCACATTACATGTATTATTAACTTTTCAAAACTTGCAGTAATCTTCTGAATTAGATACTAGCATCATCAAAAAAATGGGAAAATTTAGGCATGGACAGGTTAAGTAATTTTTCCAAGGTTACAGAAATTCTGCATTCTTAATCTGTATACCACACTGCGGAATTATTTGGAGACTGGAGGTATCTGGCATTGAAATAATGAAAATTCTGTATCTTTGCCTGTATCAGAAAGAACCTGGAGCAGTTCCACAGTCACAGCCCTGAATTCTGGGGTTGAGATGATACCCAAAGGGCTCTTACAACTAGCCGCATTTGCTGTCTAAGGATTTGGATCCCTTTCACCAAGAAGATGGATCAAACAGAACATTTTTATGATCTGGTCAGGAATTATATAATTAGGCAAACATTTTTATCCCTAGAGGACTTTCTCATTATCCAAGGCAGTACCTGTGATTACTCTAACTGCTCTAATCCCATATCTTTTTGGCAATAACAACAGCAAAATCATATTCCTCAAATGCATGATTGCATGCAGTTTTAATCAAAGTGAAAAAAGAACACTCAAACCGGTATCAGCAGTGGATTGGCTTCTAGCATTTTCCTTTACTTTTTTATGTTTATTGAATGACTTTTCTCTTTGTAGACCTGACTGAAAAGAGCTTGACTGTGGGACTATATTTCACTCACATGAAAATGTCAAGACATGTAAAAAAAGCAATAAAAACAGAAGAAATACTGAGAGAATTTATAATGTTGGTGGGTGTCTTGCTTCTCTGATGTTCATTGTCTGCACACACAGTAGATTAATAAAAAGTAAAAAAGAGCGGATATTTTTTCATTTTTTACATGTTAACAAACAAAGAACAATATTAGATGCTGTTTCTCAAAATGTAAACACATAATTCTGGTGATGATCATCAATATTTTTCTCTTTTCCTCTGTACAAAGAAAGATAAAATGAGTGCTTTCACTTCTGAAACTTCAAGGTTTACTCTAGCTCAAGGACCCTGCTTTATTCATTTTTGAGTCCCCTGCACTCAATAATGTGACTAATACTTAGTATGTATTCAAGAATTTTCTGCTGAATCAAAATGTAAGAGTGAAAAACCAATTCTCATAGAACTTGCAAAGAGACCACCTGAAGGCATGCAAGCAATAGACACCATGGATTTTAAACCCAAAAGCATAGTTTGCCAATACTATTTGCCAAGTAAATGAAATTGCTTATTGTTTAACCTAATCTACAGTTATTATTCTAACAGTAACATTTATCAGTTACCTACTAGGTGCCAAACCCTTTCGTGGAAAGCTAGTATATTTGTGTTTTAAGATACTCATAAGACTTGTGAGGTAGAAATTGTTACCAACCAAAGTGAGATTGCTGAAGGTCGGACAGTTAATATATGATGGAATTAGAAGAAGAAACTTAAATGTGTGTCTCTAGAGCCTATACTCTTGCTGTCACTTATATTGTCTGAAACTTTGAGCTGAGCCATGTGTATATACTTTATGAACAGCAAGCATACTATTTAAACATTGTCAATTAGGACTACAGTGGACATATCAAAATATAATATCAAAGAGAAAATGTTGAGCATTATGAAAAGGAGTTTCCTGTGCCTAGGGGTTATTGGGTTGATTATCTATGTGTGCAGCTTTTGTTTTACACATAAGGTTTTAAATATTCAAGGAAAAACTAAAGGATTCTAGAAAAAAGCTAATTTGCTAGATTATTTTAAAAATAATCAATAATTATAGTCCACAACTAGAAAATACAGAAAGTCTTGGACGTAAAGTCAAACATAACAAAAATGTCTCTAAGCACAGTGTTCTTTTTTCTTCATGTTGTAAAGCTAGTTGAATCCAAAGGCCCTTAGTTAACATATAATTGAGAGGCAACATTCCTAGAAAAATAAACATTGTGTGTGTGTGTGTGTGTGTGTGTGTGTGTGTGTGTATACCTGTTACCACTAGACCAATTTTATAATTTTATCTATAATTTATAAATCTGCTTTCATTTGGACCCTTTATGCTTTGTTGATCTGAGAGTGAGGAAGACATTAAGACCTATCCCCTTTTCTTTCTCTTTCTCTTAAGATGGCAACACTTTGTATTGGTTTTCAGAGGTTTCAAAACACTTCAATACTCTTCATCTCAGTGAATCCTCACATAGTCAATAGCAGTACTACCAATATTATTTTGTCCATATTGCAGATGAGAAAGCAGCAGAACAGGGGAACTTGTAGCAAAGTAAAATCGGAACTGAGTTTCCTGGTAGCCAGATTCAGTGTTCCTTCCTCTAATAAAGCACTGGTCTGGGTATTTTCTTGATCCAATCTCCTTGCTTGATTGTCTTCACACTGAGTTTCTAACCTGACAGGATAGAAATGCTGACTGTTTTTGAAATGATTTACCAAACTAAAAAAAAAAAAAAAATCAAATCAACACACACAGGAAAGCCTAAGAAACCCAAATCACCGTTGCTTTTTTAAGTTTAAACTGATATATTTTCCATTAATAAGCTTGAGAAAATCTGGACATAATTTTTTCCAGATATCCCTTCCCCAGTTCCTCTTTTGCACCATGGGCTTTAGAGCTACTAGCAGGCAATAAAACAATGCCAGGATTGAGTGCTGTGTGAGGACTGGTATACCAAGATTGCAGAATGCTGTTTGGTGTTCTTTTTATATTTCTACAAACTGTTCCACAAACCTTAAGCATCAAACTTCTTATTTTTTATATAAGTGTTTATCTCCAGCAAACTTCCTCCTTTAATATTTTAATAATATTTGGAGAGAATAGAAATTCCTAGGGGGCAAAGGAGCAGCCATGGTAGAACAAAACGTGCGTTCATATCCATGTTGGAATGATCAAGAGAGAGTGAATGTGTGTATTTAGAGAGAGTCCTTAAACTGGCATTAGTATGTATGAAGACAATGTTAAAAGCCTTGCAAAACATGCAGAAGCAAACCATCTCTGAAATTACTGGAAGAGATTTCCAATTCATCAAGTACTATTTAATTACTTTAAAGCTTCAACTTAAAAACAAATCCAGCAGAATGATGGCATTGAGGGGTTTTAATCATATTTTATCACAGTCCCTAGGAGATTGGTCCATGAAAGGAGCAAAATCAATTTGAGATTTCCTGGGATTATTAACCATTTAAAACACCAGATTTTTGTATTGGCCAATCCATCAAACAGAAATATGCTTCTTTAAGGCATGAAAAGTTTATTAATTCACTGATCCATGATTATTTTTCTATGTGAAACACACAGTTAATAATAGGGATAAACCACTTCTCTAAAAATTCCATAATTCAAATAAAATCAAACTTGATTTACTTGGAAATCTGCTTCCCCTCCCCCAGGGACTGCATTACAGCTGCTGTAGGATTATCATGAGATTAGTAACCTTTGTGAGATTTCTTATCAGGTGTTTGGTTTTTGTCCTGGCAGAGAAAATACTCCTTTTAGGATGAGCAGTGATTTGTGTGTGCATACAGATGGAACAAGTTTGTCAGGATTTTGCTTGACCTCTCAGCTCAGCTTAAGACTGGGAACCTTAAACTTTAAGTTCAAAGTTAAGGTGCAGTGACTCAAGCCTGTAATCCCAGCACTTTGGGAGGCTGAGGTGGGTAGATCACGAGTTCGAGACCATCCTGGCCAACACGGTGAAACCCCATCTCTACAAAGAATACAAAAATTAGCTGGGCGCAGTGGCATGTGCCTATAATCCCAGCTACTCGGGAAGCTGAGGCAGGAGAATCACTTGAATTTGGGAGGCAAAGGTTGCAGTGAGCTGAGATTGCTCCAATGCACTCCAAGCTGGGCAACACACAGACTCAGTCTCAAAAAGAAAAAAGCAATACAGAGTATTCAGCTAATTTTTAGTACCAAGGTATGGACTTTTTTCTGCTTTTTTCTAACATATTTTGTTGGCTTTTATTCTGGACCTGTTAATGCAGAATTTCCAGACCTTTTTTTAAATTCTCTAATTTTTTAATTCTGAATTTCCCAAGGCAAATGCATATATGCTGATGAATAAGCCTTGTCAGTAGTTGATTCCCTTTCTATTTTCTCTATGTTCTGCCTCTTCCATCTCCCAGTGATATACACTACCACTTTTTTGTGTTCAGAGAGGAGTCATTTCTACTAGACACCACCATCTCCTTTTGAGCACAGCAGTCTTTGTCAAGATTCATTATCACATCTTCTTAGGACCACCATTTCATACCACAATGGGGCATTTTCTTTGGATTCCTCAATATTCCTTAATCACCTTGTGTTCATTGTAGAAATGGAGACAATGGCTCCCTCCTATGTAAACGTTAGACTTTTTCTGCAAATGAATGCACCAAGTATTTCAAATTGTTTAGTAAAGCTTTATAAAATGTTTTTTCTCTATTTACAATGAATCCCCACCCCACTTCCTCATGTGACATATAGGAATGTCTGTGATGTGAAGATTCTACATTAAAAAAAAGAAAATAAGTAATAAATACTGTGTGTGTGTGTGTGTGTGTGTGTGTGTGTGTGCTTTTAGCTTTTTAGGTTAAGGGGTACATGTGCAGGTTTTTTATATTTTTAGGTAAATTGTGCATCATTGAGGTTTGATGGACAGATTCTTTTGTCACCCAGGTAATAATCACAGTATCCAATAGCTAGTTTTTGATCCTTTCTCTCCTCCCACACTATCCCTTCAAATAGGCCTTGATGTCTGTTGCTCCTTTCTTTGTGTCCATGTGTACTCACTGTTTAGCTCCCACTTATGAGAACCTGTGGTATTTGGTTTTCTGTTCCTGTGTTAGCTTGCTTAGGATAATTGTCTCCAGCTCTATCCATATTGCTGCAGAGGACATGCACTCGTTCTCTTTTATGACTGCATAGTATTCTATGATGTATGTGTACCACATTTTCTTTATCCAGTCTACTGTTTATGGGCATTTAGGTTCATTTTATTTCTTTACTAATGTAAGTAGTGCAACAATGAACATTGTTCACATTGTGTGCGTGTGTCTTTATGCTAGAACAATTTACATTCCTTTTGATATATACCCAATAATGGGATTGCTGAGTTGAATGGCAGTTCTGTTTTAAGTTCTTTGGGAGATTGCCACACCACTTTCCAAAATGGTTGAACTAATTTACATTCTTACCAGCAGTGTATAGGCATTCTGTTTTCTCTGCAACCTCACCAGCATGAGATTTTTCTTTTTAACTTCAGTAATAGCCGTTCTGACTGGTGTGAGATGGTTTCTTATGGTTTTGATTTGCATTTCTCTAATGAGTAGTGATATTCAGCTTTTGTTCTATGCTTGTTGGCTGCCTGTATGTCTTCTTTTGACAAATACCTGTTTATGTTCTTTGTCCATTTTTATGAGGTTGTTCGTTTTTTTGCATGTTAATTTGTTTAAGTTCCTGATAGATGCTAGACCTTTGTTGAATACATAGTTTGCAAATATTTTCTCCCATTCTGTAGGTTGGTTGTTCTCTCTCTTGATAGCTTCTTTTGCTGTGTAGCAGCTCTTTAGTTTAAGTAGGTCCCATTTATTAGCTTTTTTGTTTTTGTCGCAATTGCTTTCGGCATCTTCAACATGAAATCTTTGCTAGGTTCTATGTCCAGGATAATATTTTCTAGGTTATCTTCAAGGGTTGTAGAGTTTTATATATAGTTTTATAAGTATTATATATTATTTTATAAGTTTTGTATATAGTTTTACATTTAAGTCTTTAATAAATTTGAGTTCATTTTTATATATGGTATAAGGAAGGGGTCCAGATTCACTCTTCTGCATATGGCTAGTTATTACAGCATCATATTTTTTATTTTTTATTGGATTTTAGGTTTTGGAGTACATGAGCAGAGCATGCAAGACAGTTGCATAGGTACACACATGGCAGTGTGCTTTGCTTTCCTTTTCCCCTTCACCCACATTTGGTATTTCTCCCCAGGCTATCCCTCCCCACCTCCCCCTCCCACTGGTCCTCCCCTATTCCCCCCAATAGACCCCAGTGTTTAGTACTCCCCTTTCTGTGTCCATGTGTTCTCATTTTTCATCACCCGCCTATGAGTGAGAATATGCGGTGTTTCATTTTCTCTTCTTGTGTCAGTTTGCTGAGGATGATGTTCTCCAGATTCATCCATGTCCCTACAAACGACACAAACTCATCATTTCTGATTGCTGCATAATATTCCATGGTGTATATGTGCCACATTTTTCCAATCCAGTCTATTATCAATGGGCATTTGGGTTGATTCCAGGTCTTTGCTATTGTAAACAGTGCTGCAATGAACATTCGTGTACATGTGTCCTTATAGTAGAACAATTTATCGTCTTTTGGATACATACCCAGTAATGTGATTGCTGGGTCAAATGGAATTTCTATTTCTAAGGCCTTGAGGAATCACCACACTGTCTTCCACAATGGTTGAACTAATTTACACTCCCACCAACAGTGTAAAAGTGTTCCTTTTTCTCCACATCCTCTCCAGCATCTGTTGTCTCCAGATTTTTTAAAGATCGCCATTCTAACTGGCGTGAGATGGTATCTCAATGTGGTTTTGATTTGCATCTCTCTGATGACCAGTGACGATGAGCATTTTTTCATATGATTGTTGGCCTCATATATGTCTTCTTTCGTAAAGTGTCTGTTCATATCCTTTGCCCACTTTTGAATGGGCTTGTTTGTTTTTTTCCTGTATATCTGCTTGAGTTCTTTGTAAATTCTGGATATCAGCCCTTTGTCAGATGGGTACACTGCAAAAATTTTTTCCCATTCTGTTGGTTGCCGATCCACTCTAGTGACTGTTTCTTTTGCCGTGCAGAAGCTGTGGAGTTTCATTAGGTCCCATTTGTCTATTTTGGCTTTTGTTGCCAATGCTTTTGGTGTTTTGTTCATGAAGTCCTTGCCTACTCCTATGTCCTGGATAGTTTTGCCTAGATTTCCTTCTAGGGTTTTTATGGTGCCAGGTCTTATGTTTAAGTCTTTAATCCATCTGGAGTTAATTTTAGTGTGAGGTGTTAGGAAGGGGTCCAGTTTCTGCTTTCTGTACATGGCTAGCCAGTTTTCCCAACACCATTTGTTAAACAGGGAATCCTTTCCCCATTGCTTGTTTTTGTCAGGTTTATCAAAGATTGTACAGTTGTAGATCTGTTGTGTTGCCTCTGGTGCCTCTGTTTTGTTCCATTGGTCTATATCTCTGTTTTGGTACCAGTACCATGCTGTTTTGATTACTGTAGCCTTGTAGTATAGTTTGAAATCTGGTAGTGTGATGCCCCCCGCTGTGTTCTTTTTGCTTAGAATTGACTTGGCTATGCGGGCTCTCTTTTGGTTCCATATGAAGTTCATGGTGGTATTTTCCAGTTCTGTGAAGAAAGTCAATGGTAGCTTGATGAGGATAGCGTTGATTCTGTAAATTACTTTGGGCAGTATAGCCATTTTCACGATATTAATTCTTCCTAACCATGAACATGGAATGTTTCTCCATGTGTTTGTGTCCTCTCTGATTTCATTGAGCAGTGGTTTGTAGTTCTCCTTGAAGAGGTCCCTTACGTTCCTTGTGAGTTGTATTCCAAGGTATTTTATTCTTTTTGTAGCAATTGTGAATGGCAGTTCATTCTTGATTTGGCTTTCTTTAAGTCTGTTATTGGTGTAGAGGAAGGCTTGTGATTTTTGCACATTTATTTTATATCCTGAGACTTTGCTGAAGTTGCTTATCAGTTTCAGGAGTTTTTGGGCTGAGGCAATGGGGTCTTCTAGGTATACTATCATGTCGTCTGCAAATAGAGACAATTTGGCTTCCACCTTTCCTATTTGAATACCCTTTATTTCTTTTTCTTGCCTGATTGCTCTGGCTAGAACTTCCAGTACTATATTGAATAGGAGTGGTGAGAGAGGGCATCCTTGTCTAGTGCCAGATTTCAAAGGGAATGCTTCCAGTTTTTGCCCATTCAGTATGATATTGGCTGTTGGTTTGTCATAAATAGCTTTTATTACTTTGAGATACGTTCCATCAATACTGAGTTTATTGAGGGTTTTTAGCATAAAGGGCTGTTGAATTTTGTCAAACGCCTTCTCTGCGTCGATTGAGATAATCATGTGGTTTTTGTTTTTTGTTCTGTTTATGTGGTGAATTACGTTGATAGACTTGTGTATGTTGAACCAGCCTTGCATCCCCGGGATGAATCCTACTTGATCATGATGAATAAGTTTTTTGATTTGCTGTTGCAATCGGCTTGCCAATATTTTATTGAAGATTTTTGCATCTATGTTCATCATGGATATTGGCCTGAAGTTTTCTTTTCTCGTTGGGTCTCTGCCAGGTTTTGGTATCAGAATAATGTTGGTCTCGTAAAATGATTTGGGAAGGATTCCCTCTTTTTGGATAGTTTGAAATAGTTTTAGAAGGAATGGTACCAGCTTCTCTTTGTGTGTCTAGTAGAATTCGGCTGTGAACCCGTCTGGACCTGGGCTTTTTTTGAGTGGTAGGCTCTTAATTGCTGCCTCGACTTCTGACCTTGTTATTGGTCTATTCATAGTTTCATCTTCCTCCTGGTTTAGGCTTGGGAGGACACAGGAGTCCAGGAATTTATCCATTTCTTCCAGGTTTACTAGTTTATGTGCATAGAGTTGTTTGTAATATTCTCTGATGATGGTTTGAATCTGTGGAATCTGTGGTGATTTCCCCTTTATCATTTTTATTGCATCTATTTGGTTGTTCTCTCTTTTATTTTTTACAGCATCATTTATTGAACAAAATGTCTTGTCCCCATTGCTTGTTTTTGTTGACTTTGTTGAAGATAAGATGGTTGTAGGTGTGTGGATGCTTTTCTAGGGTCTCTGTTCTGTTCCATTGGTCTGTGTGTCTGTTTCTGTTCCAGCACCATGCTGTTTTGGTTACTATAGCCTTGTAGTATAGTTTGAAATTGGGCAATGTGATGCTTCTAGCTTTGTTCTTTTTGCTTAGGATTGCCTTGGCTATTTGGGCTTTGTTTGGTTCAATATGAATATTAAAATACCTTTTTCTAGTTCTGTGAAAAATGTCATTTGTAATTTGATACAAAGAGTATTGAATCTGCTTTGGGTCATAAGGCCATTTTAACAACATTGTTTCCTCCTATCCATGAGCATGGAATGCTTTTTCATTTGTTTGTGTCATTTATGATTTGTTTGGGCTGTTAAGCAGCATGTTTTATAGAGGTTTACATGTTTACAAATCTTTCTTCTTCTAGTGTAATGACTCAGACCTACATGTCAATAAATTTTGATTAGTCTCATAAGCTAACACTTCCTAGATATGTAAAGAAAAGTGAAATCAACCGAAATATAGTCTTGGTCATGATCTTCTTTGCTCTTACATGAAGTTGCTAATGAGTACAGGAGTGTGGATGGGAGTGATGCTAAAAACCCACCAACTCATTGTGTTTTCAATTTTAATTTCTGTCCTTGTCAAACTATCCTCTATCAGGCTAAAAATAGTCATGTAAGGACAGCCTGCTACAATATAATTATTTTCAATAATTTTGCATCTGAACTGTTCATGCGCACGAGACATTCTCTTATAATTTTCACATTGTAGTGATTCTTAAGAAAGTTCTCAAGGCTGGGGAGGGAGCTGTAGGAGTGGATGCATAGAACATGTATCAGATAATCTGAGCTGTGAGGAAATATGTGTAGCATCAAAATCCCCAGTCCCTGGAGATTTTTACATCATCAGAGCCCCACCCTTGCTTCATGGAATAGTAAAAGATTCCTGGAATGGGGGTATTGTTTTTTCACCTATGATCCAGGTTATTTTATTAATCCTTAATTTATTGTGACTTTTGAACTTCATCCTTGTTTTTGTTTACAAAATTTTTGCTCTACAGAAGAGGCATATATTGTAATTGTTTTGATATTTGAAATACTGTTTTTTGTTTTGTTTTTGGAAACACTGTCTTGACCCAGTTTGAGGTCAAGACTAGTCAGCTTTCTTCTTGAGCAGCTGATTAAGTCCACGCCCCAACTACATTCCTTATGAAGCTTTTACACTCCTCTGTACCACTCTATGCCTACTCCAATTACCCTGGGACCAGGTATCAGACAACTAGAGACACCCCCTATACCCCAGAGGAATTGGCCAATTCACAGGGGACCTGTGAAACCAAATTAACCCCACTGCATTTGCCGTACATTATGCTTCCCCCTACAGCTTCTACTTGCTTTTACCCTGTTCCCATGAGTAACTCCCTGTGTGGCTCTGCCTGGCAGCATTCCCTCATTTGAAGATATAAGTAACAAAGCATTTTGCCTTTCATCTATTCAAGTGACCCTGCATTGTGTCCTGCCATCTTAAGAACCTTTAAGTCTTATAATATCTATTTTTATATAGTAAGATTTATCTTGTCTTTCAATTGCATCTGACTTTAAAATCAGATCTCCCCTAATCAGATACCTGTAGCAGAATATAGTGAGACTTGGAGTCAGACCTCTCTGAATTCAGATTACAGACACTGATTAGCTGTGTTACCTGAAGCAAGGTCCTGTCTCTCTGGGTCTTGGTTTCTTTATTTATAAAGTAAGACTATCAATAATAGTGCCTATTTCACAGTGTGTGGTAACAATTAAATAACATATTATATGTAAAACCTTTGCATACTATCTGGCATATAGCAAACACTAAATAAATGCTAGCTATTATTATTAATAGGTTTATATTTTACATTTCTCTTTCTGGTTTGACTATAACTATTTCTGCTGTTCTCCTGGGGCTCATTTTGTTGAATAACAACATGAGTGTTTCACTTCTAAAGGATAAGCAAATGTCCCATTAGGATTTTTTGAATTAATCCTTCTGTTACCCAATAATTTATTACTCAACTTTTGCCATATGCTCCTTGTGAGTTCTAGGATATTTTTGTATTATCTGTTTTGCTCCCTTCATCTGGTTATTCTTAAACTAGTATTACACTATTTTAATTATTGATGACTTAAATGCCTTTAATGAAAGATGACTTTCTTCATTTTTTTTAGTAATTTCTTATATATTCTTGCCTTTTTACTATTCACGGTAAATTTTAGGACAATTTTGGCATGTAAAAAATACTTTATTTGTAATTTTATTGTAATTGCATTAAGCATAAAGATATGGGATAAACCAAAATGTTTTTTATTATACTTTAAGTTCTGGGATATATGTGCAGAATGTGCAGGTTTATTACATAGGTATACACATGCCATGGTGGTTTGCTGCACGCATCAACCCATCATCTACATTACGTATTTCTCCTAATGCTATCCCTCCCCAGCCCCTGAATCCCTGACAGGCCCTGGTGTGTGATGTTCCTCTCCCTGTGTCCATGTGTTCTCATTATTCAACTCCCAATTATGAGTGAGAACATTCAGTGTTAGGTTTCCTGTTCCTTTGTTACTTTGCTCAGAATGATGATTTCCAGCTTTATCCATGTACCTACAAAAAATAGGAACTCATCCTTTTTTATGGCTGCATAGTATTCCATGGTGTATATGTGCCATTTTCTTTAACTGGTCTGTCATTGATGGGCATTTGGCTTTCTTCCAAGTCTTTGCTATTGTGAACAGTACTGCAATAAACATACATTTGCATGTGTCTTTATAGTGGAATGATTTATAATCCTTTGGGTATATATCCAGTAATGGGATTTCTGGGTCAATTGGTATTTCTGGTTCTAGATCCTTGAGGAGTCACCAAACTGTCTTCCACATGGTTGAACGAATTTACACTCCCACCAGCAGTGTAAAAGCATTCCCATTTCTCCACATCTTCTCCAGCATCTGTTGTCTCCTGACTTTTTAATGAATGCCATTCTAACTGGTGTGAAATGGTATCTCATTGTTGTTTTGATTTGCATTTCTCTAACAACTGGTGGTGATGAGCTTTTTTTCATATATTTGTTGGCTGCATAAATGTCTTCTTTTGAGAAGTGTCTGTTCGTATCCTTCACCCATTTTTTGATAGGGTTGTTTACTTTTTTCTTGTAAGTTTGTTTAAGTTCCTTGTACATTCTGGATATTAGCCCTTGCTGGATTGATTGCAAAATTTTATCCCATTCTGTAGGTTGCCTGTTCACTCTGACAATAATTTCTTTTGCTGGGCAGAAGCTCTTTAGTTTATTTTGGCCTTTGTTGCCATTGCTTTTGATGTTTTAGTCACAAAGTCTTTGCCCATGCCTGTGTCCTGAATGGTATTGCATACGTTTCCTTCTAGGGTTTTTATGGTTTTATATCTGACATTTCCATCTTTAATCCATCTTGAGTTAATTTTCATTTAAGGTATAAGGAGGGGGTCCAGTTTCAGTTTTCTTCATATGGCTAGCCTGTTTTCTCAACACCATTTATTAAATAGGGAATCCTTTTCATATTGCTTGTTTTTGTCAATTTTATTAAAAATCAGATGGTTGTAGATGTGTGTCGTTATTTCTGAGGGCTCTGTTATGTTCCATCAGTCTATATATCTGTTTTGTACCAGTACCATACTGTTTGAGTTACTGTAACCTAGTAGTATAGCTTGAAATCAGGTAGTGTAATGCCTCCAGCTTTGTTCTTCTTGCTTAGGATTGTCTTGGGTATATAAGCTCCTTTTTGGTTCCATAGGAAATTTAAAGTAGTTTTTTCTAATTCTGTGAAGAAAGTCAGTGGTAGCTTGATGGGGATAGTATCGAATCTATAAATTACTTTGGGCAGTCTGTCTATTTGCATGTTATTAATTCTTTCTATCCCTAAGCATGGAATGTTTTCCCATTTGTTTGTGTCCTCTCTTATTTCCTTGAGCAGTGGTTTGTAGTTCTCCTTGAAGAGGTCCTTCACATCACTTGTAAGTTGTATTCCCAGGTGTTTTATTCTCTTTGTAGCAATTGTGAATGGGTGTTCACTCATGATTTGGCTCTCTGTCTGCTATTGGTGTATAAGAATGCTTGTGATTTTTGCATATTGATTTTGTATCCTGAGACTGCCGAAGTTGCTTATTAGCTTAAGGAGATTTTGGACTGAGACCATGGAGTTTTCTAAATATCCAATCATGTAATCTGCAAACAGAGACAATTTGACTACCTCTTTTCCTAATTGAATACCCTTTATTTCTTTCTCTTGCCTGATTGCCCTGGCCAGAACTTCCAATATTATGTTGAATAGGAATGGTGAGAGAAAACACCCTTGTCTTTTGCTGGTTTTCAAAGAAAATTCTTCCAGTTTTTGCCCATTCAGTATGATATTGGCTGTGACTTGTCATAAATAGCTTTTATTATTTTGAGATACGTTACATCAATACCTTGTTTATTGAGAGTTTTTAGCATAAAGAGGTGTTTTAAATTTTATTAAAGGCCTTTTCTGAATCTATTGAGATAAGTATGTGATTTTTGTCATTGGTTCTGTTTATGTGATGGATTGCATTTATTGATTTGCATATGTTAAAACAGTCTTGTATAACAGGGATGAAGCCGACTTGATTGTGGTGGATAAACTTTTTGATGTGCTGCTGGATTTGGTTTGCCAGTATTTTATTGAGGATTTTTGCATTGATGCTCATCAGGGATATTGGGCTGAAATTTTCGTTTTTTGTTGTGTCTCTGCCAGGTGTCAGTATCAGGATGATGCTGGCCTCATAAAATGAGTTAGGAAGGATTCCCTCTTTTTCTATTGTTTGGAATAGTTTCAGAAGGAATGGTACCAGGTCCTCTTTGTGACTCTGGTAGAATTCGGCTGTGAATCTATCTAGTCCTGAGCTTCTTAGGGTGGTAGGCTATTAATTACTGCTTCAATTTCAGAACTTCTTATGGGTCTGCTCAGGGATTTGACTTCTTCCTGGTTTGGTCTTTGGAGTGTGTATATGTCAAGAATTTATCCATTTCCTCTAAATTTTCTAGTTTATTTGCACAGAGATGTTCATAGTATTCTCTGATGGTAGTTTGTATTTATGTGGAATCAGTGGTGATATCCCCTTTTATCATTGTTATTGTGTCTATTTGATTCTTCTGTCTTTTCTTCTTTTTTCATCTAGCGAGGGATCTATCTATTTTGTTCATCTTTTCAAACAACCAGCTTCTGGATTCATTGATTTTTTAAAGGGTTTTTTGTGTCTCTATCGCCTTCAGTTAATTTTCTGTCTCATTGATCTGCCTAATATTGACAGTAGGGTGTTAAAGTCTCCCACTATTATTGTGTGGGAGTGTAAGTCTCTTTGTAGGTCTCTAAGAACTTGCTTTATGAATCTGGGCACTCCTGTATTGGGTATATATATATTTAATATAGTTAGCTCTTCTTGTTGCATTGATCCCTTTACAATTATGTAATGCCCTTCTTTGTCTTTTTTGGTCTTTTTTGGCTTAAAGTCTGTTTTATGAGATACTAGGATTACAACCCCTTCTTTTCTGTGTGCTTTTCATTTGCTCAGTAAATATTTCTCCATCCTCTTATTTTGAGCCTATGTGTGTTTTTGAACGTGAGATTGGTTGCCTGAATACAGCACACCGATAAGTCTTGATTCTATCCAATTTGCCATTCTGTGTCTTTTAATGGGAGCATTTAGCCCTTATACATTTCAGGTTAATATTGTTATGTGTGAATTTGATCCTGTGATTGTTATGCTAGCTGGTTGTCTTCCCCATTAGTTGATGCAAGTTCTTCATGGTGTTGATGGTGTTTACAATTTGGTATGTTTTTGTAATGGCTGGTACTGTTTTCTTCTTTCCATATTTAGTGCTTTCCTCAGGAGCTCCTGTAAGGTAGGCTTGATGTTGACAAAACATTTCTGCATTTGCTTGTCTGTAATGAATTTTATTCTCTTTTGCTTAGGAAGCTTAGTTAGGCTGGATACGAAATTCTGGGTTAAAAATTCTTTTCTTCAAGAATGTTGAATATTGGCCCCCACTCTCTGATGTCTTGTAGGGTTTCTGCAGAGAGATCTGCTATTAGTCTGATGGGCTTACCTTTGTCAGTAACCCAAACTTTCTCTCTTGCTGCCCTTAACATTTTTTTTTCTTGATTTCCACCTTGGTGAATCTAACAATTATGTGTCTTGGGGTTGCTCTTCTTGAGGAGTATCTTTGTGGTGTTCTCTGTATTTCCTGAATTTGAATTTTGGCCTGCTTTGCTAGGTTTGGAAATTCTCCTGGATAATAACCTGAATAGTGCTTTCCATTCTCCTTGTTGGAAGAGTGCTTTCCATTCTCCTTGGTTCCATTCTTCTTGTCTTTTTCAGGTATATCAATCAAACATAGGTTTGGTCTTTTCACATAGTCCCATATTTCTTGGAGGCTTTGTTTGTTTCTTATAATTATTTTATTTTTCTAATCTTATCTTCATGCTTTATTTCATTAAGTTGACCTTCACTCTCATATCCTTTCTTCTGCTTGATTGATTCAGCTCTTGATACTTGTGTATGCTTCACAAAGTACTCATTCTGTGTTTTTCAGCTCCATCAGGTCATTTGCATTCTTCCCTAGTGTTTCTAGTTAGCAATTCTTCTAACCTTTTTTCAAGATTCTTAGCTTTTCGCATTGGGTTAGAACATGCTCCTTTAGTTCTGAGGAGTTTGTTATTAACAACCATCTAAAGCCTACTTCTGTCAATTCGTCAAACTCATTCTCCATCTAGTTTTGTTTCCTTGCTGGTGAGGACTTGTGATCCTTTGGAGGGAAAGAGGCATTCTGATTTTTCGAATTTCACCCTTTTTGCACTGGCTTTTCCTCATCTTCATGGATTTATCTACCTTTGGTCTTTGATGTGGGTTACCTTCAGATGGGGTTTCTGTGTGGAAGTCATTTTTGTTGATGTTGATGCTATTTCTTTCTGTTTGTTAGTTTTCATACTAAAATTCAGGCCCCTCTGCTGCAGGTCTTCTGAAGTTTGCTGGAGGTCCACTGTTTGCCTGAGTATCCCCAGTGGTGGCTGCAGAACAGCAAAGGTTGCTGCCTGTTCCTTCCTCTGGAAGCTTTGTCCCAGAGGGACACCTGCCAGATGCCAGCTGAAGCTCTCTTGTATGAGATGTCTGTCAACCCCTGCTGGGAGGTATCTCCCAGTCTGGAGGCATGGGGGTCAGGAGCCCACTTGAGGAGGGTGTCTGTCCCTTAGCAGAGCTCAAGCACTGTGCTGGGAGAACTGCTTCTCTCTTCAGAGCCGGCAGACAGGAACGTTTAAGTGTGCTGTACCTGCAGCCACAGTCGCCCCTTCCCCTAGGTGCTCTGTCCTAGGAGATAGGATTTTTATCTATAAGCACCTGACTGGGGCTGCTGCCTTTCTTTCAGAAATGCCCTGCCCAGCAAGGAGGAATCTAGAGAGGCAGTCTGGCTACAGGGACTTTGCCAAGCTGTGGTGAGCTCCATTCAGTTTGAACTTCCTGCTGGCTTTATTTAGACCGTGAGGGGAAAAACTTTACTGAAGCATCAGTAATGGTGAGTGCCCCTCCCCCCACCAAACTTGAGCATCCCAGGTTGACTTCAGACTGTTGTGCTGGCAGCAACACTTTCAAGCCACTGGATCTTAGCTTGCTGGGTTCCATGGGGGTAGGATCTACTGAGCAATACCACTTGGTTTCCTGGCTTTAGTCTCCTTTCCAGGGGAGTGAAGGGTTCTTTCTCACTGGCATTCCAGGTGCCACTGGGGTATGAAAAAAATATCCTGCAGCTAGTTCTATGTTTGTCCAAATGGCAGTCCAGTTTTGTGCTTGAAACCCAGGATCTTGGTAGTGTAGGCACCAGGGGAAATCTCCTGGTCTGTGGGCTGTGAAGATGATGGAAAAAGCATAGTATCTGGGCTGGAGTGCACTGTTCCTCATGGCACAGTCCCTCAGGGCTTCCCCTGGTTAGGGGAGAGAGTTCCCCGACCCCTTGCACTTCCTGGGAGAGGTGATGCCCTCATGTGCTGCACCCACTGTCTAACCAATCCCAATGAGATGAGCTGGGTACCTCAGCTAGAAATGCAGAAATCACCCACCTTCTATGTTGATCTCGCTGGGAGCTGCAGACCAGAGCTGTTCCTATTCAGCCATCTTGCTAGCCACCCTCTAAACTAAAATCTTAACAACATTTAATGCCTCTATCTAGGAAAACATTTCTACACTTATACTTAGAAACCTGTAAGAGGGGCTAGCTGCATATAGTTCAATTCTTTTTGTAAGTAGTTCTGTGCTTTAGGATATATGCAATTCCTATTCTGCAGAGCTCATGCCATTTACATTATGGTTAAATGAGTTAAAGTGTTCATAAAAAGTTGAAAAATAAGTTAAATATTCATAGAAAAGCAAAAGGATGTTATCATTAAAAAATTAGGCTTTGATTAAAAAGGCCAATTTTACATGAAATGTATTTTCCATCTCAAATAAAGGATGTCCACAAAAGAAGATAAAAGACACTCAAAAAATCAGTGAGACCCCTGGATCTCAATATTAACCAGGTTGTTAAAAGAACTATTCATTAGGTACTAGTATTTTAGTCCTAGTATCTTCTTATGATGAACACATTTCACCATGGAATCTGTACCCTTAATGTAGTAAAGTCAACCCCATGTTCTTAGAGCTTGAAGAAACCATGGAGGTCATCTAATTTAAACTCTCATTACGTAGAAATGCCTCATCTTGAATGTTTCCAATAGCAGTAAAATACAACTTTGCAAGTAATTATTAATAATCTCATTAAAAAATGTATTTATCATACCAAAATCCATGTCCCTATAGCTTTTATCTATGCACAGGTTTCATGGGAACAGGAAGATGAAGTATATAATCCCATTTGACCAAAAAATAAGTAAAAGAGTGGGAAAGGACAGTCAAGCAGTGAGTTTCAGAGGCAGTACAGCTTGAGCTGAATCTTGAAGTGGGAGAGGCTAAGGTATTCCTGGTTGAAGAACATCACTGAAAGTACTACACATTTGGGAACTCTAATAAGTTTTGCTCTGCTGAAGCAAAGCTTATGAATTAAGGAGTTGTAGAAGATGAGGATGGAGAAATCAACCAGTGGTTGGAATCTGAGGGTCTTCCGTGCTAACTGAAAGAGTTTAGGTTTTCTGAACAAGGGGAAGTCATTAAAAGTTTGTTTAAATTCAAAAGTATTCTTGTTATACTCTGGACCTACACAAAATTTATCTTATCTTTTTTCTTCAAAACACTTGAAGATAGTCTCTGTATCTTTTTAGTTCTTTTAGGAGTTCATCATCAATACGCTTTATAGATTATCACCATCCTGGTTGCCTTCCTCTAGACCCACTCTGGTTTGCTTAAGTTCATCTGAAATAGTAATACCAGGAATTGATTCAATACTTCAGAAATACTTTAATGCTGCAAAGTAGAATGGGATTATTTTATCTCATTAACTGTATACAAAACTTCTTTTGGAAAAAAGATTAAAATTATATTTGGTTTATTTTGGAGTTGGAGCAGGGGTGATTTATCAGTCAACAGGGGCTTCATTATGTTGTACCAACAAAGAACTACAAAATCTTGGTCGCTTTATACAACAAACATTGATTTCCCACCTACAATGAATATCTAATATGTATCACAGTAATTCAGGAATCCAGGCTGACAGAAACTCCATTACCGTATCTACTTTCATAGTCAACAAAACCTGAAAAGAGAGAAAGTGGTAAATTGTGTACTGGCTTTTCAAGTTTCCAAAGCCAATCAGTTCTCCTCAATGAAATTCAAAGACGTTAAGGACAAACAATCCTACAATGGACTTGGAAGTAGAAGAAAAGTAGACAATTTGACCCACCCTGATGACTTCCCTGTGACCAATTACATGCTCAGCTTTTCTGTTGTTTTGGCATACATGGCTGATAAGTCAGGTCTTATTAATGTTGTATTTATCAAATCCTACTTTTTGGTTAAACACTATTACTTGAATTTTTACCCAATTAGATTCAGTCTACTGCTGCAACCTGCTTATATAATTTAGAATCATTATTCTGGCACGTATTATAGTAGTTTACACACAGCTTTGGGTCATCTTCTGAACTAGCAATGTATCATCTTTATCCTCAGAAACCTATGGCACAGTGCAAGGGACTGCAATTTAGGTTGACATTGATCAATGAATTAATTGATGTCATTGTGGTAAGGCTGTACAACCAGTTCTCAATCTATCTAACTTTATCTGAGTGATGTTTCAGCATATGACTACAAGATTATCATCTGAGAATTGGTCAAATTCTTTGCTTACAACATGTAAGCATTTTCTTGGTATAGCAGCCTAACAGCCTTTGATAAGGAACAAAGTTCAGCTTATCATGTTTTATTATGCTCTGTGAACCCACATTGGCACCTACTGATTATGATCATTCTTTTCTAAATTTTATAAAGAAATCTTGACAATAATTTGTTTTGAAATTTATTGTTAAAAATTAAAACCAACATTGTTGGCCCATAGATTCTGAAAACCGCCTTTTCCCCTTCATTTTTGAAAACAGATAATATGTCCTTATCTCCAATATTTCAACTTGTTTCTCGTTTTACATTAGTCCTCAATTATTATTACATTGGCACTGTTAGAAATCTGCACATCTTTAGATAGAGCTTCTGGGGGACATGTAAGCTCATTTAAATGCCACCAGAATTGTGTTGGGCTTTAAATGGAATCTCCATGATATTTTCTATGATGTTTGTTCTAGATTTTTCAATTGGAAGGCCATTCTCCTTGCTGGAAGCTATCAAAATAAAATAAGTTTGAAATGGTTCAAACTTCTCTCATCTGTTAACATTAATCATCTCACCCATTCAATGAAACTCTTCCTTTGTTGTTTTTTTCTTTTTTCCTTTAAACTGAAAGGTTTCTTTTTTTTTTATTATTTGTACAAATTTATGGGATACATAGGAATATTGTTGCATGTATATAATGTGTAGTTATGAAGTCAGGGTATTTAGGGTGTCTGTATCTGAGCACAATACATTTTTGTTAAGTATGGTTACCCTACTCTGCTATTGAACATTGACTATATTCCTTCTTTCTTACTGTATGGATGTGAACTTTAACCTACTTCTCCTCATCCTTCCACTTTTCCCCTCCCCACCCTTCTCAGTCTGTGTTATCTATCTTTTCACTCTATCTCCATGTGATCAAATTTTTAGCTTCCAAATAAAAGTGAGAACATATGATATTTGTCTTTTTGTACCTGGTTTATTTCATTTAAGATAATGAAATCCAGTTCCATTCATATTGCAGCAAATGCCATGATTTCATTATTTTTATAGTTAAATAGCATTATGTTGGATATACATTTAGTTTATTTGTTCATCCACTGATGGACATTTAGGTTAAGTGTATGTCTTTGTTCTCATGAATGGTGCTCCAATAAACATGGAGATGCAGGTATATTTTGATATATTGATTTCTTTTCCTTTGGGTACATACCCAGTGGTGAGATTGTTGGATAAAATGGTAATTATATGTTCAGTTTTTGAGAAATCTCTATACAGTTTTCCATAGTGGCTGTACTAGTTCACATTCCTGTCAATAGTTTATGAGTTGCCTTTTCTTTGCATCCTTGTCAACATTTTTTTTTTTGTCTTTTTAATAATAGTCATTTTTACTGGGGAGACAAGGTATCTCATTGTGGTTTTGATTTTCATTTCTCTAATAATTAGCAATGTTGTATATATTTTTTATAGTACTTGGCCATTTAAATATTTTTGGCCAATTTTTAATGGGATTTGTTTATTGCCTGTTGATATCTTTGTATAGTTCCCTGTCAGATGAAGAGTTTGCATATATTTTCTCCCATTCAACAGATTGTCTCTACTCTGTTGATTAGTTCTTGTGCTGTGTAGAAGCTTTTTAGTTTAATGAAGTCCCATTTATCTATATTTGATTTTGTTGTCTGTGTTCTTGAGGTGTTAGTCATAAACTATTTGCCTGGGCCAATGTTCAGGAGAGTTTTTCCAAGTTTCTTTTCCAGTAGTCTTATTGTTTCATATCTTACATTTAAGAATTTAATTCCGTTTGTATTGATTTTTGTATATGGTTTGAGATAGGGGCCTGTTTTTATTTTTCTACATGTGCCTATCCTATTTTCCCAGCACCATTTATTGAAGGAGGTGTCCTTTCCCCAATATAACTTATTGTTATCTTTGTTGAAGATCAGCTGACCATTAATATGTTGATTTATTTCCAGACTCTATCTTCTGTTCCATTGGTCTATGTGTCTGTTTTTATACCAATGGCGTGTTGTTTTAGTTACAATAGCCTTTTAATATATTTTGAAGTAAAATATTGTGATGTCTTTGGCTTGGTTCTTTGGGCTCAGAATTCCTTTGGCTATTTGGGCTCTGTTTTGTTCTCTATGAATTTTAAGATTTTTCAATTCTAATTCTGCAAAGAAAGATGTTGGTGTTTTGATAGAATTTAAGGCTGCTTTGGGTAATATGGGCATTTAAACAATATTAATACTTTCTGTCTATGAATATGGAAAGTTGTCACAATTGTGTCTTCTTCAATTTATGTTACCAATATTTTATATTTTTCCTTGTAGAAATTTACCTTCATTGTTAACTTCATTTCTAGGTAGCTATTTTTTTGGTAGCTATTGTAAATAGGATTGCCTTGCCAATTTATTTCTCTGGTAGTTGGTTATTGGTGTACATAAATGCTACATAGCCTGGGCAACAAAGCAAGATCCCATCTCTACATTTTTTTTTTCAAATGGCCAGGCATGGTGGAATGTGTCTGTAGTCCCAGCTACTTGGGAGGCTGAGGCAGGACGATTGCTTGAGTCTAGGAGTTTAAGACTGCAGTAAGCTATGACTGTGCCAGTGAACTCCAACCAGGGTGACAGAGTGAGAGCCTGTCTCAAAAAATAAAATAAAGTAAAAATAAATAAATGCTGCTACTTTGTATACATTGATCATTTTGTCCTGCAACTTTACTGAATACATTTATCAAATCTAAGTTTTCACAGGAATCTTTATACTTTTAAAAATATACATCATATTATCAGCAAAGAAGGACAATATAACATCTTTGTTTTCAAATTTTGTGCATTTTTTTTCCTAATTACTCTGACTAGGTCTTTCAGAGCTATATTGCATGTGAGTGGTAAAATTTGGCATCCTTCCTTGTTTCAGTTCATAGAGGAAAGGCTTTCAGCTTTTCCCCATTCAGTATGAGATTAGCTGTAAGTTTGTCATTTATAGCCTTTATTATTTTCAGATATGCTTCTTATCTGCTTAGTTTGTTAAGAGTTTCTATTATGAAGGAATTGTGACTTTTATCAAATTCTTTTTCTGTGTCTATTGAGATGATCATATGGCTTTATACCTTATTCTGTTGATGTGATGTATAATTTTATGTATGTCAAACCATCCTTGCATCCCTGGTATAAACAGCACTTAATTGTGGCATATTATCTTATTTATATGCTGTTGGAATTAGTGTGCTATTACTTTTTTGAGGATTGTTGCATCAATGTTCATAAGAAATATTGGCCTATATTTGTGTGTGTGTGTGTGTGTGTGTGTGTGTGTGTGTTCTCTGGTTTTGGTAGCAGGTTGATACTGGCCTCATAGAATAAGATAGGGAGACTTCTCTATGTCTTGGAATAGTTTCAGGAAAATTTGTATTAGTTCTTCATACATTTGTGTAGAATTTAGCTGAGAATCCATCTAGTCTTGGGCTTTTCTTTGTTGGGAGATTTTTTGTTAATGATTAAATCTCACTACTTGTTATTGGTCTGTTCTGGTTTTCTATTTCTTCATGATTCAATCTTGGTAGATAGTAGGTTTTCAGGAATTCATTAGGTTGCTCTAATTTTCCAGTTTGTCAGCAGATAATTGTTCATAATAGCTTCTTGATGATCTTTTGTATTTTTGTGGTAAGAGTTGTAATTTCTCCATTTTTGTTTCTTATTTTGTTTATTTGAATACTTTTTCTTAGTTATGTTTTTATCTTTATTATTTCTTTTTATCTACTAATCTTGAATGTGGTTTGTTTTTGCTTTTCTGGCTCCTTGAGGTGCATTGTTATATTGGTCATTTGTAATTTTGCCACTTTTTTGATGTAGGAATGTATTGCTATAAATTTCTCTGTTAGTACTGTTTTCTCTGTATCCCATAGGATTTATATTGTATTTCCATTTTCATTTGTTTTAAGAAATTTTTTATTTTGCATTGTAATTTCTTCATTTACCCAATGGCCATTCAGAAGCATGTTGTTTAATTTCCATGCATTTGTGTAGTTTCCAAAGATCCCTTCGATATTTACTTATAGTTTTATTACATTGTGGTTTAAGAAGACACTTGAGGTTATTTCAACTTTTAAAATTTGTTGAGATTTGTTTTGCAATATAACATATCATCTATTCTGTAGAATCATCTACATGCTGATAAAAATAATGTATATCCTACAATTGATGAATTAAATGTTTTATAAATATCTGTTATGTATATTTGGTCTAAATTCCAGTTTAAATCCAATATTTATTTGCTAATTTTCTGTCTAGTTGATCTGTGTAATGCTGAGAGTGGGGTGTTGCAGTCTCCCACTATTATTATACTTCAGTCTGTTTTCCTCATTAGATAATAGTAATATTTGCTTTATGAGTCTGGGTAACTTTAGTGTTGAGTGCACATATATATGTAAAATTGTTATGTATCTTTTGGCTTAATTGATCCCTTTGTCATTATATAATGACTTTCTTTTTCTATGTTTATCATTCTTGACTTACAATCTGCTTTATATAATATGAATATGATTATCCCTGCTTACATTTGTTTTGTTTTCTGTTTGTGTGAAATATCCTTCTACATTCCTTTACTTTCAGTGTATTTGTGTCTTTACTCATAACATGCATTTCTTGTAAACAGCATATGGTTGGATCATGGTTTTTTTTTTTCCATCAAACTATCTATATCTTTTAAGATATAGATTGAATTCATTCAGGAATTTAATTCATTTATGTTCACTGTTACTATTGATATGTAGGGTTTGGCCCTGTCATATTTTAAATTGTTTTCTAATTGTATTATTTATCTTTTGTTCCTTTTTTTTTTTCTTTCTGTTTGACCTTGTCATCTGATGAATTTCTTTTTTTTTTTTTTTAATTTTTTATTGGATTATAGGTTTTGGGGTACATGAGCAGAGCATGCAAGACAGTTGCGTAGGTACACACATGGCAGTGTGCTTTCTTTTCTTCTCCCCTTCACCCACATTTGGCTTTTCTCCCCAGGCTATCCCTCCCCACCTCCCCCTCCCACTGGCCCTCCCCTTTCCCCCCCAATAGACCCCAGTGTTTAGTACTCCCCTTTCTGTGTCCATGTGTTCTCATTTTTTATCACCCACCTATGAGTGAGAATATGCAGTGTTTCATGTTCTGTTCTTGTGTCAGTTTGCTGAGGATGATGTTTTCCAGATTCATCCATGTCCCTACAAATGACACAAACTCATCATTTCTGATTGCTGCATAATATTCCATGGTGTACATGTGCCACATTTTTCCAATCCAGTCTATTAACAATGGGCATTTGGGTTGATTCCAGGTCTTTGCTATTGTAAACAGTGCTGCAATGAACATTCGTGTACATGTGTCCTTATAGTAGAAGGATTTATAGTCTTTTGGATGTATACCCAGTAATGGGATTGCTGGGTCAAATGGAATTTCTATTTCTAAGGCATTGAGGAATCGCCACACCATCTTCCACAATGGTTGAACTAATTTACACTCCCACCAACAGTGTAAAAGTGTTCCTTTTTCTCCACATCCTCTCCAGCATCTGTTGTCTCCAGATTTTTTAATGATCGCCATTCTAACTGGCGTGAGATGGTATCTCAATGTGGTTTTGATTTGCATCTCTCTGATGATCAGTGACGATGAGCATTTTTTCATATGATTGTTGGCCTCATATATGTCTTCTTTCGTAAAGTGTCTGTTCATATCCTTTGCCCACTTTTGAATGGGCTTGTTTGTTTTTTTCCTGTATATCTGCTTGAGTTCTTTGTAAATTCTGGATATCAGCCCTTTGTCAGATGGGTACACTGCAAAAATTTTTTCCCATTCTGTTGGTTGCCGATCCACTCTAGTGACTGTTTCTTTTGCCGTGCAGAAGCTGTGGAGTTTCATTAGGTCCCATTTGTCTATTTTGGCTTTTGTTGCCAATGCTTTTGGTGTTTTGTTCATGAAGTCCTTGCCTACTCCTATGTCCTGGATAGTTTTGCCTAGATTTTCTTCTAGGGTTTTTATGGTGCCAGGTCTTATGTTTAAGTCTTTAATCCATCTGGAGTTAATTTCAGTGTAAGGTGTCAGGAAGGGGTCCAGTTTCTGCTTTCTGCACATGGCTAGCCAGTTTTCCCAACACCATTTGTTAAACAGGGAATCCTTTCCCCATTGCTTGTTTTTGTCAGGTTTATCAAAGATTGTATAGTTGTATGTATGTTGTGTTGCCTCCGGTGCCTCTGTTTTGTTCCATTGGTCTATATCTCTGTTTTGGTACCAGTACCATGCTGTTTTGATTACTGTAGCCTTGTAGTATAGTTTGAAATCCGGTAGTGTGATGCCCCCCGCTGTGTTCTTTTTGCTTAGAATTGACTTGGCTATGCGGGCTCTCTTTTGGTTCCATATGAAGTTCATGGTGGTTTTTTCCAGTTCTGTGAAGAAAGTCAATGGTAGCTTGATGGGGATAGCGTTGATTCTGTAAATTACTTTGGGCAGTATAGCCATTTTCACGATATTAATTCTTCCTAACCATGAACATGGAATGTTTCTCCATCTGTTTGTGTCCTCTCTGATTTCGTTGAGCAGTGGTTTGTAGTTCTCCTTGAAGAGGTCTCTTACGTTCCTTGTGAGTTGTATTCCAAGGTATTTTATTCTTTTTGTAGCAATTGCGAATGGCAGTTCGCTCTTGATTTGGCTTTCTTTAAGTCTGTTATTGGTGTAGACGAATGCTTGTGATTTTTGCACATTGATTTTATATCCTGAGACTTTGCTGAAGTTGCTTATCAGTTTCAGGAGTTTTTGGGCTGAGGCGATGGGGTCTTCTAGGTATACTATCATGTCGTCTGCAAATAGAGACAATTTGGCTTCCACCTTTCCTATTTGAATACCCTTTATTTCTTTTTCTTGCCTGATTGCTCTGGCTAGAACTTCCAGTACTATATTGAATAGGAGTGGTGAAAGAGGGCATCCTTGTCTAGTGCCAGATTTCAAAGGGAATGCTTCCAGTTTTTGCCCATTCAGTATGATATTGGCTGTTGGTTTGTCATAAATAGCTTTTATTACTTTGAGATACGTTCCATCGATACCGAGTTTATTGAGGGTTTTTAGCATAAAGGGCTGTTGAATTTTGTCAAATGCCTTCTCTGCGTCAATTGAGATAATCATGTGGTTTTTGTTTTTGGTTCTGTTTATGTGGTGAATTACATTTATAGACTTGCGTATGTTGAACCAGCCTTGCATCCCTGGGATGAATCCTACTTAATCATGATGAATAAGTTTTTTGATGTGCTGTTGCAATCGGCTTGCCAATATTTTATTGAAGATTTTTGCATCTATGTTCATCATGGATATTGGCCTGAAGTTTTCTTTTCTTGTTGGGTCTCTGCCAGGTTTTGGTATCCGAATGATGTTGGTCTCATAAAATGATTTGGGAAGGATTCCCTCTTTTTGGATTGTTTGAAATAGTTTTAGAAGAAATGGTGCCAGCTCTTCCTTGTGTGTCTGGTAGAATTCGGCTGTGAACCCGTCTGGACCTGGGCTTTTTTTGTGTGGTAGGCTCTTAATTGCTGCCTCAACTTCAGACCTTGTTATTGGTCTATTCATAGTTTCAGCTTCCTCCTGGTTTAGGCTTGGGAGGACACAGGAATCCAGGAATTTGTCCATTTCTTCCAGGTTTACTAGTTTATGCGCATAGAGTTGTTTGTAATATTCTCTGATGATGGTTTGAATTTCTGTGGAATCTGTGGTGATTTCCCCTTTATCATTTTTTATTGCATCTATTTGGTTGTTCTCTCTTTTCTTTTTAATCAATCTGGCTAGCGGTCTGTCTATTTTGTTGATCTTTTCAAAAAACCAGCTCTTGGATTTATTGATTTTTTGAAGGGTTTTTCGTGTCTCAATCTCCTTCAGCTCAGCTCTGATCTTAGTTATTTCTTGTCTTCTGCTGGGTTTTGAGTTTTTTTGGTCTTGGTCCTCTAGCTCTTTCAATTTTGACGATAGGGTGTCAATTTTGGATCTCTCCATTCTCCTCATATGGGCACTTATTGCTATATACTTTCGTATAGAGACTGCTTTAAATGTGTCCCAGAGGTTCTGGCACGTTGTGTCTTCGTTCTCATTGGTTCGAAGAACTTCTTTATTTCTGCCTTCATTTCGTTGTTTACCCAGTCAACATTCAAGAGCCAGTTGTTCAGTTTCCGTGAAACTGTGCAGTTCTGGGTCAGTTTCTGAATTCTGAGTTCTAACTTGATTGCACTATGGTCTGAGAGGCTGTTTGTTATGATTTCAGTTGTTTTGCATTTGTTGAGCAGTGCTTTACTTCCAATTATGTGGTCAATTTTTGAGTAGGTGTGATGTGGTGCTGAGAAGAATGTGTATTCTGTGGATTTGGGGTGGAGAGTTCTGTAAATGTCTATCAGGTTTGCTTGCTCCAGGTCTGAGTTCAAGCCCTGGATATCCTTGTTGATTTTTTGTCTGGTAGTATTGACAGTGGAGTGTTAAAGTCTCCCACTATTATTGTGTGAGAGTCTAAGTCCTTTTGTAAGTCCTTAAGAACTTGCCTTATATATCTGGGTGCTCCTGCATTGGGTCCATATATGTTTAGGATCGTTAGCTCTTCTTGTTGTATCGATCCTTTTACCATTATGTAATGGCCTTCTTTGTCTCTTTTGATCTTTGTTGCTTTAAAGTCTATTTTATCGGAGATGAGAATTGCAACTCCTGCTTTTTTTTGCTTTCCATTTGCTTGGTAAATCTTCCTCCATCCCTTTATTTTGAGCCTTTGTGTATCCTTGCATGTGAGATGGGTTTCCTGTATACAGCACACTGATGGGTTTTGGCTTTTTATCCAATTTGCCAGTCTGTGTCTTTTGATTGGTGCATTTAGTCCATTTACATTTAGGGTTAATATTGTTATGTGTGAATTTGATACTGCCATTTTGATGCTAAGTGGCTGTTTTGCCTGTTAGTTGTTGTAGATTCTTCATTATGTTGATGCTCTTTAGCATTCAGTGTGATTTTGGAATGGCTGGTACTGGTTGATCCTTTCTATGTGTAGTGCCTCTTTTAGGAGCTCTTGTAAAGCAGGCCTGGTGGTGACAAAATCTCTGAGTACTTGCTTGTTCGCAAAGGATTTTATTTTTCCTTCACTTCTGAAGCTCAGTTTGGCTGGATATGACATTCTGGGTTGAAAGTTCTTTTCTTTAAGGATGTTGAATATTGGCCCCCACTCTCTTCTGGCTTGTAGTGTTTCTGCCAAGAGATCTGCTGTGAGTCTGATGGGCTTCCCTTTGTGGGTGACCCGACCTTTCTCTCTGGCTGCCCTTAGTATTCTCTCCTTTATTTCAACCCTATTGAATCTGACGATTATGTGCCTTGGGGTTGCTCTTCTTGCGGAATATCTTTGTGGTGTTCTCTGAATTTCCTGCAATTGAGTGTTGGCCTGTCTTGCTAGGTGGGGGAAATTTTCCTGGATGATGTCCTGAAGAGTATTTTCCAGCTTGGATTCATTCTCTTTGTCCCCTTCTGGTACACCTATCAAACGTAGGTTAGGTTTGCTGGCTGCGTCAGCAGTGGGCGTGTATCTCAGTAGGGACGGGTTGCCTCGGTAACAGCTGGCTGCGTCAGCAATGGGCGTGTATCTCAGTTGGGGCGGGTTACCTCGGTAATGGTGGCCGCCCCTCCCCCTCAGAGCGTCTCGGGCCGTCTGCACGGGGCTTGTTTGAAATCGCGGTTTTGTTCGTCCCACTGGGCCAATCCTAACGCTCTGTTCCTGCAATCCCCTGGGCTGGCCCACTGTTCAAGTCTAGCTCAGTCTCAAGTCCAGCCCTCTCACGTCTCCAGTTGCCGGTTCAACGGGGCACCCGGACAAGTGCACCCTGTGGGGAGCGCTGGGTAGGGCCGGCCGCCGCCACCCCGGCTGCCGGCTTCGCCAGGCGTAATATCTGCCTGGCGTCCCGCGTCTCCTCTTCACTTGGGAATTTCCCCGTTCCGTGAGCAACAAAGATCAGTCTGGAAATGCAGCTCAGACTCACCTCTCCGCAGACACAACTAGAACTCCAGTCCTGGGTTGTTCTCACAGCGCCATCCGATGAATTTCTTTAGTGGTACCATTTGAGACCTTTCTCTCTTTTGTGTGATTGTTTTACCAGTGCGTTTTCTTCTTTTATGTGTTTTCATAATGGTAAATATTGTTCTTTTCCTCCAAGATTTAAGATTCCCTTGAGCATTTCTTGTATGGTTGCTTTAGTGGTAACAAATTCCCTCATTATTTTCTTGTCTGAGAAATACCTTATTTCTCCATTTATGAAAGATAATTTTGGTGCATATAGTGTTCCTGGTTGCAAGTTTTTTCTTTAAGCACTTTGATTATGTCACCCCAGATTTCTGCTGAGAAACCCACTTTTGGAATGAAGTTTTCATTATAGGTGATTAGGCATTTTTCTCTTTCTGTTTTTAAGATGGGCTCTTTATTTTTTAATTTTGACAGGCTGATTATAATGTGTCATGGAGAAAACCTTTCTACATTGTATCTTCCTGGGGAATGGTGAGCCTTCTCTATACAAATGTATAAATCTCTTGCCACCCTGGGGCATTTTCATCTATTATTTTGTAAAATAGATTTTCTTATCCTTTCCTTTTCTCTTCACTCTTAGAGATAATGACACTTTGTATATTTATTTACTTTATGTTGTTTCAAATATCATAAAGGCTTTGCTCATTCTCTTTTATTTTTTACTAACTAGGTTATTTCAAAAGACCTGACTTCAAGTTTTGAGCCTCTTTCCTCTGTCCTATCTAGTCTGTTACTGAGATCTTCTAATGTATTTTGCATTTTCTTCAATAAATTATTCAGTTTCAGAATTTTTATTTGATTCTTTTATAAATATATATTTCTTTCTCTTGTCCTGATTTTTAAAAATTTCTTCATATCGTTTTTGAGAATTATCTTGCATCTTACTGAGCTTCTTTGACATCAATATTTTGAATTGTTTATCTTGAATTTTAAACATTTCTTTTTTACTAAGATATACTGCTGGAAAGTAATTGTGTTTCTTTAGAGGTGTCATATTTTCTTGCTTTCCTTTAATGCTTTCTATGCCCTTACGTTGATATTTGCACAACAGGTGTAAGAGTTGTTTCTTCCTATTTTTGAATTTACATTTGTAATGGAGGACATATTTCTGAAAATATATCTGTGGTATTTGTTGGGTAGAGTATTTTTTCGGCTTTGATCCTGGATGTGTATAGTGTGGTCTCTATATGACTTCTTTGACTGTAAACAGTGTTAGTGCTTTTTGTGATTTACTGGAGAATTAGGGCACAGTTGTTAATGAAGGCTGTGGTAAAATTGTGTGAAGTTGTGCTGGGGACTGGGAAGCCAGGTGGATCTCTCTTCAAGACCCAGTGGTGGCAGCAGTGGACTGATTGTACCAGCCTTTGTGCCCCATGATGGTATATACTGTGTTGGCAGTTACTGGAAGCCCAATTCTTGGGACTCCAGATGTCTTGCTCAGATGCTATTAGCAATAATTGTGGGCTGAGTGGGCTCTTGGATACCTGAGCAGCTGGTGTGATGTGGGCAATAATAGGTGCAATGCTATCACACCCCTCTTGGCTTTGAGTGGTGCCAGCTGTGTTTGCTCTAGCTGTGGTGTGGGTTCATCCCCAAAAGCTCCAGAGATGCTGCTCTTAGGCTTCTTTGCTCTCTGCAGCAGCAGCATCACAGCACCATGCAAAGTGGGTAGGAACTCTGCCTTCATGCAGAAGCCACACTGAGAGGTAATGCCACTAGTAGGGTTGTAATTGCTACTCACTCTCCCAGACTGATAGCTTTCTTGTTCACCCACTCTGGCCTCTGATGGCAGCAGAAGCAGTTTGGTGGTGGAGGAGGAGAGGACTCATTTTCTACATGAGAGTCTTCACAAAGATACCACTCCACTGGTGGAAGGAAAATTCACTCTTCACTTCAAAGCCAGGTACAGAGATTGTGCAACTACTGGGGATAAAATCACTTCTCACAACCCCAGACAGGGAGTTCTGAGGCTCTGGAAAGCACATGATTAGGAGTACCAGGGGCTGCCTTTTGGTGTGCTACACTGTCATGTCCTTGGGACACAGCACTCCTTGAGGGCTAGAGTACTGAGAACCTTGAAGCACCTTTGGGTCTAGCCAGCTCTGTACCACTGTAATCCTCTGAGTGGACACTGGGAAATGTCAGTGTCAATTACCAGAATGTGGAGATACAGAGGCTGTTGGTTCCAGGACAGGATACAATTCCATGATGGCTGTGCTCTTAAAATGGTGCTCTGCTGCATTTCTAGGTATTGTATTATTTTTGTGGCAATTGTGAATAAAATGCTTTTCTGATTTGGCTTTCAGTTTTGCTGTTGTTGTCATATAGGAAAGTTATTGATTTTTGTACATGGATTTTGCTAAAGTTTTCAGCTGGAAGAACTTTCTTAGATATATAATTATTTCACCTGCAAACAGATAGTATGACTTGCTCTCTTTCTATTTAGTTTTGTTTGTTTTATTTTATTTTCTTTCTCTCTCTTTTTTTTTCTTTTTTGAGATGGAGTTTTGCTCTTGTTGCCCAGGCTGAAGTGCAATGACATGATCTCGGCTCACTGCAACCTCCACCTCCCAGGTTCAAGTGTCTCTTCCGCCTCAGCCTCCCAAGTAGCTGGAATTACAGGCATGTACCACCACACGTGGCTAATAGTGTATTTTTAGTAGAGATGTGGTTTCTCTATGGTGGTCAAGCTGGTCTTGAACCCCCAATCTCAGGTAATTCACCTGCCTTAGCCTCCCAAAGTGTTGGGATTATAGGAGTGAGCCACCATGCCCAGCTTAGATGGGATTTATTTCTTTCTCTTGCTTGTTTGTTCTAGGCAAGACTTCCAATACTATGTTGAATAGGAGTGGTGAGAGACGACATTCTTGTCTTGTGCCAGTTTTCCAGGGAAATGCTTCTAGCTTTAGTTCATTCAGCATGACATTGTCTGTGGGTTTGTCATATCTGGCTCTTATTATTTTGAGGGATGTTCCTTCAGTACATAGTTTATTGAAAGGTTTTAACCTGGAGATATGTTGAATTTTATCAAAAACCTTTTCTTCATCTACTGATGTAATCATGTGTTTTTTGTCTTTAGTTCTGTTTATGGGATAAATCACATTTGTTGATTTGCGTATGTTGCATATCCCAGGAATGAAGCCTACTTTATTGTGGTAGATTAGCTTTTTGATGTGCTTCTGGACTCATTTTGGCAGTATTTTGTTGAGGATTTTTGCATCAATATTTACCAAGGATATTGGACTGATTTTTTTTAAAATTTTTTATTGGATTTTAGGTTTTGGGGTACATGAGCAGAGCATGCAAGACAGTTGCGTAGGTACACACATGGCAGTGCGCTTTGCTTCCCTTCTCCCCTTCACCCACATTTGGCATTTCTCCCCAGGCTATCCCTCCTCACCTCCCCCTCCCACTGGCCCTCCCCTTTTTCCCCCAATAGACCCCAGTGTTTAGTACTCCCCTTTCTGTGCCCATGTGTTCTCATTTTTCATCACCCGCCTATGAGTGAGAATATGTGGTGTTTCATTTTCTGTTCTTGTGTCAGTTTGCTGAGGATGATGTTCTCCAGATTCATCCATGTCCCTACAAACGACACAAACTCATCATTTCTGATTGCTGCATAATATTCCATGGTGTATATGTGCCACATTTTCCCAATCCAGTCTATTATCAATGGGCATTTAGTTTGATTAGACTGATGTTTTTTGCTGTTGTTGTGTCTACATCAGGTTTTGATATCAGGATGATTCTGGCCTCATAGAATGAGACCAAAAAGAGTCCTTTCTTATCCATTGTTGGAATACTTTCAGTAGGAATGGTACTAGCTCTTGGTGTTATACATCTGGCAGAATTTAGCTTTGAATGCATCTGGTCCTGGGCTTTTTTTGGTTGGTAGGGTATTTATTATTGGCTCAATTTTAGAGCTTATTATTGGTCTCTTCAGGAATTTAAATTCTTCCTGGGTTAATTTAGGGAGGGTTTAAGTGTCCAACAATTTATCCATCTCCTGGTTTTTGTGTTTTTGGCATAGAGTTATATCTAGCGGTTTCTGATGGTTGTTTTTATTTCTGTGGTAGGGTAGCTGCACTACTGGCAAGAGCTTGGGGTTCCACTTGTCAAAGAGCAGGGGTCAAAAGTGGTAACATCCCCTTTGTTATTTCCTATTGTGTTTATTTGGATATTCTCTCTTTTCTTCTTTATTAGAAGCTAGCAGCCTATCTATCTTTTTTTTTTTTTTCTTCAATAAAACTCTCCTGGATTTGTTGATCTTTTGAATAGTTTTTTGTGTCTCAATTTCCTTCAATTCGGCTGTAATTTTTGTTATTTCTTATCTTCTTCCAGCTTTGGGGCTGGTTTGCTCTTGCTTCTCTAATTATTTTAGTTGTGATGTTAGGTTGCTAATTTGAGATCTTTCTAACATTTTGATGTGAGTGTTTAGTGTTATGAATTTCCCCCTTAACATTGCCTTAGCTGTGTCCCAGAGATTCTCATATGTTGTATTTTGTTCTCATGCATTTCAAAGAACTTCTTGATTTGTGCATTAATTTCATTGCTTACCCAAAAGTCATTCAGGAGCATGCTATTTAATTTTTATGTAATTGCATGGTTTTGAGTGACTTTTTGTTCTCTACTTTTATTTTTATTGCATGATGGTCTGAGAGTGTGTTTGGTATCATTTTTGTTCCTTTGCATTTGTAAGGATTGTTTTGTGGCCAATTATCTGGTCAATTTTAGAGTATGCCATGTGGTGATCAGAACAGTGTATAGTCTGTGGATTTTGGGTGAAGAGTTCTGTAGAGGTCTATTAGATACATTTTGTCCAATGTTGAATTCAAGTCCTAAATATCTTTGTTAATTTTCTGCTTTCATGATCTGTCTAGTACTGCCAGTGCAGCATTCAAATCTCCCACTATTATTGTGTGGGATTCTGTGGCTCTTTGTAGGTCTCTAAGGACATGCTTTATGAATCTGGGTGCTCCTATGTTGGGTGCATATATATTTAGGATAGTTAGGTCTTTTTGTTTAATAGAACTCTTTACCTTTATGTAGTGGTCTTTTTTGATCTTTGTTGGTTTAGTCTATTGTGAAATTAAGATTGCAATCCCTACTTTTTTCTGATTTCCATTTTCTTGGTTAATTTTCCTTCATCTGTTTATTTTGAACCTATGAATATCATTATGTGTAAGACTGGTCTCTTGAAGGCAGCATACCATTAGTTCTTGCTTTTTTATCCAGCTTGCCACTCTGTGCCTTTTCAGTCTGTTTACATTCAAAGTTAGTATTGATGTGTGTGGCTTTGATCTTATTACTATACTATTGTGTTATTAGCTTGTTATTTTATTTTGCAGATTTGCTTATGTGGTTGCTTTATAGTGTCAATGATCTGTGTATTTAAGTATATTTTTGTATTGGCTGGAAACAGTTTTTTTTTTTTTTTCTGTATTTAGTGCTCTTTTGAAAATCCCTTGTAATGCAGATCTGGTAGTAACAAATTCCCTCAATACTTGTTTATCTGAAAATAATCTTATTTCTCTCTTGCTAAAGAAGTTCAGTTTGGCTAGATATGAAATTCTTGGTTAAAGATTTTTTTCTTTAAGAGTGTTCAGTATAAGCCTCCAATCTCTTCTGGCTGGTAGGGCTCCAGTTGAGAGGTCCACTGTTAGCCTGATGGGGTTTCCTTTGTAGGTAATGTTCTCTTTTTTTCTAGCTTCCTTTAACACTCTGTCTTTCATTTCTACCTTGGAAAATCTGATGATGATCTTGGGGATGATCTCCTTGTCTAGAATCTTGCAAGAGATCTCTGTATTTCCTGAATTTGACTGTTGATCTCTCTATTAAGGTTGGAATGCTTTTATGTACAATATTCTAAAATATGTTTTTCAAGTTGTTTGTTTCTCCCCCTCTTCCTTTTAGGAATGCCAAAGTTTAGTATTTCTAGCCTCTTTATGTAATCTCAAATTTCTTGCAGGTATTGTTTATTCCTTTTAATTCTTTTTTATTTTTGTCTGATGATTATTTCAGAAGCATAGTGCTCAGTTTTTGAAATTCTTTCCTCAGCATGGTTTATTCTGCTGTTAATACTTGTGATTACATTGCAAAATTCTTCTATTATGTTTGTCAGCTTTGTCATATTTCTTAGGTTGTTTTTTATATTGGCTATTTTATCTTTCAGTTCCTGTATTATTTTATTGTGAGCCTTAGTTTTTTTTTGAATTGGGTTTTTCCATTTTGCTGAATCTCAATTACCTTTGTTCCTATCCATATACCGAATTGTGTTTCTGTCATTTTAGCCAACTCAGTCTGGTTAAGATCCCTTGCTGGAGAACTAGTGTGATTGTTTGGAGGAAAAAAGACATTCTGGCCATTTGAGTAACTGTAGTTCTTGTATTGGTTCTTTCTTATTTCTGCTTGTGGGTATTCTTTTAACTGCAGTGTAAATTGACTGCAGTCAATAGACATCTGGATGTTTTCATTTTTCTGAGGCTTTGTACAGGATCTTTGTTTGAAGCTGATTTATTGTCTCTAGTTTCACAGGGAGTATGTTAGCAAGGTTCTTTTTGTGTTGAAGCTTTGGGATCCACTAGATGGCACTTAGGCTTAGTGGTCTAAGTGCCAAATGGTAGTCTCTTCCTCAGCGATATCGTTTGGCTGTGCACCCACCCAAATCTCATTTTGAGTTCCCATGTGTTGTGAGAACTGAAGTACTCCCATGTGTTGTGGGAACTCCCAGGCTGAGGTGGTTTCCAATGGAGATGAGGAATCTGTTGGGAACAGAAGCAAAGGTGACTCTTGCTATGTTTTAGCAAAGAGACTGGCAGCATTTGCCCCTGCCCTAGAAATCTGTGGAGCTTTGAATTTGAGAGAGATGATTTAAAGTATCTGATGGAAGCAATTTCCAAGCAGCAAAGCATTCAAGAGGTAATGTTGGTGCTGTTAAAAGAATTCCATTTTAAAGGGAAACAGCATTAAATATCAGAAAATTTGCAGCTTGACAATGTAATAGAAAAGAAAATCCCATTTTCTGAGAATAAATTCAAGCTGGCTTCAGAAATTTGCATAAGTAAGGAGGAGCCAAATGTTAATGTTTGCCACTCTGTGCCTTTACAGTCTGTTTACATTCAAAGTTAGTCTGTTAGTGAGACAATGGGGAAAATGTTTTCAGGGCGTATCAGTGACCTTTACAGCAGCACTTCCCATCACTGATATGAAGGCCTAGGAGGAAAAAATGGTTTTTATAGACTGGGCCTAGGGCACCCCTGCTCTCTGCAGCCTAGGGACTTGGTGTTCAGCATCCTAGAGACTCCAGTTATGGCTAAAAGGGGCCAAGGTACAGCTTGGGCTGTTGCTTATGAGGGTGCAAGCCTCAAGCCTTGGCAGCTTCCACATGGTGTTGAGCCTGCAAGTGCACACAAGTCAAGAATTGGGGTTTGGGAACCTTCACCCAGATTTCAGAGGATGTATGGAAATTTCTGGATGTCCAGAAAAACATTTGCTGCAGGGGCAGGGCCCTCATGGAGAACATCTGCTAGGGCACCGCAGAAGAGAAATGTGGTTTGGGAGCCCCCATACAGAGTCCCTACTGAGGCACTGCCCAGTGGACCTGTGAGAAGAGGGCCACCATCCTCCAGACCCCAGAATGGAAGATCCACTGACAGCTTTTAGCTTGTACCATGCACCTGAAAAAACTGCAGACACTTATTGCCAACCAGTGAGAGCAGCCAGGAGGGAGTCTGTACCCTGCAAAGTCACAGATGTGGAGCTTCCCAAGACCATGGGAACTTACCTCTTGCATCAGCATGACCTGGATGCAAGATATGGAGTGAAGGGAGATCATTTTGAAGCTTTAAGATTTGAGTGCCCCACTAGATTTAGGATTACATGGAGCCTGTAGCCCTATTGTTTTGTCCAATTTATCTTATTTGGAATGGCTGTATTTACCCAATACCTATACCCCCATTGTATCTAGGAGGTAACTAATCTACTTTTGATTTTAAAGGTTCATAGGTGGAAGGGACTTACCTTGTCTCAAATGAGATGTGAGACTGAGAACTTTTGAGTTAATGATGAACTAAATGAAGACTTTGAAGGACTGTTGGGAAGGTATGATTGGCTTTGAAGTGTGAGGACATAAGATGTGGGAGATGCCAGGGGTAGAATGATATGGCTTGGCTGTGTCCCCACCCAAATCTCATGTCGAGTTCATGCTGTGGGAGGGACCTGGTGGGAGTTAATTAAATCATGGGGACAGGTCTTTCCCATGCTGTTCTCATGATAGTGAATAAGTCTCATGAGACCTGATGGTTTTATAAGGGGTAGTATCCCTGCACAAGCTGTCTTTTTGCCTGCTGTCATCCATGTAAGATGTGACTTGCTCCTCCTTGCCTTCTGCCATGATTGTGAGGCCTCCTCAGCCACGTGGAACTGTGGATCCATTAAACTTTATTTTCTTCCCAGTTTTGGGTATTTCTTTATCAGCAATGTGCGAACAGACTAATACACTCAGTCATGTGGCTTTTCTATATTTCCTTACAGTTGCAGCTGTGCTTCCTCTAAATGCTCTGAAGTATGTACTCCTCTCCTATTTGAGTGTTGGCTGTAGTTTGTGGCTTAGCACTCCTGGACTGCCCACAGTTACTGTGGGGCAATCTCAGGGTTTATGTTTCATATTCAATTTGGAGGCAGAAAAGGAAAGAATCTTAGCAGTGGTTGTGGCCAAGGGTCTTTTGCTTGTCTCCTGGGGACTGCACTCCAGAGAGGTGTAAGAGAGCAATTGCTCAGTGCAATCAGACCAGGATAGAGAACTTATGCAGTGGGCCCAAGCTAGGGGTTTGCTGCCTGGTAACTAGCTGTGGGGGTTGGGGGATGGGTCAGACCAGTGGGAGATGCACTGGTCTCCTCTCCTTGTGTCAAATGCAGCTTATTGGAGGTGAAGATAAGGTACTTACAGTCTTTGCTCTTTCGTGAATCTGAGGGTAGCAAGGGCAGCTTTGCTGCAGAGGCAGTGGCAGAGAGGCTTTCAGTTGTCACTGTAGCTCCACCTCTAAGAAACATAGAGCTGCTGCTACTGAGAATGTTCAGCTAGTGGGGTGGTGTGGCTGCACTACTGACATGAACTTGGGGTTCCATTTGTGGTGGAGCAGGGGGTCAACATCTCACAGGAATGAGGGACTGATGTCCTCTCCATATGGTGGCTGTTACATGATGTAAGCTTGGATGTAGCCTTCAGGCCCTTTGTTTCTTTCCCAGACCAAGGATGGCAGGAATCGAACAATTGCTGTGGCAGAGGCAGAGCGGCTGTCCTATGTCTCTTTGAGCCTCTCCTCAGGAGAACTCTGGGCCACTACCAGTGGTTATGCTCAGCTGCGGGTGGGGTGACTGTTCTACATTCATGAGTCAGGGGCCTGTCTGGTGAAGGTTAGGGGTGGGGGTTTGCAGAGAAGAGGATCTGGGCTTCTGCCTGCATGGTGGATGAAGTATGCTGAAGGTGCTGGCATAGTGACTAGGCCCTTTGCTCCTTCTCCAGCCTGAGAACTCTTAAGACTAGACCACTGCAACTGCAGTGGTAGAGGGCAGACAGGTTGTGGGTTGACTCTAAGATTTCCTCCTTGGAAAAATGCTGCACTGCCTCTGATTGTGGTGATCTGGCAAGGGCAGAGTGGTTGTTGTGGAGTCACAGTTTAGGTGGCCCTGCCCAGTGAGGAGAAGTGAGGACCAGGATCTGTGTAGAGACCAGTCTAGCCACTTTCTTTTACGTGGTTGCTCTGTACTGGTGGACTAGACCAGTCCCTGGTCCCCACAGACTCTTCCAAGACACTTCCCTGGGTGGGGAGGTTCCTCTGGCTCTGTTACTCCCAGCAGCACCGTCATTCTGCCTCACTTTTCCCCATTCTTCATTCATCAGATTGTTTCCTTGACTAGTCCCAGTGCATGCACCTGGATATTTTAGTTGAAGGTTCTGTATTTATTTGCCCCTCCTGTTCCTCTCTGATATGGTTTGGATCTGTGTCCTCAAACAAATTCTCATGTTCAATTGGAATCCCCAGTGTTGGAAGTGGGACCTTATGGGAGGTGATTGGATCATGAGGGCAGTTTCTTAGGGTTTGCCACCATCACCCTTTGGTGCTGTCATCAAAATAGTGAGTTCTCATGAGATCTGGTTCCTTAAAAGTTTGTGTTACCTCCCCCCTATCTGCTTCTGCCGTGTAAGATACCTTGCTCTACCTTTGCCTTCTGCCATGAGTAAAAGCTCCCTGAGGCCTCCTCAGAAACAGATGCTGCCATACTTCCTGTACAACCTGTGGGACCATGAATCACTTAAACTGCTTTTCTTTATGAATTACCCAGTCTCAGGTATTTCTTTATAGTAGTGCGAGAAGTGACTAATACACTCTCTCTGCAACAGTGGCAGACACTAGATGCTTCTATTCAGCCATCTGGCCACCCCCCAAGTTTTTCATTTTTTAGTGTTACCATTTTTAACAATATTGGTAGAGTTTTGTGACGTTCTCTTATATTCTGGTGTTTTGAGGCATTCTTTTATTAAAAATCTGAATCTATTCTGTAATGTTATTATTAATACATATCATACTGTGTGTGTATGTGTGTGTGGTTGCTTTGTCACATGCATTGTCTACTTATAGTCACTGCTTCTTTCAGTGTGTGTGTTTGTATCTTAAAGAGATAGCAGAAACAAAACACAAATATCCATAAGTATACAGAATCAAGTCCAGCAATGGCTTTTGCTAATATTTTTGAGATTTTCTTCACAGTACTGACAAAAAATAGTTACAGTTATTCTGAGATTAACTGTAGATTAATAGATCTCTGTCTAGCTCTATTTCATTACAAAAATGAGAGTAGCAGTCTATGACTAACTTCCTACTTAATATTGATTAAATCTTTCTTATATATTTCACCGAGTTTGTGTCACTAATATAGCTGAGTTGACAAAATAAAGAGATAATTTTCAAGAAAGAGTGATAATAATTATAAGCAGATGGAAAGGCAAATATTAATAACAATAATAATTGTTGTTACTATAAAAACACATATGTAGGTTTTACTAGTTGCTAGTTATTCTTCAAAGAACTCCTATTTTTTTTATCTTTATGAGAACTCAGATAGGTTGTTGGTATGTAAAAGCTGTGGAGGAACGGCGGACAAGGTTTTTTCCCTGTGTAAGGTAGGATGTGGGGTCAGAATCGAGAACTTCACATAAAGTATGATCTATGAATTACTATGTTCAACTTTAATGAAAAGTTGCACTATGAGAACTCTATTTGCCTGCAAAGAGAGATAACAAGAAACACTATTAGTCTCAGCCTTCCTCTGGGGTAAAAAATATAGTTTTATATGTTTAATTTATAATCAGGTGTCAGGTTCATATTTATACTACATGCAAGTTCTGGGAATCCCTAAACAGAGACATCAATGGAAAGTTGCCTGAAATAATAATGCCCCAAGACACCTATAAGAAGCAGTTGCACATACTATCTGATAAGGTGCGTCTTCAAGACAGGGCTTGAACTCTAATTTAAACTAACATTGAATGCAAAATGATGGTAATGATAAAGGTGATAAAATGACGATGACAATAATAATTAACGTTAAGTATATGAAGACAAGGTTAAACTAAATGGTTGGTCACTAATAATATAGGGAATGGAAGAAATTATCAATGTATTTTAAGACCCTTCTATTGATTGAGAAAAGGCAAGAGATATTAAAATTAGAATTTATTAAATCAATGATATATGTTACCTTTATAAGGATACTCATGAAATAATTAGAACGCCTGATGTGAAAAAGCTAAAGGAAAAATTTAAAATAATATTTTTAAGACATTTAAACAAATTGGACACCTCATCTCAATTATATATTCAGTAGAAATTAAAGCACAACATTTGTAACTATAAACAATTTTATGTCAAAAATTCTAAAGGAATAAGACAAATTGACTATTTTATATAAAAATATAACTTCAAAACAGAATCAATACAAACACAGACACCCTGACTAGATTTATAATCATTAAGGAAATCATATTAGTAATTAAAACTCTCTAATCAACCCACTGCCACACAAGTAAATAGACCCAGACTTTCAGCCATTAATTCTAGCAAATATTAGAAGACTACATAAATCCAAATGCTGAAAAACTTTCCAAATATTACAAAAACAGAGAATTCTTCCCAACTCATTTTTTGAGGCTACTATGTGCTTCATACTGAAACCAGATAAATACATTTTGAGGAAGGAGTTTTTGGCTAATCTCACTTCAAATATAGATGTAAAAATAAACCAAATATAAGCAGTTGCATGTAGAGTATATATTAGAAAAAAATCACAACCAATTTAGTCTATTCTATTCATGCAAGGTTGATTTAAAACACCAAAATCCATTTATATAATTAACCATATTAATGGATTAATGGAGAAAACTTATGATTACCTCATTAGATACAGAGAAAAATCATTTGACAAAATTTGTCATGTTTAATTATCAAATTGAAAGGAGGAAAACACTGCCTTATTCTCATAAAAAGTATCGATCTAAAACTCTAGTAAATATTATTCTTAACAGTATAATGTTAAAAGCTTTCAATGTATAATAAAAAAAGTGAGACAAGGATTCCTGCTATCACCACTTTCCAACAACATTATAATTAATGTTTCCAGCTAAGTCAGTAAGATGATCAATTATAAGAAAGAAAGAAAATGTTCATTTTCACAGTCAAGAGTATTGCACACATAAAAAATCCAAGAGAATTTATAAATAAATTATTAGAATTAATAAAAGTTTATAGAAAAGTCTATGAGTATAAGATCAATATTCTGAAATCACTTGCAATCCTAATTACTAGGAACAAATAAAGTGTAATATTTAAGCAGGATGTCTCTTAAAATAGTATTAAGTATTAGGTACCTAGAAATAAATTCAACAGATATGCAAGTCATTTTAAAAAGATAATTTGAAAACTCAATTGAAAGAGATTTAAAAAATCTACATGGTTGCAGAGAAACCCCATGTCCGTGGTGTGGAGGAATTAGTGTCATAAAGATGACAAGTCATTTTACATTATTCCATAAATTTAATTCAATTAAATTCAAATAAGAATCCTAACAGTGTTTTTTTTGTGCAGAAATAATAAATGTATTCTAAAATTTATATAGTGTATTAGCCAAGATTCTCCAGAGAAACAGAAAGGAATAATACACACATATACACTCAGACATGTGTAAATATATATACACACATACACACACAGATGTATCATAAGAATTGACTCACATGATTATGAAGGTGAAGAAGTTCTACTGTCATCTTTAAGCTGGAGAAAGAACTAGAAAAACCAGTCATGTAATTCAGCCCAAACTCCTGAGAACCAAGGGAGCTCATTGTGTAAGTCTCATTTGGAGTCTGAATGCCTGGAACCTGGAGCACTGATGTCTAAGGGAAGGAGAAGATGGATGTCTCAACTCAAGCATAAGCAAATTTGCTATTCCTCTACCTTTCTGTTCTCGTATGGTGTTCGATGAATTGAATGATACCGATCCCGTTGGTGAGGATCATATTTATTCAATCTACCTATTCAAACGCTAACATCTTCCAGAAACACTCTCTCAGACACATTCGGAAATAATATTCTACCAGCTCTCTGAGTGTCTCTTAGCCTAGTCAAATTAATACCTAAAATTAATCAACAGCATAGAAATACAAAGGGCCAGGAATACGTGAAACACACTGGAGGAAAAAAATGGAGGAATTTTCCTAATAGATATCAAAATATCATCAAGTTATGGTATTACTCCAGTATGATGTTGGCGCAGAGATGGACAAATACACTTATAGAACAAGAGAAAGCTCAGAAATATATGTGCATTAATAGAAACTTTATATAACAACTTTTAAATAAATTGTGCTTGGAATATGAATAGCTATATTAAAAAAGTGATAAATCCTTACATCAAATTGTACACAAAAAAATTTTAATTGATTTTAGACATAAATATAAAAAAGCTTTAGAACTTTAAAAATATAGAAATATACACATATATATTAATTTGCATAGAGAAATATATCTGTAAAGAGACACAAGAAGCTCATCTTTATAACCTTACAAAGTACATAGGTTATTTGAACAAAATTAAACAAACAGAAAAATAGAAAATGCTGAGCATAGTTGAAAAATGGTAAACAAAATTACAGAAAAACACAGACTAAGAGAAAACATTTGCAAATCATTTACCTGACAACAAATTGATATCTAAATTCCAAATACAGAAATAATTACAAATATACGAATTCACAAAAGAATAACTAAATGGTGCATAGTATATGAAACTATACTGAACTTCACTAGTATTCAGAGAAATGCAAACTAATCTGGGAATATACCATTTTGCATTTACTGAAATTGAAAAATGTAAGTCTAACCATGAAGAAATAGAACTTTGAAACCACAAATATATATACAGGCCATCTGGAAAATAATTTGGCATTACATTCTTTTTTATTTATATATATATTTTATTTTCTTTAGTTTTTAATTTTTGTAGGTACATAGTAGGTGTATATATTTATGGGGTAAATTAGGTGTTTTCATGTACACATGAATGGGAAATAATCACATCAGGGACTACAGGGTGTCTATCCTGTTAAGCATTTAGCCTTTGTTTAATCAAAAAACTCCAATTACACTCTTCGAGTTTTTTAAAAATGTACAGTCAAATTATTACTGATTACAGTCACCCTTTTGTGCAATAAAATAGTATGTCTTATTCATTCTTTCTAACTGTTGTTTTTGTACCAATTAACCATCCTCACCTCTATCTCAGCCTCCTATTACACTTCCCAACCTCTTGTAACCAATTTTCTACTCTCTATCTCCATGAGTACAATTGTTTTGATTTTTATATCTTAGAATCAAGCAAGATCATGTGATGTTTTTCTTTCTGTGCCTGGCTTATTTCACTAAACATAATGAAATACATGTGTTCCATCCATATTGTCACAAATGACTGGATCTCTTGATTTTTATGGCTGACTCCATTATGTACATGCACCACATTTCTTTATCTATTCATCTGTTGATGGATGCTTAGGTTGCTTCCAAATGTTAGCTATTCTGAACAGTGCTGCAATAAACAAAAAGTACAGATTTCTCTTCAATATACTTACTAATTTCCTTTCTTTTGGGTATAAACCCAGCAGTATGATTGCTGGATCATATGGTAGCTAAATTTTTAGATTTTTGAGGAACATCCAAACTATTCTCCATAGTGATTTTAAGAATTTGCATTCCCTCCAACAGTGCATGAGGGTTCTCTTTTTTATACAACCTTGCCAGCATTTGTCCTTGCCTGTTTTTTGTATATAAGCAATTTTAACAGTGGTAAGATGTCATAAGATGTTGTAATATCTTCAATGAAATATTGTAATTTTGACCTGAATTTCTCTGATGATTAGTGATGTTGATCATCTTTTCATATGCCTGTTTGCCATTTACATGTCTCCTTTTGAGAAATGTCTATTAAGATTTTTTTGCCCATTTTTTGATCGAACTATTAGATTTTTTTCCCTATAGAGTCATTTGAGCTTATATATTCTGGTTATTAATCCCTTGTCAGATGGGTAGTTTGCAAATATTTTCTTCCATTCTGTGGGCTGTGTCTTCACTTTGTTAATTGTTTCCTTTGCTTTGCAGAAGCTTTTTAACTTGATGTGATTTCATTTATCCATTTTTGTTATATTTGCCTGTGCTAATGTAACCAGGGCATAGGAGCAGGGCTGTGGTGGCATTCCAAAGAGTCTTACTATTCCCTGATCAGAGGTGTTTTTTTTCCAGGACCTTGGGCTCTCACTCACCCAAGAATGGGGAGGGGACCAAGGGAGCATGGTAATATTCTTCAAGTAAGGATATCCTATTCTTCATGATGTGATTATTATGATCTGCATGCCTGTATCAAAACTTCTCATGTACCCCATCAATATATACACCTGCTATGTACCAACAAAAATTAAAAACATAAAAATACTCAATATAATACTATATATTGTTTTGATTTTCATATGCATTAGTCCATTTTCACACTGCTGATAAAGACATAACCAAGACTGAGTAATTTACAAAATAAAGAGGTTTAATGGACTTACAGTTCCACATAGCTAGGAAGGCCTCATAATCATGGTAGAAGGCAAGGAGGAGCAAATCACGTCTTACATGGATGGCAGCAGGCAAAACAGTTTAGGCAGGGAAACTACCCTTTTTAAAACCATTAGATCTCTTGAGACATATTCACTATCACAAGAATAGCACAGAAAACACTTGCCCCCATCATTCAGTTACCTCCACAGGGTTCCTCCCACAACATGTAAGAATTCAAAATGAGATCTGTGTCAGAATACAGCCAATCCATATCATTCTACTTCCAGACCCTCCCAAATATCATGTCCTCACATTTCAAAATCAATCATGTTTTCCCAACAGTTCCCCAAAATCTTAACTCATTTTAGCATTAACTCAAAAGTCCACAGTTCAAAATCTCATCAGAAACAAGGCAAGTCCCTTCTGCTTAAAAGCCTGTGAAATCAGAAGAAAGTTAGTTGCTTCCTAGATACAATGGGGGTACAGGCATTGGGTAAATATAAGCATTCCAAATGAGAGAAATTGGCTGAAACAAGGGGCTATAGGCCCCAAGCAAGTCTGAAATGCAGCAGGGCAGTCAAATATTAAAGCTCTAAAATTATCTCTTTTGACTCTATGTCTTATATCCAGCTCACACTGATGCAAAGGGAGGGTTCTCATGGTCTTTGACAGCTTTGCTTCTGCGGCTTTGCAGGGTATAGTTTCCTTCCTAAATGCTTTTAAGGGCTGGCATTGACCGTCTGTGGCTTTTCCAAGCACACAATTCAAGCTGTCAGTGGACCTACCATTCTGGGGTCTGGAGGATGGTGGCCCTCTTCTCACAGCTCAACTATGCAGTGCCCCAGTAGGGACTCTGTGTGGGGGCTTTGACCCCACAATTCCTTTTCGCACTGTCCTAGCACAGGTTTTTCATGAGAGCCCTGCCCCCACAACAAACTTTGCCTGGACATCCGGACATTTCCATACATCCTCTGAAATCCAGGTGAAGGTTCCCAAACCTCAATTCTTGAGGTTGTACCTTGGCCCCTTTTACTCATGGCTGGAGTGGCTGAGATGCAAGACATCAAGTCTTTAGACTGCACACAGTATGGGGACAGTGAACCTGGCCCACAAAAATATTTTCTTCTCCTAACTTCCAGGTGTGTGGGAGGAGGAGCTGCTGTGAAGAACTCTGACATGCCCTGGAGACATTTTCCCCATTGTCTTGGTGATTAAGATTCCTCTCCTTGTTACTTATGCCAGTTTCTCCAGTTGGCTTAGATTTCTCCTCAGAAAATGGGATTTTGTTTTCTATCACATTGCGAGGATGCACATTTCCTGAACTTTTCTGCTCTGCTTCCATTATAAAATTGAATGCCTTTAACAGCACCCAAGTCATCTATTGGATGCTTTGCTGCTTAGAAATTTCTTCTACCAGATACCCTAAATCATCTCTCTCAAATTCAAACTTCCACAAATCTCTAGGGAAGGGGCAAAATTCTGCCAGTCTTTTTGATAAAACATAGCAAGAGTCACCTTTGCTCCAGTTCCCAACAAGTATTTTACTTCCATCTGAGACTACCTCAGCCTGAACTTTATTGTTCACATCATTATCAGCATTTTTGTCAAAGCCATTCAACAAGTCTATAGGAAGTTCCAAACTTTCTCACATTTTCCTGTGTTCTTCTGAGCGCTTCAGGCTGTTCAAACTTTTTCGTGTTATCCAGTTCCAATGTCGTTTCCACATTTCCAAATATCTTTTTAGCAAGGCCCCACTCCTGGTACCAATTTGCTGTATTAGTTCATTTCCATGCTGCTGATAAAGATATATTAAAGACTAGCAATTTACAAAAGAAAGAAGTTTAATGGGTTTACAGTTACAAATGGCTGGGGATGCTTCATGATCATGGTGGAAGGCAAGGAGGAGCAAGTGACATCTTACGTGGATGTTGGCAGACAAAAAGAGTTTGCGCAAGGAAACTCCCCTTTTTAAAACCATCAGATCTCATGAGACTTATTCACTATCATGAGAACAGCATGGGAAAGAACTGCCCCCATGATTCGATTACCTCTCATCAGGTCCCTCCCACATCATGAAAATTTCTTTTATTTATTTATTTGTGTGTGTGTGTGTGTGTGTGTGTGTGTGTGTGTGTATGTTTGGCTTCTCAGCTATAGTTAGTGTTAGTGTATTTTATGTTTGGCCCAAGACAATTCTTCTTCCAGTATGGCCCAGGGAAGCCAAAAGATTGGATACCCTTCTAGAACTATACATCTCAACATAAATGGATCTTAAAAGCAAAATCTTGAACCAAAAAGAAAAAAATCAAGTTACAGAATAATGCTATATTTGTTTATGAATATATATATATACACACACAATCAACTTACAGAATAATGCTGTATTTGTTTATGAATAGATATAATGCTATATATATAATTTATATATAATAATATATATACTATAATCTTTCTACATAATATATATATGAAAATTATGAAAATATAACTGGAAGTGAAAAACACCAAATTAAAGATAGTAATTCCTTCTGCAGAGTGGGGTGTGGGGAGTGGAAGAATGAGACTGGGGAGTGATACACAGGGGATTTCATCATATCTGTAATTTTTTTTATTATACTTTAAATTCTGGGATACAAGTGCAGAATGTGCAGGTTTGTTACCTAGGTATACACATGTCATGGTGGTTTGCTGCACCCATCAACCTGTCATTTACATTAGGTATTTCTCCTAATGCTATCCATCCCCTAGCCCCCCACTACCTGATAGGCCCTGGTGTGTGATGTTCCCCTCTCTGTGTCCATGTGTTCTCCTTGTTCAATGCCCACTTATGAGTGAGAACCGGCAGTGTTTGTTTTTCTCTTCTTGTGTTAGTTTGCTGAGAATGATGGTTTCCAACTTCATTCATGTCCCTGCAAAGGACATGAACTCATCCTTTTTATGGCTGCATAGTATTCCATGATGTATGTGTGCCACATTTTCTATATCCAGTCTATCATTGATGGGCATTTGGATTATTTCCAAGTCTTTGCTATTGTGAACAGTACCGCCATAAGCATACATGTGCATGTGTCTTTATCATAGAATGATTTATAATCCTTTGGGTATATATCCAGTAATGGGATTGCTGGGTCAAATGGTATTTCTGGTTCCAAATCCTTGATTAATTGCCACACTGTCTTCCACTATGGTTAAATTAGTTTACACTCCCACAAACAGTGTAAAAGCTTTCCTATTTCTCCACATCCTCTGCAGCATCTGTTGTTTCCTGACTTTTTAATAATCACCATTCTAACTGGCATAAGATGGTATCTGATTGTTATTTGGATTTGCATTTCTTTAATGACCAGATCACATGAAATTTCAAGATGAGATTTGGGTGGGGACACAGCCAAAGTGTACCAGCATATGTAGTATATGGTGTCAAGTTAAAATTTGAGATATGAATCTTGGGGAGATGCAAACAGTCAGTCCATAACACTATGACACTCATAGAAACTAAGTAATAATATAAATAAAAGTCAGCATTGTTATTTTTGTGGAGTGAGAAGAGGAAAATCTGATTTTGAGTGCATACAGAAGTCTTCACTTTGTTCATTTTACTTATTTCTTAAGCTGAATTGGGGTTTGTGTGGTTTGGCTGTGTTCCCACCCAAATCTCATCTTGTAGTAATCCCCATGTCCCCTGCCAGCATGTAAGACATCCCTTTGCTCTTTCTACATCTTCCACCATGATTGTGAGGCCTCCTCACTATGTGGAACTGTGAATTCATTAAACCTCTTTGCTTTGTATATTATCCAGTCTTGGGTATGTCTTTATTAGCAGCATAATCATGAGCTAATACAGGGATATATATGTATGCTTTTTTAAAAATTAGGCTTTAATTTTTTTCCTTATAAAGTTGATAATATATAAATTACTTCTCAATAAATGTTAAAAAAATTAAAAATTTTCTAAAACAGAGCAAGGTCTTTGAACACAGCACATTTTTCTTGCTTCATGGACTCAGTAAATAGACTGAGAAGAAGAAAGGGACTTTGATTGCTCTACCTCTCTGCTTGTTTAAGTTGACACAAATGAAAATCTCTGGTGTTCATCATTTAATTTTGTCAGAAGATATTCTCTTTGGTTTCATTGCATCTGATGTTATGATGGTTTTTTTTATGTTGAGTTTAATTATTTGTAACAAAAAGCAAACAGATACTTTCTCAAAGTCTATGTTTTAAAGATTTATAAAATTTGTCTTTAAATAATTAACAGTATGTTTAAAAAAGATAAAAATCCATGATTCTCTGATCAAATATTTTGAACATTCTTTAATAAAAATCTGACCCCAAATTATTTGCTCTTAGCTAAATCAGAAAGATTTCTAAAATATTAATAAGCTAGAAAGTTATCTTTCTATTTAATAGGATAGAATGGTTCTAAATATGCTATAGGCTTATCTGTTCTTTTTATATTGTAATGTCCAGCAAATAAAAATATGATCCAAACTCATCCTTTATCATCTTTCAGTTATTTACCCTGTCTGCTAAAGTATAGGAAAGCCTTCATTAAGTATGCATGATTCATATGAGACTACGTATTGTGTATACAATGGATCTGTATAAAAAATTTTAATGTTTATTTATGAAATACTATTTTGGCTAAAAGGTGCCAATCAATTAACTTCACTAAAATCTGATGTCTCTTAAAGTTCCAACTAACATATTTTAATTAAAGAGACTGGATGAACATTCAACACTGTGTTTAAAAGGCATCATGAACACTATACTAATAATAAGACAAAACAAATTTTTGCATGCAGTATGATTTTTATCAGCCTGAGTGTTTAATGAGGTTGTAAGAATGAATTGCTAAGAACAATCTCAGCAGAAATACAACCATGTTACCCTGGCTCTCTATGTATAGTAGACATCCAGAATTTATACAGAAGATTATTCTCCAAACAAAGGGCATTCTAGATAAATAAGTGTCTTAGTCAGTCTGGGTTGTTATGACAGAATGCCATGGACTGGGGGTCTTAAAGAACAAACATTTATTTCTTACAGTTCCAGAGGCTGGGAGTCCAATGTCAAAGCACCAGCAGATAGAGTGTTTGGTGAGGGCCTGCTTCTTTGAATATAGATGTCTATCTTCTCTCTGTATCTTCGTGTGACCGAAAGAGGGCTAGAGAGCACTCTATGGTCTCTTTTATGATTACTACTCCCATTCATGAGGGATCCACCTTCCAAAGACTCTGCCTCTTAATACCATCACATTGGGGGTCAAAATTTGAGATATGAATCTTGGGGAGATGCAAACATCCAGTCCATAACACTATGGCACTCATAGAAACTAAGTTAGGTAGTAACTTTTAGGTAGAAACTCTCTCACAATACTATATAGCTATAGTAAATAAAGTTACCCACTGACCTAAAAGACTGAATATATCATTCAAAGTTGAGCACACTTAGAGAGTAAGCTTAGTCATATGGCCAGGTCTTTTTTGTTGCCACCTAATATAAGTTGCTGCAGTAAAACAAAAATATTTTGTTTAAAACTTCGTAATTGCATTTGGCAAGATGCCCTGTCCTCTTGTCTGTGAGAACTAATCAGAATTCACAGTGACTGTTAAACAGAAACAAATTGAAAGTGTAAGCTTACCATTGAAAAGAAGACATAAGAATACTGCATTATTGCCAGGGATGAGAAGTAGAATTGGTATAAATACACACAAACTCAAACCAACACACACGCACACACGCACAAACACACACACACAGGGAGAGAGAGAAAGAGAGAGAGAGAGAGAGAGAAACAGTTGGATTCCAAACATCCATTACACAATGTTATTTAAAATAATGTCTTTGCTTCCACAGTTTTGTAAATGAAACTAAACTAGAAATAGAAATTAAACTAAAGAAATAGACACACTGCATTTTATGTCTTTCTTGTTCAAATATCGTTTCCAATAAATTGTCAATAAATTTGAATATACAATTTTGAATCGCTCAGTTAATGCTCTTTACATTCCCCCAATCCTGTGCCCTGCAACCACTTCATAGTTACTTGTATTTATTTATATTTTAGGGTTATGGAGTACACAATATTTTAGGGTTATGGAGTACACATTAACAATGAAGCCTCTTTTCAAGTAAAGAAGTGGGTAGTGTGTATCTCTCTGATCACAGTCACAGTCCTGTCTTGGTGGGTAGTTGGATAAAATAGGGGCCAGGACAGTAATCTGCAGATCTGCGTAGGAAGTATTTACCAGGCTAAAAGCCAAGCAATGCCATATCTAGATTATCAACTAACTCTCTGGGGGCATACTAAAGGAAAGCTACTTTCTTGATTGGGGCGGCAAGAATGGAAGAAGCCACTGATATTAGTCCTTTGGAGAAAGGAGTTAAGAAGAATCTCAGTTTAGGGAAAGGGTACTCCCAATCTTAGTCAATCAAAAAGCAACTAATAAAGGTATTTTAGAATTTAAGAAAGGTCTTATAGTTTCTATACTGTTGCCATTATAAGAAACTCAAATATCATGAGAGAGTAAACAGACTTTTACAAAGGAAGCAAGTTAATGTTTAACATATTTAAACATGTTGCTTAAAACAGCCTCTCTAAGGGTTGTGAATATGTCTCTCCACTCCCCACATTATTTGCACAAACAATGATGGAACGAATTGTGTTAGGTCACAGTTTAGTATTAATTTCAACTGAGTGTCACTTGTTCCCAACTTGAAACACCCTGTTGGATAGAACCATTTTCCAAAAAGAAAGTAAGATTAATTCATTGTTTGTGTTTTTTAATTAGCTAATTATTTTGTATGAGTTTTTTTTTTCAACTATATCCTAAATATGTCTTAGGGTTCTGTAAGGTTCATTGCAACAAACAGAATAGGTTAGAATTGGTCGTTTGGCCTATTCCTTCTGATTTCTTTTCTTTGTATTTTATTTATTTATTTTTTTGAGACAGAGTTTTGATCTTGTTGCCCAGGGTAAATGTACAATGGTGCATTTTGGGCTCACTGAAGTCTCTGCCTCCTGGGTTCAAGCAATTCTCCTGCCTCAGCCTCCCGAGGAGCTGGGATTAGAGATGCCTGCCAATGCGCCAGGTTAATTTTTTTGTATTTTTAGTAGAGACGAGGTTTCACCATGTTGGTCAGGCTGGTCTCAAACTCCTGGCCTCAGATGATCCACCCACCTTGGCTTCCCAAAATGCTGGGATTACAAGCATGAGCCACCACGCCCAGCCCTCCTTCTGATTTTGTAACAAGCATTTCCTGAATGCATACTACAATACAGTACTGCCATTTTTTGGCTCCTGAACTATCCAATCATTTTATTTGATTTATCATGCATCATGTTTCAGGCAACCTGTTTAAATCAACCATTTATCACTCCTGCCCGGCTGTCAAGCCCTGAATGAAGAAGACTTTTATTTAAAAAACTTTGTTTTGTTCACAGAGTATTTTTTATAAATGCTGGAACACCAACAGTAGCTCATGGCATATAAAGCTCACGTGGCTTAAGGTAGATGGTAAATATACTTTTTACAGATACATTGAAAGAAAAGACCAAAATTGGATTTTGATGCTGTTTAAAAACTTTATAACACACTAGATATTTTGAAAAGTGTATCATTAATAAAAAATAATATGTTGAAATTATATGTCTAGATATCAACATGCATTTCAAGCTTTCTTTATATGTATTCATAAGACATCATGCTATTGTTATTTGTTATTGTTATTTGTTATATTGTTTCTTAGTGGTATGTTATTATATACTTATGACTACTATTAACAGTTATATAAATACTGAAGAATTTTTTTCATACATTAAAATCTAATTTTTTAATAACAGTTTCACTGAAGTATTATTCACATGCCATAAAGTTAACTAATGATTTTTTTTTACTATAGTCATTGAGTGGCAAAGCCTTCACTATTATCTAATTCCAGAAGACTTCCAACACACAAAAAGGAAACCTCCAACTCACTACCACTTACTTACTCTTTCTTCCATAGCCCGACCTTAGGGAACTACTAATCTACCATTCTTCATTCTGTACATTTTGTTTAAATGAAATTGTACACTATGTGGCCGTTTGTGTGTCTGGTTTCATTCACTTAGCATAAGGTTTTCAGGGTATATTTATATTGTAAATGGTATGAGTATCTCATTTTTTATTGTCAAATAACATTCCATTTGTCTATCCATTCATCAGTGGCTGAACATAGGAGCTGTTTCCATATTTTGACTACTATGAGCAATGCTGCTATAAACATTCATGTCCAAGTTTTTGTGTGAACATATGTTTATAATTATCCTGGGTATATATCTAGGAGTGGAATTTCTGGGTCATATGGTTATTCTATGTTAAACTTTTTGAGAGACTACCAAACTATTTTCCAAAGTGATCGTATCATTTTCCTGAGACATTTAATTTTAAAAGTTGGACAATCATCAGAATTATTATGTTCAGTGTATAATACTTAATATCTCACAAACACTAGTATTTGAGGAATATATAATAGTTTAGAAAATCTAGCTAAGTCTCCCTATTTTGTTTTCAACTCAGTGTGTATTTGGTTATCCCCTGGGTATGTCCAGGGTTTTGTAAGGTATGAAGGTAAGAATTGGAATACATAGTCATAGCCTATATTACATAGTCATGTCTGTAGTACCTATTCATTTATTTGAAATAAATGTTTATTTTCAAATGGAAATTGTCTTTGTAGAGGACATTTTATGTTCATGAAATAGCAAAATAAAAGTGTTTGTTAATCTTTTTTGTTTAGTAAGAGAATTAGATTGATTTCTTTGTGGCCGGAAGTAAAGACAGAATAGGGATTTTAAGGTCTAATTTAGACTTCTAATAATTTATTTAATTTAATATTTTAAATTACTTCTCTGCATTTGAGTGCTATAATTGTTAGAGGTACTGTATTAGAGGTACTGGATAACTGTTAATTAATCCCACCAAATACTGATAAGGCCTCAAAACAACAGACTTACATAACTCTTATGATATGTAATATAATGTGACCAAAATAATTTTACTATTTCTTCCTGTGTTTTAAAAATCTGGTTAACTCTCCTATAAAGAAATTCAATTTAATATTTGGCTTTCACCTTTTCTGAGACTCTTGTAAGATCAGTGGTCAAGGCATTGTTGAAACAATAAGCCTAAGATTCTTCAAACACTTGCATACATTCCGTTTTTCCCACTAAGTTGCACTGAATAGGAGTCTCATCATCCTTTTTAATGCATATGTTGTACTATCTGGGAAACTGAATACCTCCTCAAACAGATCTGATATCTTGCTTATGAAATAGCAAAATGTCAGAGACTGAGGTGATTAAATGACTAGAAGCAGAAAAAAATAAGTTATTTTGTCCTTTCTTGTGACTTGAAACTCTGATTATACCCATTTTAATACTTACCTACTTTAGGAAAATTCAAAATTAGAGAGAAGTGTTGGAGTGGGTGAAGATGAAAAAATCATGACAGAGACAAAAACAGAGGACTAATAATGGAGTGATTGGTTCACATTTATTTTCCAGAGTGTATAGGCAAGAAACAGGAACATCAAGGAAGAGAAACACAATAACATCATTGAACAGAGTACTGTCCCATTCTTCAGACTCTTCCACACAATCCTCCATAAAGCATTGATCAATTTACTAAAGACCTTCTTTGAGTGGAAGATTTACCTAAATGCTAGTCCAGATACTAGCTAGTTCCTGGTGTGATGCAATCTTGGGGTGTTCAAATAAGTCAGTAAATATGAAGGGCTTGCTATGCTAATAAGACCACAGTACTATATAATTGAGTCATAGGTGACTGGTGTGTTCTAATATCTTCCAGAAATCCTTTGGTACTAGTTTTATACAGCTACAAACCAAATCATCACAAACTCAATGGCGTTGCAAACAATACATATTTATTATCTCACAGTGTCTGTAGATTAGAAGCATGGGCACAGCTTACCTGGGTTTTCTGCTTCAGAGTCTCACCAGTTGGCAAAGTAGATGTCAAACTAGGCTATAGTCTCATTAGGGAAAGATCTGCTTCCAGACACACTCAGGTTGTCACAGAATTTATATTCTTGCTGCTTCAAGACCAAGGGTTTGTTTCTTGCTAGAGGCCTTCCTCAGTTAATAAAGACCACCTACAGTTCGTTGCCACATGAGCTTCTCCAACATGACCACTTATTTTACGAAACCTACTCCTTCAAAGCCAGCGAGGGAGAGAGAACAAATCAGCTAGCAAGTTGAAGTCTTATATAATGTAACTTGCTAATGGAAGCAACATTTCATCACCCTCGCCATATTCAATTTCTTAGAGGCAAGTCACAGATCTCATCAAGATACAAGGAAAGCAGATTACAAAAATATGTGAACCCTGAGATAGAAATCATCGGGTGTACATTTTAGAATCTGTCCATGCACCTTACATATTACTGCAGGTTCAACTCAGTAGCACTAGTGCCAACCATGTCATTTTCTGGTTTAGAATAAGTCATCGGGGAAGCAATTTCTCATTTACATTTTTTTATTTAATAGAGTATCTGGGAGATATGTCAAGGAAACAGACAAACCTAGCCAACTCAGGATTGGAGAGAGACAGAATGAACATTTAGAAAATCAGGGAGACCAAACCTCACCTCTATCAATTTGTGGAAAGGCTGCAGGGACTGCCTAATGTGGTAATGCTTGATAATGATGGCCTTGTTGTCAATTATAACTAGGCCTAGACCGTTTTTGTTAATACCTGAAGGAAAACTGGCAATGTGAAACCTACACAGTGAATAAAGGAGCACAGAGTTGTACTTCTGTGTCTCTGGTTGAAAGGCTTGCATATTTTCTCAAACTATAAGAAAATCCAAATGAACTGGAAAATATTTGATTTTTCGAATTTAAGAGAGATAAAGGAAAAACTAAGTCAGAGAATTCTTTTGGATTTTCCTTCATGATTCACATAGATTGCAGGTGTGAGAAGCCCAATTTATTTTCTTCTCACTTGCATACATGCTAAGTCCATTTTCACCTAGCCTTGTCCATCTTCACCAATTTGTCATATTTTGACTCAGTTTGGTTATACAGTGAAATGTGCAGGGGTTTGGTAATACATGGATCCAATTTATGGGTCCAGATTACTCATTAAACCCCCCTAAACCTCCATTTATGAAGAAGTTTGATAACAGGTCAAGTCTCAAGATTTCTTTCACTATACAGATGGCAGACTGATTCTAACAGTGAAAAGGGAGTAAAAAAAATTATTTATTAACTCTTTAAGGGTACTTTTAATATTCATTTTGTAAATGATTACTACTCACTGACAGAATCAGATCCCTGGTGTTATTTTCTAACAACTTCTCAGGAGACTGCCGAGATAATTGAGCTGGAAGAAATAGTAATAAAAACCTACAAAATTGGCATGGTTATCAATGTTGCTATCACTAGTACCAAAAAATGTGACCTAAATACAATGCCTGCTAAATAGATGTTCAAACATTCATGGGCATGACTGTCATGTTGCAGAACTCTAGAAGGCCATATTCAGCTTTTGCATTTGTTTGAGGGATTGCAGTTCACCTAGATAACAATTATTTATGAATTGTTTCCTTTGAAGTTGTGCAATTTGGCAGCCCTTGTCATGGGATATAATAAGAAATATTATAAAAATCACCTTCAGTATCATTTGTTGGCCTAGAGTGGTTGCTTGATAGCGTTTTACATCTATAGCCAATAATCTTGAAGGCAGACAATGAGAGCAAGCTCATGAAATTTGTAAATTATGTCAATTACATGAGTGTGTACTGATACTGTAGCTATTGCTCTTCCTCTGCCCTAGAATGCTATACTGGTACAGGGCATGGGATGCTGGGAAAATGCCACTAATTTTCTAGCAATGGAGATTTTATTAATGTTGATGTTTCACTTTTATTTATTTATATACTCATTTGAGAAAGAGTCTTCTTCTGTCTCTCAGGCTGGAGTCTACTGGTGCAACTTTGACTCACTGCGGTCTCCCCATTCTGGGTTCAAACAATTACTGTGCCTCAAGTCTCCCAAGTAGCTGGGATTACAGCCATGGGCCACCACGCCTAGCTAATTTGTTGTGTATGTGTTTATTTTTAGTAGAGACAAGATTTTGTCATGTTGTCCAGGCTGGTGTTTCCTAGCCTCAAGTGATCTACCTGCTTTGGCCTCCCAAAATGCTGGTATTACAGGCACAAGTCACTGGGCCTGGCTGATATTTCACTTCTTTCAAAGGCATTATTGACATTTCTCTTTTGCTGGTTTAATTTGCTACCAAGATCCCGGAAATCCCACACAGGGAGGGTTTGCCCCAGTAAAATACATCTGGAGGAGTCTTGTTAAATCAGTTTGCCTAAAAATGCAGACTTTTCTTTCTTTCTTTTTTTTTTTTTTTTACAATTTTAGTTTCCAAAACTGATATTTTTCATATGCGAGGGAGATAGACATAGCTTTCACACAACTTTCTACACAAATTGGACACAGTGTAAGAAGAATGAACTGCCCTTTTGCTGTGACTGCTTACTTCAGAATGTCTTTGATAAGGAAGGTGCTAAGCTTATCTACAAATGTACAAAATAGTAGAGGAAAGATTGAAGGGAAGATTTTATTAAAAGTAATGAGAATGTAGCTCTGAATTGAAGTTTCATAGCTTTTGATTATTTAATTCTTTATTTGATAGACTTAGCATCCAATTACTGCATTAATGTAAGAAAAATGTAGCTAACACTGATTCATTGTATCCCTCTCCCCAAAATATGCACAGACACACACACATACACACACAATCTCTCTCTCTCTCTCTCTCTCTCTCTCTCTCTCTCTCTCTCTCTCTCTCTCTCTCTCTCTCTCTCATACAGCACTAATTAGATGTTTTACCAGACTCATTCTTATCAACAAGTTTCATGCCTCAACTATTTGGTCAACAACTACTTAAGGATTAGGATAATTTTAAAGTCTGAAGGGAAATTGTAGGTTGTTTAATCTATGTCTTTCATGTATAGATGAAGAAATATGCTCAATGAGTATATGTAATTTGTCCAAAACTGCACATCTTTGAGCACATTGGCAAGGTGGATTAAATCCTTTTGCCCTCTCCTGAGTAACAGAAGGAGACTCTGTTTCAAAAACAAAACAAAACTAAACAGAGTCTTGCTCTGTTGCTTTGTGACTCAAGGTGGAGTGCAGTGGTGCAAATTCGGCTCACTGCAACATTTGCATCCCAGCTTCAAGCAATTCTTGTGCTTCAGCCTCCATAGCCAGCTACTTTTTATATTTTTAGGAGATGCAGGGTTTCGGCATGTTGGCCAAGCTGGTCTCAGAACTTCTGGCCTCAAGCAATCCATCCGCTTTGGCCTCCCAAAGTGCTGGCATTACAGAATCCTTTTTCTCTTGGCTCTTAATTTAATGCAGCACACCACTGTACCCGTAAGTAAGCAGCCTAGTCCTGTGGCTACTTTATACGGCAATAATGTATAACTTAAATGTAGTTTATGAACAAAAGTCCTGTATATATGTTCTTACACATTTTTGACTCTGATTTTTTATTTGTTTCATCTTTAGTAAGTTGCTCTGCACTAATTCCCATGGACATCTAATACTCTTACAGATAAAACCACAATAGATAACAGATGTAGTGCTTATTTTATGTTTCATACTATCCCAAGTATTTTACATAGATGAAACCATTTAATCCTCATAAGTTTGTGAGGCATGGGATACTATTATTCTCCTTTTACAACTGAGAGTATTGAGACACAAAAACTTTAAGTCACTTACTCAGGGTCATACAGTAACTGCACGGTATCCTGGTATGTTAACTCAAACTCTCTAACTTCCTAGTCCATACTCAATAAAGGCAGATATCAAGTACATTTCTATAAATCAAATCATTCTACAATTTATTTTCATCAGCAGTGTAATTGCAATAAATAATCTGGTATCCAAACACATGAGGAAAATTAGACCTAACTGTTGAAAACAATTAAAAACCATATTTAAAGAACATTTGATGAAAATATCAAATAAGTCTTAAAGTGCAAATGCTATGACAAAATTACGATATTTACTTATAATTTTTTAGAGCAAATTTATTTATTTATTTTTTAAATTTTTTATTTGATTATAGGTTTTGGGGTACATGAGCAGAGCATGCGAGACAGTTGCGTAGGTACACACATGGCAGTGTGCTTTGCTTTTCTTCTCCCCTTCACCCACATTTGGCATTTCTCCCCAGGCTATCCCTCCCCACCTCCCCCTCCCACTGGCCCTCCCCTTTTCCCCCCAATAGACCCCAGTGTTTAGTACTCCCCTTTCTGTGTCCATGTGTTCTCATTTTTCATCACCCACCTATGAGTGAGAATATGCAGTGTTTCATTTTCTGTTCTTGTGTCAGTTTGCTGAGGATGATGTTCTCCAGATTCATCCATGTCCCTACAAATGACACGAACTCATCATTTCTGATTGCTGCATAATATTCCATGGTGTATATGTGCCACATTTTTCCAATCCAGTCTATTATCAATGGGCATTTGGGTTGATTCCAGGTCTTTGCTATTGTAAACAGTGCTGCAATGAACATTCGTGTACATGTGTCCTTATAGTAGAATGATTTATAGTCTTTTGGATATATACCCAGTAATGGGATTGCTGGGTCAAATGGAATTTCTATTTCTAAGGCCTTGAGGAATCGCCACACTGTCTTCCACAATGGTTGAACTAATTTACACTCCCACCAACAGTGTAAAAGTGTTCCTTTTTCTCCACATCCTCTCCAGCATCTGTTGTCTCCAGATTTTTTAATGATCGCCATTCTAACTGGCGTGAGATGGTATCTCAATGTGGTTTTGATTTGCATCTCTCTGATGACCAGTGACGATGAGCATTTTTTCATATGATTGTTGGCCTCATATATGTCTTCTTTCGTAAAGTATCTGTTCATATCCTTTGCCCACTTTTGAATGGGCTTGTTTGTTTTTTTCCTGTATATCTGCTTGAGTTCTTTGTAAATTCTGGATATCAGCCCTTTGTCAGATGGGTAGACTGCGAAAATTTTTTCCCATTCTGTTGGTTGCCGATCCACTCTAGTGACTGTTTCTTTTGCCGTGCAGAAGCTGTGGAGTTTCATTAGGTCCCATTTGTCTATTTTGGCTTTTGTTGCCAATGCTTTTGGTGTTTTGTTCATGAAGTCCTTGCCTACTCCTATGTCCTGGATAGTTTTGCCTAGATTTCCTTCTAGGGTTTTTATGGTGCCAGGTCTTATGTTTAAGTCTTTAATCCATCTGGAGTTAATTTTAGTGTAAGGTGTCAGGAAGGGGTCCAGTTTCTGCTTTCTGCACATGGCTAGCCAGTTTTCCCAACACCATTTGTTAAACATGGAATCCTTGCCCCATTGCTTGTTTTTGTCAGGTTTATCAAAGATTGTATAGTTGTATGTATGTTGTGTTGCCTCCGGTGCCTCTGTTTTGTTCCATTGGTCTATATCTCTGTTTTGGTACCAGTACCATGCTGTTTTGATAGAGCAAATTTATTTTAAGAGACAACAATACCTGTTAGTTGCCTTGTTTTAGGCAATAGACATGTCCCTAAGATGACTAAATTGTATACATGTACAATTTGATGCTGCATATAAATTAATTATTAAGAAAATCATTCAGTGTAATTGGTCATGATTATTTAAATAAAACTTTTGTAAGTTCGTTTTAAAATAAATCGTTATCTTCCAATACAGCTGTGTTGTAAATTTTTATCTTAAGTAATTTGTCATCTATACAATTTTTAAAATTTAAATTAGATTCCATTTTGTATCTTGATAACACACACAAAAAAATCTCACAATTCCTTCACCTGTAACATTTACAAAACATACTATGTGAACATTGACCCAAAATGTAAACAATGCAGATATAAAGAAAGTAAAAGACTGCTTAATTCTTCCTAGTCCTAATCTCCAAAGGTTAATGTGCTTAAAATGTCTTGCACATTCTTCCAGATTAAATACACACACATATACAGACATACAAACATCCCTGTTTAAATGCACATAATGCAATTTCTTTTTATTTATGGTAAAAGTGCTATACTCTATTGCACTTTAGAGATTACAATAAGCTTTGTTGTTTTTTATTAGTATCTTTTCTCATCTGCACATACAGATTTGGTTTACTATTTTAATGGTTATATATTATTGCATGTTCTCCATTACTTTTATAAAAAGATACACAAACTCCCAAAGTATCTATAAACACTATAACATTATGATAATGTTATTTATCATGAACAGTTTTAAGGTTTATATCTATCTCTATATAGGTAGATATCTGTGTGTATACACAGTTTTCTACTATTATAAACAATGTTGCAAAGAAAATCAATGCTCATATATCTTTACATATTTTGGCTAAATACAGAAAGTAAATCTATAGCAGTGGAATTTTTGTATCAAACAGTATGTGAATTTAATATTTTGATAGGTATAACTAAACTCCCCCATAAAGAATTCAACCAATTTCGCTTTGCATCAACTATAATTGAGAGTGCTTTGCTTTCTTAACTCTCAACAATACGGGGTTTTTGTTTATTTTAGTTTTAGCCTTTCAGATAATTCAAAATTATGTCTGATGTGGATATGAATTTTTTTAATTAAGAGGGATTTTAAAACACAAAATTCCTTTCGTTTCTTCTTTTTTTAATCAAGAGAACTGATCACACTCTTTGCCCATTTAAAAATATTAAATTGTTTGCCTTTTTCTTTTTCTGATGTAGTTCTTTTTAAATTGTAAAATTATCTACCTGTTTGCTGAAAATGTGTCATTTTCTTGCTGTGTTTTCATTTGTCGTTTTATTCTATTTACGTTATCTTATTCTATGCACTATTTTAAAATTGTTATAAGATAAAATTGATTATCAATGTTTAGTTCTCCTTGTAAATTTATAGTTTATTATTGACATCTTATGTCTAACAGGTTTTACTTGGTCTAAAATGGCAGATGTGGCCCACTATCAGTAGAATTCTTTCCTCTACAGTTTAATTCAGTCAATTGAAGAGAACATCAAAGTTTCTGCTTCACCTGTTCCACTTCATCTTCTGGACCTCTGAAACAATGCCCAGCTGAGCCATATTGAAGCCTGAGGCAGAGGGAAAAATCAGCAATGCTGATTCTATCTTCACTTAAAATCTTAGTATTTTGTGCATTAAGGATTTTTGCATTAATTTATTTTTATTTTTATTTTTTTGAAACAGAGTCTTGCCTTGCTGCCCAGGCTAGAGCATATTGGTGTGATCTCAGCTCATTGCAACCTCAGCCTCCCATGTTCAAATGATTCTCCTGCCTCAGCCTCCCGAGTAGCTGGGATTAAAGGCAACTGTCACCACCCAAAATTTAAAGGGGCACGATGCCCAGCTAATTTTTGTATTTTTAGTGGAGATGGGGTTTCACCATGTTGGCCAAACTGGTCTGCAACTCCTGACCTTGTCATCCACCCACCTCAGCCTCCCAAAGGGCTGGGATTACAGGAGTTAACCACTGTGCCTGGCCATTAATTTTTATTTTTAGAAAATATTGCGTTAGTTTTTTCTTGGTTGGTGAAGTTTTTGGTGCCCCTTTAAATTTTGGGCCCAAGGTGAGTGCCCCACCTTACTTCAAGCCCTCTTCTAATTACATAAGTTCTTGGATCCCTTTTGAACCTCTTTTTTTATCTGCACTCACTTCCCTAATGATCTCATACCTTGGCTCGAAGTACTGTCTATACACTGATGACTCCTAACTTAATATCTTCAATCTAGACTTCATTCTTGAACTACAGACTCATCTTTCCAATTGCATAGTCTACAACTTCTCCATATGGATGTCTAAAAGATACCTTAAATCTAATGAGTGAAAGGCCAGACTCTTGAATTTTGCACCTATCTGCTCCTCCTCCACACTTTTCTGTTTCTTTAAATGGCGCCACTAACTACATATTTGCTTCAACCAAAAACTTAACCACTACCCTTGTCTTTTCTTTTTTCTTTATCTCTCGCTCAGTTAAGTCTGTGAATATCCAATCTGTTCTACCACTGAAATACATTCTGAGTCCATCCACTAGTCTTCATTTCTACCACCATTGTCCTGGTCCAAGTTCTCATATTTTCTGGCCTGGATTATTGCCATAGCTGCTGCTTCGACCTTTGTTCCTTCCACCATGCCCTTCTCTACAAAACAACCAGAATTATTTCAAAACATGAGTGAGATCATGATATTTCTCTACTCAAAACCCTGCAATAACTTTCAATCTTATTCACTGTAAGATGCCCTTACAATGGCCTCCATAAATCTGTATAATCAGTGCACCCTCATCACTGATTTCATTAGTTCGTCTTCTGCTCTTTCTCTTCCACTCATTCTGTCACATTTGTTTCATTTCTCATCTATGTAAATACCAAGCATCCTTCCTCCTTTGGGAACTTTGTGTTGCTGTTCTTTGTCTGGAAAGTAATGTGCCCCTAATATCTGCATGATTTATGGTCTTCATTTCTGTCATATCTAGTCTCAAATACCATCTTAACAGAAAGACTATCAATGTCCCCATCCTTGTAGAATAGAACTCTCCCTCCACTTCCACTGGCACTCTCTAAATCTCTTACTTTGCTTTATTTTTCCTCTTTAAGGATTTTTCACCATTGGGCGTAATGTATCTCTCTCTCTTTCTCTCTCACTCTCTCTTTGTGTGTGTGTGTGTGTGTGTGTGTGTGTATATTTATTTACTAACATTTACTTTTTTTAGTCTTTACCCCCTAGATTGTAAGTTTTATGAGGGCAGGAACTTTGTTTGAGTGTGTATATGTGTGCATGTTTACTACTGTATCTCCAGCACTTAATGCAGAGTCTGGCACATAGTAGGGCCTTAATAAATATTTGTTGAATAGAGGAATAAATTGAATCCATAAATCATTCTTCACAATGTCTATTCAGTATTTTTTCTCTTCCTCAAACTCCAATATTCTGCTTACCCCTTTACATAGTTCAGTTAGAAAAAAATTCCCATCACACTGTGATAGACTATCAAGTATAAAATTCTCAAACTATTCCTCTTCCATCTAAAATTTTCCTGATTTCTACACTAATAAATTTTTAATATACCCTGTTGTTTTAGAGGCATCTCCTGACATATAATCAAGGACTGTTGTTAATAGAAGGCAGATTACTGCAATCACTAGAAGCATGGTTCATGGAGTCATCTCTTTCGCTCCAGTACATACATAAAACAAGATACCTAATGTCTCTTTGCCTCAGTTTTCTCATCTACAAGATGGCAGCAATAATAATACCTATTGCATAGGATTATTTAGAGAACTGAATGGGTTTAGTGAAAACATGCAATCAGATTCATTATAATCATCATCATCAAAAAAATCATATAGCATGTGACATATGCCAGGTAGTATTCTAAGCACTTTAAATACATTATACATCTTGTTCTCATCTTATCTTTGTAACATATATATGGTTGTTAATGCTATTTCTTTGTCATTCTTTATTGTTACGTAATTTTCATGCTAGGACATTTGTCTTTGCAGTACTCTGACTCATGCAGCATTTTCTTCTCCAGTGTGCCAAGATAATCTCTTTAATATCATCTTATTTCTCTACCTCGTAATGTGCTATACCATATATTTATTGAGTGTATATTTATCTGTTCACTACTGCTGAATAATTCACCTTGATAGGCACTATAGAGATTTTCATTATACATGTTATCACCATTTAAAAAGTCACACTGTCCAGTGCTAGGAAGGTTATCATGAATCCTTTTTGGTGGCATTTTAAAATTGGAAAGAAATATGGATGCATGTACCAAGGCTAGTAAAGACATGCACTGTCTTTGACAGAACATGGCTTATTATAGAAATATATCCTATATAGTTGAACATATTCATTGTAGCATCATATATGAGGGAAAACAACTGAAAATATTCTACATGTAAAAGAGTATTATTATTATTATTTAATAAATACTGAATAAAAGTATGCTATATTATCAGAATTAAAATTTTACCACTGTTAAAATTTATATGATGAATATTATATAGAAACATGGAAATATTTATAATGTATTGTTTTCTAAAATATACAATTAGATATACCAAATTATTTTAATCATGGGCAAAAAGATATTTTAATATGGGCAATAATTGGAAAATGATAATATGCCAAAAAGTTATAAGATGTGATATTTTGAATTAATGTTTTATTTTCTCAAATTGTTTATAATATCAGTGTTTCTATTGATTTTATTTTTAAATTTTAAATTTCTAATTTTTAAAATTTTTATGCATACATAGGAGTTGTATATATTTATGGCATACATGAGATATGTTGCTACAGGCATGCAATATGTAATAATTGTATAAGGGAAAACTGAGTATCCATCCTCTCAGGTATTTATTCCTTGTACTACAAACCATCCAGTTATACTCTTTTAGTTATTTTTTATGTACAGTTAAATTGTTATTTACTGTAGTCACCCTGTTGTATTATTAAATACTAGTTTTCACTCATTCTTTCATTTTTTTTCTACCCATTAACCATCTTTACTTCACATCTACCACCCCACCACCATTCCAAGTCTCTCATCACCACTCTTCTACATTCTATCTCCATGAATTCAATTGTTTTGATTTTTAGATCTCACAAATAAGTGAGAACATGTGATAAATGTCTTTCTATGCCTATTTCATTTAATATAATGATCTCCAGTTTCATACATGCTGTTGTAAATGACAGAATCTCATTCTTTTTTCTTGTCTAACAGTACTCTAGTGTGTATATGTACCACATTTACTGTATCCATTTATCTGTTGATGCACACTGATATGGTTTGGCTGTGTCCCCACCAAAAATCTCATTTTGAATTGTAATCACCATAATCCCCATGTCAAGGGAGAGACCAGGTGGAGATCATTGAATCATGGAGGTGGTTTCCCTCATGCTGTTCTTGTGATAGTAAGTTCTCATGAGATCTGACAAATTTACAAGTGTTTGGCAAGTTCCTCCTTTGGTTATTCTCTCTCCTGCTGCCTTGTGATGAAGGTGCCTGCCTCCCCTTCACCTTCTATCATAATTGTAAGTGTCCTGAGGCCTCCCAGCCATGCAGAACTCTGAGTCAACTAAAGCTCTTTGCTTTATAAATTGCCCAGATTCAGATATTTCTTTACAGCAATGTGAGAACGAACTAATACAGACACTTAGGTTCCTTCCAAATGTTAGCTATTTTAAATAGTCCTGGAGCAAACATAGGAGTGCAGATATCTTTTTGGTATACCGATTTTCTTTCTTTTGGGTATATACCACCAATGGGAATGCTGGATCATATAGTAGCTCTATTTTTTGGAGGTTTCCTGAGGAACCTCCAAATTCTTCTCTGTAGTGATTGTACTAATTTACATTTTGACACTTGTAGTGTACAAGTGTTTCATTTTCTCCACATCCTCTCCAGCATGTGATATTGCCTGACTTTTGGATAAAAGCCACTTTAATTGGGGTGAGATTATATCTCCTTATAGTTTTGCTTTGCGTTTTTCTGATGATAATGATGTTGAGCACCTTTTCATATTCCTGTTTGCCTTTTGCATGTCTTCTTTTGAGAAATATCTGTTCAAACCGTTGGCCTATTTTTAAATTGACTTATTATACTTTTTCCCTATAGTGTTATTTGACCTCCATATATATATATATATATATAGATTGTTTCTTCACTTTGTTGATTGTGCCATTTCCTGTGCAGAAGCTTCTTAACTTGATGTGATCTCATTTATTCATTTTTGCTTTGGTTGCACATGCTCGTGGGGTATTACACAAGAAATTTTTGCACAGACCAATGTCCTGGAGAGTTTACCCAAAGTTTTCTTATAATAGCTTCATAGTTTGAGGTCTTAGATTTAAGCTTCTAATCGAGTTTGATTTGATTTTTGTATATGACAAAAAATAGGAATCTAGATTCATTATTCTGCCTTTGGATATTTAGTTTTCCTAGCACCATTAATTGAACAGACTGTCTTTTCCCAAGCATATGTTCTTGGTACATTTATGAAGAAGGAACTCACTGTAAGTATAGATGGATTTGTTTCTGAGTTGTTTATTCTGTTCCATTGATCTATGTGCCTTTATTTAACCAGTACTTTGCTGTTTTAGTTATCATCACTCTGTAGTATAATTTGTAGTATGCTCTCGTTTGGTTTCTGCTTACTATATATTTGGCTATTCTGGTCTTTTGTGTTTCCATATTAATTTTAGGTTGTTTTTTTTCTATGTCTGTGAAGAATGTTATTGATATTTTGATAGAGATTGCATTGAATCTATAAATTGCTTTGGGGAGCAGGGATATTTAAACAATATTGATTCTTTTATTCCATGAATGTAGGATATCTGTCAATTTATTTTGTATCCTCTTCAATTTCTTTCATCAGTCTTTTATGGTCTTCATTATACAGATGTTTCACATTTATGATTAAGTTAATTTTTAGGTGTTTAATTTAATTTGTGGCTATTGTAAATGAGATTGCCTTTTCTTTTCTTTTTCTGATTGCTCACTGTTGGTGTATAGAAATGCTACTGATTTTTGTATGCTGATTTTATGTCCTGCAACTTTACTGAATTTGTTTATCAGTTCAAATAGTTTTCTTGCAGAGCCTTTAGGATTTTTTAATTATAAGATCCTGTCTTAATTTGGATACCTGTTATATCTTTCTCTTGCTGGATTTATCTAGGTAGGCTGTACTGGATAACAGGTGAAAATGGGCAGGCAACCTTGTCATGTTTCTCATCTGAAAAGTCTTTCAATTTTTCTCTATTCAGTATGCTATTAGCTTTGGGTCTGTCATATTTGACTTGTATTATGTTCATGTATGTTCCTTCTAAACTGTTTTTTGAGAGTTTGTATCATGAAGGAATTTTGAATTTTATCAAATGCTTTTTTGACATTAATAGAAATGATCACACAGTGTTTGTCCTTTGTTCTGTGATATGGTGTATCACATTGATTGATTTGCATATGTTAAACCATTCTTGAATCTCTAGGATAAATTTCAGTTCATCACAATGAATGATATTTTTAGCAAATTGTTGAATTCAGTTTGTTGGCATTTTATGGAGGAATTTTGCATCAATACTCATCAGAGATATTGGTCTGTAGTTGTCTTTTTCAACAACTACAGGGTAATATTGGCTTTGTATAATGAGTTTGGAAGTACTTCCTACCCCTCTAGTTTTCAGAATAGTTTGAGTATGATTGTTACTAGTATTTCTTTAAATGCTTGGTAGACTTTAGCAGTGCAGCCATTGGGTCTCTGGATTTTCTCTACTGGGAGACATTTTATTATGGCCTCAATTGCATTACTTTTTCATCTGTTCAGAATATTAATTCCTCATGGATCAACCTTGGTTTCTTGTACTTGTCTAGGAATTTGTCAGTTTCTTTCAGATATTCCAATTTATTCATATATAGTTTCTCACAGTAGCCACTAATGAGCCTCTGAATTTCTGCAGTATCAGTTGTAATGCTTATTTTTCATCTCTGATTTCATTTATTTAGGTCTTTTTATTTCCTCATGAGTATGGTTAAAGGGTTGTCAATTTTATTTATCTTTTCAAAAAATACCCTTTTGCCTTGTTAATCTTTTGTATTGCTTGCTTCATTTCAAATTTATGTATTTCTGCTTTGATGTTTATTATTCCTTTCCATCTACAAATTTTGGCTTTGGTTTTCTCATGTTTTCTAGCTTTTCTAGCTGCATCATTAAGTAATTTATTTAAAGTTTTTTTTTTCTTTTTTTATGTAGGTACTTATAGGTATAATTTTCTCTCTTAGAACTACTTTTGCTGTATCCCATAGGCTTTGGTGTTTTGTGTTTCTATTATGATTTGTTTCAATAACTTTTTCAATGTATTTTGTAATTTCTTCATTGACTCACCAGTCATTCAGGTGCATATTGTTTAATTTCTATGTATTTGTATAGTTTCCAAAATTTCTCAATTCATTAATTTTTAGTTTTATTCCATTGTGGTTGGAGAAGATGCTTGATATTATTTCAATATTTTGCATGTTTTAAGACTTGCTTTGTGACCAACATGTGATCTATCCTTAAGAATAATCCATGTGCTGAGAAAAAGAGTGTGTATTGGGCAATCCTTGGATAAACTATTCTGTAAATACCTATTAGATTCATTTATTCTATCGTGCAGATTAACTCTGATGTTTCTTTGTTGATTTTTTTGTCTGGGAGATCGAGCAAATGCTGAAAGTTGGGTGTTGAAGTCTCCTGCAATGACTGTACTTGGTCCTATCTTTCTCTTTATCTCTAGTAATATTTTCTTTATACATCTGGGTACTTCAGTGTTGAGTGCATATATATTTACAATCATTATGTCCTCTTGATAAATTGATCCCTTTATCATTATATAGTGACCTTCTTGTTTCTTCTTACAGTTTTTCTGCCAAATTCTATTTAGTCTGATAGAAGTATAACAACTCCTGTTCTGTTTTGGGTTTTGTTGGCACAGAATATCTTTTACCATCCCTTTCTTGTCAGTCTATGTGTATCTTTATTGGTGAAGGGTGTTTCCTGTAGGCAAGAGATCACTGGGTCTTGTTTTTCAGCCACTCTATGTCTTTTGGTAAAGAATTTAGTCCAATTACATTCAATATTATTATTGATAAGTCTAGACTTATTCCTGCCATTTTGTTATTTGTTTTCTGATGTTTTGCCATCTTTCTTCCTTCTTTTCTTCCATCCTGTTTTTATTTCTAGTAAAAGTGATTTCCCCTAGTAGTATAATTTAATTTATCCCTTTTCAGTTTTTGTGTATCTGTTGAATGTCTTTTGATTTGCGGTTATCATGAATCATGCAGATAATATCTTATAACTGATTATTTGAAACTGATGACAACTTAACACTTATTTCATAAACAGAAAAACACCCCAAATGGAAACCAAAAACAGCCACCAGGTCCCTCCTTTGACACATGAAAATTATAAAGATTACAATTGGAGATGAGATTTGTATGGGGACACAGAGCCAAACCATATCATTCCACCCCTACCCCTCCTAAATCTCACAGTTCTGCATGGCTGGGGAGGCTTCAGGAAACTTACAATCATGGTATAAGGGGAAGCAGACAAGTCTTACATAATAGCAGGAGAGAGAGAACATCTGAAGAAGGAACAGTTAAACACTTATAAAACCATCAGATCTTGTGAGAATTTACTCACTATCATGAAAATAGCACGCAGGAAACTGCCCCCATATAATTCCATCACCTACCACTAGGTCCCTCCTTTGACATGTGGGGATTATGCAGATAACAATTCAAGATGAGATTTGAGTCAGGACACAGTGCCAAACCATATCCCTTTCCCTGTGCTGAGCCACATGGGACTGATGGTGTAGTGATGCAAGCGCCTCTGTGGCCACCATGGCTAGGACTGCATTGCGTCAGACCTGAACCTAACCCAGCACTGGGTTTTTCCCGAGGCCCCTCCCTTTATGGCAGCAAGATCCTCCAGGCCCTGGCCATGTCCAGAGATAGTGTTTAGGAGCCAGGGATTGAAGTCAAAACCTCAGCAATTTACCTGATATTCTATTGTACTACAGCTAATCTGGCACTCAAACCACAATACAAAGTCTTTCCTGCTCTTCTTTCAGCTTTCCACAGGCAGAGGAGCCTCTCCCTGTGGCCACCACCACCAATAGTCCAAAAGGACTTTGCCAGACCACATCAACGTTTACAGATCAAAGTCTTCTCCGTCAGCTTGTGGTAAATGCTGCCAAGCCTGGCACTCACCCTTCAGGGTAGTGGACTCCTCTCCAGACCAGGGCAGGTCCATAAATACTGTTTTATTGCCTAGGCCTGAACTCAGATATCCTAAGGGCCTATTTGTTGCTCTTCCCCCTTGTGGCTGGGTTGGTTCCTAATGTACAAATCAAACTCCCCTTTACTTTTCCTTTTGCTTTTCTCAAACAGAAATATTCTGCTGCCATAGCCAGCACAGCTGGGAATGTGCTGGATCACACAGGAAGTCAGCATGTCTCAGAGTCTCACCCAGGGCCCACAGCATACTCCCTAGGTGTTGCTGTTCTTTATTAAGGGCCCAACGGCTCTTTAATTAGCCGATTATGAATCCTTCTAGGACTGGGTCCTTTTCTTCAAGTGAACCAGTTCCCTTTTGTTCCATGGTTCATCAATAAATGTCATCCAGGAGCTTGCTCCTGGAACGGGGGCCTTATGACACTGCCCAGTGTCCTACTCTTCTATGGCTGAGCTGGTCTCTAAGATGCAAGACACATTCTTTCTTACTCTTTGCTCACCTTTCTTTAAGCAAATGAAAGGAGTCACTTTCATTGTTGTGAGCTGCACTGCCTAGTGTAGGGGGAGGGCTAGCACAGACACTCCCTTAGCCACCCCAGCTTATATCTCCCTAGGTCACATATCACCCTAGTCCACTGACTGTAAGACCCACTTAGCACTAGGAGTTGCCTAGGAATTATGGTATTTTTATCTTAGACTGCCTATCAAGTTTTCCTAGGAACCCAGTGAACTTCAGCCCACAGTGGCAAGGCTTGCACAGAACTCAAGTACCAAATGCTGGGATTGGCAGTTCCTCTCTGACAAGGGCCAGTTCAAATGTTCCCTCCATACACAGATGCTAGCTGAGCCCAGTGAGGCTTTGCTCTCTACTATAACAGGGCAGCACTGAGTTCAATGTGAAGTCCCTGTCACTGCACTCTCCCTTCCACAAGCACAAAATTTCTCTCTCTGCATCACACAGCTGCTGCTGGGGGGTGAGGGAAGGGTGGCACTGGCAATACAAGACTGTCTCTCCTGCCTTCCTCAATACTTCTTTTCCTGATATAAAGTTAAAATCAGGTACTGTGATTGCTCACCTGACTTTTGGTTCTTGTGGCAATGCTTTTCTGTGTGCAAATAGTTTTTTAAGTTTAATGTTCCAGCAGTGGGAATAAACAGTGTAGACTTCTATTTCACCATCTTGCTCTACCACCCTTAGATATGTCTTCTATTTAAGACAGAGAAGAAAATAGAAAAATATGCTGTACTTATGGTTTCTGTCTTTGGTGAATTTACACATATGACACATACATTAAAGAGTTATGTAAGACGATTCAACAAAGCAAAATATTCGATAGCCATTTGTTTATTAGGTTTCCTTTAATGTACATAGTATAGTATGCATTTATACATGCACACATATAATATACATATATATAGTATCAAGTGTTTTATGGAAAACAAATCAGCATAAGGCTTCTGGAGGGCATTCAGTACATATCTCAGCTTAAGTCCAGTTCTTTGTCTTCTACCATTTTATTATAGAATTTACAGTGATTTGTTTTAAAACATATTCCTCTAATTTGGCATCTCTAGTAATAACTCCTCTTTTTTTTAATAATGGTTAGGAGGTGCATACTTGGCTATTAAACAGCAGTAGACTAGTTCAATTCCATTTTGATTTGTAACAGTAAGACTAATAATTTTTTCTTCTCAGTTTTTGGAGGTAGTGTCTTACATTTGTTATTTACATAAAAATAATAGCAATTTGATGGTGCCTGAGAGAGCTGTGAGATTAGTTAAGGGATTAGGAAGGGCTTGAGAATATTGGGGATATGTGAATTCATAAATTTAAGGCCAGATGAGTTTTCAATGAACAGTGATGATCTTCTAAATTGACTATATTCACTATCATATGCTTGAGTATTATCTAAAACTCCATAATGTTAATATTTCAAGAAACTGATTGGCATCTGAATGTCTTCATTTAAAAAACTGGCTTCATCATGTAGCCAAAAACAGTTTCTTATTTTTATTTCCCACCAATCCATTTGACATTTTTAGTACTTCTTGGATTTGACACCAGCACAAAAATAAAAGAAGTACATATTATAATATTTAGTTATTTCCAAATTTCAGAACTCCATAGGTCCACAAAATTAAAGTTTCATAAACTAATAGACATCACTTTGCATCTAGAATGTCTCAACATATCTCTATAAAATAAACGCAAAAATCATATTCATTTCCACTAAAAATAACAGCCCACATATGTCAAAATATTATCAGAGATCATTACAAAAATACTAAGAGACCGTTGTGGACTTTCTCTTACTTTTATTCTAATAGATAGTCTGTGGATAACAACTGGTTTAATAAATAAATTTCAAGTAATCTTTCGAGCTCATTCAAAATGTCAGAACAAGATGTCCTTTTGCCTTAATACCTACTTTCTTTTGAAGTTCATGTCAAGCTTTACTTCAATGAAGATTTTTCTCATATCTGTTCTTCCCTCTCCCCTTCTAGAGAGAATCTATGACCCTCTCTTTATTTGTATCAGCCACTGTCCCATGTTTGATGTTCTATTCGAACCCCTTAAAATGTTACTATACTTATTTGTTTTCATGTCTGTCTCTCTAACCCTAGACTTGGAGCTCTGCTCATTGAGGACAAGGATGGTATCTCGTCCCTTTGACTCCCTAGTACTTAACCCTGAGTGTCAGAATTTGATTGTATTAACAGTCCTAAATTTTGATCCTTCTCGGTATCCATACCCTTTACATGTCAACCTGTAGTATTGTTCCACTCTAACTCTGAGCTTGGCCATATGACTAGACACAGCCAATAAGATGTTAGCAAATGTGATGCAAATATGGGGTTGAAATGTGCTTGTATGATTGGCCAGCTTGTTCTTGCATTACTCCATTACTATGAGAATGTGCCCAAGTTAATCTGCTGGAGGTAGAGAGACACATGGTCACTTCAGTGTTTCTAGAAGAGGCTGCCCTAAATAACCTAAGAACCAGTCATCTCCCATGCATGTGAACAAGTCTAGCTGAAGCCAGTAGACCACCCAGTCAACTGAGCAAAGACACCTCAGATTCATAAAAATCACTTATTGTTGCTATGCACAAATTAGGTTTGGTGTTAATACTTGCAATTGTTTTGTCATTAGATAGTTGAAACAAAGGGAATAGCACATAGTATGTGCTTAATAATTGAAGGATGAGTGATGTTTCTAGGTGGCACAAGGAAAAGGAAAAATGATAATGGAAAGACAAAGGCAAAAGATATGTTTGTCTTCTAAAACCCTTTCACTTAAAACTCCTAAATATAAAGTTCAAAAATGTTAGATAAAAACAAAAACTATTCTTGGCTTTCAGCCATTGGGTCTGGAAAAAATGAAGCATATTAATTGATTACCTATTATATCCAAGCCATTTTTACATCATTTATTTCATTTAATTATCATGTCAAACCAGCAAGGTAGGAATTGTCTACACTTGAGAATGAGAAAACTAAGACTCAGTCAAGTAACTTGCTGAAAGTTATAAACTTAGAAAGTTGTAGATTTAGTAAAAGAAAGCTATTTGGAAAGTGTATTTAGGAGACAGGGAAGAGAAGCACAGAAAGAATGGAGTTAGAATTCCTCATACAAAATGAGGATTAATATAACTATTTATTTGCCACCTACCGTGTATCAAATACCTTATGAGGCACTGAAATGTAATAAGCATTGAAAAATGATATTATTTCAAAGTAGACTCCAATAAAATTAAGATGTATATTGTAAGTGCCATAGCCACCATTAATAAAGAGGTATAACCAGTATGCAAATACAGGAGATAAAATAAAATCAATTTTTAAGATCGCTAGTCATGCAAAGGGAGTTAATAAAACAAGGGGGATCCACATTTGTAATATAAACTCAGCCACCTCTGTAATATAAATGGTCAAACTTTCTAATTAAAAGACATAGATTTATAAATTGGATAGAAAACCTGACACTTACCAATATGATATCTACAATAAATTCACTTTAGAGATAATGACAGATTAAAAGTAAATGGACAGAAAAATAAATGTATCATACAAACACTGATAGATAGAGTGTTATACTAACATCAGACAAAGTAGACTTCAGAAGGAGTACTACCAGAAATAGAGATGAACATTTTATAAGAAGTAAAAGATCAATTCATCGAAGAGACATAAAAACCCTAAATGTACATGCATCTAATAATGGAATGTTAACATATACAAAATAAAAGCTGATAAAAGTGAATAGAGAAATGGGCAGCTCCACAATCACAGTTGATTTCAACACTCCTATATCAGTAATTGAGGTAATTTGCAAGGGAACAAAATTGGGTTGTTATTGGTTGTTATATTTTTGTGTTTTTTTTTCCTGATATTGGATATTTATCAATATAGACAGGAGAATAATGAAAAACTGGTCCCACCTTCCTTTTCAACTCCAATTTGTTCCATCATTCTTTACTTTGTTGTGAAGTCAATTATGTAAGCAAAAATGACAGCTGCAGCATATCAGTAAGAAATACTAAATATGTTTCTTTAGTATTACTAGCCGCTAGACTTTGGCTACATACCACAAACACATTCTCTTAAAATACTTAAGCTAAATAAGTTAATGCAGTCATAAACTGTACCTTCAAAATCCAATTTTTTTCCTTTTCTCTATCTTATTGCTCTTTTTTGGAAGTAATAGCATCTGTATATGTATTCTTAGCCAAGGATCACTTTTTTGAGGTATATTGTCTTGAAACAGTAAATAACACTGGCATTCTTTTGCTAAACTGGTGCACATTTTTAGTATTAGTACTATTTTGCTAAATAGATACATATTTTTGTAGAATCTTTGGTCCAATATTTTATGTTAAATATTGAACAAATATTTAAACCACGAGTTGACAAACTGTAACCTGCTGGCCAAATCTGGCCTACTGCTTTTTGCTTCTTGTCTGCATTGGGAAAGTAGTTGCAAGAGAAACCTATGGCCAAAAATAAATTATCTGAAACTATACAGAAAAATGTTTGTCTCTCTCTCATCTAAGTTGTGAAAGTTTAATCAAGATGTTAATATAAATATGTGTAGTTGACAAAGTAATACTATGTCTATAAATATAGAAATTTAAGTAGAAACTTAGAACAAAGTACATATGAATATTAAATTCTGATTTTCTATAAACATATTAATTATGAATTTTCCATTTCAAGTACATGTACACAGACATACACACATTTGCACACATGCATCTGCAACTCTTATGAAGATAATTCATGGTTCCTGTATTCAGTTTATAATACCCAGCTATCATCTCATGAAAACAGGAGGTAGCCTTTAAAACTGGTAATGGGATAGTTGATTATATATACATAAATTTATACTGCATAGAAATTATACATAATTAATTATGCAGGTATATAATTTCACACACCAGGGCTTCAGTCTTATATAACTTTCACAAAAGCTTGCAACCCTATTCTCCATCTTGATTAGTTCTCCTCACTTGCTTAACTGATGTCCAGAAAGAAATGAATACCTGGCAAAGCAAAAAAATGCTTAATCTTAAAATGAGAGTCATTTAATCAACAGATACGCTCAAGAACAGATTGGTAACATCACTTGAATTATTGTATACAAGTCTCAGAAAGAAAAATATCTTACCAAACCTATATGGAAGTTTCTGATCTTAAGAAAATGAAGAGCTCAGGTGTGCTCTGATATTCTGTAGATCAACTTTAATCTTTGCATGATGAATTTTATCACCCTAAGGAGCCTTCAGCCTGTATCTTCAAGCAAATTATATCAGCAGACACTTTCTCTTACTTTGTTTCTCGCTCATTCATTTACTTAAGCCCCTTTTGAATTTCCAGCCTGCAGAGGATGGCATGGTATCTTCTAGGCTTCCACGCTGAAGACTTTTTCTTTTCTGCCACAGAAAACAGTAAACTGCTTATAGATATGGCTTCTCTTTATGATAATTTGTTTTGTCCCAACTACAGAAAAAAAATTTATTTCTTGGTAGGGAAATAGAAATTTTTGCAATACCATAAATTGCACAATTCTAATGATAAATTCCAAGGTAATAAATAAATTTGTGTATTAAGAGTATGTAACCTATAAACAATATTTATCCTCAAACTTCAGATGGACTGACATAAAAAAATCCATAATAGCAAACTACAGAAAAAGTTAAAAAATCTAATTATGTTATTCTTTAACAGATCTACTTGTGTGGGGAGGGTGAGAGAAAGTAATTAATACATCTCAACATACATACTTTTTAAAATTTTTCTTCAACTTTTATTTCAAGTTCAGGGGGTACAGGTCCGGGTTTGTACATGGGTACATTGTGTGTCACTGGGATTTGGTGTACAAATGATTCTATCACTCACTTAGTACACATAGTACTCAATAGGCAGTTTTTTCAGTCTCATACTGCTCTCACCCTCCCAAGATAAGTAGACCCTGGTGTCTATTTTTCCCTGTTTTGTGTCCATGTGTACTCAATGTTCAGGTCCAACTTACATGTGAGAACATGTGGTCTTTGTTCTGTTTCTGTGTTAGTTGGCTTAGGATAATGGCCTCCAGTTGCTTCCATGTTGCTGCAAAGGACATTATTTCATTTTTTGGCTGTGTAGTATTCCACTGTGTATAAGTACCACATTTCCTTGAGCACGCATGGACAGAAACATAGGAACAACATACATGGAAGACTACCAGAGGGAGGAGTGGGGAGGGATGAGGGAAACATGGGTTGACAAACTACCTATTGGGTACTGTGCTTACTACCAGTGATGAAATCCATACCCCAAACCTTAGGCTCATGCAATATACCCATGTAACAAGCCTCCAGATGTACCCTCTGCATCTAAAATAAAAGTTGAAATTAAAAAGAAAATGTGTTCAATGCAGTATTAAATAGATGTATAGTCAATTTTCTTAGATGCAATTTCTTAGCATCAAGATCGTCTCCAACTCATAAGATAATAAACACAATGTATTTGAGTCAAAATATCAAAATGATTTTATGGTATTTGATCATTTGATGTGAATATTACTGGGAAAAAAATGGTAGTGAAACTTGTGCCAATAGATTTTAAACATGCTATGATGTTATAATAATTAAAATGGTGCAAAATGCAACAGGCTATAGGGATAGACAAATATACAATAAAAAAGGTCAGGGAGTTCAGAAAAAAATCAATTTATTTAAAAGATTTGATACATGATAAACATGGCATTTGAAATCAGCAGGAAAAAGATGGGCTCTTCAATGAATGATATCTGGATATTTATAGACAACTGGCCATAAAAGGGAAAAACTTAGATACATCTGTCATACTAGAATTATAAATAATTTTAAGATATAATAAGAAATTTGACACAAAGAAACATTTTATAAGTGTTAAAAGAAAATCATGAAAGTACTTTCTGCAATGAAGAGCAAGATACAAAACTTGGAAGTTGTAAAAGAAAATTATGGACGGTAATACTGCGAAAAATTAAACATCTGAACTCCAAAAGATGTCACATAGTTTTAAAGAAGTAATAAACTGGGCAAAAATGTTTATGTTTTATATAAAACAAATATTTGAAATCAAGAATAGAGAAAGTACTATAAATATGGGAAATAGAGATGGGAGGTTTGGAGGAAGCCAAACAACCACACATAAGTTGATAGACAGAGGATATCAATATGATAGTTCACACAAAAAGACATACAAATTGCCAATAAACACATGAAAAGAAATAAGATAAATTTTCATTTTATCTTATGAAAATTCAGATAATACAAATTGAAACAAAGATGATATAATTTTCCTGTTAGAGAAGCAAAAAAAGAAAAGGAGTAAGAGACAGAAAGAGCAAGTGTTCTAGCATTGGTAAGAATGTGGTAAACCAAATTCTATCATGCACAGTTGACAGAAGTCACATTGGAACAAACTTTTGAAGGAAAATTTTACAATATCTACCCAAACTTTAAAAGTGCATGCTTTGGCCTGGCCTGGTGGCTCATGCCTGTAATCCCAGCACTTTGTGAGGCCAAGGCAGGTGGATCACCTAAGGTCGGGAGTTCGAGACCAGCCTGACCAACATGAAGAAAACCTGTCTCTACTAAAAATACAAAATTAGCTGGGCGTGGTGGTACATGCCTGTAATCCCAGCTACTCGGGAGACTGAGGCAGGAGAATCACTTGAACCCAGGAGACGGAGGATGTGGTGAGTCGAGATCACGCCATTGCACTCCAGTCTGGGCAACAAGAGTAAAACTCTGCCTCAAAAAAAAAGTGCATGCTTTTCAATCCAGTAATTCCATTTATAGGACTGTGTTCCAGTTAAATGTTTATTTGCATATATTCACAAAGAGCCATTTACACAGATTTTCATTGAAGCATTGATTATAGGGGAATAAAATGGAGACAAGTTAAAAGTCCATGATTATGGACATAGTTAAATATAGTAATGTGCAATTATATTACAGATAATTATGCAATATTTACCATAAGAGTGAGATAGATCTTTATGTACTGACATGGAATGATCTCCAAGGCATATCAGCAAGGAGCAAACCTAGTTGTAGAATAACACGTCAAGTGTGATCACTTAGCCACATAAATTTACATGCATATATATATACAAAAGGGGAAATGATAGCAGTGGTTATTCTCAGGAGCCCAGGTTGTTGGCATTGATAATAGAATGAAAGGAGGACACATTACAATTTTTTTCTGATATCTCGCTGTGATACGTGACACATTTACTTCATTACTTGTATCATCTAAAAATATAACTTTAAATTTGCAAGCTGTTTTGTATCCAGCATTTGCCCATACCTCCAAATTATTTCCTACAATTATAGATAAAATTTTAATAAAATTATTATAATTATTATTGTTATTATAAGTAATCTATTTTGAGCATTACTACATTAAACCAAGTACTATGCTAAATGCCTCATTTGCATTATGTTTTCAATTTTTTCAAGGACCACTCAGTTGAATTCCATTTTTGTGTTCCAGGCTCTTGCTAAAGTGTTTCACTAATTATATTCTGTCATTTATTTTTCCAACAATCCAAGGACTTGGCTACTATTATTCTCATTTTCAGGTCAGGACACAGCAGTTTTGTAAACTTAAATAAATTTTCCAAAATGCCACAACTCCTCAGTGGTGGAGACAGGATTTGAAGCTAGCTTGCCTGATGCCAGAAGCCACACTGTTAGCCGCCAAAATATATTTCCCCTTCTCCAAGATTCTAAATATCCTGAATCATCATGGGAACACTCAAGCAGTCATCATACAGACCTGGAAGGATTCCCAATCAAATTTCGACTTTTAAAAATTAATAGACATAATATTAGTTGAAGTGGCTTGATTTGATAATCAGGAGTAAAACTCTGCTTAGTCATAGAATAACATAAAATTCTTCATTGGCTACCAAAGTTTAATGCTCCAACGTTGCATTCTGTTTTCAAAGGGCAGTTCTTTCATTAAGGCATGCCTACTTTGGACTCACTGCAACTTTACTACAAGTTAGCATTTAGTCCTATATGTCTTGGACTTTTTCAGTGTTTAATCATTCTAATTGTGCTGCTACCTGCCATGGCATGAATATAATTGCCTTTGTTTTAACATTTCCTGTTGCTTGGTTGGAATCTCTGAAATATAACTTTTGCCTCTTATAAACCGGTAAAGAAAATACCAACTCTGTGTGCAACATCAGCCTCATATTTCACTAGTACTCTTTTTTGTCCTTCTATATTTTATATTTTGTGCTAAGCTTCTAGCTAAATACCACTATCCTGTGAGATGAAACAACTTTTATTGAATGTATGTTATTTCCATCAATCCTTTTTCCATATCCCATTTCCAATCAATCCTTTCCAATACATCTTTATGTACCATGATTTGAATTTCTTTAATTTATTTTTTTGCCTTAAAATAACCAATTTCCTACCATTTCATTTTATTTTCTGGATAATGTTTTAATTCTAATACAATGACATTTTTACCTTAATCGCTTGGTGAGTTTCCTCATCAATCTTGATCAATTATCATGCAGCAGCTTATTTTTATATGTGCTTTGCTTATTACTGATTTGGCAACATAAGCATTAAGCTTTGTGATGTAGGTGCATTTGCTGCCATTTATTTCTCCTATGGGTGTTTTTTCTTTCCTTCATAAACCTCATCACAAGGTCTGATTTTCATATTTATCAAGGTTTGTCATTTCTCAGGTAAATGTTTTCGTCCTTTTTACCTTTGAGATGCACATTTGTCACAACATTGTCAGCCAACATAATTTTTCTTAAAAACTTTTTAAATATTATGTACGTGAATCAGATAAGCTTATAAATATTCACTGAACTAATACACACACCCAGAAAAACATGTCAGTGGAAATATTAGCAGTATGTTTAATCAGCAGCAGAAGGAGCTTGACTGAATCACAAAAACGAATAATTTTAGGTATAAATGCAAATATGTGAGCACAGTCTAACTTTCCATAAAGAAAAATTTAGCAAATTATAAGCCAACCGATTAAACCTAAGATCAGCATTAAGATATAGTTTACCAAGGTAGGATACTCATGCAATGGGGCTTGAAATTACTCATCTGAAATGTAATATAACAGCTATGCAAGAGTGATGAGATTGGTTGTCTTTAGCCTCAGTAAAGAGACGCTATAGTATATAAAGTAGGCCTAATTTAGACTTCAGAGTGCATTTGTATGACCTGTGTTTTCAGAGCTGATGTTACAGTATTATGAGTGATTGAAAAGTCATGCATGTTCCACCACATGAGATGAATAATGTGAAATGCATTTAAAAACCTTTGTGGAAATGTTATGCCCTGTCAAGTTTGCTGAGTGCCTGACCAAGAAAGGTACACAAAATTATAAAAACTCTAGAGACTGTATTCATGATTTTTTTGCCATGAAAACTAAGGTTTGGACCCAAAAAGGAATAATGAATTTCTTAACTTTGCTTTTCTCTACTAATTAAGCCTTAGCTTGGGATGATTTGCTCACTCTTTTCATTGACCTCACTGGTATCTGCAAAGCCTGAAAGGGCTCTCTTTAGGAAGTGATGTCCTTACAGGACAGAGAAATTCCCATTTTTTCTAGTGTATAATAAAATATCTGGCAATCAGCAACTCCTCAAGACTCAGGTTTTATTTATTCAAAAGTCTCAGAGAGACCATTTAAAATGTCCTACACTAAGAGAACAAATCAAATTTAGAAATATGTATACTTAGTTTTGAAGTCCTAAATTTGACCAAATCACAATATTTTTAAAAATTGTAGGATGGACTCACTTAAAATACTCATAAATGTGTATGTACCCTTGTAATGGCTCTAGAGAGGGCCTGCAGCTCTTTTATCCAGTGACATTTTAGCCATATATAGTAGACAGCCTCTAAAGTGGCCTCCACTGAGCCCTGTCTCCAGATATTCACACCTTTGTGTCATCTCCCACCCGATCAAATGTGGGTCAGAACTAGTGATTCATTTCTATACAACAGAATACAGAAAAAGTGATGGGATGTTACTTTTGAGCTTAGGGTGCCAACAGATTGTATCCTTCGGAGCACTTTCTTACTTTCTGACTGTCCGCTCACTTACTGTGGGAGAAAACAGTTGCCGTGTTTTGAGTTGTCCTGTGAGGATTACCATATGACATGGAACTAGTATAGCCATTTAACAGTCAGTGAAGACCGGCAGCCTTCCAACAGGTTTCTGAGTATATTTGGAAGTAAATTCTCACCCATTAGAACCGTGAGATGACTGCAGCCCCTGCTGATAACTTGATTATATCCTTGTGAGAGACCTTGATTCAGAGACATACAACTAAGGCAGACCTGGATTCCTAACCCACAGAAAATGTGAGATAAGTATAAGCCACTGTATATTGGGGTGATTTGCTAGACCACAATAGACTACGAATACACCACAGTAGCATTCATTCAGATTGTTAGTGTCTTGTGATGAAGGATCTTCTGATTTATTAGTAATATAGATGAAAGGTAATGAAACATAAGATTTTAAATTAAAAACTTGGTTGTTGACTGAAGAAGATACTTTAGATACCAAGGACTTTGAAGAGTCTAGCTGTCTTTAAGAAGCTACATTTTATAATCATTTCACAGCATTAGCATAATCTGAGTGCCAATGTGGGACTTACATCATGGAAAGGTTCAAAGACCAAATACGATGATTTGCAATAAGGCAAGTGTAAAGATAGAGAGAAAATTACACTACAGTTTTGCTTGACTATAAAACAAAATTAATTAAGATGAAATTCTCCTTCAGCTCCTCCAATAAAAATACTTCTCACCTTTAGGTATTACCATATATATTTAGCTTATTATACCGGAACTCAGCTTTATACTTAACCCTAGGTAAACACCAGGGATACTGGTATGCTTTTGTTCTTTCATGCAATTGGTGAAATTGAAAAGAGGGACAATGAGAAAAAGGGTTCAACTTGGAGATATGCCAAAATGGACAGAGGGCACATCTTTCTGTAATTTCACTGTGAAAGTACAGTTGCTTTTCCTTTGTTTTTTCATTTTGATTTATGTTGTTTTGTGTGAAACACAACATATAGATTTCAGTGTGAAAGCCGAGACAGTTCAAATGTTCACAGTCCCAAACATTCATTGACAGCAGATAAGGACAAATTGCCATTAACATCTATTGCTGGTCAATGCAGAGTGCTCAAGCAATAGACCAATGAAGAAGATGAAAAACTTGTAGGCAAAGACAAGGGGGGTTGAGCTCAAATTAATTAATGAAAGTATTGAATTAAGTAGTTACTAAATATATAATTTTTATGTAGCTGCTGTAACAACGTGCCATAAACTGAGTGGCTTAAAATAACAAAAATTTATCCTACTGCAGTTCAACCAGAAGTCTAAAAATCAAGGTATGAGCGAGGGTAGTTCCTTTAGGAGGCTTTGAGAGAGAAACTACCCATGCCTCTGTCCTAGCATTCAATAGTTGCAGGCAATTCTTGGCATTTCTTGTCTTGTAGACACATCATTCAATGCCTCCCTCCGTATTCATATGGTCTTCTCTTCTGTGCCTCATAGCCCTCTCCATTCATAAGTTTATACCAGCAACTGAGTTAGGGCCCACTTTAAATCTCAAATGCGTTCACCTAGAGATCCTTAAGTAATCACATCTACAAAAACCATATTTCCAAATAGGATCACATTGCGAGGTTCTGGGTAGACATGAGTTTTGGGGGACACTAAACCTATTATCAACAGCCATTTTTAGGCATTAGTTAAGATTTATGTGAAGTTCTAAATGATTCATAGTAAAGTATAGGATACAATCCTAAAATAAGACTTTGGATCCTTTATTTCTTTGGTAAAATCAAACTTATTAGAATGTTGTTGTTAACATAAAGTATTTAAAAAGATAAAAGCGAGAATAGACCCCTCAAGGATATTTAAGTATGTTAGGTACTCTGCAGAAAAAAACAAAAACAAAAGCAAAAAAAACATCACAACTAATGCAAAAGCAGAAATCTTCACCAGTGGACAATCCCTGCGTTCCATGCATTTTTGAATAGGTCATTTATGTGTCCATTCCTACCTTAACTCACAAGCTTTGAGCAGAATTGGATTGAACTCAACTACTCCTTACAACAGGGCTGTACAATTTTTTGGCTGCCCTGGGCCACATTGGAAGAAAAGAATTGGCTTGGGTCACATATAAAACACACTAACGATAGTGAATGAGCTAAAATTTAAATAAAATGCAAAAAAAAATCACATAATGTTTTAAGAAAGCTTGCAAATTTGTGTTGGGCTGCATTCGAAGCTGTCCTGGGCCACTTGTCTTGCAACTTTCTATATGCTGTTCCATGTTGTTTTTTACTTCGTTTTGCATATTTACTTGATTAATGGTTTGTTTTAGGGGTATACATCACGTACCTGGCCCCAGTGAATAGATACCTAAGATAACTAATGCCATTTTAAATGTGGCATTCTAATATTGGGGAGCATAAGATGAAATAGACACTATCCCACACGACTGGTAAGAACTTTATTTCATAAACTCTTTGCAGAGAGAAGTCTAGAAATATGTACCAAACATCTTAAGGATATTCATATTCTTTGAACATCTACTTACAAAAACTTAACTTAAAAATAAATACCTGCACAAAAATATATGTAATGGAATGTTTATTGCAGTATTGCTATATCAGTGAAAAATGAGAAATATCCTAAATGCCCTAAAACAAGAGTTTGGTTAGATATTTTTGAGGTTGTATAAAAAATAGTATGGAATACCATGCAGTTATTAAAAGTGATTCAGTAGAAAAGTATTTAATGAACTAAATGATCTTTATAACTCATGATGAAGTGAAGAAAGCAATATGAAAAATGTGCTCTCATTTATGTAATAAATGCAAAAAAGTCCTTGAAAGGCTACAGATTAATATGTCAATGCATCATTTACCTCAAAAGATGAGATGATTTTTTCCCCTTTTGCTAATTTGCATATCATAATTTAAAAATAAATATATTTTTAAAATGTTTGATAAATGGTAACAAAAATCTTAGCCTAAGTAAGACATGAGTTTTTATCAGGGCATGAATTCTCAACTATTTTTCTCTTCTCCTATTAACATTATACATCAGTTCGCTATCCCAATTATTAAAAAGTAAATCAAAGGAAGACTTTTACAAAGTTTAGCTGAATCGGAATTATCTTATTTTATTGTCTTATATGTTTAGGTGTGTATGTTTTCCTGAGAAAATTTAGAAACGCATGTAATGATTATAAAGAAGAAAGCTTTCCAAATGCTTGTCCAGTGTCATCTGTCAAGCTATCCTTGGGAAGCAGCCAGATAATCTTAGGCCAGACTACTGGGTGTTAAAAGATCCCTTTCTTGGGGCCAGGCGCGGTGGCTCGCACCTGTAATCCCAGCACTTTTGGAGGCCAAGGCAGGTAGATTGCTTAAGCACAGGAGTTTCAGACAGGCCTGGGCAACATGATGAAACCTTGTCTCTTCAAAAAAAAATTTAGCAGGATATGGCGGCAGGCATCTGTAGTCCCAGCTATGCAGCTGGCTGAGGTGGTAGGATTGCCTGAGCCCAGGAGGCAGAAGTTGCGGTGAGCTAAGATTGCACAATTTAGACAGTGAGACCCCGTCTCAACAATAACAGCAACAACAACAATGAAAAGTTTACATCCCAACATTGTGTCATTGATTCTTTTTTATTGTAAGTTATTATTGCAATTTATGCTCCTATAAGATCCCTGGCACACACGTTTTTTTGTTTGCTGCCTAGATGTTTTCTTTGAACATAAAGAGAGTTATTCTGAATGTAAAGCATTCAACAGCAATGCATCAAAACTCCAGAATATTAATTCATATTTTGTATGATTTGATTTTTATGCCATTATGAGATGACAGAAATAAATTAGAATGGCTAATTATATATGTGTACACACACACACACACACACACACACACACACACACACACACACATTAGGCTACCAAACAACAATTAACCTACTTGAAAAATAGCCAGTTATTATGGAGAAAGGATACACTAGTTTCATATCCATCAGAATTGATATTTCACAAGACATTCTACCACAATTGTTATATATGTTTATTTAATCCTTTCCTAAACATGGAATCCATTCCTTTTCTGAAAATTGGAAACATATCTACATTAGAAATTAGGAGCCATATTTTAGCTTTCTTATCACATAGGTTTGTAATGAAGCAGTAAAAAATTTCATGTAGAAAGCAACAGTGCCATTACTTGTAATTAATTTCACTGTTGTAACTTTTGCAAATTCAATTGTTATAATAAAAAATAATTAATATATTCAGATTAATAGCAGACTGAGTTGGTGGTTCCATTCTAAGACCTAACAGTCATGAGTTTAAATTCCTAACAGCTTTTTAGCACAAAAGGAAGTGTCTTAGTCCCTTGTAGGAGAATGAACGGAAAGTTTTTGTATTTAAAACAAGGAACCTGAAAATTGTCTCACAGTTCAAATTTCTAAACTATCAGGTAGAGAGGTGTAAGGTCTTAAAATGGTCAACACAGGGAATATTCTCAAACAATAAGGAGAAGTCAAAGAAAAAAAAATCCGAATGGTAGAAGGAAAAGAACTCTGTGTGATCATAAGCAAGTTATTTAACATTCATAAGAATGTTTTCTCATCTGTAAAACTCATGTATGAATACTACATGTGTAGTGTCTCTGTTACAATTACATGAGATAATAAATGCCTTTTTAGTCACAGATCTAAATTAGGAATATCTTCTAGCCTGAAGACAGTTAAAGACAGCGAGCACAGTCAGTATTTATATTTATTTTGTGATTCTTACAGCTTAGGAACAAGCTTCTCTGTGAATCCTGTTCAACCAGAAAGCTCTGCCCTGTTCCTGTCTCCAGGTCTTTCAACTCCTTACTTGATCACTGTGAACAGGGGAAGAGGTACTGTAACCTTTCTCTTTCGTGGCCTTCTGCGAATAGAGCAGGCTTTCTGTTTCTGTACCTGCTGCATAGAGCTTCAACAAGAAATGCTATGATCATTAACCCAGGACTACATTGTGACCACATTTAGATATTTTTTTAATAGAAAAAGAGACTATTTCTGGGGTTTAGCATATCAGTGAGTCAAGGTTACACTATAAATTTGGATTATTTTTGTATGTCCCAAGTTGTAATTTTTCCTGCTTCTCAGCTTGCTTCCATCAAAGTACACTTATAAAAACCAGGTGATAATACATCCCACAGAGTGAGGGAAAACATGGGGTCTGGTGAATTAGGAGCTGTTGTAGGGCGAAGATTTCTTTTAAGTCATATGTTTTATCTAAACAATCATTTGACTTTGGCATTTCACTTTATATTATATTGTTTCTTGTTATAACTAAAAATATTTATTACCAAGTAAAACTGACTCTTCATACAAGTAGTCTCACCTACTCCTGCCTACTCCAGTTTGAAAGGGAGAAATTTCACATTTCTAAGAAATTTTCAAAATGATATCAGAAAGAATTATATAAAATTAAATGCTTTATCAAAAATGATTGGTTACTCATCAATAGGCATAAGTTAATTACTACCTAAATCATGAGTAATAACTTAGTACTCTTGCAAAATAATTTTGACAAAAAAAATCAGTGAGTATAAAGCAATATATCATGATTTTATGCCCTGATTATTAGTGATTAGAGTGAAGTAGTGGGAAAAACCTGAGTGTGGTATACCAAGAAATTTGTAAGAAAGAAAAACATGGGGACATTTTAAACTGCACAGGAAAATGTAAGTAGAGCAAATTTGTTTAATTCTCTCTTGATCTTTAAGTCATTTCTGTAGGTAGTCTAAATTGTACATATTCATATTCTGATTCTTTATTCTTCTTGAATCATGCAATTCTTTGAAGAAGTTAAATAAAAGTTCATCACATCACTTGAACTCAAATAGTGTCATTTCATTTGTTTTATTATGTGTAACCATCGATTAAGGTGATTCTATCTCAGAATTTATGAATTAGTATATATTCAATAGAAACACATGTCATTAGCTGGGGTACAAGATTACATCCAGAGGAATAATCTTAAGTTTAAAACATTACTTTCTTAGCAGGAGAGAGAGATATGCCTGTCAAGTGAAGTTATTTTATTGAGTTTTATGTAAACACCATAAAAGCTATTCTTGTTAATACTTCGTGCTTTTTAACCATCTAGTTTTCCTTATTTTTCTTTCACATTAGTAGTGATATGATTTGGCTGTGTCCTCACTCAAATCGCATCTTGAATTGTAATTCTGATAATCACCACATGTTGTGGAAGGGACCAGGTGAAGATAATTGAATCACTGAGGCAGTTTCTCCCATTCTGTTCTCATGATAGTGACTGCGTTCTCACGAGATCTGATGGCTTTATAAGGAGCTTCCCCCTTCAGTGGATACTGAGTCTTCTCCTTCCTGCCATCATGTAAAGAAGGATGCGTTTGCTTTGTCTTCTGCCATGATGGTAAGTTTCCTGAGACCTCCCAAGCCAAGTGGAACTGTGAGTCAATTAAACTTCTTTCCTTTATAAATAACCCAGTTTTTGGATATGTCACTATAGCAGTGTGAGAATGGACTAATACTGTAAACTGGTACCACACACTGGGGTGCTGCTGTAAGGATACCTAAAAATGTGGAAGCAACATTGCAACTGGGTAAATGGCATAAGTTAGAACAGTTTGGAGGGCTCAGAAGAAGATAGGAAAATGTGGGAAGCTTGGAACTTCCTAGAGACTTGTTGAATGGCTTTGACCAAAATGCTGATAGTGATATGGATAAAAAAGTCCAAGCTGAGGTGGTCGCAGATGGAGATGAAGAACTCGTTGGGAACTGGAGCAAAGGAGACTCTTGTTATGCTTTAGCAAAGAGACTGGCAGCATTTTGCCCCTGCTCTAGAGACCTGTGGAACTTTTAATGTGAGGGAGATGATTTAGGGTGTCTGGAGGTAAACATTTCTAAGCAGCAAAGTATTCAAGAGGAAGCAGAGTATAAAAGTTTGAAGAATTTGCAGCCTAACAATGCAATAGAAAAGAAAAAAAACATTTTCTGGGGAGAAATTCAAACCTGCTGCAGATATTTGCCTAAGCAGTAAGAAACTGAATGTTAATCACAGAGACAATGGGGAAAATGTCTCCAGGACATGTCAGAGACCTTTGCAGTGGCTCCTGCCTTCACAAGCCAGGAGGCCCAGGAGGGAAAAATGATTTTCTGGGTGGGGCCCAAGGCCCCTCTGCTGTGTGCAGCCTCAGGACTTGGTGCCCTGCATCCAAGCCACTCCAGCCATAGATAAAAGGGGTCAAGGTGCAGCTCAGGCTGTGACTTCAGAGGATGCAGGCCCAAAACCTTGGCAGCTTCCATGTGGTGTTGAGGCTGTGGGTGTATGGGAGCCAAGTATTGAGGTTTGGAAATATCTGCCTGGTTTTCAGGGGATGTATGGAAATACCTGGTCATCCAGGCAGAATTTTGCTGCAGGTATGGCCATCAAGAACCTCTGCTAAGGCAGGGCATAAGGGAAGTGTGGAATCCCCACTGAGAGCCACTGCCCAGTGAAATTGTGAGAAAAGGGCCACCATCCTTCAGACCTCAGAATGATAGATCCACTCACAGCTTGCACCATGTGCAAAGGCTGTAGACACTCAATGTCAGTCAGTGTAAGCAGCCAGGAGGAGGGCTGTACCCTGCAAAGTCATAGGGATAGAGCTGTCCAAGGCTATGGGAGCCCACCTCTTGCACCAGAATGACTTGGATGTAAGACATGCAGTCAAAGGAGATACGTTTTGAACTTTAATGTTTAATGACTGCCCTATTGGATTTTGGACTTGCACATGGCCTGCAGCCCCTTTGTTTTGGCCAATTTCTCCCATTTAGAACAGATGTACTTACCCAGTGACTGAATTCCCATTGTATCTAGAAAGTAATGGATTTGCTTTTGGTTTTGCAGTCTTATAGGTGGAAAAGACATGCCTTGTGTCAAATGAGACTTTGGACTAGGAGTTTTGTGTTAATGCTGGAATGAGTTACAACTCTGGGGGACTGTTGGAAGGGCATGATTGTGTTTTGGGATGTGAGGACATGAGATTTGGGAGTGGCCAGGAGTGGAATGATATGGTTTGGCTTTGTCCCCACCCAAATCTCATCTTGAATTATAGTTCCCATAATCCCCATGCACAGTGGGAGGGACCGGATGGAGATAATGAATCATGGGGGTGGTTTCTTGTGATAGTGAGTTAATTCTCACAAGATCTGATGGGTTTATAGGGGCTTCAACCTTCATTGGGCACAGGTTCTTCTCCTTCCTGCTGCCAAATGAAGGACATGCTTTCTTCCCCTTCCTCCATGATTGTAAGTTTCCTGAGGCCTCCCTGGCCACATGGAACTGTGAGTCAATTAACCTCTTTACTTTATAAATTACGGAGTCTCAGGTATGTCCTTATAGTAGCATCGGAATGGACTAATACAAGTAGGTTATCTGTACTTGCACAAAATAGCAAATGCTCTGAAGGGTCTAGGGTTGAGAAAGGCACTAGTTCAGATTTAAGTAGAATAGTCATTTGGAAAACACAAATTTGAACATCAATAAAATAATGGTGGCAATAGTTTAATAGCTTCTACGTGGCCTTAATTATAACGAGGCCAATTGAGAAAACAATGCTATAAGAATTTATTGACCAAGCTTGCAGAAGAATTGACAATTGCCAAATTTATGAAGCAGTTTCGCCTGACCCAGTAAATTATGTCAGCATACAGCAACTTGATTAATCAGAGTTCATCAAATAGTACCAAAAACCAGAGTTTGGATTAGTGCACCTCAAATAGTAAGTATATTCGCCTTGTATATTTTAAAAATAAAGCAGAAATTACAGACCTCAGCTTTTCTCATGGAATACAATCTGTTTCTATTGAACCCATATCCTATATTGCCTTACTTTCCAAGATTTTTTGTAGATGTTATTTCTCATAGTAGATAACCGGCGCCTTGAATGTGTGTGTTGTCTTATCACTTTACATCCTTCAGAGAACTACCTCAGAGCCTTGCACAAGGTGACAAAGAGCCTCAGTAAATAGTTTTTGAATGAATGTGACATTTTTCCTCAGGAGCTTCCAAATATGTGCACATATTCAAAGGCGTTCTCAGAACATATGCTAATGACAGTTTTCTTATACACATACAACTCATCTGCAACTGTTCAGACTGAACAGAATTTCCAAAAATTACTGAGTAGAGGGTAATCAAGTTACACTGAATCTCAAAAAATCAATTAGAATTTCATTTGCTTATAGTCAGACTTGATTAAAAAAAGCACTACTTAGAAATTAATGTTAATGGTACTTTAGTTTATTCTACTTTAAAACATTAGCTTAACAATGTATCTGGGTGTGAAACCAAAACCAAATTCAGTCATTCAAAGACCATTTAACAGGTCTAATTGGTGAAGTAGCATCAAAATGGATTTTTCCAGACTTGTTAGACAGTGTTTATCACACCAAGCAGCAGAGGATGCCTACTATGCATCGATTCTGTCCCTCTTTAACTATGGGAAGACAGCCTGAGTCAATGTTCAAACAAAAAGTTTTAAGCTAAACTGTAACATTTTACCAAACACTCAGCTAGGTGAGTTACACCAAATAACAACTAAAAAAGGAAAATACTTTCCCACAACTTTGCTGAAATGAATCTATTTCATCTTAGAATAGAGACAATGATTCCAAAATTCCTGGGCATAGTTGAGAACATTAATAAGAAAATTGATGAGCTAATAGTCTTCTCATCTACAATGGCTTGTGTATCATAATTATCTCAATGTTCTAGTTATAGCTGAATTTAAAAATAGTGGTTGGAGTTACTTAAAAACGACTGTGCTAAATATACAATTCAGCTCATTAGACTGACATTGGGATTTTCTTTGAGACAGAATTCTTTCTAAGCTGGCAATTTGATGCCAAGTTTTAGCCAGATACAATTTAGAATGGTTGTGAAATAGCTCAGACGGAAAAAAAGAAATGCTGATAATGAAAATGCTGACAAACTTCAATCACAGGAAGCTGTCCAATGCTGCCCACTAAAATGTAAACTTTCAAGTATGGAAAGACTGATTTCATAATATAAATGACTGTAATGAAAGATTCACTTGATACTTAAAAAAAAGAAAGAAAAACTGCATGCACTGTAAAGTCATTAGTAAACAAATTGTTAATGTATTAGAATAACCATTTCAAGTTTAGAATATTTGAAAAGCCCTATCTGTACTTTTTTGTTCTCTGGAATAACTCCCAGAATTTCTTTTATAAATAATGTATGATTTTCTGCATGATGGAGTTGACTAGTTTCAGTGGGTTTGTTCAGTATTTCTGTGGTTGATTGTGATTTGTTCTTCAATGAAATGTTCTTAAGCATTAACTTCTATGGAAAAGGAGCATCACCAAAAATGGTTTTAGAAGCTAGTGTAATGCTTTCTATTCACATTATAGGCAGCATCAATGATGAGCACAATATTTAATTCCCAGGGTACAGTTATCTTGAAATCAAAGGATGGAATGATGAGATCAAGGATGTTCTGAGATGTTAATGTGGTTAGTGTTGTCAACAGTCTTGTCAAATGAGAGAGATAATTCACTCCGCTCTGCTTCCCACATAGAATACTGCTTTTACTATTGTCAGATTTCAAGTGTTAATGCAGTCCTTCAATTCTTCTTTCTTAGATTACATTCAAGCCATCCTAACTTCTTAGTATCAAAGTGTAATAGTTTGTCATTTACATAAAATTGTATATGGGCAAGCACAATATAAATAAGGAGTGCTCAATAATGCAGTGAAAATAGTACACACAGGCTTCCAGGCTATACAGACCTGAGTTCAAATCCTGGCTTAGACTCTTCCTAACTAGCTATGTGCTTATAGGCAAATAATTTAGCTTCTCTGAGCCTTTGTTTCTGCTACTGAACCAAACTTGGGTCTATCTACCCAGTATGCAAAAAAGCTAAACACTAACACCAGGATTTGCAGTCAGAGAAAGTGTGATATTTATTGCAAGACACCAAGCAAGAAAAAGTGGGAAGCTAATGCTTAATACCCAAACTCCCTGATGTCTTACAAGCAAAGGCTTTTAAAGGCCGGGATACATTTCAGGAAAGCAGAAGTTAGAGGCAAAATTATAAATTAATACATAGAGGTTATACATTGGTTTCTCTCACAAAGGTGAGATATCTTAAAGTGGGAGCTTACAGGTTATAGGTGGATTCAGAGACTCCATGCTTTGCAATTTGTTAAAGAGGCAAGGCTTTGTGTAAAAACTTGGGGTTAGAAGAAAGTAATGTTAACGTTTGGCCTGGCCTGTAGGCATGATTCTCCAGGCCCTGCAGGAAGATATTAAAAAGAAAATACTTCAGTCACTGTTCAGTCCTCAGCTCCTTCTTCTCTTAGGGCCACATGATAGTGGTCAGTATTTTCCCTCTAGTGAGGGTCCAGGTTTCTGAAAAACAAATTACTGAAAAAAGTAACATATTACGATGTTACTTTTTAGTTTGTATAGAGAACCAAAGCACTTTGTGACCCTAGTTTGCTTGGGATACTATTGTTTACGTTATTGTTATCTTCTTGATTATTAGGTTGATCATTTACTTCTCAAGCCTAGCTAGGTGCCTAGAATTTTCCTTGAAGAGACTCATATTTGTTTTTTTATTTTCATGGGTGAGGAGGGGTTATCAGGCCCCTAAGAAAGGTCCTCGTTACATCTCCTTTCTTCACTGCTAATGGGGCTGATGTAGCCTACCTTGGTTTGTTTTGAAGATTACAGAAAACCTACGTAAGAATGTCTAACATTGCCTTAACTGGCTTGGTTTCCATAACATGCCCTTCTCTGCTCCATCTGTCTTTGCCTCCGGAATGTTTGCAGGTTCCTTCTCCCACTCTTGTCTGCTTACGGTTCCCAGCTTCAACAAAGCCCCAGCTTCCTCTTGTATTCCTTATAATTTTTGGAAGGAAAGTTAGACAAACCCAGTGCCTGGCGTGTTGTAGTTCTTTGACAAATATTTAAGATTATTCTATTTGCATTTTATAATATACTTTTGCATGGACATAAAGGACTATCAACATGTACATGGAATATGCATGTTACATTGCTGAAGTAAATACCTTTTTTTCCAGGAAAGCATCTTTCTTCAAGTATCTTTATTTTAGGATTGCTCTCATTTTCCTGTGAGGGACCATCACCTTTCAGTTCTTCTAATCCATGTGATTAAAGTGGAGCCCTTGGTCTCAAAGGTAGGAGCAGGACCCAGATCAGATTATCCTCACAAATGTTTGTTCACCTACATGAACATGACCCAGAGCAAATAATAATGAGCTCTAGGATTTTTATTGAGCCACTTCTTTAAGTTAGGGTTGCTAGCTTGTTGATATAGCACTGGGGTTGTTGGCACGGCTTGGGGGAATCTGCCTGCATAGACAAAAGACACAACATGTAAAGCAAGTACAGATAAAAGCTGAGCCAAGAGATTAGAAAAATCATGTCTTGATGAAAAGGTTTAAGCTCTTGGATTTATCCCTTCTTGTTCCTACATACTCTTGGACATTACAGTTTTATGAGTCAAAATGCTTTAAAATGGATTATTATCATCAGCATTACCATTATCATCATTATTATTAATCACTTAAGCCAACTTGAGACTGGTCTCTGTGACTTGTAAGCAAAGTATCCTGACACAGTTATTTTCTCCACAGAAAACCTCCCTAACTACACCTAGAAACATAACTGCTAGCTAGAATTATTTTCAAATCCCTAACAAGCAATTAATGGACACTTTCTGAAGTATCATCAAAAACAATAACAATGTAACAAGCAAATGATTTTTTAAAATCTCACCACGCTAAAAATAACCATGTTTCACCACAATTCCTGAAAACCTCATTTAATAAGCCACGTCATTGAAAATTTAGAGAGAAAAACAGCTCTGTAAGAGTATTGGGCTGGATCATTTATTTCTGATCTGATTTGAAATTGACAGTTTAAGTATTTGAGTTCACGACTTTCAATATGTATAGCATATTTTTAGTGATTTGAAATGAATTAATGGTAATATTGTTCTGAGAATTTTTGACAGCCTCTGACATTCTTGGAGACAACTTGAATTGTTATACAACCAGGATTTGGAATCATGGCCTTAGGCTCCCTTTACACAATGGCAATTCAACTGCCAAAAAGAAAAATAAAATCTGTCAAATGATTTTTTGATTACAAAAAAAAAAGACCCAACAAGTATCTTATTTCTTGGGATTTTTAAAAAATCACTGAGTTTATTAGATGTTTGATTGAGCTGACTAGCCTAGCCTGTGGTTTTGGAATTACGTAGAAATGCCTTAGTTAAATTCACTATAAGGAAGATCATGTTTTTCCTTATCCAGTTACAAGAAACCAAGTTCATAGAGGCCAAGTGTAAACGTTTCAATCTTGCCCAGGTTGTTTCCCAGACTGTAAGTCTACACAGAGTATAGATTTACATTGACCTGCTGGGATTAGAACACTCTTATAGTTCAAATACCTCATTGGTTTGCATGTTTTGAATATTGTTACTTTCTGATAGAAGCAAACTGGCTAAAGAAACTACGCCTTATTTATCCATGAAACAATTGCAGCTCTCTATCAGGTAGTATAGGTCTCCTTTTGGGGATTACAACAGATAGTACTCTATTCCTAACAGTGATTCTAATATTTATGAACCCATGGAATTTTTACTTTGAAAATGACTAAGTGACAAAATAGGGAAAAAATTTGACTACCACATCCACAAACAGTTCATGATTAAACTGTTACTGTGTACCATCAAAGGAAGAGCTAGCACTGTGGGAAGTTTGATGCTTTCCAACTGGCAATTCTCAAGCAACCATAGATGAATCAGACACTTTAACCTGTAAGAAACAGATTTCTCAGAGAATGGATATATTTTGGTCAATAACCATTTAAATTTTAAACTATTTTCTTAGATATCTTTTTTGCTTTCGTCTTGTAAAGAGGAAGTCTCTAATAGAAATATTCCTTCCCAGTAGAAACTAGTAGAAAAAAAATGCATCTCTCATATTTCAATTTCTAAAAATCTTATTATGCTTTGTTCTGCATGTACCTCAAAGTGACAGTCTCCTGTGGTACTAATCACAGGAGCCTGGCACAAAAGATAACACAGCTTGGTGCTACTGAAGGATGGCAGCCAAAACATTTTGTCCAAACTCCTACTGGCACTAGATTCCATAAGCAGAAAGCCTGCCCTTGGCCCTAGTTTGGCTAAAGCTTAGAAACTAGGTATGTAGCCACAATTTTTTTTTCTTTTCTCCAAGGGCAGCCTTGTCATCTTAAGTTAAAGATATAATTTTCAAATATAAATGATTTATTTTTCATACTACCTTGTAACCCGAAACAATCATCAATAGAAACGGAGAGGAGAAAGCAGAGCATATAGCCTGAGAAAGGTGAGGAGAGCCAGGGAGAAGCCAAATATGAAAAGTCAGGACCAGAGACCTTTCAGGTAAGCAACAGTGGAATTTCTTTGGCAATTGTAATAGGCAAAGTAAGTTTCTAGGGTATAGACAATGGAATGAACAGAATTAGAAAGAATGTGAGAGATAGGGGAAGAGGAGGAGGAAAAGGCATGAACGAAGTTCAGATAAGATTGAAATTTGTCAGTGAGGATTATTTTACCAAATATATCAGAGGAAGTTTAAGCTGCCGATGTGTTCTTCCCTACAACAGAATGTCTGAACAACTCATGCTTAAATTTATTGGTGAAGTCTGTTTATTTAACCAGTTATTTATTCTTTAGTTAAGTCACACTTTTCTTCATGTCTCATTTAAATTCTATATTGCTTTTAAAGTTTTTGTCTCTTTAAATCACAAATGATTCACAACTATTAACTTCTCCACTTTTTTGTTTTAAATTTTACAACTTGGCAAATGTGGATATATGTATATACATATATAAATGTGTGTGGGGTTGTGTGTGTGTGTGTGTGTGTGTCTCAGTTTTTGAAGCACAGAAAAAAAACTTTGCTATACTCTCAGCATGAGATGTTTTATACTCTTCACTCTGTACTGCTATTGTGGCAATTCTTCCAAATTCATAATATACTGTTTAAAGAAATGAAAGTGGACAGTTTGAGGCTTTGATTCACAGCAGAGATTTTAAAAAATCTTTTATACTTTACAAGGCAAAGGGCTCTTTTGAAGGGCTGATGGGGGTGGGAGAGAAGAAAGGCCTGAGAAAGAAAGCTTTCGGGTTATAATGGACAAGAATTACAGCAGTCAGAAAAGTCAGCATGGCACTGCCTTGCTGCTACCTTCTTTTCGTATATGAAATGGCCATTAGCACCATCGGGAAAAAGTGCTATTAATAGCTTTTGTGACAAGGATCTTTAGAAGGAAAATGTAATTAGATTGAAAAAATATGAGGAAAAACACCTGTGTAAACAAATCATATAATTTCTTAATACAGTTGTTGGGTCCAGATGTTTATATTCTATGAGCCCATTGATACAATGTTCATAGAAAAGGTGTGAGGAAGGGAGAAGAGCTGTTCCGGTAAATAGGAGCATATGCAGTAGCTAGAAACATATAACTGCTTTTGAAATATTGGCAAGACCGCATTTATAGGGGCTTCAGTCAGTCTTGTGTTTTTGGAAAACGTACAGGGGAACAGAAAAGGAATTCCATCAACAAGTAAGAAAATAACTTTAAAACATCCTGAGGGAAACTTTTGCTCATGACAAGAAGAATGTATATTTATTTATTACTGATATTCAGGCAATCTCTGAGATAGAGCACATTGTGTGACAATGGCCTTGATACACAAAAGGATTCTGAGACACTTCCTCCTTACCAAATCATAACCGAAGTCCACTGCCAGCCAGGTCATAGCAGCAAACTCCCTTATTACAGCGTGGATAGTGCCTGGATTACCTTAGAAAGAAAAGTAGAATGGAAATTTATTGACTTAGGCAGACCTACTATGGGAATGTGAGAAAGAGGAGATTTGTGCTTAATTTTCATTTGAATATTTTTTAACAAAATCGCACATGATTTTTTAAGTCAAACAATACAGAAATATAAACTGTTAAAAGTAGATTCTTTTTTTCCCTCATTCATCTTCTTAAGAAACAAATGCCAATAACATTTTAATGTGTATCTTTTAGCACTTTGGAAAAGTGCTAAAAGCACATATGTGTAAAAACACACACATCTTTATATATATATACATTATAACATTTCTTCTCACAGAAAATGGAATTATGGCAAAGAAATTCTCTGCAACCTTTTTTCAGTAAATACAGCAATGATAAACTTCTATATTAAAACACACAAATGTCCCACATTCTTTGTAGTGGATGCAAAGCATTTCACTTTATATGTACCACAGTTTATTTATTTACTCTTTGGACATGAACATTTAGGTGGTTTCCAGTCTGTTGCTCTTAAAGATAATGCTGCAATGAACATCTGTTGACAGATGTCTTTACATAGTTATGCAATGTTTGTATAATAGATACTTGGTATTAATCATTATGTTTAATATGTTTTATTTGATATGGTTAAAATAACTATAGCATATATGCAAAGTATGGAACCCAATAATAAAATGAAGAAGCATGAATCCATCATTCTACTCAAGAAGTAAGGCTTTATGATTCCTTTGTTATTTCCACATGCTCTATCCCTCTCTCATTCTCCCACCTTCCCTGCCTGCAAGACAATTACAGTTTACTGAATTTTTATATTTTGCTTTTTTAAAGGATTTTATTTTTAAATACCTGAACATATAAATAGTGTATTGGATCTGCATGTTTTTACCTTTATCAACATTATATTTTGTTGAATGTAGTCTGGACTTGCTTTTTCCATCAATATTATAATGATTTTATCTAAATTATTGTATGTAGTTACAGTTCATTCATTTTTCCTCTTATAAATTATTGCAATTTGTAACTGTCCTACAATTTATTAATCAATTCTTCTGCATTGCAGGATCACATAATATATGCATGTTCAAATTTCCAAGACACTACAAAATTGTTTTCCGGAATAATTGTGGAAATTTAAACTTTCATACAAATAGTATTAGAAGTATTACTGTTGTTCTACATCTTGATATCATCACAATTAATTTGATCAGATTTACTAGTTTTTGCCAACTTTGAAGATCTATATCATTTTGCTAGTAATTTGAATCTCCTTTATTCTTAATGAGGTTGAATACTTGTTAATATGTTCATGCTTCTATTGTTTTACCATTCTGTGAAATATTCATGCTTCTGATCAGTTTTTGATAATCTTTTTCTTAGTGATTTGTGAGAGTTCTTTATATATATTAGCTACCAAAATTTTGTCTATTTTATGTATTTCAAATATCTTCTCTCTGTGTTTAGTCTGTCTTCCCACTTTTTTATTTTGTCTTTTTATGAATATTCTTATATATATTTAAAAATAATTAAATTTGCTAATTTTCTGTTTTACTTTGTGTCTCTCAAAAAAAAAGTTTTCCTTACTTTGAGGACATAAAACTCTTCTATATGCTTTCAGGTTGTACCTTTCACATTTAAGTCATTAATCAAAATTTGATTTGGGGTTTGGTGAGATAAATATACAATTTCCTCCTTTTTCACATACTGCAAACTTTATCAGTACAATGTATGAAATTGATCAGCCTTCTCCCAACTAATCTTCAATGACACTTCAGGCATATTGTTGCCACATGCATCACAGTATGGCCCGAAAATGGCCACAGGAACGGAGTCCACGTAATATGCTCTTTTTACAATGCTACATGATACTCTTTCATAAAGAGTTGCAGTCTGTGTTCCTCCCCTTGAGTATGGTCATGCCAGTGACTGCAAAGGAGTATCTGCATGACTTCTCAGGCTAGGGCATAATAGGCAATGCAGCTTCTTTGTCTGGTTATATCTCAGAACACATGCTTTTTGAGCCTTAAGAAACCATGGAAGAATTCTGGCTACACCAAAGGCACCATAGAGAAGAAACCATGTAAAAATAGAGAGAAATACCTGAAGTAACACGAATATTCCAATCCCCAGTTGTTTGAGTTTTCCCATCCCAGGCACTAAAAGGTTTTAGATTGCCCCTACTTTTACTGCCATCTCACTGCAAGTTAATGAGATCCTGTGAGAATAAATTATTGTTGTTGATTCAAACCACTAATTTTGACAATGATGTTTTTACACAGCATTACATAAACAGAACATAATGTCTCCTTCTAGAATCTCTATTTGTTTCATTGGTCAGTTTGCTTATTACTTCTTTGTGATTCAGTTTTTAAATTTTTTAAATGGAGAAAATGAATACTATTCTCTTAAAGCTGTTGTAAGGATTAAAACCATTAATATGCAGTGTTACGTATTAGCATTGGCATGACTACTACTAATTATTATTTCTGAGGCAATGTCATATTTTCTTAATTTTCGTATCATTATAATAATTTTTGATATCTGGTAAAGCAATTTCTCATACTGCCTCCTTCTCCACTTCCTCCTTCATGTTTCTTTTGACTATTCCTGGGCACTTTTTCTTTTATATGAATTTTGGATTTTTTTGTGAGTTTCTTCAAAATAATAAGTTAGGATTTCAATTGCATTTTCATTGGCTTTATTAATGAATTTAGAAAGAATTATTATATTTAAGATTTCAGTCTTCCTCGAGTTGTAAACTTAGCAAAGTAACATTCCAAGAATAGGGGTCAGAAAAGCTTTTCTATAAAGGGCCAGATAGTAAATATTTTAAACTTTTAGGATCACATAGTCTGCATCACAACTACTCAACTCCACTTTTATTGAGCAAAAACAGCCATAGATAGTAGATAATTTAATGGGTGTGGTAAGCCAGATTTGTCTCACAAGCCATAGTTTGCTGACTTTTGGTCAAAAAGCAGATAAAATAAAGTCTTTCTGCTTCCATCATTATATGCTAAACTCTCATATGCTGACTTGTTTTCTTTCTGAGCTCTCATTTAATTTCACTTCTATATTTCTCTGTGGGATCACTCTTTAACATATCCATTAATTTTATTTCAACAATAACAATTTTTATCATATTAAGTTTTATTCTCTGTACACACTTTATAGTTTCTTCTTGATTACTTAATTTAGAATTCTATTCATTATTTGTTCATGGTGATTTTTCATTTCATTGTAATTTTCATGTATTCTGGACTTGATAATTTTAGATTCAGGAAACTCTATGAGCCTAATTCTGTTGGGACTTTGTTGTTGCTGATTCCTACTCATGCTAACTCATGATGGTTCATTTGTTGGTGAAGTGTGTGATCTTTGAATGTGAACTTAGAGTTGTTTTCTTCTTTGTCTTTCTATATTCCAAAGAGGAATTGTGTTTGTTTTTTCTGAGAGTCAAGGTGTGCTAGTGACCTTGAACATTTTAATAACTTATTCGGAAGTGATTAAACATCACTTCACTCAGGAATATCAGGTTCCAGTATATCCCATTCTCCTTTCAATGTGGATTTCAGCATTAATTATTATACAGTCCTGCCTTTTCATGTGCTTTCTGCTCACCTTCTGTTTTTAGGTCACTTAATTTCAGAGATTTTCCTTATTGTATGTGTTCCAAGCTATATAATAAATACTATAATTATGCAGGATCTAGTATTTTCTTCATTGTGTCCCCCAGCTATTTTAATTTGCCCTATCACTGGAAGCTATAGTATCTCATAAATTCTTTAAAATATAAATTATAAGAAAAAGACATACACCTTTAAGTTTTGTTCCATATTGCCCTTTGCTCTACACAAAGCTGTTAATCAATTTATGCTTTCAACAAAGATAAATGAAAATAACAATTTTCTCATACCATGGTTAAGAGTGAGTATTGTTAACTTTTTAATTCTTGCTCTCAGATACAGATGTCTCAGGCTTGTTGCTGTAGTGATGCAAGAGACTAGGATTCGTAGAAATAGGACACATACGTAGTTTTACTATCTATCTATAAACAATTCAGTAATCCTCCGGAGTGAAGTGACCAACTTTCTAGGCCTGCACATGGACTGTTGTGAATCAATGAAGACACTCAAGGCTTCTTTTTCATTTTTTGAAAAATATATTTTATTGCACTTTAGCTTCTGGGGTACATGTGCAGAATATGCAGGATTGCTACATAGGTACATACATGGCAATGTGGTTTTCTGCCTCCATCCCTATCACCTATACCTGGCATTTCTCCCTATGTTATCCTTCCCCAACTCCCTACACCCAGCTGTCTGTCCTCTAGTCCCCCACAATAGACCCCAGTGTGTGATGCTCCCCTCCCTGTGTCCATGTTCAACACCTATCTATGAGTGAGAACATGTGGTGTTTAATTTTCTGTTCTTGTGTCAGTTTGCTGAGAATGATGGTTTCCAGAATCATCCACATCCCTACGAAGGACATGAATTCATCATTTTTTATGGCTGCATAGTGCTCCATGGTATATATGTGCCACATTTTCCTTGTCCAGTCTATCATCTATGGGCATTTTGGTTGGTTCCAAGTCTTTGCTATTGTAAACAGTGCTGCAATGAACATTTGTGTGCATGTGCCCTTATAATAGAATAATTTATAACCCTTTGGATGTATACACAGTAATGGGATTGTGGGGTCAAATAGAATGTCTGTTTCTAGGACGTTGAGGAAGTGCCACACTGTCTTCCACAATGGTTGAACTAATTTACACTCCCACTGACAGTGTAAAAGTGTTCCTATTTCTCCACGTCCTTTCCAGCATCTGTTGTTTCCTGATTTTTCAATGATTGCTGTTCTAGCTAGCATGAGGTGGTATCTCAATGTGGTTTTGATTTGCATTTCTCTAATGACCAGTGATGATGAGCATTTTTTCATGTTTGTTGGCCTCATATATGTCTTCTTTTGAAAAGTGTCTGTTCATATCCTTTGCCCACTTTTGAATGGGTTTGGTTTTTTTCTTATAAATCTGTGTTAGTTCTTTGGAGATTCTGGATATTACCATTTGACAAAGGGTAGATTGCAAAAATTTTTTCCCATTCTCTTGGTTGCCAGTTCACTCTAATGATTGTTTTTCTTTTTTTTTTCTGTACAGAAGCTGTAGAGTTTAATTAGCTCCCATTTGTCTGTTTTGGCTTTTGTTGCAAATGCTTTTGGTGTTTTAGTCATGAAGTCCTTGCCTATGCCTATGTCCTGGATGGTTTTGCCTAGGTTTACTTCTAGGGTTTTTATGGTGCCAGGTCTTATGTTTAAGTTTTTAATCCATCTGGAGTTAATTTTAGTGTAAGGTGTTAGAAAGGGGTCCAGTTTCTGCTTTCTGCACATGGCTAGCCAGTTTTCCCAACACCATTTATTAAACAGGGAATCCTTTCCCCATTGCTTGTTTTTGTCAGGTTTGTCAAAGATCAGATGGTTGTAGATGTGTGGCATTGCCTCCGAGGCCTCTGTTCTGTCCATTGGTCTATATCTCTGTTTTGGTACAAGTACCAAGCTGTTTTGATTACTATAGCCTTGTAGTATAGTTTGAAGTCAGATAGTGTGATACCTCCAGCTTTGTTCTTTTTGCTTAGAATTGACTTGTCTATGCAGGCTCTTTTTTAATTCCATATGAAGTTTAAGGTAGTTTTTTCCAGTTCTGTGAAGAGGGTCATAGGTAGCTTGATGGGGATGGCATTGAATCTATCAATTATTTTGGGCAGTATGGCCATTTTCACAATATTGATTCATCCTAACCATGAACATGGAATGTTTTTCCATTGGTTTGTGTCCTCTGTTATTTTATTGAGCAGTGGTTTGTGGTTCTCCTTGAAGAGGTCCTTTACATCCTTTATTAATTGTATTCCTATGTATTTAATTCTCTTTGTAGCAATTGCGAATGGCAATTCATTCTTGATTTGGCTCTCTTTAAGTCTGTTATTGGTGTATAGGAGTGCTTGTAGTTTCTGCATATTGATTTTTTATCCTGAGACTTTGCTGAAGTTGCTTATCCATCTCAGGAGATTTGGGGCTGAGACAATGGGGTCTTCTAAATATACAATCATGTCATCTGCAAATAGAGACAATTTGACTTCCTCCTTTCCTATTTGAATACCCTTTATTTCTTTTTCTTGCCTGATTGCTCTGGCTAGAACTTCCAATACTATATTGAACAGGAGTGGTGAGAGAAGGCATCGTTGTCTTGTGCCAGATTTCAAAAGGAATGCTTCCAGTTTTTGCCCATTCAGTATGATATTGGCTGTGGGTTTGTCATAAATAGCTTTTATTATTGTGAGATATGTTCCATTGATGCCTAGTTTATTGAGAGTTTTTAGCGTGAAGGGCTATTGAATTTTGCCAAAGGCCTTCTCTGCATCTATTGAGATAATCATGTTGTTTTTGTCTTTGGTTCTGTTTATGTGGTGGATTACATTTATACAGTTGCATATGTTGAACCAGCCTTGCATCCCCAGGATGAAGCCTACTTGATTGTGATGGATAAGCTTTTTGATGTGCTGTTGCAATTGGTTTGCCAGTATTTTATTGAAGATTTTTGCATTTATGTTCATCATGGATATTGACCTGAAGTTTTCTTTTTTGGTTGAGTCTCTACCGGGTTTTTGGTATCAGGCTGAGGTTGGTCTCATACAATGATTTGGGAAGGATTCCATCTTTTTGGATTGTTTGTAATAGTTTCAGGAGTGTTACCAGCTCCTCTTTGTATGTCTGGTAAAATTTAGCTGTGAACTCATCTGGACTTGGGCTTTTATTGGCTGGTAGACTATTAATTGCTGCCTCAACCTCAGTCCTTGTTATTGGTCTATTCAGGGTTTCAACTTCTTCTTGGTTAGGCTTGGGAGGTGCAAGTGTCCAGGAATTTATTCATTTCTTCCAGGTTTACTAGTTTATGTGCATAGGGTTGTTTGTAGTCATCTCTGATGATGGTTTGAATTTCTGTGGAATCTGTGGTGATTTCCCCTTTAGCGTTTTTTATTGCATCTATTTGATTCTTCTGTCTTTTCTTTGTTATTAGTCTGGCTATTGGTCTATTTTGTTGATCTTTTCAAAAAACCAGCTCCTGAATTTATTAATTTTTGAAGGTTTTTTTTGTGTCTCTATCTCCATCAGTTATGCTCTGATCTTAGTTATTTATTTTCTTCTGCTAGCTTTTGAGTCTTTTTGATCTTGCTCCTCTAGCTCTTTCAATTTTGATGATAGGGTGTCGATTTTAGATCTTTCCTTGCTTCTCATGTGGGTATTTATTGCCATGAATTTTCCTCTAGACACTGCTTTAAATGTGTCCTAGAGATTCTGGTACATTGTGTCTTCATTCTCATTGGTTTTGAAGAACATCTTTATTTCTGCTTTCATTTTATTGTTTATCCTGTCAACATTCAAGATTCAGTTGTTCAGTTTCCATGGAGTTGTACGGTTCTGAGTTAGTTTCTTAATCCTGAGTTCTAATTGGATTACACTGTGGTCTGAGAGACTGTTTGTTATGATTTTCATTCTTTTGCATTTGCTGAGGGTTGATTTACTTCCAATTATGTGGTCAGTTTTAGGGTAGGTGTGATGTGGTGCTGAGAAGAATGTATATTCTCTGGATTTGGGGTGGAGAGTTTGGTAAATGTCTATTAGGTTTGTTTGGTCCTGATCTGAATTCAAATCCTGGATATCCTTGTTAATTTTCTGTCTTGTTGATCTGTCTAATATTGATAGTGGAGAGTTAAAGTCTCCCACTATTATTGTGCGGGAGTCAAAGTCTCTTTGTAGGTCATTAAAAACTCACTTTATGTACGTGGGTTCTCCTGTATTGGGTGTATATATATTTAGCATCATTAGCTCTTCTTGATGCATTGATCCTTTACCATTATGTAATGTCCTTTGTTTCTTTTGATCTTTGTTGGTTTAAAATCCATTTTATCAGAGACTAGGATTGCAACTCCTGCTCTTTTTGCTCTCCATTTTCTTGGTAAATCTTCCTCCATCCCTATATTTTGAGCTAATGTGTGTCCTTGCATGTGAGATGGGTTTCCTGGGTACAGCACCCCAATGGGTTTTGACTTTTTATCCAATTTGCCAGTCTGTGTCTTTTGATTGGGGCATTTAGCCCATTTACATTTAAGGTTAATATTGTTATGTGTGAATTTGATACTGCCATTTTGATTCTAGCTGGCTGTTTTGCCCATGAGTTGATGCAGATTCTTCATTTTGTTGATGCTCTTTACCATTTGGTATGTTTTTGGAGTGGCTGGTACTGGTTGTTCCTTTCTATGTTTAGTGCTTCTTTCAGGAGCTCTTGTAAAGCAGGCCTGGTGGTGATGAAATCTCTGTGCAATTGCTTTTTTGTAAAGGATTTTATTTCTCTTTCACTTACGAAGCTTAGTTTGGCTGAATATGAAATTCTGGGTTGAAAGTTCTTTTCTTTAAGGATGTTGAATATTGGCCCCTACTCTCTTCCGGCTTGTCGGGTTTCTGCCAAGAGATCTGCTGTGAGTCTGATGTGCTTCCCTTTGTAGGTAACCAGACCTTTCTCTCTGGCTGCCCTTAGCACTTTTTCCTTCATTTCAACTCTGGTTGAAATTCATGATTATGTGCCTTGAGGTTGCTCTTCTTGAGGGACATCTTCATGGTGTTCTCTGTATTTCCTGGACTTGAATATTAGCCTGCTTGGCTATGTTGGTGAAGTTCTCCTGGGTAATATCCTGAGAAGTGTTTTCCAGCTTGGATTCATTCTCTGTCACATTCAGGTATACCTACCAAACGTAGATGAGGTCTTTTCACATAATCCCATATTTATTGGAGGCTTTGTTCATTTCTTTTTACTCTTTTTTTCTCTAATCTTTCCTTCTCATTTTATTTCACTGAGTTGATCTTCAATCTCATATCCTTTCTTCTGCTTTGTTGATTCGGCTATTGAAACTTGTGTATGCTTCGCGAAGTTCTTGTGTTGTGTTTTTCTGCTCCATCAATTCTTTTATGTTATTTTCTAAGCTGTTTATTCTCTTTAGTATTTTGTCAACCCTTTTTTCAACGTTCATAGTTTCTTTGCATTGGGTTAGAACATGTTCTTTTAACTCAGGAAGTTTGTTATTACCCACTTTCTGAAGCCTGTTTTTGTCAATTCATCAGACTTATTCTCCATCCAGCTTTGTTCCCTTGCTGGTGAGGAGTTATGATCCCTTGGAGGAGAAGACTTTCTGCTGTTGGGTGTTTTCATCCTTTTTGCATTGGTTTCTTCCCGTCTTTGTGGATTTATCTAGCTGTGGTCTTTGTAGTCGGTGACTTTCAGATAGGGTCTCTGAGTGGACATCCTTTTTGTTGATGATGAAGTTATTTCTTTCTGTTTTTTTTTTTAGTTTTCCTTCTAACAGTCAGGGCCCTCTGCTGTAGGACTGCTGGAGGTCCACTCCAGACCATACTTGCCTGGGACCACCTATGGTGGCTGCAGAACAGTAAGGGTAGCTGCCAGTTTCTTCTTCAGTTATCTTTGTCCCAGAAGGATACCCACCAGATGTCAAGCCTGAGCTCTCCTTTATGAGGTGTCTCTTTGGATATATGGGGATGGAAGAGCTGCTTGAATAGACAGTCTGACCCTTATAGGAGCTCAGGCGCCGAGTTGTGAGCTCTGTTGTTCTGTTCAGATCTGCTGGGCAGGTATGTTTAAGTCTGCTGCAGTGGAACTCATAACTGCCTTTTTTCCACAGTGCTCTGTCCTGCAAAGTTGGGGCTTTATTTATAAGTTCCTGACGTGCTACTGCCTTTTTTCAGAGCTGCCCTGCCCAGCAAGGAGCAAGCCTGTCACAGTCTGCCTGCAGAAGCATTGCTGAGCTGCTGTGGGCTCTACTTCAGTGCTGTGTGAACTTCCTTGCAGTTTTTGTTTATAGAAGTATAGTTAGAACTGCCTTGGTAATGGCGGTCTGCCTCGGTAATGGTGGTCTGCCTCATAGTGGTGGACTGCCTCTGAATGGCATATGCTCTTCCCCCCACAGTGCTGGACTGTCCTGGGTTCAGCTGTGCTTGCTACAGAACTCTTAATCCACAGCTTTTCAGATTGCTGCTCTTTGAGAGGTGGGACTCACTGAGCCAGATCACCTGGCTCCTTGTTTCAGCCTCCTTTTTCTCAGTTAAATGGGCAACTCTGTCTCCCAGGCATTCAAGGCACCAGTTGAAATGGCTGCCCAGATTTGTGTTGAGTTTTTGTGCAGAGACCCACTGTGCTGGCTGAAATAGTGATGCTGGAGAGTTGTGGTGCTTTTCTGTCTGTGAATCTCCTGGTCTGTGGGCAGTAGAAAGTCATTTGCAAATGCGGTGATCACTCACCCTCTACATTCTCTCTGGGAACTGCCCTCCAGAGCTGTTCCTATTTGGCCATCTTGGATCTCTCTCTCTCTTTTGGCTTCTTTATCATTTTGAAATGGAAGGAAGAATGGTAGGTATCCTTTGGTCTAGACAAATAATTGTGTGACAAAGTAAAAACCATGCTCATTTTCCAACTACAGTTACATTCAATCTCTGCCACTGTGACCTTGAGGCAATTGTATGGTTGTATGTTAGTTTCCATGTTTAAGGGAAAATGGAGAAAAAATATATTCTGCTACACATTCTCAATCCATAAATGTACTCAAGGGTCTTTAGAAAAGTACTACATAAGTCAAATATATCATTAGGATCCAGTTTCAATGTATGTTCAGAGATTCTAAGGGTAAAAATTAATCAACATATTTTTTCTATTGACAGAATATTTTCAATACTATTAATTTAGGTGTTTCATTTAGGAATTGACCCAATAAAATCATTGCCCATAACTGGCCCAGGACTAACATAGTACAATGGGAAAAATAAGAAAAGATCCTTCTGAATAAAATCTGATTGTTATATCCCTCTAACAGTCCTGGGCTCCAGGTTCCATTAGGCAGACAGTCTAAATGCACAGATGTTCTTACAAGGGGTTTGCAAATTAAATCAAACTTAGCAAGAAGGCCGATGTCTGCCCAGCATATACCTGAAATTTTTTTCAACAAATATGCCCTCCAACACACTTTTATGCTGAGACATTGTGCCATTAAAAAAAAATCTTCCTCCCAACAACTAATCAAGAGTTATTTAGTACTTGAGAGGCAACATGAGCTGACACTCCTATTATTAAAAAAGTGTTTTAGAATGTCAGGGAAACCACAATGTGACCATTAATACTGCATTAAGTTCAATTATATTTCTTAGCTTAAAAAATCCTTTTCTGAAATAGTAGTATTCAGAGTCTTCCTCAAAATTGTGCAATTCAAATAAGTAGGCATTGCTTTTAATTTGATTGACAAAAATTTAAACTAATATACATTCCCAGAGGCCATGCATTACTTTTTATTAAATTATGATAGCAAATGACACATATGTATTCTATTTTAATCTCTGAGTTTACTTAACTTCAAAATCAATTAAGACAGTTATAAATGACCTCAGTCTTCTCAGCTAGGAAATGTTATGTGAACAACATTTAAAAGTATATTTCCAGTATATTCTAATGTTTTAAAAATATGATCTCTTAGAGAAAAAGACTTAACAAATATGTAAATGCTGATCCAAAGGTATATAAGTTTAAAAATGGAAATCAGCCATTTATCTATCATCACTTACCAATAGTATTTAAGACCCACCCCAACCCCTAACCCAGGACTACATGATTTGGTCTCCTCTGGTCATCTTAAAACAAAATATAAAGACAAATGATTTGCCATCTCAGATGAGATATAAAAATGGCAATCCTTTGACATAGGTATGACAGTTTGAAGCTTCTTGAATATGTGAGCTTCGCATTATTTTGCAGCATCAGAGATGTCTCATAAATCAGAGGTAACAGAGCCAGAGATTCAGGTAGAAAATAAAGGATATATGCTTAGGTAGCTTCCCTGAGCCTACTAGAGCACAGTAGAAGGCTGACACCACACCAAACAGAGGCAATGAAAGTTCTTTCTACCAACAGGACAAACAGAAAAATGCTTTTCTCTTTACTTCCAAATAAAACAAGCAAACAAATAAGGTAGATTTAGCAGCAAAAAGAAAAGCTGCTATAGCAATATACAAGGTCCCTTGGAAGAAAGCACAGATAAGATTAATACATAGGCATCACATCTCTGGAGAACAAAGTTTAATTCTAGATCTTGTCACAAATGAAATGAGTTTGACAGTCTATAGTGAGCAATCTACAGTTTGAATGCTATTCCTATGAAACTACCAATCCAATTTTTCACATAACTAGAAAAAAAAAACTCTTATAAAATTCATAGGGGACTGAAAGAGAGCCTGAAAAGCCAAAGCAATCCTAAGCAAAAATAAAAAAGCCAGAGGCATCAAATTATGCTACTTCAAACTATACCATAAGGCTATAGTAACCAAAACAGCATGGCACTGTTTCAAAAAAAGACATATAGACCAATAGAACAGAATAGAGAACCCAGAAATAAAGCCACACACCTACAACCACCTGATATTCAACAAAGTTGACAAAAATAAATATTAGAGAAAGGACAATCTCTTCAATGATGGTGCTAGGGATAACTAGCCATATGAAGTAGAATAAAACTGGACCACTACCTTTCACCATATAAAATTTAACTAAAGATAGATTAAAGATTTAAATGCAATGCCTCAAACCATAAGAATCATAGAAGGAAACCTAGAAAACACCATTCTATACATCAGTCTTGGGAACGAATTTATGACTAAGTCCTCAAAAGCAATTGCAACAAAAATATAAATCGAAAGTTGGACCTAATTAAAGAGTTTCTACACAGCAAAAGAAACCATAAACAGATTAAACACACAATGAACAGAATGGGAGAAAATACAAATTATGCATACAACAAAAGTCTAATATTCAGAATCCAAAAGGAACTTAAACAACTAAAGATGCAAAAAAATATCAATTCTATTAAAAATGGTCAAAAACATGAACAGACAGTTCTCAAAAGAAGACATATAAGTGGTAAGCAGACATTTGAAAAAATGCCCCACCTTACTAATTATCAGAGATGCAAAATAAAACCACAATGATATAACAGCAGTCAGAATGGCTATTATTAAAAAGTCAGAAAACAACAAATGCTGACAAGTGTGCAGAGAAAAGGGAAGCTTATATACTGTCAGTAAGAATGTAAATGAACTCAGCCACTGTGGAAAGGAGCTTGGAGATTTCTCAAACAACTTAAAACAGAACTACCATTCCACACAGCAATCCTATTATTGGGTATATAGTAAAAGAAAACAATTTTTTCTACTAAAATGACACATGCACTCATATGTTAACTGCAGCACTATTCACAATAGCAAAGACATGGAATCAACCTAGGTGCCCAATGATAGTGGATTGGATAAAGAAAGTATGGTACATATGAACTATATAATATTATATAGTCATAAGAAAGAACAAAGTCATATCCTTTGCAGCAATATGGATTCAGCTGGAGGCCAACATCCTAAGCAGATTAAAGCAGGAACAGAAACCCAAATACCACTTGTAAGTGGAAGCTGAACATTGGGTACTGATGATAATAAAGATGGCAACAAAAAAACTGGGGACTACTAGAGGCAGGAGGTAAGGCAGGGGACAAGTGTTGAAAAACCAACTATTGGGTCCCTTGATGATGGGACATTTTATAACCCAAACCTCATCCTTACAAAATATGCCTGCATAACAAACCTATATGTGTACTTCCTGAATCTAAAATAAAAGTTGAAAAAGAAAGCAAAACCAATTTTTTTTGGCTTTTGATTACGTTTCTTACTAGCTGTTTGACTGTGGGTGAATTATTCACACTTGGTCTGCCTCAGTTTCCTCATACATAATATGGGATTAATGATAGTAGCAATGTAATAAGATTACGTGAAGATTAAATTAGTGAAGAAATATAAAGCATTTAGAATCAGGGTCTGGAACATAATAAGTGCTATATAAAAGCTAGCCCATATTAGTACTAACAGTAGTTACTATGTTAAACTGCCTCTGGGTTATGTGTTATTTGTCATATCAAGAGCATTGTTTTCCAGCCTCATTATTTTCTACATAGTCCTGTCTGTTTCCCTAAAACTACTTCTTATAGCTATTTCAAACCTATTTCAGAAATATACCAAATCAATCAAAACTATTTTTAAAGATGTAGAACTGAGCTTCATCACAAAGTGCATATGTGATTAATATGCCTTCCCGTTTTCGTTGTTGCCATCTTTATGCCCAATGTGATAAGGGTGTATGAAAACAGATTCCTTTTTTTTTTTGATAAGGGTAAAGTTTCCTACTGCTCTAGAGAATCTCTATAGTCTTGTCGCTCACAAGCAGTGGGGGAAATAATGCCCTTATCACAGCTAATGAAGTGAGAGGTCCATATCAGTATTACCAGCAGTGAGCCCAAAGAAAAAAGGCCCAGCTCTCCTGGTCAGGTCAAAATATCAGCTGAAGCCCTGGGGAGGCTTTTTACAAATTTCAAAAACTACTTAGGGGGTTACAGTCAGTTCTAAAATGCAAAAGTGCCTTTCTGATAAATAGACTTTCTGGATGATAACTCTTGAAAGTGAAAAGACTAGGTGGAAGGCAAATTCAACCTAAAATACTTCTCATATCAAATGTCTTACATGTGAATTCACCTAGATGGTCATGTACAATTACTGTTTTTTTTTTTTTTCTTAAAAAAGGTTAAGGTTTTGTGAATCACTTATTATGTAGATATTTGCCAAATGTACAATTGTGATTAAAAGTTATATGTGGTTTTCCCATTCATTCATTCATGAAATATATCTCAAGTGCCTGCTACAAATTACGCACCACGTGTAAGTTCTTTGACATTGGGAATGTGTAATAACATTAAGTCTAGAAAATGCCTTGACTCATGATTCTCATCATTTTATCTCTACTGTGATTCTGAGATTCCTCAGCTTCATATAGATATATTAAAATTTAGCTCTGGATCCAGGTAACCAAATAAATAGAATTCTGAAATATCCATAATCCCAGGATATTTTAGATCCTGGCATGGTGATATAATGTTTGAAGTTAATTTACTTTGTATAACAGAAAACAATTATCTTGTCTGTGATCAATTAAATAGAGCTACATGGCTAGTAAATATATATTGGTCATATTTAAGATTTACTTTAAAAACATATATAATCTGCCAAAATCCAGGTTTCTAAAATTATTATTAATATTTGAGGACTCTTCTTTGGTCAAGAGTTTATAAATAGCTATGCTTTCCTGATAGAACCTCCAAATAAGCTCTTAATGTTAAAAAAATTAATAATTTGGTTCCAAGAACAAATACACAAAAAGGAAAAATTAATTCGAACTCTACTGCATTGTGATCTTATTTCTTTTTGTTTGCGACAAAGTCTCACTCTGTCACCAAGCTGGAGTGCAGTGGTTTAATCTCAGCTCACTGAAATCTCCAACTCTCTGGTTCAAGTGATTCTCCTGCCTCAGTCTCCTGAGTAGCTGGGATTACAGGCACACACCACCATGCCCAGCTAATTTTTGTATTTTTAGTAGAGACAGTGTTTCACCATGTTGGCCAGGATGGTCTTGATCTCCTGACCTTGTGATCTGCCCACCTTGGGCCTCCCAAAGTGCTGGGATTACAGGTGTGAGCCAGTGTGCCCTGCCCATGATCATATTTCTTTAATTAAGTTTAAATATTTCAGTACTGACTATGGCATATGTTCTATAGGCTTTTGGTGTTTTTTTTTTTTCTTTTTTGAGACAATCTCACTCTGTTGCCCAGGCTGGAGTTCAGTGATGTGATCACTGCTCACTGCACCCTCAAACTCATGGTATCAAGTGTTCTTCCCACCTCACCCCTCAGGTAACTCAAACGAGAGGCATATTACATCATGCTGAGCTATTTTTATTTATTTATTTATTTTGTAGAAATGGGGTCTCACAATGCTCCCCAGTCTGGTCCTGAATTCCTGGCCTCAAGCAATCCACCCACCTCAGCTTCCCAAAGTGCTGAGATTACAAGCACGAACCAACATGCTCAGCCTGTTCCATTGGTTTAAAATTCCACTTAAGCAATGGTCAAAAAATGCTTACGGACAGATTTCTTTTTTTCATTCTGCAAGCACAAAACTGATAAAAGTAAAATCAAAGTCCATACCATATAATTAATGAGAATTTTGAATAGTCTATATATATTTATACCTTATTCTAACAATATGGAAAAGATATTTATGATGTACACTACTTGCATTATTAGAGTCAGTTCAAGATGGGAACAATGAGCCGTAACTGTTGTGCTTTTTTTTCCAAGTGACTTTAAAAAGACCTTTATACCTTGCAATTAATTGGCCAACTAGGGAAATCTGCTGTAGAAATAAATGCAGTTCAAATAGTATTCCATAGTAGATGGCATTTGTTCAGAAACCTTTTTTCTGAAAACTATTAAAACATGCATGAGAAACTACCAATTACTTAGCCCAGAGAGAGTTCCTTACAAAAAAAGCTGGGGGAATTATCATACAATAATAATAAAAACACTGAATGTGTTACCTAGGGCATGGGATCATATACTCTTGGTGACTTTAGTCACCAGGTTTTATGTCTAATTAGGTCGATCAATGTGCTTCAACATCAGTTTAAATAGTTGACTCCTTATTGAAAAATTAAAATTTATTTGCATGAAATGTGCAGAGAACTGCAAGTTTTAAAGTGACATTGGATGTTTTACTCACAAGAATACTTTTCATTGCGATATAACATTTTTGATAGCCATCTTAAAGTACAACAGTAGATGAGAAGGTATTAATCCTTACATTTCCCTAAAGACTCCAACAACCTCAATTTATTGCAGAAGAAAATGCCTAGAACATGTGATTCAAATACAGTTAGAAAAATTTCCTCTCTTCTTTTGAACTGAAATCTACAGTTGAACTTCATTCACCAGTCTTTCTTACCCCAAACCTGTCAACTAAATGAGATCATTTTGCAAGACATGAATATTTACCTGAAATGCTTCTTATTTTCTCTGTCATCTGACCATTAGTTTATTCAAATTAATTCCATTGGATAAATAAAATTGGACTGTACTTGTTAGAAAACAGTCAATAGTACAATCTGTGTCTAGGTATGTTTTCACCTAACTTCTTAAATCAATTGCTGACTTAAAGTGGGACATTCCTAGCAATATTTGAATTGGTAATACCCCATTTTTAACCCTTTATTTTCCACTTATCTGGCATAGAAAAACAAAGGAATGAACAAAAAGCTTGAGGAATTATGGGAAGATTGGTCAGCCTTCATATTGCCTAAAATTGAGTGACTACTGGCCTGTATATGGGGGTGGAGTAGTGCCTACTAAATATTCATAATGGTACTGATATTGGTTTACTCAAGACAGATTTTGACAAATCTTTGTCAGACAAAAGGAGAGGAAACAATGAAACTCACAATGGGAAAGCAAAATCAATACATTTTCAGCACACAGACATTTTTCCTGTCTTTTGTCTAAACAAGAATGGAAGGAGATGAGTCAACAAAGAATTTGGCATTGGAGAGTAAATTCCAGCCAGATTTAGGATGAAGCAATTTGGCATGATGGTAAGAACAATTGAGGGCATTGTCACCAAACATGTTAATGTGAAAACTAAATTTCCTCTGTGTCATTGACTAAAGTTGTACTATTTGTACTTGGGTTGTTATTGAAACACTCAGGAGAGCATTATTTTCAAGACATAGCTTTTTAATCTTCTGACTCATTTTTGAATGGGATATATAATGCAGGCTTACTTGAATACTATAAACAATGCTGCTTTAATTGAATAGCTGTTGTAAAACATTATTTTCATATAACTAAGTAAGCTATATATACAGAAAAATTAAGAATTTTCAATATTTGTTAGTAGGGTTGTGCAAATATCTTTTTAATGAGAGAACACTACTGACACAAGTAATAGGTTCAAGCTAGCAAGGGAGATTAGTTTTTGAAAGAATTACTGACCATACAAAAAGTAGTCATAAAAGCTAGTAATTACTTATAGGTCTCACACAGAAATTTGTTTATGCTACTTTGGTGTCTGAAAATAACAGTAAAAATAAATTTAAAGTATTTTGACAGGCATTACCAGAGAATCATTATAAGTATGGAGGTAACATTATACAGTAGGACCAAAAGTGTGTAAAAAGTAAAGGTAAGAAACTGAGACATGAGAAAGAGCAAAAACCTAGCAGTGAAAACAACATTGATCACAACTATTCCCTTAAATGTGCCCAAGACCACTATCTTTCAGAGTCTTGATGGATGACTATGCTATCTAACCTTTTATTTCTATTTTTAATCCCATGAGAAACTCATAGGATTTTTTTTTGACAACTACTGTATTTGCATTTGTGCTATTGAAGTCATATTGGTTTCTAATCTGCACAACTTAGTGACCTGCAGGTTGGGTGTTGAATATTATGTTTATGCATGTCTGACAGATTCCCAATGACAGATGAAATCATTGAGTTCAACTGACAACAGCACAATGGACTCAATTAGATTGGTTGTGATATTCCAGAGATGAAGCTTTACTAGTTGGGGCTGAAGTTCTTTGCAGTGCTAAAGCAGCTAGTTTTTGAAAACTAACTTATATTTGGAATGATATCTTGTAAAGAGCTTTCCCAGCTAAAATTTTATGAACTCTGAAAGTTCAAGTATCCTTTTTCTGAATTTTGAGGAAGTTGTTTTAAAGAAAGAGCTAGGCAATTAACATTTGACACCTTTAGACATTATATATATATTTACTTTTCCTGAACCTACTTAACTGAAGGTGGTCATATGTTTTGCTCAACTCTGATTCAAGAAAGTGATTTAAAAAATATGGATGATATTTGTAGTACTCTAATTTTGCAATCTAACATTATGTAGCACAAAAACACAGTCATCAGCAACATTAAATTAGATATCACATATATGTTACGGGAAAAACAATACCTGAAAATTGATATAGGAAGATCAAGAAAAGATTAGAAATAATTCCCAAAGGAGAAAAAAAATGTTGTCTTTATGAAAAATAAGACATTTGGGGGATCCCAAAATGGCTGAATAAGAGGCCACTCTGGAAAGCAGCTCCCAGCAAGAGAGATGCAGAAGCTGAGTGGTCTCCACAATTCCAAACGAGGTACCAGCTTCATTTTGTGGGTCTGGTTGGACAGTGGGTATAAACCAAATAGGACAAGTTGAGGCAAGGTGGGGCACTGCCCCACCCAGGAGGTGTGTGCAACTGACCAGAGTACCACGGGAATCTCCTTCTCTGGGACTTTGGTTTGGATACAGCACTCCACCCAAGCCCTCTACAACCCACAGAACAGGAGATCTTTGCCGGGCTGAAAAGCCTCAGAGAGCTGCCTGAACAGGGCAGAACAGCAACTTCAGCCGGTGCCAGGGCTGTCAGCATAGATCTAGGTGGAAGCACTGGCTGATGTGAAAGCCAGAAAGCTGGCTGAATGGAGCCACCCATCCCCCAGAAAGAAGGGGAACTGAATGCAGGGAAACAGTCCAAACAGCAGGATGGGTCCTCCCTCCCCTGCACAAAGCCTAGCAGGCTAAAAAACTCTCACTCTAGAGTTACACACCCAGAACATCGGTTAGAGAGTGACCAGGAACAATTGAGCTCAGCGGGTGTAAGGGAAGCCACCATTGCAGAAGCCGGCGGAATTTTTCTGAGTAAATAAAAAACGCAGCAGCTCCACTGAATCTGTGGCAGCCCAGCAATGCCTCGGCAGGCAGACAAAGGAAAGTCCACCTCCCCAAGCAGCTACCTGAGATCAAAACGATATAAGTCCGATGAGATAGGAAGAGACCAGCGCAAGAAGAATGAAACCATCAAAAACCAGAATGTCTCTCCCCCACCTCAAGATCACAACTCCTCACCAGCAAGGGAACAAAGCAGGACAGAGAAAAAATTTGATGAATTGACAGAAGCAGGCTTCAGAAAGTGGGTAATAGCAAACTTCTGTGAGTTAAAGAAACATGTTCTATCCCAACGTGAAGAAACTAAAAACCTTGAAAAAAATGTTAGATGAAATGCTAACTAGAATAACCAGCTTAGAGAAGAACATAAACGACTTGATGGCACTGAAAAACACAGCACAAGAACTTCATGAAGCATACACAAGTTTCAATAGCTGAATAGATCAAGCAGAAGAAAGCATATCAGAGATTGAAGATCAACTCAATGAAATAAAATGAGAAGGCAAGAAAAGAGAAAAAAGAGTGAAAAGAAATGAACAAAGCCTTCAAGAAATATGGGATTATGTGAAAAGACATATTCTACACCTGATTGGGGTACTGGAAGATGACAGGGAGTATGAATCCAAGCTGGAAAACATTCCTCAGGATATTATCCAGGAGCACTTCCCCAACCTAGTAAGGCAGGCCAACATTCAAATAGAAGAAATACAGAGAACACCACAATGATATCCCTGTAGAAGAGCAACCCCAAGGCACATAATCATCAGGTTCATCAGGGTTGAAACAAAGAAAAAAATACTAAGGGCAGCCAGAAAGAAAGGATGGGTCACTCACAAAGGGAAGCACATCAGACTCACAGTGGATCTCTCAGCAGAAACCTTACAAGCCAGAAGTTAGTGGGGACCAATATTCAACATTCTTAAAGAAAAGAACTTTCAACCCAGAATTTCATATCCAGCCAAACTAAGCTTCATAAGCCATGGAGAAATGAAATCCTTTACAGACAAGCAATTGCTGAGAGATTTTGTCACTACCAGATTGCCCTACAAGAGCTCCTGAAGGAAGCACTAAACACAGAAAGGAATGACCAATACCATCCACTGCAAAAAAGAACCAAATGGTAAAGACAAATGACACAATGAAGAAATTATGCCAACCAAAGGGCAAAACAACCAACCAGTAATAAAATGGCAGGATCAAATTCACACATAACAATATTAACATTAAATGTAAATGGACTAAATGCCCCAGACACAGACTGGCAAATTGGATAAAATGCCAAAAGAACCATCAGTGTGCTATATTCAGGAGACTCATCTCATGTGCAAAGACACACATAGACTCAAAATAAAGGGATGGGACAAGATTTACCAAGCAAATGGAGAACAAAAAAAGCAGGGATGACAATCCTAGTTTCTGATAAAACAGACTTTAAACCAGCAAAAGTCAAAAGAGGCAAAGAAGGGCATTACATAATGGTAAAAGTATGAATACAACAAGAAGAGCTAATTATTCTAAATGTATATGCACCCCAAACAGGAGTACTCAGGTACATACAGCAAGTCCTTAACGACCGACAAAGAGACTTAGACTCCTGCACAATAATACTGGGAGACTTTAATACTCCACTGTCAATAATAGACAGATTATTGAGACAGGAAATAAACAAGGAAACCAAGGACTTGAATGCAGATCTGGAACAAGTGAACTTAGTAGACATTTACAGAATTTTTAATCCCAAATCCACAGAACATACATTCTTCTCAGCACCATATCACACTTACTCTAAAATCGACCACATCATTGGAAGTAAATCAAGGCTCAGCAAATGCAAAAGAATGGAAATCATAACAAACAGTCTCTCAGACCACAGTGCAATCAAATTAGAACTAGTGATTAAGAAACTAACTCAAAAACTGCACAAGTTTATGGAAAATGAACAACTGGCTCTTGAATGTTGACTGGATAAACAATGAAATGAAGGCAGAAATAAAGATGTTCTTTGAAACCAACGAGAATGAGGACACAATGTACCAGAATCTCTGGGACACATTTAGAGAAGTGTCTAGAGGGAAATTCATAGCAATAAATGCCCACATGAGGAGCAAGGAAAGGTTTAAAATCGACACCCTATCATCAAAATTGAAAGAGCTAGAGGAGCAAGATCAAAAACTCTCAAAAGCTAGCAGAAGACAAGAAATAACTAAGTTCAGAGCAGAACTGAAGGAGATAGAGACACAAAAATCCCTTCAAAAATCAACAAATCCAGGAGCTGTTTTTTTAAAAAAAAGATCAACAAAATAGACCACTAGCCAGACTAATAAAAAAGAAAAGAGAGAAGAATCAAATAGATGCAATAAAAAATGATAAAGGGGACATCACCACTGATTCCACAGAAATACAAACTATCATCAGAGATTATTACAAACAACTCTATGCACACAAGCCAGTAAATCTCAAAGAAACAGATAAATTCCTGGACACTTGCACTCTCCTAAGACTAAACCAGGAAGAAGTTGAATCTCTGAATAGACCAATAACAAGGGCTGAAGTTGAGGCAGCAATTAATAGCCTACCAACTAAACAAAAGCCCAGGTCCAGATAGGTTTACAGCCGAATTCTACTAGATGTACAAAGAGGAGCTGGTACCATTCCTTCTGAAACTATTCCAAACAATATAAAAAGAAGAAATCCTTCCCAGCTCATTTTATGAGACCAACATCATCCTAATACCAAAACTGGGCAGAGACACAACTAAAAAAGAAAACTCCAGGCCAATATCCTCAATGAACATTGATGCAAAAATCTTCAATAAAATACTGGAAAACAGAATGCAACAGCAAATCAAAAACCTTATTCATCATGATCAAGTAGGTTTTATCCTGGGGATACAAGGCTGGTTCAACATATGGAAGTCTATAAACTTAATCCATCACTTAAACAGAACCAAAGACAAAAACCACATGATTATCTCCATAGATGCAGTGAAGGCCTTTGACAAAATTCAGCAGCCCTTTATGCTAAAAACCCTCAATAAACTAGGTATCCATGATATGTATCAGAAAATAATAAAAGCTATTTATGACAAACCCACAGCCAATATCATACTGAATGGACAAAAACTGGAAGCATTCCCTTTGAAATCTGGCACAAGACAAGGATGCCCTCTCTCACCACTCCTATTCAATATAATATTGGAAATTTTAGCCAGAGCAATCAGGCAAGAAAAAGAAATAAAGAGTATTCAAATAGGAAAGGAGGAAGTCAAATTGTCTCTATTTGCAGATGACATGATTGTATATTTAGAAGACCCCATCATCTCAGCCCCAAATCTCCTGAAACGGATAAGCCACTTCAGCACAGTCTCAGGATACAAAATCAATGTGCAGAAATCACAAGCATCTCTATACACCAATAACAGACAGAGAGTGAAATCAAAAGTGAACTCCCATTCACAATTGCTACAAAGGGAATAAAATACCTTGGAATACAATTAACAAAGGATGTAAAGTACCTCTTCAAGGAGAACTACAAACCACTGCTCAATGAAGTAAGAGAGGACACAAATATGGAAAAAACATTCCATGCACATGTTTGGGAAGAATCAACATTGTAAAAATGGACATACTGCCCAAAATAATAATAAATTCAACACTATCCCCATCAAGCTACCAATGACCTTCTTCACAGAACTGGAAAAAACCACTTCAACCTTCATATGGAACCCAAAGAAAGACTGCATAGCCAAAACAATCCTAAGCATAAAGAACAAAGCTGGAGGCATTGTGCTGTCTGACTTCAAACTATACTACAAGGCCACAGTAATCAAAACAGCATGGTATTTGTACCAAAACAGACATAGATCAATGGAACAAAACAGAGGCCTCAGAAGCAACACCACATATCTACAGTCATCTGATCTTTGATAAACCTGAGAAAAACAAGCAATTGGGTAAGGATTCCCTGTTTAATAAATGTTGGTGGGGTAACTGGCTAGTCATGTGCAGAAAGCAGAAACTGGACCCCTCCCTGACACCTTACACTAAAATTAACTCCAGATGGATTAAAGACTTAAACATAAGACCTAACACCATAAAAACCCTAGAAGAAAACCTAGGCAAAACCTTCAGGACATAGGCATAGGCAAGGACTTCATGGCTAAAATACCAAAAGCAATGGCAACAAAAGCCAAAATAGACAAATGGGATCTAACTAAACTCCAGAGCTTCTGTACAGCAAAGGAAACAATTATTAGAGTGAACAAGTGATCAATAGAATGGGAAAAAAATTTTGCAATCTACCCCTCTGACAAAGGGCTAATGTCCAGAATCTACAAAAAACTAAAACAGCTTTATAAGAAAAAAACAAACAAACCCATTCAAAAGTGGGTGAAGGATATGAACAGACACTTTACAAAAGAAGACATCTATGAGGCCAAAAAACACATGAAAAAATGCTCATCATCGTGGATTAGAGAATGCAAATCAAAACCACGTTGAGATACCATCCCACACCAACTAGAATGGTGATCATTAAAAAATCTGGAGACAACAGATGTTGGATAGGATGGGGAGAAACAGGAACACTTTTACACTGTTGGTGAGAGTGCAAATTAGTGCAATCATTGTGGAAGGCAGTGTGGTGGTTCCTGAAGGACCTAGAAATAGAAATACCATTTGGCCAGCAATCCCATTACTGGGTATATACCAAAAGAATTATAAATTGTTCTATTATAAAGATACATTCACATGTATGTTCATTGTGGCACTGTTTACAATAGCAAAGACCTGGAACCAACCCAAATAGCCATTGTCTATAGGCTGGATAAAGGAAATGTGGTACATATACACCATGGAATACTACGCAGCCATAAAAAACAATGAGTTCCTGTCCTTCATGGGGACATGGATGAATCTGGAAATCATCATTCTCAGCAAACTGACACAAGAGCAGAAATCCAAACACCACATGTTACCACTCATAGGCTGGTGTCAAACAATTAGAACACGTGGACACAGGGAAGGGAGTATCACACACTGTGGTCAGTTGGGTGGGGCCAGGGGAGGGACAGTGAGGTGTGGGGAGGGTGGGGAGGGATAATAAGGGGAAAAATACCAGATACAGGTAATAAGGGGGATGAAGGCAGCAAGCCACCTTGCCATGTATGTACCTATGCAACAGTCCTGCATGATCTGCACATGTACCCCGGAACCTAAAGTACAATAAAAAAGTAATATAAAAATAAAACATATATATCATACACAGGGAAAATAAAATAAGAAATCTGATTATGGCAAACAAAGAGTTTGCACTTAGTTGACCGTATTATTGTAATGTAAATGATATAACATGACTTGATAGGAAAGTTACTTTTCCCATTTTCATTCTTGATTTATAACTCTAATTTTATATTCAGTTGTTAACAATCTTACGGAGCCAGTGCAAATCTACAGAGATAATGAAAAATAAATGATGTTATAAAGTCTAGTCAAAATTAACACTAGACCATTAAGATGTCAAGTTACAATGGGTAGTTTCATCAGGTATACCACTTTGTAGTACAGTATTGGGCAACTTCGGGGAAATAAATTATTCAGACTCTGCTCCTTTTAGGATTCTATGAACAACTTCCGCAAGCAGCTTCTGTTTCTTGCTCTGCCAGAGCATGGAAAATAATTCAGGCTTTAGCCTTGTAGACTCTGAATGGGTGTCTGTGATGATTTTAATGTCTCTCTTTTAAAATTTCAGTATATTTTAATGACATAGTGAATTATCAGTGTTGTTGAAAGATTTCATTACTAATTGTATCAAGTTGAAATGCTCCATTACTCATTATATCAGGTTCACATAAGATATAACTCCCTTGTAACATAATGCTTATTTATTAAAATGTATTTAGCTTGTCTGGTACATTAATATGTGTTTTTCATAAGAGATGTAATTTTGGTAACAATTTTCCATAAAATTAGAAGAGTTATCTCAAACCTTTGAGACAATTTAGCAGAATATTAATCTTACAAAATTGCTATGCTAATAATATTCTTCTAAGTAAACACAGTGAGGCTTCATTATAGTATTCCTGAAGTGATCTGCAATTCATCACTTACAGATGTTTTAAAAAACAATGTTTAACATCAAATTGTCTTGACAATTATAATTCTAGCCACCTCCAGCTTTCTTTATATGCTGAAAATTAATTTCAAATATTTTATTTTGAATCAGTTCTTAATGAAGGGACACATTCTATAACATAGCACTATAGTCTATTGGGGAATGATTTAGGATACATTTGCAAGGTTGGTGACACACATTCTTGGATACTTATGTCACCAGCCAATATAACTTCAGTTACTAGTATTATGTTTAAACCTTAATTGGGAAAAAGTGTAAAAGCCAAAAAAAAAAACATGAATGATAAAGATAAGGAAACCAATATCTAACGAATGACTACAAAGCTATGAGATAAAAATAATTATGTCTATTTTATAGGTGAGGAAACTGACGCTCAGAAAGTTAGAGTAATTTATTCAATAGCACATTAGTAGTAAGTAGCAGAATAAACATTCTTACTTGTATATCTAGCTCTTTGGTCTGCATGAAGCCTGAATAAATAGAGGGAAGCTGTTATGAACTACAAAATGAATTTTGATTTTTCCACCAAGGAAAAATAATGAAAACTGTTTACATGCCATGAGACATATAATTCCCATTGTTTTTCCCCATTTTTAAACAGCTACTCAGCATCACATACACATAATCATGTTTTCATTGAGAATATTGTGATCTACTATAATGACACTGACACTGTCAAAACGGCAGATGAGGAAAATGTAGTCTTAAAAAGTATCAAAATGGAATTTAGATACAATAAAAATTTATTTAACTTAAAACATATTAAACAGGTTATAAAAGGAGTTTAGACTCCCTCTCTGTAGGGATAACACCAGATGGCAAAGTTCTCCATTCATAAAACACTTGTTCTTCTTGTTTAGCCAATACCTGCTTACTACCTTTGACTCAGGTCATGAGAAGCCTATATAACCTTGGTTCTCTTAAACAAATTCTAAAAACCAAACCAAACTAAACAAAAAGCTAGACATACTTTTTCCTTCTGAACACTATCTTCATTGGACTTGAACCCAAACTGATGTAGCCATTTCAATATCAACCTGTGAATGAAGCCAACACCACCCAGAGGAGAGCCAAGACAAGAAACACAGAATAGTGGAGCCAAAGCTTCTGTATTACGTTAGCCCTGAAGACTGCTCTGTCTCTGGATTTTGAGTTACTTGAACCTGGGAAATATACCCAAATAAAAGAAGACCTTTAATTATTGAGGAAAATCTTCATTGTGTAGCATTTTATAGATAGTAACTAGCTACTGAGTTTTTGCTGAGCAGCAGGTAAAACATAGACAATCTGCTAAAAAATTGGAAATTCACCATTTTACTAGAAAACCTGTTCTGAATTTTGTATTTCTTCCAAAAGCAAATGAGTAAGAAGAAAATATTATTTTAGTGCCAAACTTTGAGGAGATGATAATAGGATGTCCAAATGACAGCAAAATTATTTCCTCAAATCTTTATTGAGATAAGCCCCATTAGGATGGCAAAATTCAGTAGTTTTATACTTGATGCAACAATAGCAAAACAATATCCACCTGCATTACCAGAATCTTAAATAGATAGTGCTGAGGTTTTCTGAAAATATGGACATAAGTGAAATGAGCATTTGTACCATTTCACTGCACAAGGGATCTTTAATTTGTTTAAGAACAAAGAGTAATTTGTAATTGTACTGCAGAAATTACAAAGATACATAAATTACTCCAAAGATATAGACACTATTTCTATTCTAAATATGCTCCTGGTATAATCTATTTCATTCACGTATATAAATTCAAAGAACTGTTGAAGGGATCCACACTGTATAAAATGGAAACATAAGCAAAATTTGTACATTTGTACATTATTTTTCTTGCTATACCATTGCTGCTTCTTCATTGTATATTTTAAAGCAAAAACCTTATTACCAGATTTTTAGTTAAAGAAAATGCAAAGCAGAGAGGTCACGTCATTTGTTTAAAGGCACACAGCTACTGACAGAGCTGGGATACCAACTCGGGTCTGTCTGATTCCCAAACCACTGTACCACAGTTGCTCTCTGAATGTCAAAGAACCCATTTTGTTCTTGATAGGAAATGAAGGAAAGAAAAAAAGAAGAAAGAAAAGAAAAGGAAGGAGGAAGGGAGAAAGAAAAATGAAATAAAGGAAGGAAGGGGATAAGAGGAGGAATATTAGATTTGTATTCTACAGGATTAAAATTAGTATTAGATTAGTATTTTCCACGTGGGAATATAATGGAGATAATAGTATTTGATCGAGTTATGTTCAGAGTTCTAGTTACTAATATATCTGCTTTAAAGAATGTAAAGCTATATGAGAAGTAAGACAGTTTAAATGAGAAAAGGTGGCTTGAGAGAGTTTATTGCCCTTTCACGACTTCCAAAAGCACCCACCAAGTGACCACAAATACACATAGTTTGAGTAAAATAGTATACATGAAAATCAAATGTGACTTCCTAGCCTAGAACCCCCTCTTCTTCACCACCCATCTGACTAGAATTGTTATTCCTACATTCCCCTTATAATAATTCTGGAGGAGCAACTACTGAGACATAATCTTTTCTCTCAAAGATCTTATAGCTAGTAGGGAAAATAATAGTAATATGCAAATGATGTACTTGTTTAACCAATACCTGCTTAGTGCATAGTGCAAAGTAGAGAAAAGTATTCCGTAATATAACTAAGGCCCCAAAGCAATTGGGATTCAAAGACAAATGAGTAGGCAGGGGTTAGGAAATACCTAGCTCAGAGAGAGCTACTTGGTTTGATGTTTCTCAGGTAAAGGCCATAGAATTAATTATACCCCAGTTTAAAGTCACATGGACTAAAAATTTTCTTGTACTTACCATGTACACAAATGAAAGAATAGGTAGAATCCCTGCCAGGTATTGGCCATATGTGATATAGCCCAACCTAGTTTATCTTTTCTTTTGGTTTTAAATGATTATTTGCATAGAATATTTTCCTATGTGGCCCTCAAAGGTTACTTCTTCTGAGCTTCAGGACAATCTACACCAACTTTGTAATGTTGACGTACCCTTTCTCCATGCTGCCTTCAAAAGCTTCCTTCTAGATTACAATTTTAGCACACAGGCAGATACAGAAGGCTTCATGGAAGAAGTCATGGACCTTAAAGAATGAATGGGTATTTCTGCATCAGGAGAGGAAGAGAAAGACAAGTGAGAGAGAAAGCACAATATGATCAAAGGCAAATTACTGGGTATCATAGGTCATTTTCAAAATGTCAGCATTCTGCTTTCAGAATGAAGAACTGGTTGGGTGGCAACAAGGAAGCGTTAAAAGTTTTGGGTGGGGACTTGATCAGAGTTACCATAAGGGATCCTACTTTGACTGTGTGCAGCATGCAGTTGAATAAAGAGGAATAAGTGGTGAAAGACCAATTAGAATACTATTTCAGTAACCCCAGGTGAATAGTAATGAGAGCATTAACCAGAGTATTGGCAATGGAAAAAGGAACGAGGAGACAGATGCGAGAGATATTGAGGAAGTAGAATCAGAGGCACTTGGAAATTGATTGCATGTGAAGAGCCAAGGAGTAAAAGGAGTCTAGGGTGACTGGAGTGCTCAAATATAAGTGACTGGGAAGAATGGTTCTACTACTAACAGAAAAGGAAAGTCAGGAAGAATAGTTTAAGAAGGATGTATGTGGAAAAGACAGGTGGGATATCCACCAGCGATGTGAAGCCCACGTTAGGAAACATGGATCTGGAGTTCAGACTATAGTTGAGTGTCATATGTGTAAGAGGTGACTGCAAAGAAGTGATAGCAGATGTCCCTGTATTGGGTAAACTAAATGGAAAAATGTGACATACAATGAGAGGGGAATGTAGCAATCTTTCAGATGTTGTATGAATGGAGGTGAGAGTGGGAAAGATGAGCTCACCAAGCTCAGTGAAAAGTACTGTGAAAAAAAATTAGAGCCTGAAATAGAAATTCCAATTGTCGGTAGACAGAGAAACAATGGTGATGGTCCCTGTTAAAGTTCCTCCAGGGCTAGACAGAAGAAAATAAAGATCTCTGGAAGAGACGTAAAAGGCAGGGTTATAAATGCTATATAAAGCTATAAACACTATAGAAAGCTATAAACACAACACACACAATTAGACTTGGCAAGCTAGAATGCCTTTGAAGTCATATCGATGTGTTTATTACAAACAGGTAGTTTCTGTTATGTATTATATATTAGGCTATAGATTCCTGTAAAACTACAGCAGATTAGTCTTAAACTGAACTGGAATAATCAATGGATCAAGGTTTTGACATATGTTCCTTTTACTTTAATCCAAAGCATCATTAAAACAAATATCGGATGCATTTTTACTGTCCTTAGATCTATGTCTTCTGGGGATTTTAAATAACATTTCCTAGTCAGTCAAAGCTGTATTTAAATTGTATATTAGTGGTCTCACTTAAATTCATAAAAGCAAGGACATTCAGAGCTAGTGCTGAAAACATTGACCTTAACTTACCCCATCAAAACCACTGGAAAAAGTTTGTGTTTTTTCTTTTTGTGTGTGATTTAATATTTTAGCTAAAATGAAAATGTGAAAAATCAAAATGTAAATTTGGCTATCTAATGAAGTGGTCAAAAAGAAAGGGCAAATTGAAGAGAATGAATAAACTACAAATCAAAAATAGGGAAATTACTGCATACTCTCCACATATTACTCTAAAGTTCTTCTCCAAATCTTTAAATTAGTCCCAATACGAATTTGTCTTACTGGAGAAAATTAATTATATATTTAGCTCCTGCTCCTCTATTTGTGAATCAGGAAGCTAGACAATGTTGTGAACCTGGCATTGATTGTTTCCATTATCTTCTGTTCCTTGATTGTGTCTTGTCTCTCATTAGCTTCCTACCATATCCTTCTCCTGAGACTGCATTATAAGTTTTCTGGTTTACTTTCTAACTAATCTTCTCAAAACTTGACTGCTTGCTTTTTTCTTTATGTTTTGCTTTTTCTCTTTTAAGAATGGTTTTTCCTTTAACATAGAAACTCGCTAGTCAGATAAACTTATGGGAGATAATGGTATCATTGATTTCTACTTTGTTCTTGAGAGTGGCTAGAACTTTTGCTAACGGTAACATGTCCATTTGGAGGAACTTTGGGCAAGTCACTTTTCACTGTCTGGGCTTTAGTTTCTCCATTTCTAAAAGGAGGAAATTGACTCACCAATAGTCTAACATTCCTGTGGTTTTTAAACTTTTCCTATAAAAAGTTGACCTTACAGATATTTCTCTTATAATCTCAGTGTCAGATATCATAAATGTGTAAATTTAAGACTAGGCAAGAAACAGGATGAGAAGGCCCTGGAAGAAGAGGGTCTTTTCTACCACTTAAATTGTACCCTCTATGCAGCTGCTACATCTGCTTATCTGTAAGGCTGTTCCTGAAAGGAAACCATGTATTTGATTTTGTAGAAATTTGAAACGTAAGATCAATATCCAACGTAAGATCAATATTCATTGAAAAACGTGGCTATATTTCGTTGACTAGAAACATTTCTCAAGTTAAAAACATCTGGGACTACATTGGCTCTTTAGCACACATTTCTTTTCCTTCTTGTTCTTTTCCTCATCCTACATTTATTGTCTTATCCTGATGAGTGCACCATGCCTGTAGGAAGTCAATGCATGGGTGGATCAGGAGCAAGTTGCATATTTACAACTGGACAGCAAACAGAAGAATCATGCAATTAATGAGTTTCTAAAACAGGCCAAATTGGGAACTACAGGATCTAACAGTATTTTATTTAGTATTTCAACATCCATCATTATCCTGTCATAAACATTTTTTCTTTAATTCCAGTATACAGTATGGCTGCTTTTCAGACTGAGATCTTTCAAAATAGTGCAGTTATGCCAGATACAGATTAACCTTTTTAACAGCATACTCATTTAGCAGAGGTTTTTTTTATGTCTGCTTCTGATAAAGTTTTATAGTGATCTGCTTTGCATAGCTGTTATGCTTTTCCAAGTTGCTGCTAACAACCATAACAATTTCTACAGAAATTCTCTCTTGTTTCCTTATACAGTAAATTAAGGTTCTTATTAGGTAAGATTTTTTTAAGCACTTTTTGTTATCAATCATTCACTCATTAAAATCAAGTAAATAGAGTTGCCTTGCTGTTTATAAAGGGATAAATAACACTCTTATTCAGATTACAGATCAGTTTGCTGAGCCTATTTGGGCCCTACCTATAAATACATTTTTAAGTGATTCTTTCTTTCTAGTGGAAATAATCTTTTCTGATCTTTACCTAAAGAAATAAGCAGAATTTTTTAGGGCCTATGGTGACAGCCGATGGGATCTTGTAACCATATGAAAACTAACCCAGTAATAAAGCTTTCTTTAATAGTCATAGGCTTCTTGAGAACCTGGTGTAACTTCATGAAGACTCAGGGGATTCTAGATTGCAAAATCCTAGGATCTATAATCAGGTCAATTGCAAATCAACAGCATAGAAGTAGCAAATGCAGTGTCTCGGCTCAGCTCAGATGTTCAAGTTGTACAAATTTTATATGAATATTGCATTAACAATGATTCTTATGGGTCCCTCTCAATGCAGCGCTCACCTATCACTCTCCATTTATAAGTAGGCACAGTCATTATTATAAAAGATAAATGACTTTACATAGTAATCTTAACCCATAATTTGGAGTAGTTGATCCTCACAATTTGTATCTCATAAACTCTTCCTCTTTTGGATGCTTCATGTGCTATGATAAACATTCCACTTACGAATATTTCAATGTCTCCATATTAGTCAACTTACTCCCTCTTACTTTTAGTGGTGAGAGTACTTAACAGAACTCTGTATGTCCTTGTAGCATTAGTATATTAGATAAGAAACAAGACTATGCAAATATCTGAAAAAGGCAATAAAGATAAGGCACAGATCTCTCAATCAGAAAATAGAATATAAATCATTGTAAGGTAAAAGAAAACGCAGAACATTACCATACAGTATTTTAACCTTAAAGAAATAGAGATACTATAGAAAAAAAGTACAGAAACTCAAAATGTGGTGGATACTTATTCCAAGATATCTACTCCATTGGTTTATTCCTTAGTTTAGTGTCCAGCGCATCTAACTCAATTTTCTTCTGAATGTTCCTAATGTTATTCCTGCCCAACAAATATTACCAATATAAAGTAAGTTGTAATCAGTCAATAAGAATAACATCAGTACCAACAAATCAAATAACAAAATATAGCAATGGGCAAATTACAAAACAAAAATATGGAAAAAATTATGTAACCTCACTATTCAATCTGGCAAAAGAAGTAAAGCATGGTAATCTTCGATGTTTAAGAAGTTGTGGAGCAATCCAAGTCCCATACAATTAAAGTAGTGTGTTAATTAATAGAACTTTCCTTAAATGCAATTTGGCAAAGTTTACTTAGTACTTTAAATCAGTGATTTTCTAGAAATTCTCTTAGAGTACTAAGAGAAAATCAGAAAGGAATTGTCAGATTAATCTATATCGATATTCAGGATAAGTGTTCATCATAATAGTTTTTAAAAATAGCAACAATTTATAGGCCCAATAATGGGGGATTGAGTAAATAAATAACAGTATATTTATATTATAAAATGATGTGAAACCAATAATGTTCTTTGAATTATATTTAAGGAAAATGATTGTGATATATTGTTAAGTAGGAAATCAGGTTATAAATACATGGTGATAAAAATTATAAAAAGATTATATATATGTTTATATATCTAAAAAAGCATATATGCCAAAATAGTAACAATACTAACCAATATTTAAATAAAATATAAACCATGATTCACTTGGTTATCTTTGGGTGCTGGGATGGATGGTTTTCAGTTTCTTCTTTATATTTTTCTGCCATTGATATCTACAAGTCTGTTCCATGCTATTAATATAATCAATTTATTGGGGACTTAAGAGATTTTATTTTAATTTAATTTATATTATCTATTATATATTGCTTTTAAGATACACATCCATACAAATGCACACATTTGAATGCTTTAATTTTGTTATCTTCAAATGTATTTGAGATTTTAAAATATTTTATCACCAGAGAATATCTCTTTTAAAAAAACATTAAAATATAATTAAATTTAAAGAATTAGAAGGGTCTGTCATCTCAGCACCCATGTTTATTGCGACTGCTTTTATTTTTAGATGTACAACCGCTGCTTGTATTGGGTATGTGTATGTGTGTGTGATGCACACATTTTCTTTTTTAAAAAATCAAAGTCACACATCAAAATAACATAATCTTTTCATTTAATTGTTTGTCACAAACATTTTCCACATTATTAAATGTTTCTTATCAGCATCATATTTAATCATTGCTTAATGTTTCTTTAGTATGAATGTATAGTATTTATTTAGTGAATATTCTATTATTGGATATTTAATCTGTTGTGATTTATTTAATGTTATAAATAACACTGCAAAATATTTTTGTAATAACCCCTTGGTGCACATACATTATTTCCTTAGTATAAATCCATATGTTATTTAAAAGGTCATGTAAAATTCTGTATCTTTGATGAATACTGACACATTCTCTTAAAAAAAAAAAAGACTGCATTAACTTATGGTTCTACAATTACAGATGACAATTTTTATTTCCTTCACCTTTAGCAATAACGAATATTATTATTTCTTAAAATGTTTTGCTAATTTGATGAAAGAAAAAAACTGTGATTTAGTTTTTTTAATGTAATTTCTTTGGCATAGCCCTGTCATTTTTTTTCTTAATTTATTGGCCATTTAATTTTATTTTTTGCCATTTTGACAGTTCTTGTTCTTTGCCAGTTTTTGTGGAGGGGTCATCTGTACCTTATTTGATGTCTAAGAGCTCTTTTTACATTGAGGATAGAAATCTCACTCTAGGATATATTTATTCTACATGGACATTTTCTGGTTTGTCATTTGCTTTTCAGTTTTGTGATTGCTATTACACTTAACTATTGTCATTTCATATCTGCAGGTTTCTTCATCTACATGCTCTCTAATTGTTTTTCAATGATTAGTCATACATGAGCAGCAGAAAAGAGCTGTTATTTTACCTAACATATTTGATTCTTATCTGTAAATTCCTTACCATCCTTCATGCATATGCTGTATCATGGTTTTATTTTTCAGACATTATCTCTAAACAAATGGAATGTCCAAAACCTATCTATAGCAGCATGATTTTCTGTTAGAAGGCATCTTTAATTCTGCCAAGCAGTTCCATATAAAGCAAAGGATAAGCCAGACACATAGAGAGGAAATAAAAAGCTAGAGAGCTGATAAGTAGACTCATATTGCCCTTGCTGTAGTTTCCTGCAAACCTTATATCAAATTCATGGCTGGAGCTGAACCACATGCTGTGTCCCTTGTCAGACATTCTTTTCCAAAAAGGATATCTAATAACTTTATGAACGTGTGTGCAGAAGAATAATTGCAGGCCCTTTAGGGTTTTTCCACCAAGACTTTTGGTATCCAGTGTCTCACTTCCAGATTATAAATCTGCCCCTGAAACTTACACTTTGGAGGGTGTAACTGAACTGAGAAGCGATGAGAAGGATTAGTGGATTGCTTTCTCTCCCTGTGTAGTAATACTATATAAGCTCTATCTACAGGCTCCTGAAGCCTAACTAGCTTACAACAGGACAGAAATTGTACCTTTAAGATTTACATGGGTGTATGCATTCACACATCCTATGCAGAAACATTACCTAAATACTTATAATACAGCTCCTGCCGTCATATGGCTTTAAAATGCCAAACTGTGTAAATAAAGTGTAAAGCCAAATATTTTTAAGGTGGAATTACCTAGTTCTGCTGTCATATGGAGAAACAGCTCAAAGATCTGAAGTGACTTGCCCGAGGTAATACTGAACTAGTGGCTGTTTCACAATCACTTTTACTATCAGGTAGAGATGTTTAGAATGTAGAAAAAAAAACAAATGTGGACACCCTAAAGTAGGCCATAGTAGTATGATTCAAGCTGGTCCCTTGCCTTGTCCTCCTCAGTTATACAATGTATACAATTCCACAAGTATAATCCTCTAAAATGAGGAATAATTCAAGGTGTATTAGCCAAAATAAGTAAGTGGGTCATCTGAGATTAAAGTCCTATGTAGAATGAGAATGATCCAGATAGAGGCAGGAAAGAAGAAAAGAAGAAACTTTATTGATTTGGCAATACTAGGCAAGATCAGATTGAAATATATGGGATTTCATAGATAATACACCTCAGAACAGTTTAAATGTTGAGGTAAAGTAAGACATCTGTTGGTACTTCTTGGAGGACTCAGTGGTAGAAATGGCAACTTTGGATTCCAGTTCTTTTATTATATTCTCACTTCACTGTGTGACACATTTAATTATAAAACAGAAAGGGCCAGTATTAACAAAATATTAATTTGAAGCACGGTTTTAGTATTAATTCAGAGGAATCATTCACCTGTGAAGATCCACAAGCCTCTTTACAGTATCCTCTTTCTTAAATCAAGTGCGGAATGTTCAAAATGAAAGGACTTTAAGAGATCATTTAGTCTGCCCTTTTCTTCTTACAAGAGAGAAAATTAAGGTCCAGAGAAAGGAGATGACTTACACAAGGCCATTATGCAGCAGTTCATAATCTGTAATTGTTATGGTGGACTTGAACTCTGGACTTCTGGCTCTCAGGTCAGTGTTTTTGTGTCTACCATTCTGTCTCTCACCAAGCTACTAATCAACTCTTAATTGACTACTATTTCAAACTGGATAAAGCCACTTCCTTATGTCAGGATCTCTAGAAAAGCCATATGCCCAAGATTTCTTCTTTTCTTTTACTTTCTAACATTTTCTCTCTTTCTTTCTCTCTACCCCTTTCCTTTCCTTCCCTTTCTTACCTCTATTTTCCTTTCAATAAAGAATGATATTATTGGGAAATTAGAACATCACAATAATAAGACAGTATTTGTTGAGCCAACCAGGTGCTAGGTGTTCTCAAAGTTCAAGTTTTATTATTATAGTGGAAGCTCTATTTGGTGATTGCATTGAGAATAAGAAAACAGGTATTTTTCTAGTGTTAGGTGGAGCTGTTTTGTATGAATGATTTATGACAATACACTTTTAGTTAGGAACCCTGTTACTTAAAGCATATCTGTATCACACGGTAGTACACCAGATAAACACACACACACAAATGTTTTTAGGAAAATAACCATATAAGTTGACTGTGTAGCCAATAAATTAATATTTCTCCTTAAGTGAAGTTAAATTTTCTAAAATTAGCACCTGCCTAAGCCTATTTACTTTAAGAAACCTTTTTTCAGATGAGTGCATACTTGAATTGCAGAATTGTATAACCCTAAAATTACAGATTATGAAATAGGTCCTGTGGAATATCATGGCATTTTCTTTCCTCTGCATGCTGGTGCTTATATTATTTACTACCATATCTTTTTGTTTTCCTAAAGAATTATTCCCTTGCTATTTCAGTTGGATTGAGAACTAGAGGTACTGGCAAGCTAAACTCACAGGTTGTTTTCTTATACAGTACAAATAACAAAACAGAATATTTAAATGAACCATTTCATCATTCTTTTTGGAAACTCTGGCATCAAAAAATATTGCTTCACGATTGTTTCATTCAAAACGTAAGGGTTAAACTCAAAGGGAAATGTATGAGATAGCAAGATGGACTAAGACACTCTAACGGAGTAGGCACTGTTTTCTTTTTATTTTCAGTTCACAAGGAGTAATATCAGTTATCATAACAAGTAAAAATCGCACTTTAATTAATATAAAGAAATGTTTTTCTTGGAACTAGAATTGACTATGATTTCCATCTTATGAATGTTCACTATGTCAGATTCTAAAACAAAAATGTGTTACAAAAGCAGTAGTAAAGACAAATCAAGTGTCTACATTTAAAAGCTAAACAAAAAATCTCACATTGGTATAGTAGTTTATAGTATTTAAAAACAATTACAAAATTATTCATCGTCTTATTGGAGCCTCATGATAACCACGTGAAACAGATAACATGGGTCATTTTTTGGTAGGCAGTGTGAATACCTTTATTTTCCCAACAGTGTAACTGAGGTACAGAGACACTGAAGCAATTTCATAGTAAGTGGCTACAGCAGGACTAGAGTCTAAGTTCTGTGACGTGTGAATCAGTATATTTTCTAGTATTATTTATATTTTTTGAATTAAGAACAAATCTTTATTCTCGATGCTTTCATGTTTCAACTGCACAAATTCCTAGAGATAATGACAGTAATAGAAATGGCACACAAAATTCTGTAATTTAAAATATTTAATGTAGGTGTCCTAGTTGAATCCACAAATTTTTATCGGAAAAAGTTTGTCATAAAGCTATCATATTGTATCAGTCCATTATTACATTGCTGTAAAGAAATACCTGAGACTGGGTAAAAAGAAAGAAAGGTTTAATTGGCTCATAGTTCTGCAGGCAGTACAGGAAGCATGATGCTGGCATCTACTCAGCTTTTGGGGAAGCCTCAGGAAACTTACGAACATGGTGTAAGCTGAAGAGGGAGTGAGCACGTCACATGGCCAGAGCAGGAGGAAGAGAGAGATGGGGGAAATGCTACACATTTTTAAACACCCAGATCTCATGATCACTCACTCACTCATTATCACGAGAACAGCACCAAGAGGTTGATGCTAAACTGTATATGAGAATCCACCCCTATGATGCAGTTACCTCCTACCAGACCCCACCTATAGCATTAGAGATTATAATTGAACATGAGATTTGGGTGGGGACACAAATCACACCATTATATTTCAATAGCTTTTTGGATACAAGTGTTTTGGCTACATGGGTGCATTCTATAGTGGTCACCTCTGAGATTTTAGTGCACCCATTACCAGAGCATCATACACTGTACCCAATATTTAGTCTTTTATATCTTACCCCCTCCCAGCCTCCCTAAGTCCCCAAAGTCCATTATATCACCCTGTATGTCTTTGCGTCCTCATAGATTAGCTCCCACTTATAAATGAGAACAAACAATATTTTGTTTCCGTTACCTTAGAATCATGGCCTCCAACTCCATCCAATTTGTTGCAAAAGATTATTTCATTCCTCTTTTTGGCTGAGTATTATTCCATGGTGTATGTATATTATATTTTCTTTATCTACTCATTGGACAATGGGCACTTATGTTGTTTCTGTATCTTTGCAATTGTGAATTGTATTGCTATAAACATGCATGCTCCTGTGTTTTTTTCATATAATGACTTTTTTTCCTTTGGGTAGATACCCAATAGTGGGACTGCCGGATTGAACAGTAGATTTACTTTCAGTTACATAAGGAATATCCACACTGTATTCCATAGAGGTTTGTACATACATTTTTATGGGTCTCAGAATGAAAAGTAAGTATGAATGATTGCTGCTATGGTCTGAATGCTGGTATCCCCACAAATGTCATTTGTTATAATCTAACTCTCAAGGAGATAGTGGTAAAAGGTGGGGACTTTGGGAGATGATTACATCATGAGTGTGGAGTTTTCATGAATGGCCTTAGCATCCTTGTAAAAAGGCTTGGGAGAACCTGTTTGCCACCATCCTGCCCCCCAACCTTTTGCCATGTAAAGACATAGCAAGAAGACACAATCTTTGAAGCAAAGAACAAGCCTTCACTAGACACCAAATCTGCTGGTGCCTTGATCTTGGACTTTCCAGCTTCTGCAACTGTGATCAATACATTTCTGTTGTTTATAAACTACTTAGTCTGAGGTATTTCATGGTAGCAGCCCAAACTTAGACAATTGTTGTAAGTTTCTTCATGTAACATACAACAAATACAGGGATTTGGATAACTAGAGTGAAGAAGATATTGAAAATGAGGAACCATGGAAGAGATAAAGTAAAATAGAGGGAGAGGGAGAGAGAGAGGGAGGAAACATGTGTATTTTAATAGCTTATGACATAGCAGAAATTGTCAGGGATGATTTGATTTAACAGTTCTACCAAGAATAACAAGTAGAAAATAAAAGTTTGAAATTAAGAGTACACAAGCCCAAGATCCTCCACCCTTCTTTTTGAATGCCCACTTGAGATTCAGCAACAGTGATCTAGAGATTCCACTGCTTATATGTTAGTTGCTTAGTTGATTAAAAAGAGTAGGTGCTATTCTTGAGTTGTTAGGAGAATCACTGAAAATGAAATATTTCTGAGCTGGGTAACAGAGAATTGAGCTTTAATAGATACATGGTGTGAAAGGGGAAGTGAAAAGCACACTTTCAGCTACTATTGTAGAAAGTATGCTGGGTCCTAGGAACAAAGACATTTGTAAATTTGATAAAGTCTGTAATATTTAAAAAGACCAAAAGGTTCATTTTGGGCTCACTCGACCAGAACAAGGGCAAAAAAGGAAAAATGTCAACTGTTAATTTTCTCCCGTAGCATAATGTAATTTCCCCCATTACCTTTTAATATTTTATGGTGATATTTTATTTATTTTTCTGCCATTCTTAATGGACTAAAAAATCTGTGGGGGCTGCAACGTTCTGTATTGTTCTCTGCTTTATCCCTAATGCCTTGTATAGTACCTAGCAAAGAAAAATATTTTAAATATATTTGTTGATGGAAAGAAGAGAGGAAGTAAACAAAAAAGGTGAGAAGATGTTAAGGTAGGAGGAAGGAAAAGGGAGCAAGGGACAGACCTAGAGAAGGAAGGAATTCACCAGAGCTGGTTTTATTATACTTAACTACATTTATGCAATATATCTGCTTAAATTTCTGTTCCTCATTGAAATGTAGACCAAACAGCATTTAAATATTATGCCATGTGCACTTTTATGTATGCATGTTGTGCTTCCATAAAAGGTTAAAATGTGTCTTTGGAAAAAATCCTACAGTGTATTCAAATTTTTACAAACTCATAGTTAGCACTTTTTATTGAATGAATTTTCCCAGCAGTCACCTTAAACTTCAAGTTTTTGCCCTTAATACAGGCATGCCTCGGAAATACTGTAGTTTGGTTTCAGACCACTGCAATAAAGCCACTATCCCAATAAAGTAAATTATCACAATTAGTGAGTCACTCCAATTTTTGGTTTCCTAGTACATATAAAAGTTAGGTTTACACTATACTTTAATCTGTTAAGTGGTCAATAGCATTTTTTTAAAAAATGTAAACATCTTAATTTTAAAATACTTTACTGCTAAAAAGTCCTAAGGATTATCTCAGCCTTCAGTGAATCATAATCTTTTTGCTGTTGGAAGGCCTTGCCTCAGTGTTGTTGGCTGCTGACTGATCAGCATGGTGGATGCTGAAAGTTAGAGTTGCTGTGACAATTTCTTAAAATAAGACTACAATGAATTTTGCTTCAACAATTGACTCTTTCTTCTCAAAAGATTTCCCTGTAGCATGCAATGCTATTTGATAACATTATATCCATAGAACTTCTTTCAGACATTCTTTCAAAACCTGCCACTTCTTTGTCAGCTAAGTTTATGTGACATTCTAAATTCTTTGTTGCCATTTCAAAAATGCTCATGGTATCTTGACCAGTAGTAAATTCCACATTGAAAAACCTCTTTCTTTATTCATCCTTAAGAAGCAAACTCTTCGTTTCCACTCAATTTTTATCATGAGATTGCAGGAATTCAACAACATTTTCAGGCTGTATTCTCTCTCTCTTTTTTTAAACACGATCTTGCTCTGTTGCCCTGGCTAGAGGGAAGCAGCATGATCACAGCCCACTGCAGCCTCAAACTCTGAGGCTTAAGCGATCCTCCCCCCTCAGCCTCCTGAGTAGCTGGAACTACAGGAGTGCACCACCATGCCCGGCCAATTTTTTTTTGTAGAGATGGATTTTTACTGTGTTTCCCAGGCTGGTCTTGAACTCCTGGTCTCAGGTAATTCTCCCACCTCAGCCTACCAAAGTAATGGAATTACAAGCATAAGCCACTGTACCCAGCCAGGCTCCACTTCTAAATCTAGTTTTCTTAGAATTTGTACCACATCTGCAGTGACTTCCTCCATTGAAGTCTTAAACTCCTTCAAGTCATCCATAAGGGTTAGAATCAACTTCTTCAAACTCCTGTTAATGGTGATATTTTGAAATCCTTTCATGAATCACCAATATTTTAAATGGCAATCTGAAATAGTAAATCCTTTCCAGAAACTTTTCAATTTGCTTTGCCCAGATTCATCAGAGGAATCATTATTGATGGCAGCATTAGCCTTACCAAATGCATTTCTTAAATAAAAAGACTGGACAGGCAAAATTACTCCTTGATTCTTGGGGTGTAGAAAGAAAGTTGTGTTAGCAGGCATGAAAACAACATTAGAGTCCTTGTACATCAGAGCTCTTGGTTCACTAGGAGCATTTCCAAAAAGCAGTAATATTTTGGAAGAAATATTTTTTTCTGACAAGTAGCTCTCAATAATGGGCTTAAAATATTCACTCTTCCATGCTATAAACAGATAAGCTGTTTTCAGGCTTTGTTGCTCCATTTACAGAGAGCAGGCAGAGTAGATTTGGCATAATTCTTAAAGGTCCTAGGATTCAGAATGGTTGATGAGCACTGAGTTCAACTTAAAGTCACCAGGTGCATTAGCCCCTAACAAGAGAGTCAGCCTGTCCTTTGAAGCTTTGAAGCCAGGCATTGACTTTTCCCTTTGCAGCTATGGAAGTCCTATATGGCATCTTCTTTTAATAGAAGGTTGTTTCGTCTACATCTTCATCTGTTGTTTAGTGAAGTCACCATTAACAATGATCTTAGGTAAATTTTCTGTATGATTTGTTGCAGCTTTTATATTAGCACTTACTGATTCTCTTCATGCTTTTATGTTGTGGAGATGGCTTCTTTCCTTAAACTTCATGAACCAACCTCTGCTAGCTTCCAACTTTTCTTCTGCAGCTTCATCACGTCTCCTAGCCTTCGTAGAACTGAACAGAGAAAGTTAGGGCCTTACTTGGGATTAGAGTTTAATTTAAGGGAATATTGTAGCTGGTTTTATCTTCTACCTAGACCACTAATATTTCTTCATATCAGAAATAAGACTGTTTTACTTTTTTTTCCCACTGTGCAAGCCACTTCAGTGCCAGCAGCCTATGGGCACAGAGGCCAGGCAATGGTTTGGGGACACAGTTTGCTCTGGCATGGGTTACTGGCTGTTTTACTTTCTTATCATCTGCGTGTTCGCTGGAATAGCACTTCCAATTTTTTAAAGAACTATTTCTATGCATTCACAACTTTGCTAACTGGTGCAAGAGGCCTAGCTTTCAGCCCATCACTGCTTCTAACATGCCTTCCTCCCTACTCTTAATCATTCTGAGCTTTTGATTTAAAGTGAGGAACATGTGTCTCTTCAGTTTAAAAGTTGTAGGTCATGTTCAGGTTATTAATTGGTCTAATTCCAATATTGATGTGTCTCAGAGAATAGGGAGGCTTGGGGCCCAAGGAGAGGGATAGAGACGGGGAAATAGCTGGTCAGTGGAGCAGTCAGAACACACACAACATTTATTGGTTTAGTGTTTGATGGATGCAGCTCATGGTTCCCCAAAGCAAGTATAATAGTAACATCAGATCACCATAACAGATATAAGAATAATTAAGAAGTTTGAAATGTTGTGAGAATTACCAAAATGTGACACAGAGACATGAAGTGAGCACCTGCTGTTGGAGAAATGGCACCAATAGAGCACATGATGCAGTATTGCTACAAACTTTCAATTTGTCAAAAATGCAATATCTATGAGGCACAAAACGGCAAAGTATAAAATACAAAATATTCTCATAATACGTTAACACCTGCTCCAAGAATATGCCACCACCTTCCTATAGATGTTCCATTCTGTGTTTAAAAGTAGGTTTAACATTCTAAAATAGGAAACAAGTTCTGCTCTTTAGTCTGCCAATGACTAGGTGAAACCACTGCCTTTCCCTTATTCTCCCTCGTGCTTCAGAAACCCTAAGGAGACTTATATGGCAGTCATGTGTTCATCTACTTCTCTTTGTCTATATTTCTAGGTCTTTTGGTGAGATTGTTTTTATCTGTCATATTATTTTATAACTTTTTGTTTGGAACTGAGAAGCTGTTGGTGTATAAAAAATATGAGGCTAAACCCAAACTTTGAAATAAGTAGCTAGTGCTGTGTGAAATGATAGTAGCACCCAGCAGAAACTAAAGATCTAGAGATGTTGGTTTCCCATCTCTCACTCCAAATAAAATAGTGATTTAATTCTTATGGAGCTAAACCAAAGAACACTGGAAATGATTCTTTTTCCTCTTTCTGTGATACTGAAATTAAAATGTGTTTATTTCCAGAAGCCACTTAATATATACGATGCTACATTATCATGCCAAATTTCAACATTTTGCTAACTTTAAATCAGATTCTTTCATTGATCCTTGTTAAAACTTCCTATCTTCCCCATGGGATTTAATAATTGTTTTAAAACTAATTATTAGCTGAAAATGCAATTAAGTTCATTAGTATACTCAAATTCTAAACATTTACAAAATTATACTACTACACAATACTTTAAAAGTTATGTTAAACTTTCCTTAGAAACTATCAAAATATGAAAAAGTAGAGGAAATAAGACCAGATCCTCCAGCCCCCAAAAGTGTCAATAGTCCTCCCAGTTCATCTATACCTCTACTCCCTCCACTGACTCCTGCTCTTGGAATAACAAAATGTCAAACAATAAAAAGTGTGTTCAACTACTTTAAAATTATAGTTGCCCAAAATTAATTATGTAAAACCATGGTAACAAGATATTACATGCACCTCTAGCTTAGATGAATATTTAAGTGATTTCTTTGTACCGATATAGACATTAATATAGGCATTTATCACACTAAAATAAAATCGAGCTATATAAATAATATATGTACAAATACACACTCAAGGATATTTGTAATACATCTTCTGTAGGCCTGTTTTTAGGCTTACTTTTTTTCTTTTAAGCCCACTGATTCTCAATACCTTCCTTTGATGTAAAACGAATTTTTCTGCCTTTTTAAATGGGAAAATAAAGGCGAATATGTTAAATAGCTTCTCCAAGGATATAGTCAGAATTAGAAATATTAACTGGTATTAAAAATCTTCCAAACTCAAATGCTGTAGTCAGACCAAGATAATAGCTCTTTCGTCATTATAGCTATGAGAAAAAAATACATCCAGTGGTTTTGTTTTGATATTGGACAAGATTGTTAGTACTTACTCTATAGACATATAAAATGGAAATGGTATTTTTAGCCATAATTCATTAATTATTTTGGAATGAAAAGGAGCAAACATAAGATAAAGTTGTAAAGAAAACAATGTTGACATAAACTAATTATAGAAGAAGAAAAATAATATTGTTTCACCATGCAGTTACATTGAAAAAGTTTAGCAAAATTCACTGAACATATGTGTTAGTCTGGTTTTGTGTTGCTATGAAGGAATACCTGAGATGGGGCAATTTATAAAGAAAAGTGATTTATTTTGGCTCACAATTCTACAGACTATACAGGAAGTATGGTGCTGGCATCTCCTTTTGGAGAGGGCTTTAGGAAGCTTCCAGTCATTGTGGAAAGCAATGGGGGATCAGGCATATCTCATGGTGAGAGTTGGAGCAGAAGAGAGAAGGGAAGAGGTGCCACATTGTTTTAAACAAACAGATCTCTGAGAAAGAACTCACTCATTATCATGCGGAGAGCCTCAAGCCATTCAAGAGGGATCTACTCCCATGACTCAATCTCCTCCCACCAGACCCAACTCCAACATAGGGAATCACATTTTAACAAGAGATTTGGCAGGGGATAAATATCCAAATCATATTAATATACTGTATATTTTATTTAGGCTTTAGAACAGGAAATTCAGGACGATTAGGAAAAGTCTACTGTTGTAATGAAAATGAAAGATTAGCTAAATTCCCAAACAGAAGAAGAGTAGAAAATCAAATGGTATATTTAAAGATAAAGATTTTTGTCTCTGCACAATCTTTTATTGGAAATCATTGTGAAGACTTGCTTGTAATGACATCAACTGCTATGGTCATACATACACTTATGTGAAATAAAGATAAATCTTTATGCTTAAATAGTTTTGAAAGTGTTTGTAATACATATATATATATTTACAATTCATTTCAAAGTTGCAAGGAAGAATTGTAACTAAAGTATTATATAAATTCATATAGGCCACTTTGCCCCTAAGGAGACAAAATTAAATTTCTTTAGTAAAAGTGGATTGAGAAATATATTAAAGATAGGTAAAGATAATTGAGAGTACTGATTAGTTAAAATGATTCAATTTAAAATAAGTGTTGTAGTTAAGATAGAGATAGCATCAGAACCTCAGCAAAAATATAAAATAGATGGACTTTTTTCCTGAAACCCTCCCTCCTCATCAACTTCTATATCTTCATGCTGTTCTGGCCCCTTCTATGAGAGACAAACACTACTAATGTGATATTGATTAAATGGATTAACTCTGCAGGGACATTTGCATTTCAAAAGGCCACCATAGAAAGGGCCATATTCAACCCAAAGAAAGTCTGGCAAGTATGATCAAGTCTAATACCTATCCCTGTCAATTAAATATTTATTGTAGTTTTCTGTTTTGTTCTTTTAAATTCTAGGAATTATAATTTTTGTTTCATTTAGTTTCTCATGGCCACATACTTTGAGCCTCATGCTTACATAAGGTTTGCATATCATTAATTTAGATTTATCACTTTTGCATGACATTCTTTGGACTATTTCTTAGATTCACTGGACTGTGAGCTCCTTAAGGGTACTGACTCTTCCTTATTCAATTTTGCATTAGTAGTTTATGACACAGCCTGCGAACAAGAAAGACTTAATAAATGCTGGTGGAATAACTAAATGCATAAGTAAGCAGAGGCTTGTTTATATGCCATATAGACAATCAACACAATGTCACACAGCAGAATTTTACGGAATATGTATCATAAAATGCCTAGCAAGTATTAACACTGTATATCAAGACTGTTACAATTAATCATATATGTATGTACACTTGCATATGTGTACATCTCCCCTACTAATATATGAGATCTTTAAGAATAGAAAGCATGTTTTATTCATCATGTTTGTAATCCTTAAGCACAGTGTGTGGCATGCAACAGGTGCTCAATTCACTTTTACTGACTAAATAGTTTATAGGTTATATAGATAAGTAAAAAGATATAATCAATCTGTCTTTACTTCATGAATACTTCTTATTCTTTTCCAAATCAATTTTTTTTCTATTTTCTTGGAAAGTATGACACCACTGTTAAGTACTCTTAGCTGATTTGAAAATATATACCCAAATGATAGTAGTTAGTGGTGTCGTGTCGACTATGGGTGGCAAAACAGGGAGTAAGGGCAGGGTTTCTATTTACGTCCTTGAAATATTTTATTTTGTTTAGTATTCTCCAGATACAATGAAACTATATGTGGTTAACAAAATTTAAAAATTTAAAACATGTACAAAATAAAAGATACATCTAAGAGACACATCACAGAAACTATCAGCAGGTATCCTATAGTCCCAAAGCTGACTATAAACAATATGAATTAATGCAATGATGCAACTCCATAAGATAAAAGATGAGGTGATCCTCGTATACATTAATAGAAGTTATAGTTGTTCTTTACATATTTATATCTGACTACCTACCCATCTACCCATCAAAATTTCCAAGAATCTTGTGAGTTTTTTTGTATTATTACCTTCAATACATTGGTGGGCAAACCAGACTTCACCAGGTTAAATAACTTGCTCAAGTCACACAGCTATGAAGTTCACTTTCAACTTAGGACATGATGCCTCAGAATTCATACTTAGATACACACAGACATACATGTGTGCACACACACACACTTTTAACAAAAGGTATACATGATCATTTTGAAAGTTAAAACAATAAAAATGTATGTAAAGAAAAAAAAACTCTGAAAACTGTATCTTGAAGCCTCTTCCTGTCTTTTCTATGTCCATATCCCAAATCTCAATCCCACAAGTTAACCACAGCTGTTTCTCGATATTGTTGTATACCTTTTTTTCTAATAATGAAACACATTGATACATAGATAGAGAGGGACAGAAATATATAAGTACAGAAATAGAGAGTAGAGAAAATTTGTATTTTTTCACAAGGCGGACAATATCATATATTGTGCAAGTTGTTTTATGGATGCTTTTCCTTATCAATGTACGCAAATCGGCTGCAGTCAATATTGTTAATTACTTACTGTTATAATCTTCATCTTACAAATTCTAAGAACAGGGTTTAGGTGCATGTACATGGGATCAGAAGATTGGGCTTCAATATTTAGGCAAAAGGATTCACAGACTTCTCCAAAGGCCTAGAAGAAGTGCAGCGAATAAACAAACCTATTCATCACTCTCCCCCATTGTTCAATAACATGCCATCTAGAGCAGTCTCTAAGCCTCTCCAATGTTCTCCTGTACAAAGCCGCCTTGTTACCTGAAACTGTGCCATGGTTCATGCTGCTTCTTCTCTCAGGAATAACATCCCTGGTTCTTCTCCACATGTTGAAATTGTACCTGTTTTTCAAAGAAAAGTCCAAGTCTCATTTCAACACTGGAGATTTTCCAGTTAGTCCCATCCCTCCCTTATATTCCATACCATGGTAGGCAGAATTCTAATACAGTCCCTCAATATATTTGTCCCCTGGTTATTCAATCAAATATTAATATAGTTATATTTCTGAAGGGGTTTTGAAGATGTAGTTAAAATCTCAAATCAGTTGATCTTAAGATATGGAGAGTAACTTGGATGGCCTGACAAAATCAGGTGAGCTCTTCAAAAGCAGAAAATTTTCTCCAGCTGGTTATAGAAGGAGAAGTCAAAGATTCAAAGTACAAGAGGGATTTGATGTGCCATGGCTGGCTTGAAGATGGAGTAGACCATGTAAGAATAGAATACTGACAACTTCTACAATTTGAGAGGAACTAATCAATTTATCTTGTCTTAAGCCATAAAATTTGTGACATTTGGTTATTCAGCAACACCATAGGATGGTCATGATTCAAATAAACACTTGACTATATAACTTTATTTAAGTAATATATGTGAAAATAATTAGACACTGACATTCTTAGATCTTTTTCTTCATGATTTTCTTATCTCCTTAGTACACTTTTAAGCTCTTCTATAGCAGAGATGACGTTTTATACTGAAAAAAATAATAATTAAAATCTCTCCCACTGAGCTAGGCACATCACTGATACTTAATAAATAATTGGCAGAGTGAACATACTATAAACAAAATGTCCAGCTCATTAACCTTGGCTTTGATTCCTGAAATTATCATAGGAGAAGCTGCTTATATACTTAGCTATCTGTCATGAAACGGTGTTTATAAAAAAGCAAATACTTTAATTTGAAAGACCATGTACCAATAGCTAATATTCATTATAGTAACAAACTCATGTGTTTCCTAAAGAATTAACACGTGCTAGCTTAATTTAATGCCGTAATTAAGGTTCACATGGATGCTGTAGATTATTGCACTTGTTACCGAGGCAACCATATGTACTATGTTCAAAAAGGTTGAAATATTTCCCCTCCTAAGTGAGTGAAAAAGAAAAAAAAATCTCACTTAAAAACCTATTTAGAAAAGAACAACCTGGCATTTTTAAAAGCTGGCATTTCACTTCATTTTATCTAAAGTCATTTCACCCCCAAATGTCAAATTCAAAAGCACCAACTTTTTAATCAATCCATTTATTTATTTTTCTGGCATTGCTTTTTGGTTGTTTTTCTCTGTCTCTAGAGATTTATTTTTATCCCTTTACCTTACCCACCCCCATATCAGAGAAAACATCACATTCATCTACATTACTCATCAGAAAATACAAGTATTTTGGTATTGTGGCATTGTTATATACAGTCACATCATAAAACAAACTTTGGGTATTCTAGTAACTACATTTACTCATTTTGTTCAGAAGACTCACCATGTAAATGTTTGGGAATATTTTTTCATTGTTGCCATAGTTGTAGTGAGTCATTGACAAATAGCATGCTTTACTTCCATTATCAACACTTAAGCAAAGACTATTTTGGGGAAAAGACAACAAGCTTTGCACAAGGAGAGAGGAAATTTGACTGGTTTATTGTGGTTTTTCTAGGAGAAAATATGCATACAAAGGGGAAACAGTGGATACAATCTAGATTCTCAAAATCTTTTTAAAAGATTCCATACTTTCAAAGTCTATTAAAAACATAAAATTAAAGAAAGCAATATGTAAAACAAGCAAACCACCTTCACCACACAATAGATATTTTGCTTCAATTTAGGAAAGAAGTAGGCATTTCTAAAACAGGGAATGACAAATAGTGAGTTTCTCTAAGGATCTGGGTAGTTAATGTTTTATAAATGATCTTGAGGTAGTCATCAAGCTGGAAGATGTCCTTAAGTTCTTCTGGACAGTTAAAGTATCAAGGGATGTAGGAATGTGTAGAAAGGCCCAGTGACTGTGCAAAGTGGGGATGTGGCTTACTGTGAGGGAGTGTTCTCAGGGAAATATTACTTAAACTATGCCAGAAGGAAACCCAAGAAAGGTTCTGAGAGCCTAGAGAAATTGTTCCCTGAAGACATCTGCCTAGTGTGTTGTTGAGGCAAAAAGAAAAAGAAAAACAAAACTATATACCTCATTAAGAGAGGAGTGAATGAGCTAGAAAATAAAAATCATCCTCCCTTTGATTAGAAATTATTGTTGGAACATTAAACAATTATGATCAGTGAACTAATGACAAAAAGCAAAGGGGAAAAAAGAAAAGGTGTTGAGTGGATTTTTTTCAAAGAATTAAATCTAATAAGAGGTAACTAAGCTGAGGACATAATTTACTTTTTTTCCAATTTTAATTTACTGAAATCCCAAATACTAGAATGAATGAAACTGATGAAACTTGAGAAAGGCATCTCCAAAAATAGAAAATACACTGAAAACCTACATTCTACAGTGAAGAATAGATTTATGGAAACTCTTATTGCCAGAGGTTTTTTATTTCATCTCTTTCTCAAGTGATAGACTTTTATTTCTAACTGCTTGTTTGACATCTCTTCCTCATTCTCGCACAGACACATTAAAGTCAACATCTGTAATAACAAATCCTTTATCTTCTTCCCCTTATATACGTTTTGCTTTTCTTGTGTTTCTTTCTCACTGAATAGCATCCCATGGTGTTTTTCAGGCTTTTCTCTCCCAAAGAACCCTCTGAATTATCACAAAATGGCATAGCCACAAGTTTTCATATCCTGCCAGTTTGATCTCTGAAATATGCTCAAAATCAGGACCCACTTTTCTATTCCCACTGCCACGGCCTTGGTTCTGCCCTGAATCATTTTTGCCTGAATTATGTTAACAACCTCTTATGCTGTTCTAATCTATTTCTTTCATTTTTCCTCTTTCCAAATCATCTTCTACCTAGTTTCAAGATTTACCTTTAAAAATCCCTGTTAGGTATATGATTTCCTTATGGAATAGTTTTCAAAGACCTCCCACTGCACATAGGATAATCTCCAAACTCCTTACTCTGCCGTTTTGATCCCAATTGTAGTTTAATCCTAACTGCTTCAGTCTCCCTTGCCTTACTACTGCTGTTCACTTCAGGCTCCTGAAGCTCTGGTCACAGCAAACTACTTGCAATTCCCAGCATACCTCCATGAACTCTCATGTTTCTGCTTCGATCACAGTATTCTAATGAATCCTTCTTATTACAGTTAGCTGTCTAATGGTCTGCCTCCTCGCCAGCCCATGAACACTTAGAGAGCAGAGCAGATACCTTTTGTTATATAGTCATAAAGGGATAAAAAGCATAACTCAATAAACATTGAATGAATGAATGATTGAACAACTAAATGAACAGAGACCATGTAGCCTGAAAATGTGAGTTGCTTCTATGACATTTTTGGATAAATTTATAGGTGACAGAATGATAAAGGGGTCAAAGATAATATCTAACTCATTTTTTAAAAATAAGATGTATTGCTAGCTCGATGCCTAGCACAAGGTATACCCTTACTACACATGGAAACAGTAAAAGAATTGTATCAGTTTGAGCTATTCCACAGCAATAATTTAAAGGCACAACTTTTTTTTTGGAAGTTTTCAGGTTCATCATTTATTTTTGCATAGAAAAATTACTATTTTTGATGCTTGGGTAGACTCTCTTATTTGAAGAACCGTACTGAGTCTTGTCATTTCCTATGCCGCTAACAAAAATTTCTGTCAGCCACAAGACTAAAAGTTGTCAAACTTTCTTGAAGGACATGCATATTGAAAGTGATCCCTCAACGGTTATAAATGGAAGTATCCAGTTTGGAATCATGGAGGCCACTTTAAGTTGGAAAGTAAATTTCCCAAACCTGAAAACCCTTGCAAACATTCACAGATATGGTGACAGTGCAATTACTAAAATAAGCTGAATTTTGAAAATAAGCCATTTCATACAGTAAAAGTGCTGATGCTTCATCTGGAGAATTTTTAAATTAATTTTTTTAATCAAAATGTAACTAGCTAGTAATTACAAATTCAGACATTTTGGATTAGTGTATTCTGTAAATAAGGGATGCTCATATACTTATTGCCCATTTCTATGTAACCCCTTTTCCCACCAATAAGTTTTATTTTCTATATTTATGCTATTTTCTAAGACACAACCTCTCAGATACCCCCCACCCACTCCACCCCTTGCAAAATAGAGGCATAAAACATCAACAGACATTTTTATGGAATCAGATTCCATATTATGGAATAATTCCATTTTATGGAATCATTCTTTTTGTTATTTTTTAAAATAGTCTTATTTTTCATTGCAGTAGTAACATCTCTTCAGCATGGGACTTGCTACTTCAGGAATATACATTTTTCATATAGTATTTCATACAGTTCTGCTTTGCTGCTGCTCTGTTTTTATTATATAAACTAAGCCCACGTCCTCCAAAAGGGAGGTGGGGAAACGTCACACATTTGTCAGTAGAGTCCTGGCATTTGATTTTTAGACATCCCTTGAGCTTGCAAGACAACATGCTGTCAATTGTGAGAAGCTCAGTGCATGTAACACAAAGAGTTCAAGGGCTGACTGCTGAATCCAATCTAAGTGCCAGGTTCCAAAAACCTTTCATACCTGGGCTTTGCTGAAGGGCTCACATCTATAGTTCATCTGTCCTTTTCAATGTATGTACAGTTGCAGTTGGGTCTGTGCAATTTTCCTTTTCCAACAAAGGTATTGATTGCTCAGGAGTTATTGTCAGCATTTTAAAATAAAATATGTTTTACTTTTATCATCAGAAGGAGAAGTATATGGTAGATTGTAATTTACTGGTGCTGACTCTGGATCTGCAGGTTTGTTGCTTCAGTGATTTAAGTGGATTCTCAATGGATACTTTGTTACATCTCTAATTTGAACATATATCTGCAGCATGTGTTTAATGTTATGCGGTTTTCAGTGAGGCATGAAGGTTTTGGCACTACAATGCAGAAAAGCGAAGGGACTGTATGGCTCTGGGGACTGGTCATGAGGTAACTGAGCTAGTTGGAAAATCAAATCCAAATCGCACCAACACAAAGGTCATAGACAGACAAAGGATAGCTGGGTAGAAATCTGAGAAAATACCACTGGCAAAAGCAACTCTGTAAGCAACCCAAGAAAATACCACTCACCCTCAGAAGAGAAATGAACTTAGTTTGCGTATGTTGATAGAGAGGTATAATGCTATCCTTTAACACTCAGTGTGATCTCTTTAGTATGTGGCTGTGTCTGGAGGATGTTACTTCTCTTTTTTTGGATTCTACATCAATGTGTTTATAAAGTAGCGATCTTCTGGTGGTGAGAGAAGTCTGTTGGGAAAGGTACTATTTCAGAATTCCAAGGAATCTTCAACAGGAAAAAAAAAATAAATTGCCTTCAAATATATTTAAATAACAGAAGAGATTGTTCAAAGGTAAATTAAAGAAAGGGGAATGACTAGCCAAAAAATGCAAAAATGAGATCAAACCAGACATTTCTACATGTAAACTAATAAATCTCAGAATTTCGGGATATCTTTTGTTGTCTGATCACTTGTTTTTTCACCCTAGGGTTTGGTATGAGCCAATATAGTAGAACATTTTCATTTCTTTCTTTTCAAATTATTATAATACTGAAAAATAGATTGCCATATATTACACTTATATGATCTTTCTGTCACCAAGGTTGTGGAGAGAGCTAATTTCTGCATATCCTTTTCTTCTTTGCCAGACATTCTTAGATGTCAATTCGCCACAAGATATCTCTTACTCAAATGCAGATTGTTCCAAAGCATGGTTCATAACTCATTTTGAAAAGTTACTGTAAAACATACAAAATCTGATTTTGTTGCACCCCAACTATTAGAAATAAATTATGAAATATTGAGGCCAGGGGATAAATGTGTCTTTTGAAGGCAGAAGCACCTGTGTTAGATAGGCTGTTTCTCACAACAGGGTTGGACAATAGTAAGATTCTCACCTGTGGGAAGTTTGCAGTATTTGTGTTTTGATTTTTCAATAAACTGCTTCCCACTTCTAATTACTTTCTAAAGAGTAAAATGAATTTTCAAAATCCCTCCAGCTTTTAAAACCAAAGCAGCTTTATGAAACTTTTTGCTCAAAATATCTTTTTCAGCTAGTGTGAACTTCAAATATTTCAATTCTAAACCACCAAGGTTCAAATAGAATTGTCAAATCTCTCTTATTCTTTCTTACCAACTCCTAACCTGCTGCTTTGTATGCTCTGTAAGCAGTTTTGGAAGCCAATAAATTAATACTCGAGGTGTCTAACAGTCTGCTCAGTTGCAGCCCTTATATCTTTGAGGATGCAGTATACAGTAAGACTTTACATGGGGAATAAACAGTCTTTGCTGTAGATGATTTTAAAGCTTGAGTGCTTTAGTCTTTTACTGAAAGCAGTTAATTTTAGGTAGATTGTAATCCCATTCATACTTTGGCTTTTAGAATGCCTAACAACTTTCAGCAACTACAGATCATTATGCAAATGCAACAGAATCACAGTTTGCACAATAAAAATCTTTTCATTTTTAGTAAAAATAAAAGGTATATTCTTTATGTAGTTTAATCATAACTACCAACTATTATTTTTACCTAATCTAGCACCCGGAACTCCACTGTATTAGTTCATTTGGTACTTATGACCATCATGCCTTAATACAGACTGATTGAAACAGCATATAGACCACTCCAAAAGATTCACTCTCTTCCTTAAAAGCTTTTATAGCATCTTCCTACTAGGTGAATTAAAAATAAAAAGTCAATTTAGTGTAACGTAAATCAGCCATTTAATAAGATTTGAAAATCCTACATAGAGAGTTAGTAATAACCAAAATGCTTTTTCTCAACATTAAAAAGAAAAGGTTTCTAATTAAATTTATAATGGAATGAACTGCTATGGAGAAACAGAGCATGAACTTATTGGACTAAACTTGTTTAAATGTATCTTGGCCTTCCTGATTGTGCCTGCTGTGTCACTATTTTCTACTAATGCAGCAAATGAGACCCTTATTCCAGAAGCTGAAAAACACATTTTATAAGATGAATTATCTTCATGTCTAAAGCAATTTAGTAATTAGTTTAAAAATAAATGTATGACAAACTCAGTAGCGGTATGCCTTTGTTAAGCTCCGTAAGGGAATGTATTCCTTCTCATCCGTTTCTTTAAATACCATAGCTCTTGCTGTAGTACTTTCCATTCTCTAAAATTAAACCTTTTGTGGCTGATTAATATGCATTGAATAATATTTTTGGTTTCTCTGCTTGAATTAAGCAACAAGGTAAAATGTACATAGCTAGCAATAAAACAATGGGAATTCTGTTCTCCTAGCTTAAAAAAAAAGTCATGTTTTCAGCGAGTAATTTTTCAGTCAATGAATAATACCTTAACAATTGTTCGGTAAATTAAAGTACTGGTATATATGCAAAATAGCAGTCAAACTTAAGGAGGGGTCTGATGCAAGGTTCTGGTGTCAATGATTCATGAGGACTTATTCCCTTCTGTTATATTTGTTAGTTTGTAAATAAAATAAATTTATTTCCAGTCTATCTTCACTAATTTTAGTTTTGACTCATACTTGGAAACCCTACTGCAAATGCTGCAAGGTCCTATAATAATAGTCCAAAATGTCAGGCTTTTAATGTAAGTGTTATTACTCTTTAATGTGCTTTCTTTTTAAAGTATTCTATAATGGAAGCTTTATAGTTTCAGTTATATCTTTATATTTATCAGCATTTTTCACTTTTGAAAATCGTATAACTAGTCAGCTCTACTATAGTCATTTGCCCAGGATGTAATAATTGTTCAGATTCTAATTCTAAAGTTGGTGGAACACTTGAATTCTGCTATTTATTGTCAGTTGCTCTTGAGAGAAGCAATATGTTCTGTTTTTTATACAATCACAAAACTAAACTCCTCTAACCTTCCCCATGACCTCTCATTGCACTTCATGATTGATTTGCTGTTTAAAGCTACTGGATTTAGAAACCATAAGGTTATAAATGAGGACAATTCAAATCTGTGCACGGCAGAAGCACTGCTTTTTTCAGATTTGGAGAGGGATTATAGGGGAAGTTTTTGACACATAGGCCTTCTTAAAATCCAATATATATATTATATATATATATATATATATATAATATATATATATATACATCTTAAAATCAAACAGCTAATGTGAAATCTGATATATATAAATATATATATGTATAAATATATAATGTGAAATCTGATATATATATACATATATATATATATGGTTCAGCATTATATATATACATACATGTATGTATATATATGTAATGCTCTTTTGGTTCAGCATTTAGTTTGGGTATCTTGAGATTCTTCATACAGGCCTGATATATAATTTAGCCTATTAAATACATAAAGATTTCAAATGTCATCATTTCTGAATAGGGGATGGATATACAAATAAAATGCTTAACTATATTCCTTTAAGTCTGATGCTGAGTTTTATGGCAGGTTCAGAATTTGATATTTCAAAATTTGTAATGGAAACAAGCAAAATCAATTTTGAGACAACAATTACGATTTATATAATAGATTGTTCAAGATTGTTTCCTCTATCACTATCCAAATCTGTGTATGTGGGCAGATCCCCATGACAAGACCCTGGCAGCTGAGTAAGCACAAAAAAATCATCCTGTCTGTCTTGACTGAGGAAAGTTTCCTAGGAAGCAGGACAGAGTCAGACAGCTCAAGTGGATGATCAGATACCACGGTAATCTGACCTTGTTGATATAACATATGAACTAGAAAGAAAATTGAAGTATTATCCTCTAGAAACTTTACTATAAACTGTACATCCAGAGGCTCCAAATCACCATCTGTTCAAACCAAAGATTATATTGACCTGTTGTAGTAGACAGCTTTTGCATTCTGTGATTGACACCCTATTTCCAAGTGTTCCTGTCTACATTTTGGGGTGGTTATAATGTGTGTCCTTCCTCCTTCTCTCCCTCTCCTTCCTTCCCTCCCCTGCCTCCCTCCCTCCCTCTTTCCCTTCCTTCCTTTTTTATTTTCTCCCATTTTCCTCCTCATTCTCTTCTTCCTTCTCTTCCTCCTCCTCCTCCTGCTTCTTTCTCTCCCTCTCTCTTTCTGACCCCCCTTACCCCTCCCTTCTCCTTTTTCTTCTTCTTAATGACCAAAGTGCCTTATGGTTCAATACAAGGAATCTTGACTGTTTTGAAAAATTTGAACAAGTATTGTACCAAGTGGAAACAAATTTGAAAAAGAGTCAATATGATTAAAGAATTTATGGCAAAATTACTTAAATAAATCCAGTACAATGAGAAATGGTCTATCCTCTTTTTCAGTACCATCTTAAATTCAAGCAAGGGAGACCCTGTGGTAAACAGACTGGGTTTGTCGTGGAGTGATCTCCATGAGCCCTGCTTCTTGATATCCACAAGCATATGTAATTCCTCCTTTTGAGTGTGGGCCAGACCTGCAACTTGCTTCTAATGACAAGAATATAGCAAAGACAATGGGATATACATGACTACATACACATGATTACATGATTATATAAGACATTAGCACCCATTTTCCTTGAGCTTGTCTCTCCTTTCCTGGCTTTGAGGAAGCAAACAGGCATGTTGGGGATCATGACATGGTAAGAAACTTTGGGTTGCTTCCAGGAGCTGAGGGTGGCCTCCAGCCGATAGCCAGCAAAGTTTGCTTGGAACACAGCGAAGATTATTTATTTATAAACTGACAATGGCTGCTTTAACACTAGTAGAGCAGAGTCAAGTAGTTGTGACAAAGACCAAATGGCCCACAGATCTGAAAATTTATGCACTCTATTTCTTTGTATGAGAAGTTTACTAAACTGGGTTCAAGTCACTACTGTCACTACAACACATATTGTGTGAAAATATTTATCATAACGATATAATTTTTTTTTTATTTTTCTTCATTCCAACTTCATTTTAGATTGGGGGATACAGGTGCAGGTTTATTATACAGATAAATTGCGTGTCATGGAGGTCTACTATGCAGATTATTTTGTCACCCAGGTAGTAAGCGTTGTGTCTAATAGGTTGTTTTTTGATCCTCATTCTCCTACCACCCCACACCCTCTAGTAGGCCCCATTGTCTATTATTTTCCTTATTTGTGTCCTTGTGTACTGAATGTTTAGCACCATCATAAAACTGAGAATATGCAATATTTTTCTTTCTGTCCCTGCTTTAGTTTGCTCAGGATAATGGCCTTCAATTCTATCCATGTTGCTGCAAAGGACAGGATTTTCTTTCTTTTCATGGATGTACAGCATTCCATGGTACATATGTACCATATTTTCATTATCCAGTCCTCTGTTGATGGGCATCTAGGTTGATTTCATGTCTTTTGCTATTATAAATAATGCTGCAATGAACATATGGTGGAATAATTTATATCCTTTTGGTATACTCCCAGTGATGGCATTGCTAGTTGAGTGATAGTTCTGTAGCAACTACTTTGAAAAATCTCGAAACTGCTTTCTACAGTGGCTGAACTAATTTACATTCCCACCAATAGTGCATAACTGTTCCTTTTTCTCTGTAGCCTCACTACTAGATGTTATTTTTTATTTACTTTTTACTTTTTACGAATAGCCATTCTGACTGCTGTGAGGTGCTATCTCATTGTGGATTTAATTTGCATTTCTCTAATGATTAGTGATGTTGAGCATTTTTTCATGTGCTTATTGGATGAATGCAAGCCTTCTTTTGGACTGTATCTGTTTATGTTCTTTGTCCAATTTTTAATAACTTTGATTTTGTTTAAGTTCCTTATAGTTATGGATATTAGACCTTTGTTAGATGCATAGTTTGCAAATATTTTCTTCAATTCTGTAGGTTGTCTGTTTACTCTGTTATTTTCTTTTGCTGTGGAGATCATTGTTTTAAATAGATCCCAATGGTCAATTTATGGTTTTGTCACAAGTGCTACTGAAGCCTTTGTCATGAAATGTGCAAGTCGTATATCCAGAATGGTATTTCCTACATTATCTTGTAGGGTTGTTATAGTTTTAAGTTATGAACTTAAATATTTAATCCATATTGAGTTGATTTTTTATATGGTGAAAGGAAGAGATCCAGTTTCAATCTTATGCATATGGCTAGCCAGTTATCTCAGCACCATTTATTGAATAGGATGTCTTTTCTCAATTACTTTGTCAATCATCAGATGGTTGTAACTGTGCATCTTTATTTCTTGGTTCTCTAACCTGTTCTACTGGTCTGTGTGTCTGTTTTTGTACCAATACCATGCTATTTTGGTTACTGTAGCCTTGTAGTATAGTTTGAAGTCAGATAGTATAATGCCTCCAGCTTTGTTCTTCTTGCTTAGGATTAATTTGCCCATTCAGGCTGTTTTTCAGTTATAATTTTTTAAACAGCATTTCTAATTCTGTGAAAAGTATCATTGGTAGTTCAATAGGGACAGCATTGACTCTTTAAATGTCTTTGGGCTGTATGGCCATTTTAACATTATTGATTCTTCCTACCCATTAGCATGGAATGTTTTTCATTTGTTTTTCACACTGATTTATTTAAGCAGTGTTTTGTAATTTTTGTTGTAGAGAGCTTTCACCTCCCAGGTTAGCTGTATTCTTAGATATTTTATTTCTTTTCGTCACTGTTTTGAACAGGATTGTGTTCTTAATTTTGTTCTCAGCATGGAAATTACTGGTATATAGAAATGCTACTAATTTTTGTTCATTGGCTTTGTATTCTGAAACTTTGCTGAAGTTCAGAGTAGGAGCCTTTGGACACAGACTATGGGGTTTCCTAGGTATAAAATTGTGTCATCTGTGAAGAGAGATAGTTTGACCTTCTCTCTTCTTATTTGGATGCCTTTTATTTCTTTTCCTTGACTGATGGCTCTGGCAAGGACTTCCAGTAGTATATTGAATAGGAGTGGTGAAAGTGGGCATCCTTGTCTTGTTCTGGTTCTCAAGGGGAATGCCTTCAGATTTTGCCCATTTAGTATGATGTTGAATGTTTAGTATCATCATAGATAGCTTTTATTTTAAATTATGTTTTTTTCAATGCTCAGTTTTTGAGGGGTTTTTAACATAAAAGGATATTGGATTTCATTTAACACATTTTCTGCATCTATTGAGATGATTATATAGTTTTTGTTTTTGGTTCTATTTCTGTGTTGAATCATATTTGTTGATTTGCCTTTATAGAACCAACCTTGCAGGCCAGGAATAAAGCCTACTTGATTGTGGTAGATTAGCTTTCTGATGTGTTGCTGGATTTTGTTTGGTAGTATTTTGTTGAGGATTTTCTCATCTATGTTCATCAAGAATATCGGCCTGAAGTTTTCTTCTTTCATTGTGTCTTTACCAGGCTTTGATATCAAGATAATACTGGACTCATAAAATGAGTTAGAGAGGATTCTTTTCTCCTCAATTTTTTGGAATAATTTCAGGATGAGCGGTACTAGCTCTAACTTATACATTTGGTAGAATTTTGGTGTTTATCTGCTTTGTCCTGGGCTTTTCAGGTTGTTAGGCTTGTTATTACAGATTCAATTTCAGAATTCCTTATTGATCTGTCCAGGGGTTTAATTTCTTTCTGGTTCAATCTTGGGAGGTTGTATGTTTCCAGGATTCTATTCATTTATTCTAGATTTTCCAGTTTGTGTGTAGTTTGTGTATGTAGTGTTGTTCTTAATAGTCCCCAAGTGATTTTTGTATTTCTGTGATGGTGGTGGTAATGTCTCCTTTGTCCTTTTTGATTATGTTTACTTGAATTGTCTTTTTTTATTAGTAGAGATAGTATTCTATAAATTATACTTATGCCTTCAAAGAAGCAACTTTTGGTTTCTTGATCTTTTATATCATTTTTTTTTTACATATCAATTTCCTTCAGTTCAGCTCTGATTTTCATGATTTCTTTTCTTCTGCTAGCCTTATGGTTGGTTTGCTCTTGTTTCTCTAGTTTCTCTAGGTGTGGTGTTAGATTGTTAATTTGAGATTTAAAAAAATTTTTGATGTGGGCCTTTAGTGCTATAAATTTCCCTCTTAACACTGCTTTTGCCATGTCCCAGAAATTCTGGTATGCTATATCATTGTGATTATTAGTTTGAAAAAAGTCTTGATATCTGCCTTAATTTTGCGATTTAGTCAAAAGTAATTCTGGACAGATTGTTTAATTTTTATGTAATTGTATGGTTTTGAGGTATCTTCCTAGTATTGATTTCTATTTTATTGTACTGTGGTCCAAGAATGTGATTGGTATGATTTCTTTTTATTTGTTGAGAGTTGCTTTACTGATAAGCATGAGATTGATTTTAGTTTATGTGCCATGTGCAGATGAGAAGAATGTATATTCTGGTTTGGGATGGAGTATTGTGCAGATGTCTCTTAGGTCCAATTGGTCAAGTGCTGAGTTTGGGTCCCAAATATCTCTGTTAGTTTTTTGCCTTGATGATCTACTACTGTCACTGGGGTTTTGAGATCTCACAGTATTATTGTGTGGTTACTTAACTATCTTCATAGATCTCTAAGAACTTGTTTTAAGAATCTGAGTGCTCCTGTGTTAGGTGAATATATATTTGTTAAGTCATCTTGTTGAATTGAAGCTCTTATCATTATGTAGTGTCTTTTTTTGCTCTTTTTGATTATTGTTGGCTTAAATTATTTTTCTTTAAGTAGAATAACAACCTTGGCTTCTTTTTGTTTTCCATTTTGCTGGTAGATTTTTCTCTGTTTCTTTATTTTGAGCCTAGGTGCCATTGCATGTGAGATGGGTCTCTTGAAGACAGCATACAGTTTGGTCTTGCTTCTTTAACCAATTTGCCTTTTAAGTGGAGCCTTTAACCAACTTTGCCTTTTAAATGGAGAGTTTAGCCTGGTTATATTCAAGGTTAATATTACTATGTGTGGATTTGATCCTAGTCATGTTGTTAACTGGTTTTTATGTAGACTTTATTTTGTAGTATCTTCGTAGTGTCAATGGTCTATGTACTTAAGTGTATTTTTGTGGTAGCCTGCAATGATCTTTCATTTCCATGTTTAATGCTCCCTTAAGGAAATCTTGTAAGGTAAGTCTGGTGGTAAAAAAAATTTCTTAGCATTTGCTTGTCTGAAAAAGATTTTATTTCTTCTTCACTTGTGAAGCTCAACTTGACTGAATATTAAATTCTTGGTTGATATTTCTTTTCCTTTAGGATGTTGAATACAGTCCCCCAATATTTTCTCACCTGCAGTGTTTTTGCTGAAAGATTCATTGGTAACAAAATGGGGTTCTCTTAGTAAGTGATCTGCCCTTCTCTGTAGCTGCCTTTAATATTTTTCCTTTCACATTAACCTTGGAGAATCTGAGGACTCTGTGTCTTGGTGATGATCATCTTGTGTAGTATCTCATTGGGGTTCCCTGAATTTTCTGAATTTGAATGTCAACCCCTCTAGCACAATCGGGAAAAGTTTCATGGGTAATACCCTCAAGTATGATTTCCAAGTTGCTTACTCTCTCTCCCTCTTTTAAGGACACATGTGAATCATAGATTTGTTCTCTTTGCAGAATCCCATGTTTCTCAAGGTTTTGTTCATTCATTTTTTTCTTTATTTTTGCCTGACAGAAATGGTTCAAAGGACCAGTCTTTGAGTTCTGAAATATTTGTTCAGCTTGGTGTATTCTGCTGTCAGTAATTCAAATTGTATTATGAAATTCTTGTAGAGACTTTTTCAGCTTTATCAGCACAGTTTGATTCTTTTTTAAAATTGCTGTTTCATCTTTTATTTCTGGTATCATTTTACCTGATTCCTTAGATTCCTTGGAATGGGTTTCAACTATCTCTTGAATCTTGATGGTCTTTTTTCAACTAGATTCTGAATTCTAAGTCTGTCATTCCAGCCACTTAAGCCTGGTTTAGAACTATTGCTGGGGAGGTACTGTGATCATTTGGAGGAAAGAAGAAACTCTGGCTCTTTAAGTTACCACAGTTCTTTCCCTGATTCCTTCTCAATGATTTGGGTTGATGTTCCTTTAATCTCTGATGTTGCTATCCTTTGGATGAGGCCTTTTGATTGCATATTCTTTGATGGCCTTGAGGGTTTGACTGTGGTAATAGGTGGCTTTGTTTCTGAATGATTTCAGGGGACCCAGGCTCACCTCAGCACTTCTACACTGCATGTTGTAACCCTGGGGGGCTGGAACCAGACCCATGGCTTTACTCTCTGACCCCTCCAAGGTAGGCATCTGCTGCAGTGGAGGGGCTGAGGTGTTCCTGGTCTGCTGGCAAAAACAATCTGGCGGGGGTTGCTGCCAAAAGCACTACATTGAGGTGGTGGTAGTAAGTCTGCACTCATTCATGTGCACATGCTGGCAGGGGTAGTGCTGTGGTGGTGGTGAGGTTTGTGCACATGTGCATGTACCAGTGGCAGCAGGGTAGAGAAGTCCATGCCAGAAAAGTGCTAAGGGGAGACATTGGGTGAGTGTACACTGGCATAGCCATGATGCACACTGGCATAGCCATGAGGGGAAGCTGGGTGTGGCTGCATGGTGTCAGGGGCTCATCTGCTGAAGCTCTCTGATAATTAGGTAGGGTTTGCCATTAACAGAACTATGGTGGCCACCAGGAGCATACCAGTTGGTCATTTGAGGTTGTAATGCAAACATGCATGAGCAGGAAGGGACTCGAAGTGCCCAGCAGACAGAGGGGTGCTCAAAACACACGGGCCCTGTCCCATAGGCAAGAAAACTCTGCTCTGTCTAGGTCTTACTACTAACAAAGGCCAAAGCCACCTAAAGGAGCATGGCAGGCCTTGGGAGATGGGTATCCCTGGATCCCTGGCCATGCTCCACTGTAGCCTTTCCTTCACAAAACCCTCTGGATACCACACAGGCTATAGTCCTGTCCCTGTCACTTCTCTAAGCAGTTCTCCCTGCCAGCCCAAATATCCATGGGTGGTTATGGGGCCTCCTGCAACTAGGATTTCAGAGGTTCATGTTGAGTGGGCCACTCTTCACGTATTTAACTCACCCCTTCTCCAGGAGCCACTGGGCTCCTGGAATAAGTCTCTTTGCTTGGCAGCCTGGTACAGGTTCCCCAGCTTCCTTCCTGTTCAACCTAGTGTCAGTATCCTCCCTCTGTCTACTTTTAATGCCTTCCATCCAAAGATCTGCTTGGAACGTTCCAGTCTTCTTGATGTTCTGGTCTCTTGGTCAGCAATTATTTTAATGTAAATGGATTTAACTCCATTCCCCAGATTCCAGGATGTCGTGGCATCTTCCTTATGCCCTATTGATTTCTCAGTACCTGCAGGTCACAGTTCAGCAGAAGCTATGGCAGAGCCACCTGGGCATTATTAAGCAGAGGAGTTAGAGCAGTGGAGACTCACCAGAATTCATTGCACAAGCACAATTTATGTATTTTATCAAAATGAAAACAATAAGAATAGTATTTATGAAATAGCTATATGTTAATTTTTAAACTATAAATGTCTTTATTTTTACTTATTCAAATATTGCTGTTTTATGAACAGAAGAGTTAGATATGCCCAATAATAACATTCAGCGATCTTTGAAATTTTGCCAAATTTGAGTTATACAAAAACCATATCTTTATATACATATGTATTTTATTCCAATTTTGTTTTTATGAATAAATATCTGTCAATGTAGAAAGACATAGCATATTCTATATAATAGTTTGTTGATTAATAACTTTAAAATATTTAAGCACATTTTTGTGGCCTCTGTTACCAGAGATCTTTCTTAAAATGACTATTTCGTCTTTTATTTCTGGTATCATTTTACCTGATTATTTAGATTTCTTAGAATGGATTTCAACTTTCTCTTGAATCTCGATGGTCCTTTTGCCTACTAGATTCTGAATTATAAGTCTGTCATTTCAACCATTTCCACCTGAAACTTGGACCTCACAAATGTTTGCAGTGAGCCTGAGTTTTTTAAAGAATGTTCTGCCAAGTTCAGAATTTTGCCTTCAAGTGAATATAGACATGAGCATGTACACACACAAGTGTACTTTATCAGGGTTAATTTGAACAAATTTTGCCTTTTTAAAGAAATCAACAAATATTCAGCCATCCACTTTTATTCATTTATTCACTTGTGTAAAACTGGCAAATTTGAGTAAATTGAAATATTTAAAGTAATTAAAACAGGTAGAAGAAGGTTAGAAAAGCTAGAAATTTAAGTTAGAAGTATCTTGATTAGACTGTGAGATGCAATTTTGGAGAAAGTGGTATACGTAATTGGTGGTCCCTAAAATGAAAGGCAATGGGTATTAAATGGGATTGAATTAATTTATACATATGACTATACCTTAATTGACTCAAAGAAAAGAAATATAATATGTTGGTATCATTTGAGAAGGTTACTGATAACCTATAGTTGGTTAAGCTTTAGCAGAATACTCTTGGGCAGAGAAGACAGCTGAATAAACATTTAAGGAAAAATGAGTTTAGATTAATAAATACATTTTAACATTTTATTTTATTATTTAGGCAATGATACATAGTTCACATCACTTTTTCACATCATTTACCACACAACAAATACGTAATGTGATTAATAAAATGAAGTATGGAATCATCACATTAAAAACCTTTAAAAGATGTGATTTTAGATAAGCAACATTATATAATTGTATTATAAATATTAGAGAGATATTTTCACTGGAACAGACTAATAGATTTTCTATTTTTAATCATTTTTTCACATTGTTATTTTCTTAAAATATGTGTTGCTATGAAGATATGATCAGCGTATCTGTACTTTCTAGACTTAACTTTTTGCAAAAATAATCTTTGAGCAAAAAAAGTTCTGAGTTCAACCACTACATTCCTGTACACTATTTTTGTTAATAGACTTTACTTTTTGTTGTTGTTGTTGCATTTTAGGTTTTGGGGTACATGTGAAGAACATGCAAGATTGTTGCTTACGTACACACATGGCAGCGCTTTCACTGGGAGCTGCGATCCTGAGCTGTGCCTCTTAATCTATCAATAGACTTTACTTTTAAGAGCAGTTTTAGGTTTACAAAAAAAATGAGTGGAAAGTAGAGAGAGATTCTATATATTTCCTCACTACCATTTCCAGTTTCCCTCATTATTAACATCATGCATTGGAGTGGTTACATTTGCTACAATGGATGAATCAGTATTGATACAGTAATATTATCTAAAATCCATAAATCACATTATGTTTCACTTTTTGTTTTGTACAGTTTATGAGTTTTGACAAAGGACATGTATCTACCATTACAGTGCTACACAGAATAGTTTCATTGCTCTGTATGCCCCATGTGCTTCATCTATTCATCACTCCCTTTTACCAGAAACCCTAGTATTCACTGATACTTTTGCTATTTCGATTGTTTTGCCCTTTCCAGAATGTTATATAGTTGGAATCATATAAAATTGAGCCTTCTTAGATTGATTTTGTCACATAGTGATACACATTCAGGTTCCTTTATGTCTTTTTATGACTTGAGTTCATAGTTCATTTATTTATTTTTTACAGGTTTTTATATTTAAATGTGAATTTAGTTTACATTATTTTAATCTACTATCTTGCTTTTTTGAGAGAGTACATGTGATGATACATTTATAAAATTTATAAAGATCAAATCAGTGTAATTGGGATATCCATTATCTTAAATATTTTCTTTATGACAAAGACTTTCTAATTATTCACTTGCAGATATTTTGAAATATAAAATAGATTAAGCTATTGTCACCAACTTATCTATCAAACAAAAAGTCTTATTTCTTTTATCAGACTGTATATTTTTACCCATTAATCAAACTCTCTTTATTACCCAAACTTCCTATTCTGGTAACCACCAATTTATACTCTATGTTCATGATACTGATCCAGTTTAATAACTGCTACATGTCAGTAAGAACATGCAATATTTGTCTTTCTATATTTGGCTTATTTTACTTAATAGAATTACCTACAGTTCTATCCACATTCCTGTAAATGATAGGATTTTGTTCTTTTCCGTGGCTTAATAATATTCCATTGTACATATATGCCACGTTTTCTTTATCAACTCATCCATTGAGGGAAATTTAGGTTGATATCATATTTTGGTTATAGTCAATAGTCCTGCAATAAACATGGGAGTGGAGATATCTCTTTGATATATTAATTTCCTTTTTTTGGACACACACACACACATACATGCATATACTGTATATATAGATATCCACAGTAGGGGAATTGCTGAATCATATGATCATTCTATTTTTGTTTCTTTCAGGAACCTCCATATGATTGTCCATAATGGCTATACTAGTTTTCATTCCACCAAAAGTGTGAGAGGGTTCCTTTTTCTCTAAATCCTCAACAACATCTGTTAGTCCCTGTCTTTTTGATGAAAGCCATTTTAGCAGGGGTGAGATGATAGCTCATTATAATTTTGAATTGCATTCATGTAATAATTAGCAATGTAGCATATTTTTTATATACTTGCTGACAATTTATGTGTATTATTTTGAGAAATGTCTATTTAGATATTTTGCCTGTTTCTTAAATCAAATCTTTTGTTGCTATTGTTTGAGAATATTATGTATTCCGGTTACTAATCCCTTATTAGATGGATAGTTAGCAAATATTTCTCTTATTCTGTGGGTTATCTTTTCACTTTGTTGATTATTTCATTTGTATCAAGCTCATTAGATTGATACAGTCCTATTTGTCAATTTTTGCTTTTGTTGCCTATGCTTTTGAGATCTTATCAAAAAAAGTCTTTGCCAAGACCAATGTCCTGGGGAGTTTCTCAATGTTTTCTTATAGTAGTTTCATAGTTTGAGGTCTTAAATTTGAGTCTGTAATTCATTTTTATTTTATTTTTTTGTATGTCAACAGATAGGGGTCTAGTTTCTTTCTTATGCCTATGGATATCCAGCTTTCCCAGCACCATTTATTGAAGACACTGTTCCTTTCCCAGTATATGTTGTGGCTCCTTTGTTGAAAATTGGTTGATTGTAAACATATTATATCTAGGTTCTCTTTCTGTTACATTGGTTTATGTGTCTGTTTTTATGCCAGTACCATGCTGATTTTGTTCCTATAGCTTTGTAGTATATTTTGAATTTAGTTAATGTGATGCCTCTAGCTTTGAACTTTTGCTCAGGATTGCTTTGGCTATTTGAGTCTTTTGTGGTTCCATAAAAATTTTAGAATTGTTTTTCCTATTCCTGTGAAGAATGTCATTTTGTTAGGGATTGCATAGAGTTTGTAAATTGCTTTGGGTAGAATTGACATTTAGTTGTATGATCCTTCCAATCCATGAGCATGGAATATCAATTTTTTGTATTCTATCTATCTTCAATGTTTTAAAGTTTTCTTTGTAAAGATATTTAACTTCTTTGGTTAAATTGATTCCTATATATTTTATATGCTTTGCAATTATTGTAAAGTGTATTGCTTTCTTGACTTTTTAAGATTGTTCACTGTTGGCATATATAAATGCTACTGCTTCTGTATGTAGATTTTGTGTCCTGCAACTTTCCTAAATTTCTTTTACCAGTTCTGATACTAAGTGGTTTTTTGGTGAAGTCTTTAGGTATTTCAAAATGTAAGGCTATTAGTTAATTATTTTTTATAATTTATCAAAGCTGTAAGAAATCTGGTGCACTTTGTCTATGAATTTGTCTTTCTGTTTCATTCTGTCATAAAGAGTGGTACCTTCAGATACAATGTGGGCCTAGGACCCCTGTAACCCACTGTTGTAGCTGGCCAGCAAACTGTTCAGTAACAAACTTTGCTGCAGGTTCCTGAACCATAAAAACCAAAACCAAAACAAAATGATGAAGTTTTTCTCTCATCTTATTTTATGTCCTTGGGGCTTGACCTTGTAACCATGTTCAGGACCTTTCTCTTGGTCATCTCTACCATCTGGAGGACAGGAATTTTGGAGTTCATGTCATAGTTAGCTCACAAAATTGCCTTGAGAAAATTAAAAGCCATTTCAAGCTCAAAATCAATTGCTCTAGGCTCTTTCTGGGAAGAGCAATGGAAACTGCCCAAGGCTGCAGTCTAGTAGCTAAGGCTTAGTCTTCCTCCAATGGCAACATGGGTTCAAGGTTAAATTCCTGGCTTGGGGAATGAATGCTTTCTGCTTGATATCTGTGTGAACTTTGCCATTTATTGATTCTCTGCTCCTCCATGAACAATGTCTGACTTTCCTTCTTAAATTTTTCTTTCTCTGAGCTACCTTTGGAGATTCTAGATCTTGTAAAAACTGCTAGCCACCTCACTGAAAATACCTTGTATACTCGTGTTTAAGTCATAACCTTAGTTAAGGCTTATTGGTTTCACCTGTGAGGTTACTTTTTGTAAAGTTTAAAAGCCAGAAATATTGGGTGTGTGGCCTACCTAAAGTAGGGTAATAAGAGATTTAAAAGGATTTATTTAAAAGAGGACTATGACTAAAATAAAACTTAATTAAAAGCAGATATCTAAGTCATGCCTATATTTAAATGGTCTTTATATATATATTTTCTCTTCTTGGATTGTGTTTTTCTAAAGTTTTTTTTTTTCTCAATTAACTGAAATGTTTTTCCCCATTTGTCTTCTTGCCACTCTTGATGCACAAGTAAAAGGATCTAAGATAATTTCTAACAGCCCGGAACACTTTAGGAAAAACAGACAAAGGGTGACAAACCCCATTTTGAGAACAACTTTTCCTCATAAAGTCTCTGGAATTAAAAGCAGATAAATTTATCTCAAAATCTAAGGCTCCATTCTGTTTTACATTGCACTATCTGATGTTTTTGACTTTTGTGGATATTAGAAATTATTTTATGTTGTAAAAGAGCTTTGGTGTATAATCACTAGGTAGGAAATATACTTTTAGGGATGACTACTGGCAGTTATGGTAGGATATGCATCTCTTTGCACTTAAGACTCCCATGGGAGATGGACTGATTTTCTCATTACATGGAATCTAGGATCTGGTATAAAAATGGGACCTTAATTTTGAGGAATCTGTTTTGCCTTCCACCTGTGCCTGCCTGATTATTTGGCCCTATAAACTACATGCTTTCCTGGCCCTGTTCTTCAAAGGGCTCTACCCCGTAGCCAGTAATCTAAGAAACTTAAAATTGACAAATGAAAAATCTTAACAACTGCTGAATCTTCTGCCTCTGTGTGTATTTATATGTGTTATATGTGTGATGGTTATATATGAGAGAGCTCTGAATAATTGGCTTAAAAATAATAAGTGCATACATCAAATATTTTGTCAGAAAAATAAAAACTAAAGTATTTTGTTTCATGTTACTTAAGTAATCTTTAATAAATAAAGACAGTTTTAAAGATTATTGGTAAAATAAAAAATCTTCAGAAATTTAAACATTTGGTCAAAACTAGGTAGGTAAGACATTCAGTTTGCTAAATGCTTTAAGGTCATAATCTGCTTCTTTGACTAAAATTGCTCAACTTAACTGTTTTGGAGCCATTAAATTCTAGGTAAGGCCTGGGCACGTGTGGAGTTAACCATACCCTCTGGCTATTCTGGAAGGAGTCAGAACTCATCTGCACTTCTGTCTAGTGTTCCAGGCTTTATACTTAATAATTAAAATCACTTACTTGCCAGGTTTTTTATAAAAAATAAAAGTTACTAAGAGTTAACATTGTAACATGTAATCGAGACTACTGAAGAAACAGTTTTACACACAAGGCATGTTGGGTGTTGGGAAAGTAGAATGTGTTTTTGGTAAAAGATTATAAGAAGGCATGAAAATGAGAATTTTTTTGCCTGCATTAAAGGGTTAAAGGCTTGTTTTAAGTTAGATAGGAAAGAGCTCAAGGTTTGCATAAGCTATGGAAGGTTTGTAAAAAATTACTCTTGTGAAAGAAATTCTGTGTGTGAACATATTGGCTAAAGTTAAAAGGATATTATTCAGTTTTTCAGTAAATTGAATATTAGAATAAAACCACGACAGGTTTTTCTTAGAGAACTTTTCTGCTCTTTAACAAAAACATTGTAAAGGGTTATGAAAGGCTTATGAGAATCTTACCTTTTGGTCAGACTGAGTAAAAGTGCATAGATTTCTCTGTGACGTATTATTAAGAAATGGGTTTGACATCAATAGTACACTAATGCAAAGGTAATATCTGGATTTCTTTCAGCTGTATTTTAGTTGGATGATAAATGTATTATCAGTATGTGTCCCAAAGTTACACAAAACTCCTATAATTCTGATATGACTTAGTATATGTTATCAGTAATAATCATAATTGTTATGTAAGATTATTGTGTGACACAGAAGTAATAAATTTCCTTGTCACTTGTGTTTTTGACTGTGGGTGCCCTAAGATATTTTGTTATCCACAGGTAATTATTTTCTTTTAATTTTATAATCAGCTGTAGGCCTAAGTGCAGGTTTCTGATAACATTGAAGACTGTGACATTAAAATAGAGGAAAAACTTTCAGGGCTGTCATGGAGAGCTGAAATGTTCATGAATATTAATTAGAACAGTAGTTAACTGCGTGGAATAAACTAATAGAATAATTAAATAATCCTTTTATGATTTTTTTCTTAAAAAGTTGCAAAGACTTTGTTTTTCAAAGGTTATATATGTAAAACCCTTATAGAAAACCCTTTGTTTGTTGAAAAACAAAGCCTTTTATATAAGGATATATAAGGGTTTCATTATTTTAGAATGAATATATACATATATTCATTCTTTGGTGATATGTCTGTTCAGGTTTTCTGCCCATATTTTAATTGGGTTGTTTGTTTGTTACATTTGAAGAGTTATTCATATATTTAAGATGTCAGTCCTTTATCCGATATGTATTTTGCAAAAATTTTCTTTCACTCTGTGGCTTATGTTTTCATTTTCTCAACACTGTCTTTCACAGTGCAGCAGTTTTCATTTTTAATAAAGTACCTTATCAATATTTTCTTTCATGTATTGTGCTTTTGGTGTTGCATCTAGAAAGTCATCACCAAACCTAAGGTCACCTAGATTTTCTCTCATGATATCTTCTATTAGTTTTATAGCTTTTAGTTTTAAATTTAGTTATGTGGTCCATTTTAAATTAATTATGTTTTAAAAGTTTAAGATCTGTGTATAGAATCTTTTTTTTTGCATATAAATATCCAGTAGTTCTAGCATCATTTGCTGAAGATTGCTTTTTCTTCATGGAATTATCATTGCTCTTTTGTCACAGAGCATTTGACTAGGTGGATCTACACACAAATTTAAACTAGCAGCTGTTGCAGGTCTATGTTTATAATAATATTTACATTTTGGATATTCAACTATTAATATGAATTTTAAGCCACTTCTCTGTCTCTTTTGAGTTGAATGTGGAGAGTGTCATTTACTTAAGAAAGTGTGTAAAAGAGATCTTCAACTTAGAAAAATCAAAATAAATTTTAGTATGAACATTCAACAGAGAATGGAAACAGCATTTTACCCATATAGCTAAAGATAGAGCCCCTATCTGGCTATGTTAGAATATATAATTGTTAACATTATTTGCCAAGTCAAAATAAAGACATTTGGGAAATTTTTCCTTTAAGTGCATGATTTCTATCAAAATAAAGTGATTGCTAAGCTTGGTGTGAAATTCATCCCAATTAGTGTGATACTAATGATTGACATTTTAATACTATTAAACATTTTTTCAGAATATAAATGTTTAACAAATCAATAAAGCATAATTATTGCAGTAAGAGAGTTCACTTCTAGATCTGACCGTTATCACCTTTATAACCCCCTCTTCTGAGTATAAACAAGAGCTAATAAAAATGGAAATAGAATGATAAGAGAGGGAACAATTTGACTGAGATCTTCTGACTTTATAGCAGATAATACTGAATGGCAGATAAGCAATTTTTCTTAAGTTCTTTTATAATCATTTTAAAAAGTATTTTATTTTAAATAAGATTTTGTTCTCATGAACTTATAAGATTAGACATTTTGGAAGCCACCCTCATTCCCCTTTTCTGGTTGGAGTATAACAAGAGACAGTAGGTTGACAATTATTAGAAACTATGTGCAGAGTTATGGTCTTTCCACCTTTCTCCTTTCTTTTTTATTCTTACAGCTTACCTGTGAAATTTTGGTATTAGTGAACTTAGAAATGTCATCATGTCTTTCTGGTTTAATGTTAAAAACTACAGTGAATGCTAGAGCAAAATTCGTCAAATCAGTTTGCCACCCACAAGGAAGGAGAGTAAAGCTTTTCATCAAGGTATTCAGGGTAAGTTCACTTGTTTGTTGTAGTTTACGCCACCCACTTTCTGTAGCTGGCAGTATCGTATGTCTCTGTCTTATGTCATAGTATTTGTTTATTCTCTGTAATTTACAGAGCCAAAATATATTAATGTTATTTGGAAGAAAACCAGACTTCACTACAGATGAGGTGAGGCGTTAGGCCAGTGTTCTGTGCCTATTTCCTTATGTTCTAACAACTGTATAATAATAATGGACTGGCCCATAAGAAAAATAGTTAACGTGTTTCTACTGCATGCAAGTCTGCATTCCTGACCTCAGGGAAATGTGAGAAACTCATTTCAAGGGGTTAAGATTGCAGGAAAGATGAAAGCAAAAACACAAATGAGGTAAACTCAGACTCCAATTTCACATACTCTGAAATTTGCTGGATAATTGAATTTAAATCATTTTGTCAAATGTTACTATATATATAATATAATATTATATTATATATAGGTGGATATGGATGTATAAGGGTTTCATAATTCTAGAAGATCTTCAGTTTATTTTTCTCAAAATAGTAACATAGAGGAAAGTGGTTGACATTAATATGAAAGGGTCTTAACCCTTTAATAAAAAAAGATTTTTTTACATATACAAGGCCACTTAAGGGTGCCACCTCTAAAGTCATAATACTGTAGAAAAACTTTGCCTGTTGGAACTCATCCTTGGAAACTTTTCAGTGTAGATATTTCCCATCCCTATGTGCAACATCCTCTTTATGGGAAAAGAGCCTTTTACTTTCTGCATTTTGTTAACTTTGGCAGAGGTCATCATGTAACTAGACACCTGTGCAATTACATTGTTTTTACTAACTTTTAAAAACCTATTCTTATAGCATAAGTAAGAAGAAAAATGCTATTGAAAATATTTTAACATGTTCTATATCGGTACCTCATCTATATTATACATCAGCTTTTGTATTTGAACTGGAAGTTATGTTAGAAATTGTTAATTCCCTAGTTACATTGAATTACCATAGTAAATGTTGACTGTTGTTGTAGATTCTGGAATCTAGGACCAGATTTAGTGCTTTACTCTTTGAGGTCAGTCACTCATTTAATGTAACCAGTAGTCACTCTCAACCAATGCTGTGGTATTTCCAGGGTGGAACTGTTACTTAACCATCGGCTCTAAGTTTGCCCAATAATAGACATCACCAAAGTCAAATGAGCCATGTTGTTCTTTTTTTAACTTTTATTTTAGGTTCAAGAGTACATGTATAGGTTTGTTATATGGGTAAATTGCATGCCATGGAAATATGTTATACAAATTATTTCATCATGAAGGCAATAAGCATAGTACCCACAGATAAATAGTTTTTTGATCCTCACTCTCCTCCCACTCTCCACACTCAAGTAGGCTCTGGTGTCTGTTGTTCGATTCTTTGTGTTCATGTGTACTCAAACTTTAGCTCCCACTTAGAAGTGAGAGCAACTGACGTTTAGTTTTGTCTTCCTGCATTAGTTCACTTAGGGTAATGGCCTCTAGCTCCATTCATGTTGCTGCAAAAAAACCCATGATCTCATTCTTTTTAATGACTACATAGTATTCCATGGTGTATATATACTATATTTTCTTATCCGGTCTACTATTGATGGGCATTTAGATTGATTCCATGTCATTGCTACTGTGAATACTGCTGCAATGAACATACATGTGCATGTGTTTTTATGGTAGAACAATTTATTGTCCTTTTAAGTATGTACCCAATCATGGGATTGCAGGATTGAACGGTACTTTCATTTTAAGTTCTTTGAAAAATTGCCAGACTACTTTCCACAATGGCTGAACTAACTTACATTCCAACCAGGAGTTTATAAGACTTCATTTATCTCTGCAACCTTACCAGCATCTTTTACTTCTTTTTATTTATTTATTTTTTTCGAGATAGAGTCTTGCTCTGTTGCCCGGGCTGGAGTGCAGTGGCACAATCTCCGCTCACTGCAACTTCCGCCTCCCAGGTTCAAGCGATTCTCCTGCCTCAGCCTCCCAAGTAGCTGGGATTACAGGTGTCTGCCACCATGCCTCACTAACTTTTTGTGGTTTTAGTAAAGACGGGGTTTCACTATGTTGGCCAGGCAGGTCTTGAACTCCTGACCTGGTGATTCACCTTCCTCAGCTTCCCAAAGTGCTGGGATTACAGGTGTGAGCTAACATGCCCAGCATGCATCTGTTATTTTTAGATATTTTAATAATGGCTCTTCTGACTGCTGTGAGATGGTATCTCACTGTGGTCTTAATTTACATTTCTCTAATGATTAGTGATGTTGGCATTTTTTCATATGCTTATTGGCCACATGTATATCTTCTTCTGGGAAGTTTATGTTCATGTTATTTGCCCACTTTTTAAAGGTCTTGTTTGTTTTTTGTTTGTTAATTGGTTTAAGTGTCTTATAGATACTGAATATTAGGCTTTTGTGGGATGTATAATCTGGAATATTATCTCCCATAATTCAGATTGTGTAATCTCTTGATAGTTTCTTTTGTTCTGCAGAAGATCTTTAGTTTAATTAGGTCTTATTTCTCAATTTTTGTTTCTGTTGCAATCAATTTGGGCATTTTCAACATGAAATCTTGGCCAGGTCCTATGGTTCAGAATGGCATTTCCCAGGTTATTTTTCATAATTTTCATAGTTTGAGTTTTTACATTTAAGTCTTCAATCCATCTTGAGTTGATTTTTATATATGATGTGGGGAAAGGGACTACTTTCAATCTTATGCATATGGCTAGCCAGTTATGCCAGCACCATTTATTTAGGGGACTGTCCTTTCCCCATTGATTGTTTTTGTCAGCTTTGTTGAAGATCAGATGGTTGTAATTGTACAGATATATTCGTAGGCTCTTTACTCTATTCCATTTTTCTATGTGTCTGCTTTTATACCAGAACCATACTGTTTTGGTTACTATAGCTTTGCAGTATAGTTTGAAATCAGATAGTGGGTAATGTCCCTGGCTTTATTCTTTTTGTTTAGGATGGCTTTGACTATTCTTGCTTTTTTTTTTTGGTTCCATATGAATGTTAAATATTTTTTTCTAATTCTGTGAAGAATGACATTGGTGGTTTGATAGAAAGAGCATTGAATCTGTAAATTGCCATGTGCTATATAACTATTTTAACATTGATTCTTCCTATCTATGAGCATGGAATGTTCTGTTTGTCTGTGTTGTCTCTGATTTCTTTCAGCAACTTTTTGTAATTCTCATTGGAGAGATCTTTACCTTCCTAGCTAGCTGTATTCGTAGGTATTTTTTTTTCGCTCCGTTTGTGAATGAAATTGCCTTCTTGAATTGGCTCTCAGCTTAGACATTGTTTATATATAGAAAAGCTATTAATTTTTGTACATTGATTTTTTTATTCTGATACTTTGCTGAAGTTATTTACCATATCCAGGAGCTTTTGAATATAGATTTTGAGATTTTCTACATAAAAATCATATTGTCTGCAAACAGAGATAGGTTGTGTTTGTCTCTTCCTATTTGGATATCTTTACTTTTTTTCCTCTTGCCTGATGATTCTGGGTAGCACATCCAGTACTATGTTGAATGGCAGTGGTGAAAGTGGGCATCTTTGTCTTTTTCTGGTCCTCAAAATTAATGCTTCCAATTTTTGCCAACTCATGATATTGGCTGTGGGTTTTTCATAGATGGCTCTTATTATTTTCAGGTTTGTTCCTTTAATATCTAGTTTCTTGAGGGATTTTTAACGTGAGGAAATATTAAATTTTATTGAAAGACTGCAACTATTGAGATGATCGTGTGGTTCTTATCTATAGTTTTGTTAATGTGATGAATCTCATTTATTGGTTTGTATATATTGAACCAATCTTGCATGCCAGAGATAAAGCCTACTTGATGATGGGTTAGCTTTTTGGTATGCTACTGAATTTGGTTTGCTAGTATTTTGTTGAGAATTTTTGCATCTGTGTTTATCAAGGACATTGGCCTGAAGTTTTCTTTTTGTTGTTGTTGTATTTCTGGCAGGTTTTGGTATGAAAATGACACAAGCCTCATAGAATGAGTTAGGGAGGGGTCCCTCTTCAACAGGTTTTTGGAATAATTTCCATAGAAATGGTACCAGCTATTCTTTATATATCTGGTAGAATTCAGCTGTGAATCCATCTTGTCCTGATTTTTTCTGTTTGTTAGGGTCTTATTATTGATTAAATTCCAAACTCATTATTGGTCTGTTCAAGGGTTTAATTTCTCTCTCGTTTAATCTTTGGAAGTTGTATGTTTCCAGGAATTTATTCATTTTTTTCTTGGTTTTCTAGCTTGTGTGCATAGAGGTGTTCATGCTAGTCTCTAAAAGTTTTTCTATTTCTGTGGGGTTGGTGATAATGACTTCTATGTCATTTCTGATTGTATTTATTTGTATCTTCTTTTTCTTCTTTATAATTCTAGTTAGTGGTTTATGAATCTAATTTATTTTTTTAAATAACAAAGTCCCTGATATGGTTTGGCTTAGTGTCTCCATCCAAATCTCACATTTAATTGTAATAATCCCCATGTGTTATACGAAGAACCTGGTGGGAGGTAATTGAATTATGGGAGCAGTTTCCCCCATAGTGTTCTCATATAGTGAGTGAGTTCTCATGGGATCTGATGTTTTTAAAAGCATCTGCCTTTTCTCTGCTGGCATTCATTCTCTCTCCTGCCACCCTTCAAAGAGGTAACTTCCACCATGATTGTAAGGGCTCCCAAACCATGTGGAAGTGTGAGTCAATTGAGTTTCTCTCTCTCTCTCTTTTTTTTAAGTAAATTACCCTGTCTTGAGTATTTGTTTATAGCAGCATGAGAACAAACTAATACAGTCCTTAACTTATTAATCTCTTGTATAGTTTTCTTTTCATCTCATTTTCTTTCACTTCAGGTATGATTTGGATTATTTTTTTCTTTTTCATTCTTTTTTTTTTTTTGGCTAGCTTTTGGGTTAATTTATTTTTGTTTCTGTAGTTCCTCTAGGTGTGATGTTAGGGTGTTGATTTTAAATCTCTTTAAGTTTTTGATGTGGGCCTTTGGCACTATAAAATTCTCTCTTAACACTTGTTTAGATGTGTCATAGAGATTCTTGTATGTTGTATCTTTGTTCTCATTAATTCCAAAGAATTTCTTGATTTTTGTCTTAATTTCATTGTTTACCTAGAAGTCATTGAGAAATAGCTTGTTTAATTTTAATGTAGTTTTATATGAATTTCTTAATATTTATTTGTATTTTTATTGCACTGTTGTCTGAGAGTGTGGTTGGTATGATTTTGGTTTATTTTTTATTTGCTAAGAATTGTTTTATGGCCAACCTTGATGTTGATTATAGAGTATATATTATGTGTAGATGAGAAGAATGCATATTCTGTTGTTGTTAGGTGGAGTGTTCTGTAGATGGCATTAGGTCTGTTGGTCAAGTGTTAAGTTCAGATCCTGAATATTTTTGTTAGATTTCTGCCTCGATGATTTGCCCAATACAGTCAGTGGGATGCTGACATATCTCAGCATTACTGTGTGGTTTTCTAGGTCTCCAAGCACTTGTTTTGTGAATATGGTTGCTACAATGTTGAGGGCATATATATTTAGCGTAGTTAGGTCTTGTGGAGTTGAACCCTTTACTGTTATGTAATGATCTTCTTTGTCTTGTTTTGATTGTTGTTTTTTTCATGTTTGTTTGTTTGTTTTTTCTGAAATTAGAATAACCCCTGCTTTTTTTCTGTTTTCCTATTGCTTAGTAGATTTTTCTCTATACCTTTACTTTGAGCCTATGACTGCCATTTCATGTGATATTTATCTCCTGAAAACAGCATACAGTTGAGTGTTGTTTCTTTAACTAACTTACGCTCTGTGCCTTTTAAGTGGAGAGTTTATCCCATTTATGTTTATGGCTAATGTTGATATGTGTGAATTTTATCGTGTCATTGTGTTGTTAGCTGGTTGTTATGTAGACTTGATTATATAGTTGCTTTATAGTGTCAATGGTATATGTACTTAACTGTTTCTTTGTGATGGCCTGTAATGGTCTTTCATTGTCATATTTAGCACCCCCTTAAGGATCTCTTGTAAGGTCAATCTAGTGGTAACAAATTCCCTTAGCCTTTGCTTGTGTGAAAAGATTTTATTTCTCATTTGTGTATGAAGTTTAGTTTGGCTGAATATGAATTTCTTGGTCGGAAATTCTTTTCTTTTAGGTTGCTGTGTATAGACCCCCAAGCTCTTCTGTCTTGTAGAGTTTCTGCTAAACTGTCCACTGTTAGCATGATGGGGTTCCCTTAGTAGGTGACCTGCCTTTTCTCTGTAGCAGCATTTAACAATTTTTCTTTCATTTTGACCTTAAAGAATCTGAAGATTATGTGTCTTTGGGATGGTCATCTTTCATAATATTTCTCAGGGCTTCTCCACATTTCCTGAATTTGAATGTTGTCCTCTCTAGCAAGATTGGGGAAATTTTCATGGATGATATTCTCAAATATGTTTTCCAAGTTGCTTGTTTTCTCTTCCTCTCTTTCAGAATGATAAGAATGATGCCAATAAGTAATAAATTTGGTCTCTTATGTAATTCCAGATATGGTGTTCATGTAATCTGCTTTTTCTTTGTTTTTGTCTGATTAATTTTGGAGATCCTGCCTTCAAGCACTTAGATTTTTTCATCAGCTTCATTGATTCTACTGTTATAAATATAATTGTATTAAAAATTCTTGAACTGAGTTTTTCATTTCTATCAGATTAGTTTTGTTGGTTCTTTCTTAAAATGGTCTTTTCCCCTTTCAACTCCTGTGTTATTTTATTGTGTTCTTTAGAATCCCTGGATTGTGTTTCAACTTTCTCTGAATCTTGAAGATCTTTATTCCTGTCTATATTCAGAATTTTATTTCTGTCACTTCATTCTTTTCAGCCTGATTAAAAACAATTGCTGGGGAACAAGTGTGGTTGTTTGAAGACAAGAAGACACTCTGGTCTTTGAGTTTTCAGAGTTCTTTTTCTGATTTTTTATCATCTGTGTTGGCTAATGTTCCTTTGGTCTTTGAAGTTACTGTCCTTCACATGGGTGTTTTTTGTTTGTTTGCTTTTTTTTTCTTTAATGCTTTTGGGGGTTTGATTGTGGAATACCGTGGGATAAGTCAACTGGCTTCATTTCTGGAAGATTTTGGGAGGCCATGGTTTAGCTCAGCACTCCTGGGTTGTATGCTTTAACTCTGTGGAATGCTACTGAGCCCCCAGCTTTGTTTTCTGGCCCCCTGAGGTTAGAAACCTGCTGTACTGGAGGTGCCAAGGTGTTCTCAGTTTGCTGGCCACAAAACTCCAATGCATGGTGTAATGCAAAGCAATTTGCCAGGGTGGTGGCTGTGGGTTTTATGATCACTCACACATGCCAGTAGCCACAGCAGTGCAAACATGTCAGCTGGGGTGGGGTACCAGCAGGAGCAAGGCTGCATGTGCTTGCTTCACTGGTGATGGTTGTGGCATAGGAAGGATCCCCATGTCATTCTTGATTCTGGCTTTGCAAGTTTGGAAAAAGAGTATTTTTAATTTTCTTTGATTCTTCAAATATTATAGCATATATACAATTAAAACTATCAGAGCTTTAACATGTAAAAGATATGTGCTGTTTATGTTCAGAAGACAGAGAGGCTGGCATTTATTCTCGGAGTACAACGAGAAAGTTGGAAGAGATCATAGGATCTCCTGGCCTTGGAACTGATCTCTGATTGTTCTGAGCTCGTACTGTCTTTAAATCCTAAACATATTCTTCTTTTGAACATTTCAAAAGTTAGAGAGTTTTGATTTTTGTCTACAAAATAAACATTGAATTAGTCAAACTTGGAAATTATAACTTAAATTTTAGGACTTAGATCAGGTTAAGTGGAATATGCATTATTACATAATTATTACTTCATCATTACATAATTAGTCAAAATATTTTGCTTGGGTTAGTACATGTCTGAATAATAATGGCATCAATGGAAATGTGGAATCAGTCAACATTCTTTTTATCTGCTTTTCAAATAACTTTCAGACGTTAATTGGAATAAAATAAGGCCAACTTATTAAACTATATTCTTTACTAAAACATAATAACTAAAAGTTACAGTGTACATGTCATGTTTCACATGATCTGTTGCAGTGCCAAGACTAGGTTTAAGCAATTCAGCTGCACAGTTACCAACCATTTCTTCTTGAAAGAATTACCTATAATCTAACTGAGATATTGTACAATGTTTTACTCTCTAATTGTATCTGACAGCTTCTTATACTTTAAACTTGATTGACAGTAAGTTGTGAAGAGAATAACTTTATAATACATGGTTTGACAATATCCAAACATCATTCTTTTGCTACAAAAGCTACCAATTGTGAGTTGCAAACCAATGTCTTAAGATTTTAAATAATAACATTTATTTTAAAAGATGTGTGTTTTACCTTCATGTGTTTCAAGAAAGTAGCATGATCTTGAAGAGTGAATAATGATTTTGGAGCAGTTTGTCCTATGTCTACTAGCTCTGCCACTTAGACAATATGTTTAATCTCTCTGAATATCATTTTCTTTATTATGAAAAGGTATATTTGAGAATATCAGCCTTTCAGAAATGCTGCTAAGTTTTAATTAAATTTATATACAAGTAGTATAGAACATAGTGAAGAGCAGCCCTTCAGTACAGGTTACTTTTCTCTCCCATATTTTTTATTTATCAGAAACATAAACATTTCAAATATATTCTAAGTCATTAACTTTAAAATGAACTGTATAATGCCAACAAGCCTTCAAATTGTGCCTGAAACTTATTTCTCTAACTTCTATTTCTAAGAAAGCCTGCAAAATTACAATATAGTTTACTTTAAATCCATGATCAACTCTTTTGGAGTATGATTAATACTATACATTATTCCATTTCCTGAAAATATGACACTCTGTATATTTTATACTATGACCTTTCTACATAAGGCTCTCAATTTCATAATAGAGACTAGCATAGATAAGAATGTTTGTTTTCTGAAGAAAACAAAGGTTTCTTTTCATTGTGAATTAAAGTTTCTCCTTTCTGATTGACAACAGGGAACACATGGTATAGTTACCAGTAGAACTGGCATAATTTGACAGAATTTGTAAATGGCTAAAATTAGTTATGCTAAATAGCCAAAATAAATACAAAATGCCCCAGGAAAGGAATGTGAAAATTAAATACCATTAAGGATTAGAAGATCACTACAAACCTTAGCCTTAATTAGGTAGGCACAAAGCAGGGTTCCTAGAGGACATAGAATACTAACTGAAATGAATAATGTCATGCCATTCTCTAAGCTGAAGGGAACTAAAAACCAAACCCCAATCAAATTCTATGTGGGTAAGTCTCTGTATTGTCTCTAAGACCAAATAATTCCAAGATAATTATGTTGTACCTGTATTGATAATAAGGAGAGCTAAGAGTTAAGAGTGGGGACCCTAGAGAAGTAAATCACTTAGCAGAAGATCAAATTAGGAAGTTATAGGGTAATGATGCTAGGGAGAGACAGTTGTAACATACCACTATGAAATGGAGCAGCCACAAGCATTTTAACAGGGTTTTCCAACTTACACATACATTATCTCATTGAATGGTTACTATAATTCTGCAAGGATGGCATAGTAGCCAGAAAGATTTAATGACTTCCCCAAGATCCTACATCTAGGATCTTTGAGTACATAACCCATACTCTTTTAAAGAGTATTACTTCTCTTCTGATGAATAAACATGAAGTTCTGGAGTTAATTATTTAAGGTGAAAGGAGTTAAGATGCTTAGAGAGCACAGAGTGAGGAAATTATAGATATAGACAAATGCTGTATGTCCCAAACAGAGCAGACAAAATTTCAGGGAAATTCTTTAACTAGAATAGAGAAACATGACTAGTCTGAGAAAAAGTAGTTTGGCAGAATTGGTTAGCTGTCTACAATATGCATTATTCCCTTGTTTATTTAATAATAGAACTTTTACCTTTTACCTGAGCATAAGACTGAAAACTGCATTTCCTAGTATCCCCTTTAGTCAGGTATAGCATGACTAAGTTCTAACAATGGGAGTTGAGCAAAAGGGATGTGTGAGACTTCTCGGTTATGCCACTACAGAGGGACAAGCCCTTTCTTTTCCTTGCTCCTCAACTAGCCATCTAATATGTGAACATGATAGCAGTAGCTGGAGCAGGCATAAAAGATATGAGCACTACATAGTGCTTTAATCTTGACAATGGCAGATTAAGAAGATATAAGGAACCTAGGTCTCTGAACACTATGTGGCCAACAGTGACTCAGGGCTAATTTCTTTAGACTGTTATGTGAGTAATACATTTTTATATATTTTTAAATACTGGTACTTTGGTTCTTATTGCAGAAGAAAAATCCATATCCAAAAGTTAGAAGTTTTGACCTGATATTGAGAAGTTTAGTCACAGAGGGAAAATGTTTTTTCTGAGATCAAGGGTATACATATGAGTATGTGTCACATTGGAGTGAAGACTATAGTAGCAGAATGATATAAAGGATGGTTAGAAATAATACAAGGGAAATATAAAGGCAGTAGCTTATCTAATGTGGACACAGAATCAAGAGCAACAGAAAATGAAAGGTATCAAGGGGGAGACCTATGTCTCAAAAGCTGCCCTGGACGTAGTTGGTATTTAATCATGTGGTACAACCAGTAACTAGAAATGAGTTTCTTTCCTTAACAGGGTATTCCTCTGCAGTTTAGTTAATTAACTTCCAAGGATAATAAGAAAGTTTAATATCAAGTATCAAATTCCACTGAGAAACAATGGTTGCACAGGTTTTATGTTAAGGATAATTCTGAGGCTGCACCTGGGTGTAGAAGTGGAGAGTGGTAGAAAATATGTTATGTATTTCGTATCTTCCAGTTATAGTCCATACAGACTACAGCATCATGATGGAGAAGGGGAGTGAAACTGGTATACAACACTTTTGAAGTGGCATCATAAGTTCTCCTGAGAGTTATGATTCCTGGAATGGTTACACTGCTGAATAGAGTCAGAAAGAAATAGAAGAACATAAATGAATGAGATTCAAAATGTATCTATAGAGCCAAAGGTAAGGCAATAATCAGAGTTAGAAGAGACAGTTGATCATTGGGGATGAAGGGATACCAGACATTGAATGCCTATCATTAACATATTTTTGACCTTAAATTTAATGCTTGAGTGTTGCATTATAGGCAGCTTGCCAAAAGTCTTTTTCATGAGAGAATAGTTTCTGGATAAAGGTTTTCATGTAACAATTTAACTTGCCCAACGTTTTTTTTTTGTTTGTTTTTTTGTTTTTTTTTTTTTCTCATAAGGCAATATTAAGAGGTTAATAATGTTAACTATAGTAGTGGATAACTTCCTGATTTTTATAAGGTTTCCAGTACTTTTTTAAAATCAAAATCCGCTTATAATTTATTATATTGAGTTAAACAATTCAGTATAATTACATAATTTTTCTTTTTTATTAAATTGCATTTTTGGTTTTGGGGTACATGCAAGATAGTTGCATAGGTAGACACATGGCAGCGTGATTTGCTGTCTTCCTCCCCTTCACCCACATCTGGCATTTCTCCCCATGCTATCCCTCCCCAGCTCCCCCACCCGCTGTCCCTCCTCTATTTCCCCCAATGGACCCCAGGGTGTAGTGCTCCCCACCCTGTGTCCATGTGTTCTCATTGTTCATCACCCGCCTATGAGTCAGAATATGCAGTTTTTTATTTTCTGTTTTTGTGTCAGTTTGCTGAGAATGATGTTCTCCAGATTCATCCATGTCCCTACAAAGGACACGAACTCATTGTTTTGGATTGCTGCATAATATTCCATGGTATATATGGGCCACATTTTTCCAGTCCAGTCTATCATCAATGGGCATTTTGGTTGGTTCCAGGTCTTTGCTATTGTAAACAGTGCTGCAATGAACATTCGTGTGCATGTGTCCTTATAGTAGAACGATATAAAGTCCTTTGGATATATACCCAGTAATGGGATTGCTGGGTCAAATGGAATTTCTATTTCTAGGTCTTTGAGGAATCGCCACACTGTCTTCCACAATGGTTGAACTAATTTACACTCCCACCAACAGTGTAAAAGTGTTCCTATTTCTCCACATCTTCTCCAGCATCTGTTGTCTCCAGATGTTTTAATGATCGCCATTCTAACTGGCATGAGATGGTATCTCAATGGAGTTTTGATTTGCATTTCTCTGATGACCAGTAATGATGAGCATTTTTTCATATGATTGTTGGCCTCATATATATCGTCTTTCGTAAAGTGTCTGTTCATGTCCTTTGCCCAATTTTGAATGGGCTTGTTTGTTTTTTTTCTGTAAATCTGTTTGAGTTCTTTGTAAATTCTGGATATCAGCCCTTTGTCAGATGGGTAAACTGCAAAAATTTTTTCCCATTCTGTTGGTTGCCGATTCACTCTAGTGACTGTTTCTATTGCCGTGCAGAAGCTGTGGAGTTTGATTAGGTCCCATTTGTCTATTTTGGCTTTTGTTGCCAATGCTTTTGGTGTTTTGGTCATGAAGTCCTTGCCTACTCTTATGTCCTGAATGGTTTTGCCTAGATTTCTTCTAGGGTTTTTATGGTGCCAGGTCTTATGTTTAAATCTTTAATCCATCTGGAGTTAATTTTGGTGTAAGGTGTCAGGAAGGGGTCCAGTTTCTGCTTTCTGCACATGGCTAGCCAGTTTTCCCAACACCATTTACTAAAAGGGGAATCCTTTCCCCATTGCTTGTTTTTGTCAGGTTTATCAAAGATTCTATGGTTGTAGATATGTTGTGTTGCCTCCGATGCCTCTGTTCTGTTCCATTGGTCTATATGTCTGTTTTGGTACCAGTACCATGCTATTTTGAATACTGTAGCCTTGTAGTATAGTTTGAAATCCGGTAGTGTGATGCCCCCCGCTGTGTTCTTTTTGCTTAGAATTGACTTGGCTATGCAGGCTCTCTTTTGGTTTCATATGAAGTTCATGATGTTTTTTTCCAGTTCTGTGAAGAAAATCAGTGGTAGATTGATGGGGATAGCATTGATTCTGTAAATTACTTTGGGCAGTATAGCCATTTTCACAATGTTGATTCTTCCTAACCATGAACATGGAATGTTTCTCCATCTGTTTGTGTCCTCTGTTATTTCGTTGAGCAGTGGTTTGTAGTTCTCCTTGAAGAGGTCCCTTACGTTCCTTGTGAGTTGTATTCCAAGGTATTTTATTCTTTTTGTAGCAATTCTGAATGGCAGTTTGTTCTTGATTTGGCTCTCTTCAAGTCTGTTATTGGGGTTTAGGAATGCTTTTGATTTTTGCACATTGATTTTATATCCTGAGAATTTGCTGAAGTTGCTTATCAGTTTCAGGAGATTTTGGGCTGAGATGTTGGGGTCTTTTAGATATACTATCATGTTGTCTGCAAATAGAGACAATTTGGCTTCCACCTTTCCTATTTGAATACCCTTTATTTCTTTTTCTTGCCTGATTGCTCTGGCTAGAACTTCCAGTACTATATTGAATAGGAGTGGTGAGAGAGGGCATCCTTGTCTAGTGCCAGATTTCAAAGGGAATGCTTCCAGTTTTTGCCCATTCAGTATGATATTGGCTTTGGGTTTGTCATAAATAGCTTTTATTATTTTGAGATACTTTCCATTAATACCTAGTTTATTGAGGGTTTTTAGCATAAAGGGTTGTTGAATTTTGTCAAATGCCTTCTCTGCATCAATTGAGATAATCATGTGGTTTTTGTTTTTGGTTCTGTTTATGTGGTGGATTGCGTTTATAGACATGTGTATGTTGAACCAGCCTTGCATCCCCAGGATGAATCCTACTTGATCATTGTGGATAAGCTTTTTGATGTGCTGTTGCAATCGGCTTGCCAGTATTTTATTGAAGATTTTTGTGCTATGTTTATCATAGATATTGGCCTGAAGTTTTCTTTTCTTGTTGAGTCTCTGCTGGGTTTTGGTATCAGGATGATGTTGGTCTCATAAAATGATTTGGGAAGAATTCTCTCTTTTTGGATTATTTGGAATGGTTTCAGAAGGAGTGGTAACAGTTCCTCTTTGTGTGTCTGGTAGAATTCAACTGTGAACCTATCTGGACCAGGGTTTTTTTGTGTGTGGTAGGCTCTTAATTGCTGCCTCGACTTCAGACCTTGTTATTGGTCTATTCATAGTTTCAGCTTCCTCCTGGTTTAGGCTTGGGAGGACTCAGGTGTCCAGGAATTTATCCATTTCTTCCAGGTTTACTAGTTTATGTGCATAGAGTTGTTCATAATATTCTCTGATGATGGTTTGAATTTCTGTGGAATCTGTGGTGATTTCCCCTTTATCATTTTTTATTGCATCTATTTGGTTATTCTCTCTTTTCTTTTTTAATTTTTTATTGGATTTTAGGTTTTGGGGTACATGAGCAGACCGTGCAAGACCATTGTGTAGGTACGCACATGGCAGTGTGCTCTGCTTTGCTTCTCCCCTTCACCCACATTTGGCATTTCTCCCCAGGCTATCCCTCCCCACCTCCCCCTCCCACTGGCCCTCCCCTTTTCCCCCCAACAGACCCCAGTGTTTAGTTCTCCCCCTTCTGTGTCCATGTGTTCTTATTCTTCATCACCCGCCTATGAGTGAGAATATGCAGTGCTTCATTTTCTGTTCTTGTGTGAGTTTGCTGAGGATGATGTTCTCCAGATTCATCCATGTCCCTACAAACGACACGAACTCATCATTTCTGATTGCTGCATAATATTCCATAGTGTATATGTGCCACATTTTTCCAATCCAGTCTATTATCAATGGGCATTTGGGTTGATTCCAGGTCTTTGCTATTGTAAACAGTGCTGCAATGAACATTTGTGTACATGTGTCCTTATAGTAGAATGATTTATAGTCTTTTGGATATATACCCAGTAATGGGATTGCTGGGTCAAATGGAATTTCTATTTCTAAGGCCTTGAGGAATCGCCACACTGTCTTCCACAATGGTTGAACTAATTTACACTCCCACCAACAGTGTAAAACTGTTCCTTTTTCTCCACCTCCTCTCCAGCATCTGTTGTCTCCAGATTTTTTAATGATTACCATTCTAACTGGCGTGAGATGGTATCTCAGTGTGGTTTTGATTTGCATCTCTCTGTTGACCAGTGACGATGAGCATTTTTTCATATGATTGTTGGCCTCATATATGTCTTCTTTCGTAAAGTATCTGTTCATATCCTTTGCCCACTTTTGAATGAGCTTGTTTGTTTTTTTTCCTGTAAATCTGTTTGAGTTCTTTGTAAATTCTGGATATCAGCCCTTTGTCAGATGGGTAAACTGCAAAAATTTTTTCCCATTCTGTTGGTTGCCAATTCACTCTAGTGACTGTTTTTATTGCCGTGCAGAAGCTGTGGTGTTTGATTAGGTCCCATTTGTCTATTTTGGCTTTTGTTGCCAATGCTTTTGGTGTTTTGGTCATGAAGTCCTTGCCTACTCCTATGTCCTGGATGGTTTTGCCTAGATTTCCTTCTAGAGTTTTTATGGTCCCAGGTTTTATGTTTGTCTTTAATCCATCTGGAGTTAATTTTAGTGAAAGGTGTCAGGAAGGGGTCCAGTTTCTGCTTTCTGCACATGGCTAGCTAGTTTTCCCAACACCATTTGTTAAACAGGGAATCCTTTCCCCATTGCTTGTTTTTGTCAGGTTTATCAAGGATTCTATGGTTGTAGATATGTTGTGTTGCCTCCAATGTCTCTGTTCTGTTCCATTGGTCTATATGTCTGTTTTGGTACCAGTACCATGCTATTTTGAATACTGTAGCCTTGTAGTATAGTTTGAAATCCGGTAGTGTGATGCCCCCCGCTGTGTTCTTTTTGCTTAGAATTGACTTGGCTATGCGGGCTCTCTTTTGGTTTCATATGAAGTTCATGGTGGTTTTTTCCAGTTCTTTGAAGAAAGTCAATGGTAGCTTGATGGGGATAGCGTTGATTCTGTAAATTACTTTGGGCAGTATAGCCATTTTCACGATATTGATTCTTCCTAACCATGAACATGGAATGTTTCTCCATCTGTTTGTGTCCTCTGTTATTTTGTTGAGCAGTGGTTTATAGTTCTCCTTGAAGAGGTCCCTTACGTTCCTTGTGAGTTGTATTCCAAGGTATTTTATTCTCTTTGTAGCAATTCTGAATGGCAGTTCATTCTTGATTTGGCTTTCTTTAAGTCTGTTATTAGTGGAGAGGAATGCTTTTGATTTATGCACGTTGATTTTATATCCTGAGAATTTGCTTAAGTTGCTTATCGGTTTCAGGAGCTTTTGGGCTGAGGCGATGGGGTCTTCTAGGTATACTATCATGTCATCTGCAAATAGAGACAATTCGGTTTCCACCTTTCCTTTTTGAATACCCTTTATTTCTTTTTCTTACCTGATTGCTCTGGCTAGAACTTCCAGTACTGTATTGAATAGGAGTGGTGAAACAGGGCATCCTTGTCTAGTGCCGAATTTCAAAGGGAATGCTTCCACTTTTTGCCCATTCAGTATGATATTGGCTGTTGGTTTGTCAAAAATAGCTTTTATTACTTTGAGATATGCTCCATCGATACCGAGTTTATTGAGGGTTTTTAGTATAAAGGGCTGTTGAATTTTGTCGAATGCCTTCTCTTCATCAGTTGAGATAATCATGTGGTTTTTGTTTTTGGTTCTGTTTATGTGGTGAATTATGTTTATAGACTTGCATATGTTGAACCAGCCTTGCATCCCCGGGATGAATCCTACTTGATCATGATGAATAAGTTTTTTGATTTGCTGTTACAATCGGTTTGCCATTATTTTATTGAAAATTTTTGCATCTATGTTCATCATGGATATTGGCCTGACGTTTTCTTTTCTTGTTGGGTCTCTGCTGGGTTTTGGTATCAGAATGATATTGGTCTCATAAAATGATTTGAGAAGGATTCCCCTTTTTTGGATTATTTGGAATAGTTTCAGAAGGAATGGTACCAGCTCCTCTTTGTGTGTCTGGTAGAATTCGGCTGTGAACCCATCTGGACCTGGGCTTTCTTTGTGTCGTAGGCTCTTAATTGCTACCTCGACTTCAGACCTTGTTATTGGTCTATTCATAGTTTCAGCTTCCTCCTGTTTTAGGCTTGGGAGGACACAGGAGTCCAGGAATTTATCCATTTCTTCCAGGTTTACTATTTTATGTGCATAGAGTTGTTTGTAATATTCTCTGATGATGGTTTGAATTTCTGTGGAATATGTGGAGATTTCCCCTTTATCATTTTTTATTGCATCTATTTGGTTGTTGTCTCTTTTCTTTTTAATCAATCTGGCTAGTGGTCTGTCTATTTTGTTGATCCTTTAAGAAAACCAGCTCTTGGATTTATTGATATTTTGAGGGGTTTTTCGTGTCTTAATCTCCTTCAGTTCAGCTCTGATCTTAATTATTTCCTGTCTTCTGCTGGGTTTTGAGTTTTTTTGATCTTGCTCCTCTACTTTTTCAGTTTTGATGATAGGGTGTCAATTTTGGATCTCTACATTCTCCTCCTATGGGCACTTATTGCTATATATTTTCCTCTAGAGACTGCTTTAAATGTGTCCCAGAGATTCTGGCATGTTATGTCTTCGTTCTCATTGGTTTCGAAGAACTTCTTTATTTCTGCCTTTATTTCATTGTTCATCCAGTCAACATTCAAGAGCCAGTTGTTCAGTTTCCATGAAGCTGTGGGGTTCTGGGTTGGTTTCTGAATTCTGAGTTCTAACTTGATTGCACTATGGTCTGAGAGACTGTTTGTTATGATTTCTGTTGTTTTGTATTTGCTGAGGAGTGCTTTACTTCCAATTTTGTGGTCAATTTTAGAGTAGGTGTGATGTGGTGCTGAGAAGAATGTATATTCTGTGGATTTGGGGTGGAGAGTTCTGTAAATTTCTATCAGGTTTGCTTGCTCCAGGTCTGAGTTCAAGACCTGGATATCCTTGTTGATTTTCTGTCTGGTTGATCTGTCTAATATTGACAGTAGAGTGTTAAAGTCTCCGACTATTATTGTGTGGGAGTCTAAGTCTCTTTGTAAGTCATTAACAACTTGCCTTATGTTTCTGGGTGCTCCTGTATTGGGTCCATATATGTTTAAGATCGTTAGCTCTTCTTGTTGTATCAATTTTTTTACCATTATGTAATGGCCTTCTTTGTCTCTTTTGATCTTTGTTGCTTTAAAGTCTATTTCATCAGAGATGAGAATTGCAACTCCTGCTTTCTTTTGCTCTCCATTTGCTTGGTAAATCTTCCTCCATCCCTTTATTTTTAGCCTTTGTGTATCCTTGCATCTGAGATGGGTTTCCTGGATACAGCACACTGATGGGTTTTGGATTTTTATCCAATTTGCCAATCTGTGTCTTTTGATTGGTGCATTTAGTCCATTTACATTTAGGGTTAATATTGTTATGTGTGAATTTGATACTGCCATTTTGACGCTAGCTGCCTGTTTTGCCCGTTAGTTGTTGTAGATTCTTCATTATGTTGATGCTCTTTAGTATTTAGTGTGATTTTGGAATGGCTGGTACTGGTTGTTCCTTTCTATGTGTAGTGCCTCTTTCAGGAGCTCTTGTAAAGCAGGCCTGGTGGTGACAAAATCTCTGAGTACTTGCTTGTTTGCAACGGATTTTATTTTTCCTTCACTTCTGAAGCTCAGGTTGGCTGGATATGAAATTCTGGGTTGAAAGTTCTTTTCTTTAAGGATGCTGAATATTGACCCCCACTCTCTTCTGGCTCGTAGTGTTTTTGCTGAGAGATCTGCTGTGAGTCTGATGGGCTTCCCTTTGTGGGTGACCCGACTTTTCTCCCTGGCTGCCCTTAGTATTTTCTCCTTTATTTCAACCTTGTTGAATCTGACGATTATGTGCCTTGGGGTTGCTCTTCTTGCAGAATATCTTTGTGGTGTTCTCTGTATTTCCTGCATTTGAGTGTTGACGTGTCTTGCTAGTTGGGGGAAATTTTTCTGGATAATGTTCTGAAGAGTATTTTCCAGCTTGGATTCATTCTCTTCATCACATTCTGGTACACCTATCAAACGTAGGTTAGGTCTCTTCACATAGTCCCACATTTCTTGGAGACTTTGTTCATTCCTTTTTGTGCTTTTTTCTCTGATCTTGGTTTCTTGTTTTATTTCATTGAGTTGATCTTCGACTTCTGATATCCTTTCTTCTGCTTGATCAATTCGGCTCTTGAAACTTGTGCATGATTCGTGAAGTTCTCATGTTGTGTTTTTCAGCTCCTTCAGTTCACTCATATTCCTCTCTAAGTTGTCCATTCTTGTTATCATTTCCTCAAATCTTTTTTCAAGGTTCTTAGTTTCTTTGCATTTAGTTAGAACATGTTCTTTTAGCTCATGGAAGTTTCTCGTTACCCACCTTCTGAAGTCTGATTCTGTAATTTCATCACACTCATTCTCCATCCAGCTTTGTTCCCTTGCTGGTGAGGAGTTGTGGTCCCTTTTAGGAGGCGAGGTGTCCAGTTTCAGGTGTTTTCCTCCTTTTTGCACTGGTTTCTTACCATCTTTGTGGATTTATCCACCTGTCCTCTGAGTGGTTGCTGATTTTCCGATTGGGTCTCTGAGTGGATGCCCAGATTGTTGATGATGAAGTATTTCTGTTTCTTAGTTTTCCTTCTAACAGTCTGGCCCCTCTGCTGTAGGACTACTGAGGTCCACTCCAGGCCCTGCTTGCCTGGGGTACACCTGTAGCAGCTGCGGAAACATGAGGGTTGCTACCAGTTTCTTCTTCTGCTATTTTTGTCCCTGAATGATGCCCACCAAATGTCAGTCTGATCAGTCCTTTGAGAGGTGACTCTTTGGATATACGGGGTCAGGGAGGTGCTTGAGGAGACTGTCTGTACTTTATACTTGAGGAGACAGTCTGTACTTTATAGGAGGTCAAGTGCTGAGCTGTGAGTTCTAATGTTTATTCAGGGCTGCTATGCAGGTACCTTTAAGTCTGCTGCAGCAGAACTCATAAAGCCCCTTTTTTTTTCCTCAGGTGCTCTGTCCCGGGAGTTAGGGCTTTATTTATGAGTATCCATTGCACTGTCCTGCACAAGAAGGAGGCAGTCTAATCAGTGCCTGCCTGTAGTGGCTATGCTGAGCCTCTATGGGCTCTGCCCTGTTGTCCTGGGCTCCACCCTGCTGCCGTGGGCTCCGCCCTGCTGCCATGTGTAATTCCCTGTAGCCCTGTTTATATGGGTGTGGTTAGAGCTCCCGTGGGGATAATGGCCTGCCTCTGTAGTGGCGGACTCTCTCTGTTATGGCTGGTTGCCTCGGCAACGGTAGGCTGCATCAGCAGTGGCAGTGTACCTCTGTAGGGGTTGCGTGCCTCGGTAATGGCGGATGCCCCTCCCGCTCTGAGCTGCACCGTCCTGGGTTCAGTTGTGCTTGCCATGAAACTCTCAACCCCGAGCGTTTCCAATTGCTGTTTTGTTTGTTTTTGTGGGGGTGGGACCCGCTGAGCCTGATCACCTGGCTCACTGCCTCAGAGCCCTTTTTTTTTTTTTTAAGTTGAATGGTTGACTTCTTCCCAGGTGTTCCAGTTGCCTGCTGAAAGGGCGCTGGGATCTGTGTGATTTCCTGTGCAGCGACTCACTGTGCCAGCTGGAACCACGTTGCTGCCTGGGAATCTCCTGGCCTGGCTTTTTGTTTAAGTCCCGTTTAATCAGATGAATGTGTAATCTGCCTTCTGAAATCTCCATTTGCCGGTTTAACAGGGCAACCAAACCAGTGTATTTTGTATGGAGTGCTGCTGTGCTGTGGCCCCAGCCCATACAGCTGCGCTGGCCCAAACAGCCACGCTGGTAGCTCGTGGGGCTCCTACACCTGGGAATCTCCTGGTCTGTGGGCAATAAAGATCCGTTTGGAAATGTGGCGTCCACTCAACATCTGTGTTTTCACTGGGAGCTGCAATCCTGAGTTGGTCCTACAGTGCCATCTTCTCCGGTTTCCAGTACTTTTGAAATAGGCATTTCAGTTGTAAATTCTTAGACTTCTGCTAAAGAAGACTAAACATTTTCTGCTATAAGAGGCAGCAACAGTATTTTTTTAAATGCTTTCATATACTTGTTTCATCGTTTTTTAACCTGGAATAATCTTATTCTAAATGAACTTACATTGTTTTACTTAAAGAAAAAAATGAAACATTGTTTTAATTTTAAAAAGAAAAATGATCTATAAAATATAAAGGCTGCATGCAAATAAGCCTTGAAGGGAATATCTTCAAATATTAATAGTCATTTTTTGAAGATGAAACTATGTGTGTTATTTCTTCCTCCAACTTTTTGTTTTTATAATTATCCTGCATGAGTATGTATTACTTTAAATTGAAAAACAATAATAATACTTTAAAAGAAAAAATAGTTCTATAATTCTAATAGTACTTTGAAAAGAACTCTGGGAAAAATCAAATATATAGCAATGTAGTCTACTGGAAAATCCTAAGAAAAGGCTAAGCACTTGGTATATGGTTGGTGTATTAGTCCATTATCATGATGCTAATAAAGACAACCTGAAACTGAATAATTTATAAAGAAAAGAGGTATGAGGTGGTACCAAGAGGGCTGACTAGAAGCAGTGGTGATTGGAGGCACCTGTCGTCAAGAACCATAATAGCATGTGAATCCTGCACTGGCAAGTGAGGTATCCAGGTTCTATCATCAGAACTGAGTAGGTGGCTATTGTGACCCACAGAGAGGAAGAAAGAGCAGTGTGGTGCAGTGACCCACCTGAGAACCACACAGGGCATGGGAGCCCCACCCCCAAGCCAAGGGAGGTGGTGAGTGAGCATGCCATCCAGCTGGGAAAACCATGCTTTTTCCACTGAACTGTGCAACTCACAGATCAGAAGATGACACTCATGAACCCATGCCACCAGTGCCTGTGGTTCCAATCCCTGAGCTTTGCAAATTCTCAATAGCCTCTCAGGTGGAATCTACTGTATTCTAAGGGAGAGGGGTGGCCAACACCACAGCTGTGACTGCTTGCTGCCTAAGCTGTTTGAACTCCTTGGGAAAGGGGCAGCAGCCAGCACTGGGACTGATAGCTGTGTAACACGCTCCCTGGCTGGGAGGAAGGGTGGTATCCATCTCTATAGCTTTTTCCCTGCTAGAGCTGGACAGTTTGGTCCCAAAAGATGTCTCTCATATTCCAACACACCAGCTGTGGTATACTGTGGCCACAGCACCTCAATGAATTAAGCTGGAAGCCATTATCCTCAGCAAACTAACACAGGAAGAGAAAACCAAACACCATGTGTTCTCACTCATAAGTAGGAGTTGCACAATAAGAGCGCATGGACACAGGGAGGGGAAAAACACACACCAGCGCTTGTTGTGGGGTGGAGGATAAGGGAAGGGAACCTAGAAGACTAGACAATACATGCAGCAAACCTCCATGTCACATGTTTACCTATGTAACCAACCGGCACATTCTGCACGTTTCCCACAACTTAAAATTTAAAAAAAGAAAAGAGGTTTAATTGTCTCACAGTTTTGGATGGCTTAGGAGGCCTCAGGAAACTTACAATCATGGCAGAACCCAATCTAATTCAGTCTCTGGAAATGACTCTTGGTGGTCAGAAGAGAATGTGGCCTAGTGAAATGGACTAGTGAAATACAATAAGGTGGTAATGATAGACAGAAACCAAAGATATGAAAGGCCTCATAGACAATGTTAGGAAGCTCTAAAAAATACTAGTAAACAAGATGGCTTTAAAATTAAGGACTTTCTTGGTCAGGTCACTGTGAAAATCTCTCTGATAGTTCTATGAACAATGAATTAGAAACAAGAAACAATCCAACTAGGGGATAATGAGAACTTGAAGTAGAGCAGGAGATAATAGAACTTGAACTCAAGCAGGTGGGAGTGGGATATATGTGTGAATGTCATTTCATCAGTGGGGTCAGCAAAGCTTAGAAGAATAAGGGAAAAGAAGCTGTGAGAAAATATGTCATGTATTTGGTATCTTCCATAACTGGAAGACAAAGGGGGGATGATCTAATGATAATAAACTGTGGATGTAATTTAGCAAGACCTTTTAGTTTAGATTAATCTTGGCATCTCTGTGTTATTGGCTCTCCTCCTCTGAGAATAGGCAGGACATCTCTTGAATGAGGATATTATGGCTTGCTTCAGGGGAGAAGGGCAAGGTGAATGTGAAAGTGACATTCCCAGTTTTGCTCTTTTTTCAAATGCCAGGTGCCATATTTTGGGGTTGCATGTCCTGAATGCAATCAAAAGTGTGCTGTTTTTGGGTGAGTGTGTGTAATGGGTTAAGACAGTTGAAGACAGATTGGATGATCTAAGATCATGGTGGTAAGGGAAAACAAGAAGTAGATTTGGGGTAATATAAAATATTTGCTTTGAATATACTGATTTTGAAGTTGGCAGAAAAAAATATGACAAGTATCCAGCAAAATTGACACAAAGTGGGTATTATATGTCCAGGTCAATCAAAGAGAATTTCTAAAGAAAATAAATATATGACTAAATAATACAATGAATAAAAATTAATTACTAAATTTATAAAAGTGGACTTATTCAGCTTCTAAAACTGTCTGGGATACTCAGCACATGAAAATTATATATTACACAAAATGGAGAAATAATTCCAGGATATGATACTGCTGCAAATTTTACCCTACAGGCATAAAAGTGTTGGTGATTACTCACAAAGATAAGTGTTACATTCAGGTGAGAACTAGCAAGGGTGTCTGGTGAAAAGCAACACACTTGAGGTGCTGAAAATAATGAAGTAACAGAAAATGTATCAAGATCCAATGAACAAGTAAGCATAACACAATAGGGAAAATGATTGAGGTGAAATGAACCTAGTGATCATTTAGTATTTTTTTTATATTCGGGATTAGCTTAGTCCATTTCATTGTTTACTATCTACCCACCTCAAATCACAGTACTGAATTCATTCTCACCAACATTTCCAGAAACATAGCTGCAGAATGCTCATCATTACTCCATCTTGTTGTGGATACTCTAAAACTCTATGCCCATTTCCCTCTTCATTCCACCCATGTAGTGAAGTATTATCAGTTCTACTCCTTTCTGTGCCCCACTCTTAAACTTTGCTAGTCATTTTATTAATAGAGAATCTTCATTCCTGAAGTCATATGTGAAATGTTTCCAGTTTTCAGGCACTGTTAACTATGCAGTTTGCCTCTTCTACCAAATATATTCAACATCCATTCCTTCCCAAGTTAGTTATGAATTGCATGAGATTTGGACTTTCTATAAATCTCCGAAAAGTATTCATTTTCTTTCTAGATTTCTGCCTTCAAATAAACATCTTCCTGTAGGTAAATATAGTAGTATATAGTAGGTGAAAATAATATGAATGTATATTCTTTGATGTGTGGAAATGGATATGAATATCTTATATATGTGGTCAGGATATTGTCTTCTCCAGAAAAAGAGGGTAAGGCTTTGATCCAATATTAGAACAGTAGCAATTGACAAGGAAGAAGGAATCTAAATAGTAAACTGAAAACACTTGATTGGCTGCGGAAGAGAGGTGTAGCTTTGGCTAAAGGGAACAAGAATTTACCGGATAGTCTGTGATGATCAAATACCAGCAGGATATTCTCTATTCTGTTTTTATATCTTTACTAGGAGATGAGTTCATATAAATATGGTAATATATTTAGTGGTAGAACCAGTATTCTCCCATGATTTCAGTAAATAAATATGCTGTCATAGTTTTGCATTTTCAATGACCTATATCATGTAAAATATATCTAAAGAATTAAAGTAATCAAACTACTAAAAGCTCATTACTTTTTATTTTTATGACTGGATTTAAGTGCTATAGCATATTGATAAAAACATATACCTGCCTGGGGTCAGGTGTCTACAGTTTCATAATAATGAAAGATGGTTTCAAAAAGGAACTCATCATGTAAATTGTACTTAATCTTATCTACAATCATTGTGTTGTGTTAGTAGAAAGTTTAGTGTTAATGTGACAGACAATGTTAGAAAAAAAATCAATCTTGATTTGAAAGCTTCATAATGAATTAGGTGGACAGGGAGAGAGCATTGTTGTACCCATCACCCATTATTAGAAAGAATTTACAATGCACATCCCAGCCTGGTTTTCTCATTTAATTCTTGAGGTGCATGCAAGTGTTGTTTCCATAACGATTCAATTAACCAATGTTAATTAACCAATATTTTTGCCAATTTATTACTAATATAAAATGAAACCATCTTATTTAGCAATGCCAAGGCTCAGAAAATAAAGCTTTATCAGTTCTTCAAGTCATTAGCAGCTGCAAAATGTTTAATTGATATACTTAAAGTGTAATTTATTTTAAAGTAATAATGAGAAACACTATACATTTTTAAAGGATTAATATGATACAGGGGCAAATAGAAAAGAGCTTATTATGTGGAAATCTAGTTTGGTTTACATCATGCATAGCATTGCCCTGATTTTGCCCCACTATTACAGACAGTCTAGGATCCCATTAATAATATATGCATAAGAAATTCTGTGAATGAGTGTAACTTGAGTAAATGCGTCCAATCCTTCGTTCCAAAATGCTTCTCCCATGCAACTGATTTAAATAATCAAAGGAAAGGAACCTATTTGTGGGAATCAGTGGAGGAAATGGGAGTGTAACAGAAGATTATATAGAAGCGTCATTCTGGCCAAGACCACATATTCACAAAAGGCCTCCCCAAATTTAGACTTTTTACATTGTCTCCAAACATTGCTGTACATGTAGTCATTGTGTTTTAAATGTATTATTTTGTGTAATGTAAACATTTGAAGCACTGTCATGCCTGTGATGACTTGCAAAATAACATGAAAGTTGGAGGGAACTCTATATCAAGTCGAGTACTTAGAGGAGTGCCATCCCTGTGCCACAAACTTGGAAAAATTTTTGCAAAGTATAGAACAATGAAAACAAGACTAAATCAAAGAGATTAAGCAGCCATTTCATAACTGGCCTGAGATAGCAAAACTCTTCTAAGTAAAACTGTAGTGGATATTTGTTATTTGCATAGCTTCCCAGCATTCAAATCCTCTATGTGAGAGAAATTTCTCATTATGTGTTCTGTTGGTTGGGTAATTGCCTCCTGCCATAGAAGCTGCAGCAGGGACCTTCATTCCTTTAGTCTCTAGCAGCAAAGCAGCATGTAGGAACATGAGCTAGGCTAATTTAGATGCAGTCACCCACGACTGAACATTGAGAGAGTTTTACAAAGAAGTAAGGAGAGTTTGGAAACCATCATCAAAGAAGAAGTACTGACATCAAATTTTTCAAAAGCAGTGACTTTGGTGGTGATGGTGGTGGCACAGGGACCTAGCTAGACTATTCTTCTGGCACTATATTGGCTTCCCTTGGTTCCTGTTGATTTCCTGAACTTCCTTCTTCCATCTCTCCATCCATTCTGCAAGGGATATCTCTTTAAACATATCTCTTTTTTCAAGTTAGCTAGTCTTTGTTCCTCTACTGCAAGTAAGAACCTGAACTGACTGGACAAATAAATTTTTAACAGTGAAAGCAAGGCAAACATGAAGGTCAGAAGAGACTGGGTGCTACTCTGCCATGGATCAATATCACTGAAAGTCAGCACTTGAAATCAGCTACACTAAGAATCCTAAGGGTAAAGACAATCAAATAAACAAAGCCTAGAGATGGCAGGGCTCCTCTCAGGCAAAGAGCAGAAAAGGTACCAAACATAGACACTGATATAGTTTGGATGCCTGTTCCTTCCAAATCTCATGTTGAAATATGGTCCCCAATGTTGGAGGTGGGGCCTAGAGGGAAATGTTTGGGTCATGGGGGTGAATCCCTCATGAATGGCTTGGTGCCTTCCCCATGGTAATGGGTCCACAAGAGCGCTTGTTGTTTAAAAGAGCGTGACATGTCCTCCATTCTCTCTTGCTCCCTCTCTCACCATGTCACATGTATGCTCCCACTTCACCTTCCACCATAAGTAAAAACTCATGAGGCCTGATCAGGAGCTGAGCAGATGTTGGTGCCATGCTTATACGGACTGCAAAACCATAAGCCAAATAAACCTGTCTTATTTATAAATCACCCAGTCTCGGGTATCCCTTTATAGTAACACAAAACAGACAAACACAGACCCCCTGTCACAAAACTAGATACAGTACAAAAATGTTTCATTGCAATTTTATGGCAGAATAAAAAGCAGTCACAATACCCTCTAAATATGGAGGTGATTTAAATAAGTTATATTACATTGTTTTTTATTATACTTTAAGTTTTGAGGTACATGTGCAGATCATGCAGGTTGTTACATAGGTATACATGTGCCTATTACATTGTTAATATAGATTACTAACCTTTCATTAGAAATCATGTTGAAGGTTACTGAATAAAGAAGATGTTTATGATATACTTGAAGGCCAAAAATAGAGAAAGAAGTAATATTATACAGTATCAATCCAAACAGGCACACTTGGAAAGGCAGGTCGACAGTTCTGCTTCTATCATAGAGTTGCCTCTTAATTATATGAATGTGAATAAATAATTTAATCTATATAAGCTTAACTTTCCTTAGCTATAAATGGATATAAGTGTAGTACCTAATTCCAGGGGTTGTTGCGATCCTTAAATATATGAATGCATCTAGCATAGTCATTATTTTTACTTCTACATATTCAGAAAATTTAACTATTAACATTGTTATCTTATGTTGGTGAGATTTAGGATAACTTTTGTTCTTTCTTTTGTGCTTTATGTTTTCTTCATTAAGAATATGTAGCTGTGTGATTAGGTAAGATACAAAAAGAAGTTGCTATTCAAAAAATGAGAAAGGAGAAGAACTTAGAGAATTTAGTTGAACCCACTGAAAATGGTTCAAACAGTAGAAAATGTAACTTGTAGACTTAGAGGTGGATATTTAGAAGAGAAATCTGAAACATAGCAGCAATAGAAATTAAATGGTATTTAATAGAGATAGGAGCTTGTCTGTTCTCTAAGTTAATGTGATGAAAAGAGGAAATTGATGTAATTATACTTAATTAAAATCCTTCTTGTGATGATGGAGGAAATTACAGAATAAGTAGTGGTTAAAAATGTGAGCCTCAGAACCACAGGGCCATCCTGCAAATTTTGGTCCTGCCACTAACTGATGGTATGACCTTGATTAAAGTTATTTTATTTCACTAAGCCTTGATTTCCTTGTTTATTAATTGCAGATGAGCTAATACATATAAAGATAGTGCAATCTCTGGCACATGTGTGCTCTCAGTAAGTGTGACCTTCAGTTAATAAACATCCTGTGCACTGAATGATAAAGGATTTGGAGTTTGTCGACAAAGGTTTAGTCTCGGTTCTGACATATATACTTAGGACAAGCCACTATCCTTCTCTGAGCTTGGGTTCAGAGAAGGATATTTGCAAAATAGAAAAAAGGGCTATTTGCCCTATCTTCTTGCCAGTGTTTTTATGTGGATCCATTGAAATAAATAGTGTGAACATTCTTTGGAAAATATAAAGCCATTTATAATATAAGTATTATTTGCATGAATTACCCATGTCATATTAGTAAAGTACCAGGACTTCTGTTCACACTGGAGGTTGTTATCGAATAATATAGCATCCTCTTCTTTTTCATAGAACATGGTTTTATTGAGTGAAGAGCTTAAATAATATGGCTCATATTAGGAAGCCTTCTCAATTATTTGGAACATTATTATATTTAAATGCATTATTTTTGTTTGAAATTCCCTGATGAAAATTGTTTAACATGACTTAAGAAAGTTATGTTAGATATGTGTTTAGTGTATGAATGAAATGAGTGAATGAAAGAGTGAAGACATCAGCTTTCTGTTGTTTTACCATTGACCAAGGCTAGATTGATTTAAGGTATTTTAGAGCCTAGTCTATTGACCTGAAAAAAAAAAACAAACAAACAAACAAACAAAAAAAAAAAAAACTACGAAGCAATTAACTGGTAGCAGAGACAGAGAGTTTGAATAATTCAGGTGATTTGGGGACTTTAAGCTCTCCAAATTAGGACTGTTTTTCTCTAATACATTTAACACACATTTAGTTCTCCATTTCATTTTTTCTGAAGGAACAATTATTGTTATAAGATAAATTATTTCCTCAAATTGCATCTAGTAAGTCATTCTTAAGGTTGTCAGACAGCTAGTAGAAGAAAAATACTCTCCAGCATAATTTTCTGTTCATAATGAATAAGTAAGCCGAAAAAAAATCCTATTATATGATAACCAAAATTACTTAGCAAAGTGACCTGGACAACAGAAACCATCTATTTTCAGTTACTCTGGAGGGACCACAAGTCCACAAGAACATTCATAGCATGAGCTTGGTTTCCAATAACCAGGAATTGTACAACAATGGAAACATTCTTTTGTTTCAAGAAAATATCTTGGTCAACTGAATAATGTCATAAAATGTAGTTAGTAGTGAATAATTACTGAAGCAAAGTTTAATCATTCTCTTTTGAAAATAAGTACAATTGGAAAATCAAGGTTAAGGAACAGATCACAGAGGTGTAGTAAACTGTGGAAGTATCTACAGTTTAACACAGTTCCAGATTTAATCAATTCATTATGCTTGCAGTAAATATTTTCCCACCTCATTTTTCTCCCATGGCTATATTGAGACCAAAACACTATGACTTACATGCATAAAATTTCTGGCAATGTGATTCTCTATTTTCTGGATATCTGAAGATTAATACAGTCACATTTGAATGTTTAATCAGCACCTTTTCAAATTTTAAGAAATACTTCTATGGGTTGGGAGCAATTCTATGACTTCAAATTTTAAGTATTTTTCTATACATAACATAGAGTTTAAGTGTTCAGTTTATTTTAAAATTTGCATTTCCTGTGCAGTTGTAACTGCATGCTTTTAAAATTCAGTCCAGGACAAATAGTGCATTTGTACTGGAAGTCTCTTCCTTAATCTTGATTGCTGTATTCAGTTGTTTATGTTCCTCAAAGGAACTAGTTGGCTTTTATCTCTGAGACACAGGGGTAAAGAAACTCAGGATATTTCAACATACAGAGTGTTTTGACAGTGGCTCAAATTATCATGACACAATGATGAGGAAACGTTACCAAGATATTAGTCTTTCAATATATTCATGGTAGAACTGGCTTGTCTAAGTCTGCTTAGTAAAAATAGGTAAACTGCTTCAGGGCTTTTTGTTTTTGATGGGATGAATGGTAATCCTAATGTGAATGTCTCTTCCTCAGATTTTGCAGTTTTATAGCTATGGATGATAAACAACAAAAGTTAGGACCTCAATGGCATTCACATGTCCAAAACACTTAGCAGACTCTCACTAAAACCTGGGGATTCAGGATGAGCAGCACCACTGGGATTACTACCACTAGACTATACACTAAAAGGATTTGTTTATTGTGATCTATCCAACAGTTTTCCTTGAATATTTAGCAGCCTGATCACTTCCTGGGACAGATTACCATTAATGGCATTGATTAGTGGTGCAACTGGTTTTCCACTCACCTATTTCTCTACCATGCTTTTTTGACAGAACAACCACTATTCTGACAATAATGATGAGACCCAAAATGGAATGAGAAAACATAATTTCAAAATTGGAGTTTCTTAAAGGTTCTCTCTTATTTTCACACCTGTATTATTTGAAATTCTCACCTTCAACCATCTGAGTGTTGCTCTTTGTTGCAAATAAGCTGCTTTTTCTTTTTGCCTCCTCACAGTACCCACGAAAGAAGACACATTTAAAGATAGAAATGAGTCTGAGAGGTACTTTCTATTACCGAAGCAAACACAATTTGAAATTACTTGCGATTCCATCAAACAAAATATTTAGTTAATGCAGTCTAGACACTTGGAAAGCACACCTATTTCCTTTCTTTCCCACATGGTGTTAGAAAATTGTGACCATTTTTATTAGACATCATTTAAAATATCAGCAACAAATTATTTTCCAATATTCCAGACATGTTTTAATCCTTAAGATTTTGTGGGGTTTCATGACTCAACACAATCAAGTTTAAGACTCTGTTGCAATCCATTTATGCAATTAAATGCAGAACTTTGTTTAGGCTGAACTTTTCTTTCAAAACTTATGACGATTTTGTAGTATGTTTAAAGACTGTTTTATTACTACTGCAATATTAACAGTGCTACAAGACTTCCATGCTAAGAGAGTAACATAGTAGCAGGCTGAAAAATGTTGTCCTAGAAACCAGAGTTTACCTGATAAGATTGATAATTCAATTAAATTTTTTTGGTATATTTGAAATAAAGTACCTGCTCTGGGACAAGTCACTCAAAGGAAATGCAAAAACTGACTAAATACCAGCAGTATTAATGACTAAAGCAAAATAGAATAGTAACATTGACATAATAAGACACAGTAACCTGTAACTAAAATAGTGTGAAGGCTGAATGAAATAACATTTTTATGCAAATAAAGGGAATAAAGACTAGTTTGCTTCTCTCTTAATTTTGTTTTTCCAGTATCCTTCTGCAAAGAGTCCTTCTTCCTTGGATTCTAATGCTTTGGGATGAGGGTAGGTAAAGAAAGAAAACTTATTTTTGTATGGTACATCTTAAAAATAAATTATTTGTTGTAACATCATGTATTAAAGACAAAATTGTTTCAATGAAATGACAGCCTAAAAGCAGAGTAATAATAGATAAATTCTAGTTGAATACTAGCTGATTCCTTACATGAATAACCTCTTTTATTGTTATACAAACATGCTGAGATAAGGACTATTACTATAGCCCATTGTACAAAGGTGAATAATGAGCCTCAGAGATTATATAATTTGACATGGTCATAAAACCTGGATTTGAATCCAGTTCTCTGCATATACAGCATACACTTATAACTCTCATAGAGACAGCCTCTCAACAAAAAGAAAACATGTTTATGTAATAAAAAAAATGAGGTTGTAATATTACTGAAATTGATTGCTTAAAAAGCAATCAAAGATAAAAGTAGTAAAATCCCTCAAAGACTGATTTGTAGACAAAACCCAGGATTATTTTAGCCCAGAAAATCCAAGGTTTGTGTGCAAGAGGTAACAGCTAGTTTTAGATGTGTGTTAGTCTCTCAAAAGAAAAAGAATTATTTTGGGTATTTGCTTTAGCAGGAAGCTTCAGACCTACTATAATCAAAGCATGAAAGTTACAGTAAGGTAAATGTTAGTGGAATGCAGCAAAATAAAACAAAACCTTCCAACAAACAAAGCTGCCCAAAGATGTCAAAGTTCAGGGAGAGACAGGAAGACAGTATTAGACATGTTATAACTAATTTAGGTAATCTTTTCTTCCAGTTGAAGGGGTATCTAGAAGCCCCTCCAACCTTTGGAAATTATGATCTCCTGTTATATTTACAGAATCTTGAACTTTGTGCCATTGGTTCCTTAGATAAAAAGTTACCAATAAAACAAATTGCTATAATAATACTGGATCAGATGAGGTTGGGCACGTTCAGGTGGTACGGCATTGTCAGCTTTAAAAAAAAAGTGTCATTTGTTGTGATTCTTTACCCTCATTCTAAGTAATATCCACTTTCTATACCTAAAAGGATTATCAAAATTTTGAAAATAATTTGTACCTTAATATTATAACAGCTTATACACAGTACAGTTTGAGGTATACCCTCATTTATGAAGGTATTTTAAGGGTTCTCCTAATTACAGATTTCTACCATTATATGGTTGTTCTAGTATGGATCAGAGACACACATTTAGTAAAGAATATTACTTTTAGTGGAAAGTGTAAATGTTTACAACTCACTTCTTTCTGGTATATATATTCTTAATTTTTGCCTCCAATTTTTCTTTTCCTTCTTCTATGCCATTTGGGACAGTAGGATAGCCCCAGGGTTGTCTTCAGCCTAGAAATCCCAACCTTCTCCGTTTTCTGAGCCACACAAGGCTAAGGATAATGTATAATGGAAAAGAAACAGGGAATGGGATGCTTATGCCTGTTGTAGTTGAAGCTTTTCTCACTAAAACTCTTCCATTATGCCTACTTTTCTGAAGTATTTTCAGCCATTAGATGCTAACATTGGGGAATGCCAAGATTATACCCTATTGCTTGTTTAAACTAAAATTGGAGTGGGAAAAAAATGGATCCTTTAGTTAATAACAATATATCAGTGTCAGTAGTTTGGATGAATATATCATGATTACATAAGATGCTAGCAATCGAAGAAACTGAATGTGGGATAGATGGGACTCTTTGTACTATCTTCACAACTTTCCTGTACATTAAACATTATTCCAAAATAAAAACTTTATTTAAACAACAGATCTTTTTAAAACCCACCTATAATCTAGCTCGATTTATCATAGTAGACAATTATGTATGAATTTGAGATCTAAATCTCAGCGAGAACTACTGCACATTTTCCTGTACTTGCCTAAAAAACAAGAAGTTGTTATTAGATGGGGAATTCTGAGTAGTTAAATAATTTCGTGTTGTATGTATTTCTTTTTCCCTTGGGTATCCACCTTGGACAAATTAGGACAGGAGGAACAAGAGTGAGTAATAAAGATGGGGATGCACTTATTTTAACCTCTGCTTCCCCCCAAAACCAACATGTCAAGAGTGTTTAATTTGATTGTCTTCATGCTGGTTTGAAAAGAAATGAGAAATTCTAGAGTGCACAAAGAGCTCAAAGTGTTCATCAGCAACTTGGACCTTCTAGAACTTGTCGTCAATTCCACTGAGTATTTCAGCTGACTCAGAAAATTTTTGATTAAAAATAAAATGAGCAGCTTTAGAAAACTTACATTTGTACATACTCAAGTTTATACAATGAGTCATTCTCATTATCACTTTTATGAATGAGTTTGGCTGCTGTTCTGGAAGTATACCATCATTACAATGGAAGCAAAACACTCTGGTATTAGGCATGTCTAAAAGACTCAAATACTAAAAACATATCTTTTGTTAAAAGGGAACAAGACATGTATTCAGGCTAGAGATATACTCCACAAATGAGGTCAAGATAATCCTCATATTGCCAAAGTGTTTTCAGGGAAAATAGTTTCCTTCTAGCTCTCTTGAAAATGTTATCTCACAGATAAATGCCTCTCAAAATGCTAAACTCAAGTCTACAAAGAGGAACTAAGAGAGTTTGATTGAAATGAAAATAAAAAGGTAGGAAAGTGGAGGTTACTTTAGTTGGATCAAATCAGAAGAGGGCTTGCTTTGTTGGCCATCTGACAGGATCAAGAGGGGTATGTCACTGGGAGACAAGCTATAGAGCTATATTCTGTTGCGTTGCTTGGAAGGAATCCCAGGCAGATAAAAAGATTAAAGAGACTGGGCCCTGAAACTACATATAGTGTTTGTTTCTACTTTCTAGGAGAAGCCGGGGCAGAGTGTGCAATCCACAGGGGTCTTTACAGTGTTCCATAATCCACTGTTTCATGAACAAGTTAATTTTTACTTACTTACAACTGCTCCTATGATTGATAACTTGCTTACATAGTAAAGGGAGGGTGAGCAGACATAGAGGCTGCACTGAACTAATACTGTAGATGGTTTGTGTAGATGTAGAAAGAAAATAAAATTGAGATTATTCAATTTACCAATAAAAAATTGAATTGATAGACATCTTAAGGTTGGTTCCAAGAAGGGAGGATGGAAGTAGGATGGTATGAAAAATCTTACCTAAATATATTATGGGATTTATTACAAAGGTACCTTTTATATAAGTGAAAGAAATAAAAGAATATTTGCAAAACTAGGCATTTGGACAGTGGCAGAACAAATCAAGCAAAGAAGATTCAACAAATTATGTTGCTATAAAGAAAATTTATGAAAATCGATATGTGACATATAAAAACCTGTGTTTACTTAGGGATGCCCTGCCTGAGAAAGTACTTAGACAAATATCAAGCCTTTGCCTTGGAAATCCCATTACTAGACATTCACTCTGCAGAAATATTTGCACATACACACAAAAGATGAATGTATACAGATGATTGCTGCCACATTGCAGTAGCAAAACTATAGAAACCAGCATTCATCAACAAAGTAATGTTTAAATACATTATAGGCAACTACACTATGTTATACATCTAGCTGTTTAAATGAAGTATTGACAAGGAAAAATTACTATTATGTTGTATAATGATGAAAGCAAGTGACAGTACAATGCGTATTATAGTATCATTTATATAATAAAACATACTAAATCATGTTTGAATATGTATGTAAAATCAAGTATTAGCTATTGGGTGCTTTTGGTGGGAAGATTAGCGCATAGCATAGTGGTTAACAGTGTAAACTCTGGAGCAAGACTACCTGGGCGTCATAAGCCAATCCTAACTTTTACTAACAGTGCCACTTTGGGCAAGTCTTTTAAGTCCTTTGGGCTTTAGTTTCTTCATCTGAAAAATGGATATAATTGTTGGGATGGTTAAAGAGATTAATACATAAAAAGTGCTTGGCAAATAGTAAGGACTGAATAAATGTTAGCTATTTTTTTAATGGGAAGGGCATTGTTTTAAGTGTCTTATATACTTTTATCTTCATAGCTACTCCGTAAAGTAGATATTAGTATTATCCTCATTTTGAAGAGGAGGACATTGAAAGAGAAAGCCCTTTGCCTTGGAAATCCCATTACTAGACAAGTGAACCAACTTGTCCAAAGCCACCTAACTGCTAAACTTTGGAGATTGTATTTGAACCTAAGTGTCTGGTTCCAATAGCTGTGCTACTAATCACTACTCCATATTGCTTCTCTTTATATGCACACTCGCACACATATGCATATGCACACATGGACACACAAATGTCTAGAAAAATAGCTGTTTGGTGTTTAGTTTTGTGTGGGCAGTGGAGTGATGTCGAAAAGAAACAATTATTTTTTATTCAATATGCTCTCGTAGTCTTGTGAAGGCTCTTCAAGTTTTTCTTGTATAAAGTTAAATAATGAATAAATAATAAAGCATCAAAACATCATAATAAACATAATATAATGTATTCAATATAGTTGACATTAAATAGTTGATAAAAATTTAATGACATCTGTTGATCAAATGATACAATCAAAACAGTTAAATGGCAAGGCAGAGGATGATATGTATGTATTTACAATACATGAAACTGACAGACGAGTACCTAGAAAACACAAAGAACTACAAATCAATTGGAATGAGATAGAAAAATAGGAAATCAGCAAAATGAAACTTTACCAAGAGAAAACACAAATGGCGAATAAATGTATGAAAATGCTTTTTAAAATATTCATGGTAATGCAGATTAAAAGCACAGTAAGTACATTGAAAACATCAGTGACTAAAGTTCTGTGTTTTTTTTTTTTTTTTTTTTTTTTAGAAAATCTTTGTTAGCAAGCAAAGACATTACTATCTTTCTTTTCTTTTTTCATTTTTTTTTTTTTTTGAGACAGTCTTGTTCTGTCGCCAGGCACCAGTGCGGTGGCACGATCTTGGCTCACTGCAAACTCGCCTCCTAGGCTCAAGCAATTCTCCTGCCTCAGCCTCCTTAGTATTAGGACTACAGGCGTACACCACCACAGCCAGCTAATTTTTGTATTTTTTAGTAGAGACAGGGTTTCACCATGTTGGCCAGGATGGTCTCAATCTCTTGACTTCGTGATCCGCAGGCCTTGGCCTCCCAGAGTGCTGGAATTACAGGCATGAGCCACTGTGCCCTGCTGAGTTACCGCCTTTCAAAGTTGTTGTTTATAAAGTAAAGTGCTTTAAAATTGGGGATTCATGAAGCTGCTCTGTAGGCCCAGTGAGTCATTACCACGTCTTAAACGATTGCACACCAATGATCTGGGGTATTTCAAACCGACCTATCAGAATGAGGGAGCAGTGAGCAGGCCAACCAGCTGTCCTCAAATGAAGGTGTAATCCCCAAATATCTGAGACAGGTATTGGTTAATTTAGCAAGTTTATTTTGCAAAGGTTGAGGAAGCACACCCATGACGCAGCCTCACGACATCCTGATGGCATGTGCCTCAGGTGGTCAGAGTACAGTTTGGTTTTACACATTTCAGGGTGACAGGAGACACCAATCAATCAACATATGTAAGATGAACATTAGTTTGGTTCAGAAAGGCAGGACAACTTGAAGCAAAGGTGGGACATCTCAAAGCAGGGAGGGGGCTTCCAGGTCATAGGCAGATAAAAGTCAAATGGTGGCATTCTTTAGTTTCTGATTAGCCTCTCCAAAGAAGACAATCAGATATGCATTCATCTTGGTGAGCAGAGGAGTGACTTGGAATAGGATGGGAGGCAGGTTTGCCTGAAGCAGTTCCCAGCTTGACTTTTCTCTTTAGGTTAGTGATTTTGGGGCCTCAAGAGTTATTTTCCTTTCACAAAGGCAATGGATATTTCTTTCATAAATTTATTTATTTGCAATAGTTTCAGTTAAACGCTTTCACTCATCGGCAATAAGTTTTGATTGAGGATCCTAAAAATGTATTCAATTATATTTTTTATGTGAACAATAGTGATTCATAATTCAGGTACATGTAGACAGAATTGTTTATCATTTATTAGGTAAAAAGTAGATCATCATTACTTTATATCACATTTGAAGTATACTAAGATGTAGATAGCTTTGGTAGGCTTTTGACTTCTGTTTCCCCATTAAATTGCACTTCAAAACCTTCTCTTTCCCATTGACAGAATGTGTGAGAAGAATCTTCCTTCACGCTTGCATAACCTTTGCCATGAAAGCACTTTATCAGCTTTTGTTATATCACTGCATCTATTTCTGATGCTTGCCATGTCTTTCTCTGCAGTATGAGTGCAGCTTATAGCTAATGTCACTGCAATCCCATGCGTACAGAATGTCTGATAATAAAAAGGAAATTCTGGTATTTCATAACTTCCTGACACAATGACTGTCAGAAAGCTAAAGTTAGGAGAAATGTGGGATGCTAAAACCTTTTCAGGCTGAAGATTTTAGTGTAAAGAGCCACAGGTGAATATCAGGAGACACTAGCTCTATACCAGCTCCCACTCTTACTAGCTGTGGTTTCTTAGCTCACTAAAACTCTGATCTTTCATTCCTTAATCAGTAAAATAACAATAGTGTCAAAAACCTTTTTGTTGACCTAGAGTTTCCAATATAAGAAATCACAGATTTGACTGGAATGGGCTGGAAATCATAGATATAACCAGATATATTTAACATTATTTTAAAATTTAATGTTATTAAGGTTTGCCGAAATAAATATTTTGGCTACCTGAGAAGGGGACTGTTGGAAACTGCAATGTAAAAATTCCGTAGAACTCAGAGATAATTGCAGAGCTTTCTGGGGGGAAACATACATTCTACTCCATACAACAAGGTTCTAAGTTTGATTCTCTGGGATCTTGTGTCTGTTTCAGCAACCAGAAGGATTTGTGGCCTTAGCAACGAACTCACCTTCTACATGAAAGACTCATTTTAGATGACTATTGTGCTCCCTTCCAGAGTTACTCGAAATCTCAAATACTTTAATTTAAAAATGTTATAATACTGCCTCCAATTGGCACATAGTCTCTTTGGTGAACTCATGTTGTATTAGGCCATGCTTGCATTGTTATAAAGAAATATCTGAGACTAAATAATTTAGAAAGAAAAGAGGTTTAATTGGCACACAGTTCTGCAGGCTGTACAGGAAGCATAGTTCTGGTATCAGCTGCTGGAGTGGCCTCAGGAAATTTACAATCATGGCAGAAGACAAAGTGGGAGCAGGTACTTCACATGGTAAAAGCAGTAGCAAGAGAGAGAGAGAGAAAATGGGGAGTAGATACCATATACTTTTTAAATGACCAGATCTCACAAGAACTCAAAACCATGAAGACAGCATCAAGCCATGAGGTATCTATGCCTATAATCCAAACACCTCCCACAAGGCCCCACCTCCAGCACTGGGAATTAAAATTCAACATGAAATTTTGTTAGGCACATATATCAAAACTATATCCCATGTGTATTTTTTTAAGGAGAACGTGACTAGTAATAGTTATGACTTGAAGATCTGTGTATGAATTTCACATATCCATTAAAACTGGAAGCAGCAAACAGATGATCTGTATCAGAATCACTATTTTGTTTTATAAGCCATCATTCAGATAAAACAGCTTAATACATACAAATATTTATATCATGTTAGGAAAGATGTAGAAGGTGAGTAGAATGGTTTACTTGGATGCTTTGGTTTAAATTAACAAGCCTATGGGTGAAGTAAAGAGCTGAGGGATTAAGAATTAGAAAAGCTATTTTTTGTCCACAGACTACCAGCTTGAATGTATCTAAAATGATTGGTGACTCAGGGTGATTACCATATATTAGCTGCTTTGTGATCTATGAACAATAAATTAGCAGTCTTATTCCAAACACAGACGGTTGAAAGTCCATCATGTAGATAATGCCAATATGGTTGGCACAAAATGACACTCTTTCTAAAGGAAGTAATCTCAAATATCAAGTGTCTGTGTATCAACTT